>NC_080406.1:3305937-3965625 GCF_030265065.1 Corythoichthys intestinalis
TAGTACAGTACGGGTATACATTCGAGGTACCACTGTAAAACACTGAAAACCCTAACTCTCCATCCAACTCTCAGTAATAATACCAGGTACAGCATCTTATTTTTGAATTTTATTAGGGCCCGAGCACTAAGTGTGGGTCAGTGACGTCACCTTGAATTAAAAAAAAAAAAAAAAAGACCTACTCGATTAGGTTTTTTCAACGTAGAGCTATGAAATTTGGGGAGACGATACCTTGTGCAAAACTGCTCCAAAAAGTCTCTTGCTTCCATGTTCCAAACCCAACAAGAAATCTGGTATTTTGGGTTGAGTTAAGGCTGCAGCTATCGATTAATCGGATAAGGAACATAAAAATTTTAAATACCTGACCTGAGCCTCAAACGGTATAAAAAATAATAAATAAATAAATGTGGGTATATGTCCAACAAAAAAAACAAGTGGCTAACCTACATTACAAAATTCCGCTAGCTTAAATGCTATAAAATGCCAACTTTTTTTTTTTTTTTTTACAATACTCTTAATAGTTCAAACACATATTCCCACCAAAAAAAAAAAAAAAAAAAAAAAAACGGCTAAATATACCTTTAAACTAAATTACAAATGCATTAAAAAAAAAAAAAAAACGTTAGCTCAAACAAAAACTTACCTTATGTTGGTCTTAACAGGGAGCAGCTGGATTCAGCCATGTGAAATTAGGTGGACTAGAGGGCAGCATATCCACCCAAGTTTATAAAATTAAATGCAAACACTTTCAAAACAAACCATTGCAACACCAATTTAATTAAACGAATACTCGAAGCAGCAAAATTTAATTTGAATATTTTTTTTCTAATCGAATACTCAAGTTAATCGATTAATCGTTGCAGCACTAATTGAGTGCGAAATTTCTATCGAGTTATCGGGTGCATATCTGAGACATTGGCACCTAGGGAGTTAATTGCATCCTCCTCAAAATTGGTGAGACTGTTCATGAGCCATATGAGATCTAAATTTATGAAAATCACAGGCCTTACCTGGGCGGGGTGCCAAAGTCGGGCTTTTTTTTTGGCATCATGCCAAATTCAGTAATTGACTAATAACTCCCTGATCCAAGGTTCAGTCTGTTTCAAATCTGGCATGTATGATGGGTATCCCAGCCTGAAAGTGTGCACCTTAATATGTATTCTGAGGTGTAAGAAACCGTTGTGAAAAATATTATGTGCTGGTTTTTGCTCATTTTTTTGAAGGAAGCAGCAGTGTTTTAATTTTCGTTTGTCTTTTGGACTAAGTATTAGTCTTAGACAGTATTTTTTGGCAGCAATGACGATCATGAAAATATTTTGTCGATGAACAATTTTTTTTTCATGACGATGTGACAATAATGAGCTAAAAACGTGGCTCAGGAGACTAGAACATAACGAGACGAGAACAAGACAGAAATGCGACATCGTTTCTGTTATATGTTCACAATGCGTGACATTTTTATATTGTACGTGGAGTACGTAAGCTTGCATTGTAACAGTTTTTGGGTCGTGTTACTCATGTGAGATGTGCAGAACCTGTCCCTCACTCTCCTCAATTTAGGATGTATCTTAAGCTAGGCTTGATCCACCTTACTAGTTTGGAAACACGGTAAGATTTGTTTTCTTATCTTGACAAAAAAGAAAATGGAGTGTTTCTTTAGCCTTTAAAGGTCTTGTGCAGAGTGATCATCAGACACTAAATGTAACTCGTAGCTTGCCTGGTACACCAGACTCACTGCTGTTCCAGCTATTTAGTCTGGCCACCATTCAGCGGATACAATTTCCAGGGCGGAGCAAGCCACAGCAAACAGAAGCGGAGTGGACCAATCAGCGATGGGCAGACGTGACGTTAGTAAAACGACGAGGGCAGGACGAGAGACTTGCGCGCGGAAGTAAAAATACGAGGAGAGCGGAGTTTATTCAACATGGCTAGCGCGAGACAGACTGTTGTCATTGACTCGTGTCGATGTGTTTTTGGTCATTTAAAACTGATTTTACCGTGAATTGGAACATATTCTCGGCTCTCCTGTTCACCATCTGTGTTGTTGTGGAGACGATTTCCGACGCGCAAGAGTGATGTTGCTTGTTAAGAATACGTCACGCAAATAAACGAATCTGATTTGTCGATTGATTTTGTACCTGCTCGAGAGGCCGTTAATGGGCTGGTTCCCAGACTATTTCTCTCAGTGTTTGAAAAATACAGGGAGAACAGCAGTCTGGCCGTGCCAGGCAAACTCCTAGCATTAGCGTAGCATTCGCGTTAGCATTAATAATAATAATAATAATAATACATTTTATTTCAAAGCACATTTCAAACACTGAAGGACACTGTACAATAGAGCCCCGCATCATCAAGGATTGAGGGAATTTTGATGTTTTCTTCAGGCAGTCATCTTTGTAAATCTCACTGGAACAGCACCAAACAAAAGTTCCAGCATCATCACTTTGTCCAATGCAGATTCTCGACTCTTGACACCTTGTCCAATGCAGATTCTTGACTCTTGACAAGGTGATGATGTTGGAGGAGCTGCACTCTTGAACTAATTCAATATTTTTTTCAAGCTTTTTTTCTGAGTTTGTTCTACATGATAAAATGTCTGAGTGCTTGTCCGAGACTGGTCATTCCATACTTTTTGCTAGGAGTTGTAGTTACAAGACCTTTTGTAATACTACACTTTAAGGCTCGTTTCCACATGTCTGTCTCTTGCCTTGACGACCCTTTGTTTGCAATTAAAAAAAGTAGATTTCTTCCGGGGCTTAGGCAACTTATAGAGACACGAAATTTGGCACAATTGGTCGAATTGGCCTAATTAGAAGATTTTTTTGGTTTTGAATAAGGAAGTGGGTGCACAGCTCAGTAGTGCCTCCTGTTTTGAAGGACCCTCTTCAATTGGGTTTTTCTCCTAGGTGTGTGAATGTATTCCTAATCCCCAAAAAAAGAGGCCAGTTTCGAGCTAGTTAGGTTCTCATTAGAGGATGAGGGGGACGATCTGCCACCACCCTGACCTGCGTGAGGAATTATCTGGGAGATATTTTTTTAAAAGTCTGTTAGTTTCTCCCTCCATGTTGCCTTACCTGGTCTGCAGTGTCTTATCCTGGTTTTAATCATATTCCCATTACAGTCTGCTAGGCGTCCCTGTGTATCTACCGATGTGATCGTCTGCCTGCCGCGTCTTGATTACTGACCATATCAGCCTTTGAGAGTTAGATTAAGTTACCAGAGACTTTCCAGCAGAGGACTGGCGTGGTACTCTCACTTTTCTGCATGGTTAGTACAGTGGGGCCTCTACTTACGAAAGTCTCTGCATACAGAATTTTCAGGTTAAGACTAGGCATGTGCGGGTATGAGATTTTGACGGTGAGATACCCTTAAGCAAAAATACTGTGGTTTCACAGTATTGCTATTATACCTCTAAAATGTGTTCTTTTGAGATATTTTGAGTTAAAAAAAAAAAAAAAAGAAAAGTTTTTCCATTGGACAGGATTTTTAAAAATTTTTTCCAACATATTTTCAAATTGCAGCATCAACATGAGCATAATGTTAAAATAAATAAAATAATTTAAAAAAAAAAAAAAAAAAAAAAAGAACTGAAATATTTTAAACAAAATTAAAATAAATAGACTAAACCATGGGTGTCCAAACTTTTTGCAAAGGGAGCCAGATTTGGTGTGGTAAAAATGTGGAGGGCCGACCTTGGCCTTAACGTAGAACAATATATTTAAGCAAATTTTAGCAACCCATTCTGTGTGTCACATTTACTTTTTTTTTTTAAATTTAATTTAGGGCTGTCAAAATTATCGCGTTAACGGGTGGTAATTAATTTTCTTAATTAATCACGTTAAAATATTTAATGCAATTAACGCACATGCCCCGCTCAAACAGATTAAAATGACAGCACAGTGTCATGTCCACTTGTTACTTGTCTTTTTTGGTGTTTTGTCGCCCTCTGCTGGCGCTTGGGTGCGACTGATTTTATGGGTTTCAGCACCATGAGCATTGTGTAATTATTGACATCAACAATGGCGAGCTACTTGTTTATTTTTTGATTGAAAATTATACAAATTTTATAAAAAGAAAAACATTTATCTTTTAAGGACTACAAGTCTTTCTATCCATGGATCGCTTTAAGAGAATGTTAATAATGTTAATGCCATCTTGTTGATTTATTGTTATATACTGCATATATATATATATAGACGGATCCAAAAACTCCATCTTGTCTTATCTTTCCATTCCAATAATAATTTACAGAAAAATATGGCATATTTTATAGATGGTTTGAATTGCGATTAATTACGATGAATTAATTTTTAAGCTGTGATTAACTCGATTAAAAATTTTAATCGTTTGACAGCCCTAATTAAAACTGTTCAGACCATCCCGGCACTTAGACTTCCATTCTCCGTGTCAAACAGCTGAGCAGGACAGGTTAAAAAAAAACAAACAAACAAACAAACAAAAAAACCCACAAAGAAATATGCTCTTTCGGTGCACATTATAACACGTTTCCAACTTCAAATAGTTTGTAGTATTTTTTTCAAATTTGTGTTCTTAGTTACATCTCAAACTTCAGATTTTTATAGATATTTTTAAACCAAATGTAGCGCATTTACAGAGCGTGTTTCAAATTGCACTGTGTTGGCAACAGCGCTCAGTCCAAGGTTTCTCACATTGCTAAGAGTGTAATATATGGTTTGACGGGATGCTAATGATCGATTGTTCTAATTACAACGTAAGGCTTTTTGTGTTGAGGGTTGTGATGATTGGTGCAGGACGTTGTCAAGAGGTTGAGGTTTGCTGTGTAGATTTTTGCTGCAGTGCAGCAGGAAGTCTTGTGCTGCTGTGGTCTCACTTTCTGCTGCTTTTTCTCAGTCTCATGCTGCCTAAATCATTTCTTGTCTGTACATAGTATTGGGAAGTCGGGGTGGGAAGCTCTAGGTATGTTACGATACGATTTGTGATACCAGGAGGATTGGACGTCTGTGGCCATCAGTGGCAGATAATGCCAGGTAGTTCATTCTGAGTAGGGGTGCACGATATCCATTTTTTGAAACCGATAACTTCCTGCTCCTCAAAGCTGATACCGATATCGATAACCGATAATAAATATATAATTTTTAAAATGTATAACCTGAGTTTTTGAACACCTGGTGGTTTAAAAAATAGTGGTGGATTCCACAGAGATTTACCTTTAATCTCATCAGATTTTTCACAATGACATGAACAAAACAGTGCGTTTCACTTCTGCACTGCCCGACAGCCAGCTAAGAATGAATGCACTTCCATAAACCACAAGGCTTGGTCTTTCTTGCTTTTATGGGAAGACACTCGTCTTAATATTGTGAAAGCACTACAGAAAAATACACATATTCAATACTCAATATACAACAAACTGCACAATACACTTATATACACAACTATTATATGTATAGCATAGCACACTAGCTTGAGCTACTAAAGCATTGTCTGGCTTCTATAACACAACTTATGAAGTTCTGTATATATAACCCTTCAACACAGAAGTAAACATATTTTGCACAACCATATGTAAAAGTAAACATAAAATACTTACATATATTTCCGAGGCGGAAACGTAACAGAAAGCATACACGATTGTCAATGCTACCGCTAGACACCGCAATGTGTAAGTGACTGAACCAAACTTCAGTAACAAAAAATAGGTGTATTGAATTATTCTGACCAGCAGGTGGGAGCAATGCCCCGCAAATGGTCAACTGATTTCCCATACTATTGTGTAAACTGCAAAGCCAGAACAGTACATATTATCGGTCCTATTATAAATGTTATTTGATTTATCGGGATGACGTCATAATTCCTATTGTCGGACCGATAATTATCGGACCAATAATTATCGTGCACCAGTAATTCTGAGGCATTTCAGGTCAATTCCTTTTTGGTAGCAACCTGTTTCATTTTTAAACAATGACACCTTTTTAAAATTATATTTCGATTCTTGGTGGGCGCATATCGATAACCTTTTGGGCTACAAAGTATTGCGATATATCACGTTGCGATTAATTACAATTAATTTTTAAGCTGCGATTACCTCGATTAAAAATTTTTAGGGCTGTCAAACGATTTGAATTTTTAATCGAGTTAATTAATAGTGGTGTCAACAATAATCGATGCGGCGATGCATCCCGATGCGGGGCATGGACGATTCGATTCGATGCGGGCGACAAGCCGAATCGATTCAGCGCATTTTAAAATATATTTTAAAATATATAAGTACGTTAAAAAAATCTTCCCTGTGCAATTCCAGTGATGCAACGGATTTGGTTTCCCCATTTGTATTATTATTCTCATGTTTGATTTTTTACACACGCATAACTCTGGTCAAGTTTCCCACCAACCTCGTAGAAGCCAAAATGTCTCCAGATGTCTGCTTTCAATGTCTTAGGTGCATCAACCCGAAATTCGGGTCGGGCCCAAAATGTTAAGCATTCACGTTTGGGTCGGGTCGGGCCGCCGCGCCGACTAATAAATTATTTTTTTTGAAAAATGGGATGAAACCGAGAGCAGGCTCTCTGTATTTTGCATTTGCTTGTGCACGCACATGAACGCCGTAGCGCCGCCCGCTTTTTCTTCTTCACCTCCCACTGTGGCGCTTGCGATTCGTTACGAAAGACACTTTTATTTATGCACACAAAGGCAACACAAATGTGATCCTTTTGAATCTTCTCCTCTGTGTGTCTGCAAAACCGCATTTATTATTATTATTTTTTAATATTAAACTTTCCCGGCGTTATTTAGTTGTGTAAATGCTTTTATAATGATCATAAAAATATGTAGACTATTTAAACATTAAGAAAACTTGCGTTTTTTTCTGCCAACTGAAAATTCGTTATGAAGGACACTTTTATTTAAGCACACAAAGGCAACAGAAATGTGACCCTTTTGAATCTTCTCCTCTGTGTGTCTGCAAAACTTTTTTTTTTTTTTTTTATATTAACTTTCCCAGCGTTATTTCGTTGTGAAAATACTTTTATAATGATCATAAAAATATGTAGACTATCTAAACATTAAGAAAACTTGAAAATAAATTGCTGCTGCTGCTGCTGCGTTTTTTTTCCCGCGTCACTCCAGCAAAAAAAAAAAAAAAAAAAAAAAATTCTGTTTTTAAAAATTAAAAAAAAAAAAAATTTATATATATGTATAAGTAAGTATTTTCACTTGACTTCAACCAGGAGTGACACAAGAGCCAATAAAGTCTGACGGCTTGTGTTGCCTCATGATTCACGAAAAATATGCTTTGCTTTAGAATTTTAATGCATCCCAGGCTTTAATGCATCGCGATGCATTGCCGAATCGAACCGAATCGAATCGTGACCCTCTGAATCGAATCGAATTGAAACGTGGCCCTCCGAATCGTAATCGAATCGAATCGTGACGGGAGTGCTGATGCACACCTCTATTAATTACAGATTAAAAATTAATTAATCGCAATTCAAACCATCTATAAAATATGCCATATTTTTCTGTAAATTATTGTTGGAATGGAAAGACAAGACACAAGACGGATATATACATTCAACATATGGTACATAAGTACTGTATTTGTTTATTATAACAATAAATCAACAAGATGGCATTTACATTATTAACATTCTCTTAAAGCGATCCATAGATAGACTTGCAGTTCTTAAAAGATAAATATTAGTACAAGTTATAGAAATATTATATTAAAACCCCTCTTAATGTTTTTGTTTTATTAAAAATTTGTAAAATTTTAAATAAAAAAATAAACTAGTAGCTCGCCATTGTTGGTGTCAATAATTACACCATGCTCACTCATGGTACTAACCCATAAAATCAGTCGGACCCAAACGCCAGCAGAGGGCGCCATACACCAAAAAACAAGTAACAAGCCGACATTACACTATAATGTCATTTTAGTCTGTTTGAGTGGGGCATGTGCGTTAATTGCGTCAAATATTTTAACGTGATTAATTTAAAAAATTAATTACCGCCCGTTAACGCGATAATTTTGACAGCCCTAAAAATGTTAATCGTTTGACAGCCCTAATTGTCACACCTCTAATTCTGAGTGCATGATAGCATACTCAGTAACTCTGCGATGTCTGAAATCCAAACTCCCAAAATCAACAGGAAGTGACCTGATCTCTACAGGAAGTAACCCTGGAATGCCTCAAAATCAACAGCTAATGGCCCTTGGAATGCCTCATTATCAAAAAGAAGTAACCCAATATCTACAAGAAGTCTGAGAGAAATTATTTTGGGTTACTTCCTGTTGATTTTGGGGCATTTCCCGGTCACTTCCTGTTAATATGGGTGCATTTATAGCATGAACGAGCTTCAAGGTTCCTGTCAGGCACAACAACCCTGCCAGTGGGCTGTAAATTTGACACCCTTAGTTTGCAATGTTTGCAAGACACACGGTGATTAGTTCAGGTTCAATGACCCACCAAAAAAAAAAAAGTATACCAGCACGCATTTAATGACACTGAAATTGATTTTAATGTGAACAGAAAACATTTTGACTGAAATAATTATTCTAAATTGCGTTAGATTTTAAAATCTCGCTAAAGTTTCACTGGAATTTTGGACAAAGCCTGCCATACAAACAAGCACGTATCTGCAAGAACACAACGTGGCAGTGACAGCACCGCACTTGACATTGCCTGCGGCGAGCCGAGAAGGTGTCGCTGTTATCTGCGGGACATTTAAGGATTTTGTAGCGCTGACGGCGTCCTTACAAGCATGTGACAGCTTAAATATTTGCGCGAGAGAGGCTTAAAAGGTGGCGCCTACCTCAGTGGGTCATATCAACACGGGTGTGAAAACCTGGTACAGTAAACGCCGGGGATAGGATAGTAGAGGATATGTTAAATAGTCCTAGCTTAAGCTTTTTACGGGTTATATATGGAGGCTGCATCTTTTGCTAAGATTGTGGGGCGACAAGTTCGCAGGGCGCTCAACACGGAACAGAGCAGTAAGTCCTGTGAAAGAGCCATGGCTAGCTTAAGCGGGATAAATACTACTACTTTTTTTTCCATGTACATGCATTTTAATATGTAACCCTTGATGCCATGTTACTAGGTTTGCACAAAAATTAGTGTTGAACGTATCCCAGTCTTTGTTAAAGTTAGCTTCAGGGGTGAAAGCATGAAGTTCCACGCCGTTCTGGTGTAAAATTCTGAGGCGGAACAGGGCGGAACGGTGCTTTGATCCAGCAAATATGACGGCAACTGTCAAACCTCCATGTTAAAAAAAACAACAACAAAAAACTGCCAGGCGACAACACACGCATCTCCAAGAGGAAAACAATCTACTAACGTCAGATTTTTACATACACAAGTGTTAACAACAAACCTAACAAAGTAGCGTCATCCGTTTCCACTGATACTGGTTATTTATTTACAGTGCCCTCCATAATTATTGGCACCCCTGAAAAAGATGTGTTTTTTAGCTTCTAATATTTTTTTCTAATTCAAATAATATGGGACCTTAATAGAAAAAAAAAGAGAAAAATCCAACCTTCAATACAAGTGCATTCATTCAGTGTGGAAAAAAATCCCACTTAAAGAAAAAATTATTTGACATCAAATAATGTGTGTCACAATTATTAGCACCCCTGGTGTTAATATTTCGTACAACCCCCTTTTGCCAACAAAACAAGGTCTGGGGACTGAGATGGCAGACCTGTTAAGTTTCACGATTTGGTCGGGAGACTCCCGATTTTGACCCCAATGCTCACGCCTCACGATTAGAAAGCCAAATCTCCCGATTTTCCAAAAATGTCAATTTTTTTTTTTTTTTTACGTTTTTGTTTGTCACCGTTTTGTAACGATACCATTCGGCCCGATTCGGAAAGTGACCAACAACTAATAGCCTGGCCGTCTCCGACTTCCCTGCCCTCCCTCCCCTTCAGAGCTGGAAAAGCCCAACCCATACATCTGACAGGGAGGGAAGAGGCGAAGCACCACCGACTTCCCAAGATGCTGGCACTAATAAACCGGCTTTTAGACTGGTTCAAGTCTTTATTTTGGAAGGAAGAGATGGAGCTGACCCTGGTCGGCCTCCAGTATTCGGGAAAAACGACGTTCGTCAACGTAATTGCCGTAAGTCTTACCTGCCAGCGATAGCTAACTAGCCTAATGCTAATAGCATTAGAGCTAATGATGGGAGAACGATGACGAGGAAGAAGTCGCTGCTTTACTCTGTGTTTTCGTGGATCAAACATCATGGAATATTAAACCACTGCGGTCCTACCCCCACAATATATGAATTTAAGTGAGAAAGCGTATCGTTACTTACTTGAAGTTTAATCATTTAGATTCGCTATTATGCTAAAGCTAAAGTGTATACTATACACTTTAGTACATTATATCATTATTACTGTGCTGAAACAAAAAATATAAAGTTTCAATTTTAGGTTACAATTCAATTAAAAAACTGCCATGACAAAGATACTTTTAAAAACAAATATGATTCATTTTCTAAATGATGTAATTAATGTTTTTAATCTTGCTGATTTAGTCTCACGAAACCCTAATTGGAGTGATGGTTGATGAGATGAAGCGGCTGCTGAGGAAGCTGATGTCCAAATTTGTGCAAATGGATGTGATCAGGAAAGCTGAGGATATCCTAGATGTTGATTACAGGAACAAGGAGAACTGGCATGACACAGGCAACATAGCAGTATCACATGATGCCAGACAATACATGGAGCAATTTGAAGACTATCTCTGATGCCACCAAAAAGAGGTTCTTTGACAGTGTAGTTAATTTTTACACAAGTGTTGTGACCAAAATGAACTTGAAAAAAAATGCTTGCATTTTGTCTTAGCGATTGTCGCACGCGCGCGCGCGTCATCGGGGTTGGCAAACAGAAATCTCCCTGTTTGCAATTTCTATAACTTAACAGGTATGAGATGGCCATGGGAGGAGCTTGATTTTGTGTCTGGTGAACCATTTCTGTGTAGATTTGGCCATATGTTTAGGGTCATCGTCTTGCTGAAAGACCCATTGACGACCCATCTTCAGCTTTCGGGCAGAGGGCAACAGATTTTGATTTAAAATGTCCTGGTATTTCAAAGCATTCATGATGCCATGCACCCTAACAAGGTTCCCAGGGCGTTTGGAAGCGAAACAGCCCCACAGAATCACTGACCCACCCCCATACTTCACAGTGGGTATAAGGTGCTGTCTGCACGCCAACAAGCTGTTTGGGAGGCATGCACGGAGAAAACCTTTCCTCACTCAGAATCATAAATCCAAACGTCTGGCGTTCGCCAAGCGGTATTGGGGCTTCAACTGGGACCGTGTGCTTTGGTCAGATGAGACCAAGATTGAGCTTTTTGGCAACAAACACTCTAAGTGGGTCTGGCGTGCCACGAAAGATGCACGTGCTGGGTCTTTCAGCAAGACAATGACCCTAAACATATGGCCAAATCTACACAGAAATGGTTCACCAGACACAAAATCAAGCTCCTCCCATGGCCATCTCAGTCCCCAGTCATTGTTTTGTTGGCAAAAGCGGGTTGTACAAAGTATTAACACCAGGGGTGCTAATAATTGTGACACACATTATTTGATGTCAAATAATTTTTTTCTTTATGTGGGATTTTTTCCCCACTGAATGAATGCACTTGTATTGAAGGTTGGGTTTTTCTCTTTTTTTCCATTAAAGTGCATGTGACACGAAAAAGCATGTTTATTTCATAATACACACGGTATTTTATGCTCCTGAATGATATGGACCGCTTGGATGTGTGTGGAAGCGATCGCTATATTTATTTAGTTTTTTGAATCCCGCGCCATGAAAATGAGTGACTTCGGCTTCGGTCTTGCATTGAGGAGGAGGGCGCTGTGACGTTTACGGTAGAAGGCGTCCTCTTCACTATACAGAGTACTGTTGTGTATGAGGACGAAGAATTCAGCTGATTTTGCGGATTAATACGTTTATTTTTCACATCACGCCAGCCAAACGGCTGCAGAAAAATCATTCTGTATGAGAGAGAGGCGTATGCGCCTTTTTGGAGTTTCAAAAGGTTCCCATTCACCGTGGATATTGGCCAAGCCCTACTACGGTGGGACCGCTGGACTTACGAGGAAGTGAGTAAACATCTTGTTTTGAATTATGTCAAATATTAATACAGCTATTACAAAGTAAACACTACAAACTTTCTTGAAATAAAGGACTACTTACGTTTGATCCTTGATAGGCATGTAAAAAGCTCTCCTCGTGCACATTAGCAGCACGTTAGCTGCACAACAACTGCAGCCGCCCTCCTCCGGGGAACGAACTGTAAATTGCTCTCCGCCGGGCGGTTTGGCGATCCGCGAAGACAATCGACAATCCAGTCGTCATGTCAAATAATCCAGACTAGTTATGTGTGATTTTCCGCTTTAAAGACTTTGAAACATCACTCGGTTCGGGTTAGCATGTCGGCTAGTTGTCACGCCTTTTGGTTTGTTTACATTCTCCGAAGCCGGGGAAGGGAAATTACATATGTCCGATTTGGGTGTCATAAAATATCGTTCCGGAGGTGCGATAGTAAAGGTGAAGTCGACAGTTTTTTGACCATTATGGAGTAATTTTGCCATACCGTCCTGAATAATTGCATTTTTATGATTTCATATTCCATTTAGCACAAGACTGCGATTTGTCATGACCATGCCATTTATTTAGCAATTGGGGAAAATACTTGGATAAAAAGAATATCCTGTAAAAATATTGAAGTAAAGAGACAGAAACAATGACATTTTGCAGCTCTCTTCATCGTGTTTTCCTCGTTGTGAATAGTTCCCACTCAGGGGCTGACTGGTCCTTCTCAAGCCATTTATATAGCTATTGGGGAAAAATACTTGGATAAAAAGAATATCCTGTAAAAATATTGGGAGTAGAGAGACTGAAACAATGACATTTTGCGGCTCTCTTCGTCGCGTTTTCCTCGTTCTGAATAATTCCCCCTCAATGGGCTGAATAGTAAAACCGATGAGCCCAGTCTACCGCTGACGTCATCCACCTGTTGGGGACGCTAAAGCCCTATAATGGTAGGCGTGGCTAACCGTCAGATTAAAAGACTAATTTCTCGTCATCTGCGCTTTGCTAAATTGTTGTATATCGTCGAATCGTCTCAAAATATGATTCTAATTCACATAATAATGCCATTTAAGACTTTTTTTTCTCATGTCGTATACTCTTTAAGGTCCCATATTATTTGAATAAAAAGAAAAATTATTAGAAGCTAAAAAACACATCTTTTTCAGGGGTGCCAACAATTATGGAGGGCACTGTATTTCATGGATTTCTCTCAATGAGAGAGAGACTCGACTCGCGTCGAGGTGCGCATGCAAACCACCCTGCCTGGACTCCAGTTGTCTGTTCAGTTGGTTGACATACTGACATTTGATCAGCATAGCTAGTAAGCTCTGATTTGTTCAAATGCGCATGTTACTGTAGGGTGACCAAACGTCCTCTTTTGCTCGGACATGTCCACCTTTCGTGTCCTCGTCTTCCGGCCGGGTTTTATAAATTCATGAAAATGTCCGGTTTTTATGATTTTTCACGGGACCAATTTGAAGAGAATCCCTCCGGCCGCTGGGGGGCAGCGTTTGCTTGCGTTGACGTGGGTCTTACTAGTAGGTGCGGGAGAAGAGTACAATTTACCCCTTGTAATATGGGGCATTACCGCCATCTACTGGGTTGACGGTTTGGCATGAAAACAGGCAGTTACAGACTGCAGTAAGGAGTAGTTCTAAGAGACATTTATGGTGCTCCGTACACCTTTCTGTAAGTTTATCTCCTGCTAATGTCGCTCATGTATCTTCTGTTTTATATTGGGTTATATATGTACAAAGAGATGCAGTATGTTGTATTAGTCTTGTATTAATTGCTCTGCGTTTGTGTATTTGGTTGAATGTTTTATATCAAATCAAATCAAATTTATTTATATAGCCCTCTACAAAACCCGAAAGGTCCCCAAAGTGCTTTACAGCAAAGACCAATAATAATAAAATAATAAAATGCATTTGTTCAAGACGACTTGGCAAAATTACTCCATAATGGTCAAAACTGTCCACTTCTTGCACCTGCCGCACAATATTTTGTGCCACCGTAGTTAGTCGGGCTTTTGTCATTTCCCTGCCGGTTTAGGAGAATGTAAACAAACCAAGAGGCGTGACAGCTGGCCGAGATGCTAACCCGAAATGAGTGATGTTTCAAAGTCTTTGAAGCGAAAAATCACACAAAACCGGCCCGGATCATTTCACATGGCGGCGAGGTTGTCGATTGTCTTCGCCGATTGGCAACCCGCTTGCCGGCGAGCGAGTTAGAGCTCGTCGTTCCCCTGCTGAGGGCAGAGAGCGTGTTTGCGGGGAAGCAGCTGGACAATGACCACCAGACAATGTCATTGTTTCAATCTGTCTACTCCAATGTTTTTACAGGATATTCTTTTTATCTAAGTATTTTTCTTTTTATCCAAGTATTTTTTCCCTAATTGTTAAATAAATGGTCATGAATAATGGTGTGGTCATGACAAATAACAATCTTGTGCTGAATGGAATATGAAATATAAAATTTATTCAGCACGATATGGCAAAATTACTCAATAATAGTCCAAACTATCGACTTCTTGGACATCACGAACGATATTTTATGCCACCAGAGTTCGTTTGTCATTCCCGTGCCCTGCTTCGGAGAGCGTAAACAAACCAAGAGGCGTGACAGGTAGCTGACATGCTAACCTGAACCGAGCGGCGTTTCCAGGTCTTATTCTTGCCTTTCGAAGCGAAAAATCACACGAAACTACCCTGGATCATATCACACGGCGGGGTTGTCGATTGCCTTCACCGATCAGCAACCCGGACTATGTTACATCTGGTAATATTGTTTTTTTATTTGCATGCTAAGCAGGCACTATTGACTCACGCTAGCTTAACCACTTCGGAGCCCTGAAACTAACAAACTGCATGGAATTTGTTGAAATCAGCTCCACCGACTAATCAAACCCTCGCCAACTCGAAGATTAAGCCTAATGTCAAAATTCAAAACTTCCCCTATAAAACCTAGTGACCCCCGAAGTCATATGTTTGGTTAGCATAAAACAACACATTGATAGAAACATGAGATAAAGCTGACTTTATCTGTGCAGCGTGCCTTAACGTCAATAAAACTGATTACCGCATTGCAGATGATCAAACCTGAAGGTCATCATTGTAGCATGTGTATGTATGAACCCCTTTGAACGCGTTTCATTGTTGCTGATTTATGCATCGAAGCACTCCTGGTTTTATTTGATGGGAGCAGAAAAGCAGACATTGTCATAAATTCTTCAGAGATATGATCCAAAACTCGAGCTTGACGTGAATTTTTACTCTTGACGAGATAACATCGCCTTTATCGAGTCTCACGCTTCAACATGTGACTTCCATGAGGGCTCGTTCCGTCGTCGCCAACGGAGTCACGATCTGCCAAGGCCGTCTTTTGTGACGCTCTCAATAGCATTACATCAGTTCTCCCGCGAGCTTCTAGCTGGGTGTTTTATGTAACTGTTCCAAACAAACCAGCAAAGATAGTGGCGTCTTCTGCGTTTAAGAGACAAATTACAAGATGATTGTATTTTCATGTATCGACTACTGAACCTCTATTTAATGCTACAGACGTACAGTGGGGCAAATAAGTATTTAGTCAACCACTACTGTAATTTTTGGACTATTTTTTTCCTTCATTTTGACTCCTGCGCCTTATTGTGCAGTGCGGCTTATTTGTTGATTTTTTTTGGGGGGGGGGGGTCATTAGGCAACACATGCCCCCTAGCATGCATTGCAGGACTGTAGATGTAAATAACAATGAAAATTAATGTTCTGTACTAATTATTTCTTCAGTTACTGTTCCAGTTGTTTCATAATTGCTTGTTATGGTATTTGGTAACACTTTATTTGACAGCAGCGTCATAAGACTGTCATAAGGCAGTCATAATTATGACATGACACTATCATGGGCATTACTGAATGCTTATGACAGATGTCATTAAGTGTCATCTGGCAAATTATGTTACTAACTCTGAAGCTCCCTCCGGATGTTGCAACGAGCACGACACGAAGTTTGATTAAAAAACAGGGTTTAATTCGCTCTTGACAACTCTTGAAAAGCCTTGGCAACCCGTGAGAACTGGTCAAACACATACACAATGAAAAATACACTTAAGAATATATACAGAGATAATTGCAAATTAAATAAAGAAAGTGCACAAACCTCGTGGGCTCACATCCACAAGGAGCTAAAAAGTTCTTCTCCAAACTTCTTAATGCAGTCTTTTTAGGAGTTTGAACAACAAAAAAGAGCAGCACGGAGTTAGCTACCATCCGACCGCTCGCTCGCCTTTTCTTCTCCCTCGCTTAATGATTGCGTCATCCAAAAAGCATCGAGTAGAACAGTTATTCTCTAATTAAGTTCCTACTCACAAATCACCACCAGATGGCGGAAAGGTGCAAGTGCAAATAAAATAAATGAGAATATGAGAGACTGTAACACTCCCACCAATCACTTGTGATTACTTTGCGTGACTAAAGGTCTGAACTTTTATAACAACTATGAACTATTTGAAGTTATATTAAATAAACATTTTAATGGCAATGAGTGAGGCTGGACAATATCATTCGGCTTCTAGAAGTGTCACTGTCTTCTGAATCGGCCTTTCAAGGTAGACAGGTTTCAAGATGCGTTTCCCGCTACTATCCAGAGTTGAATCCCTCATGAGTAATTTCACTTTCCTCACTCTTCCATCTTGTCCAGGATACACTTCCACAATTTTTGCCAATTTCCACTGGTTGCGTGCGCTTAAGTCATCTTGTAGAAGCACAATATCATTGACTTGGGCATTTCTGCGTTCCTTAGTCCATTTCTGTCTTCTTTGAAGATTGAGGACATACTCCTTTCTCCACCTCGTCCAGAAAGTATTTGCTAAGAGCTGAACACGACGCCATCTTTTTCTAAGATAAAGATCCTCTCTTACAAATTTCCCTGGAGGTGGTGCAATGATCGTTGATTTCATCGTGAGTATGTGGTTCGGTGTTAGGGGTTCTGGGCCTGATGGATCACACAGATGGTCCGTTGTAAGTGGTCTGCTATTGACAATTGCCATTACTTCATACAGGAATGTGCGGAGTGATGGCCCATCTAGTTGTTTTCCAGATTGTTCGAGGATGGATCCAAGCACGCTTCTTATCGTGCGAATTTGCCGTTCCCATACACCTCCCATATGACTTGATGCTGGGGTATTCATGACAAATTCGCATTCAAGTCTTTCCAATTGGCCTTGATCCATTTCTTTGAATGCGTCCACAAACTCATTTCTGGCACCGATGAAATTTGTGCCTTGATCACACCTTATCTGTCGAACTGGACCTCGAATGGCAATGAATGCACGTAGGGCGTTGATAAAGGCATCTGTACTCAAATCTTCCAGCATTTCAATATGTATGGCTCGGGAACACATGCAGGTGATTACCAAACCATAGCGCTTCAACTCCTTTCTACCGTCTTTGATGTAGAAAGGACCAAAGGAGTCCATCCCACAATATGTGAACGGTGGACTGGTCTCCATTCGTTCTTCAGGGAGATCTGCCATTATCTGTTGTTCTGTGCGTCTCCTGAATTTTCTGCACTTCACACATTTGAAGATGAGTGATGATACAAGCTTACTGCAACCGAGAATCCAATAGCCATTGGAACGAAGTTCATTTACTGTGATACCTCTTCCTTGATGGTATGCTCTTTCATGATAATGTTTAGCAAGCAGCGATGACACATGACCTTTTCTTGGAAGAATCACTGGATGCTTAACGTGAGAATCTAAAGTGGCATGTGTAAGACGTCCTCCAACTCGAAGAATGCCTTGGTCATCTTTGAATGGGCATAACTTGTGCAGCTTGTTGACTTTGTCTTCAGTCTGCATTGTCTTTGAATGTTTAAGCGACTGCATAACATGAGAAAATGCTGTGTCTTGGACCAGTTTTAAGATCAGTACCTCTGCTTCCTTTCTGTCTTGAAGAGTACTTGCTTGACTGGATCCTTTCCTGGGATTCTTTTTGTCCTTCAGGAATCGTGTAAGTCTGGCAATAGCTTTAATCATTCTTGACCAGTTGGAAAATTTGCAAAGGCGATCAAGAAGTGACCTTTGTTCATTTGCTTGAGTGCTCAGAACTTGAACATTTTTAACTTCTGGGTCACAAACAGATAGCTCTCCCACCTTGACTTCAACACTGGGCACAACTTTCTGCCAGAGAAGAGCAGGGCCTGTGAACCAATTTGATCTTTGGAGCTGTTCTGCTGTCAACCCTCTTGACGCATGATCTGCTGGATTTTCTTCAGAGACCACATAGCTCCATTGCGTTGACTCTGTACTTTGTTTGATACGTTCTATACGGTTTGCAACAAAAACGTGGAATCTTCTGGCTTCATTGTTGATGTACCCGAGTACAACTTTGGAGTCTGTCCAGTACACTTCTTTTGACAGTGTAATTTCCAGCTCTCTTTTCAACATGTCACCAGTACGAACAGCCACTACAGCTGCTGACAACTCAAGTCGTGGTATGGTTGTGACCTTAGAAGGTGGCACTCTTGATTTCCCCATTGCTAAGGAACAATGAACTTCTCCAGCTGTGCTTACTGCTCTAAGGTAGGAACACATTCCATATCCAGATACACTTGCATCGGAGAAATGATGGAGTTCATAGTGCTGAACCTTGAAGCTTGATGGTGTGTAGCATCTTTGGACTTTAACTTTCACCAGATTTTGTAGGTCAAGAAGCCATGATTCCCAATGAGGTCTCAAACTGTCTGGTAAGGGGTCATCCCAACTGAGTTTATCCCGACACATTTGTTGCAGGATCTGTTTTCCCAGCAGGATAAAGGGCGACACAAATCCCAGTGGGTCAAATACTGACGCAACTGTGGACAAAACTCCTCTTCGTGTGAGTGGATTTTTCTTGACGACAATCCTGAATTGAAACTCATCCGACTCAACACACCACTGCACGCCAAGCGCTCTTTCTATGTGCATTTCACCTAGTGCCATATCCAAGTCTTTGGCTGCTACAACACATTCTTCACTTGGGAGCGTAGCTAGGACTTTGGTGCTGTTGGAGATGAATTTGTGCAAACGAAGTTTGCCTTTGCTGCATAGCTCACGTGCCTCTTTTACTAGCTCAATAGCCTGAGGTTCAGTGTCAACACTTGCCAACCCATCATCGACATAGAAGTTGGTTTTAATGAACTTGATGGTGTCGTCACTGAAATGTCCTTCACCTTCAGAGGCTAGGTGCTTGAGTCCATAATTGGCGCAACCGGGGGAGGAAGCTGCACCAAAAAGGTGTACTTTCATCCGGTAAATGACAACCGGTGCTTCCACATCGCCATTCTCCCACCACAAGAATCTTAGATAGTCCTGGTCATTGGCACACACATGAAACTGATGGAACATGCGTTCAATGTCACACATAAACGCCACATGACCTTTACGGAAACGACATAAGACTCCAAGCAAGGTGTTGGTTAAATCTGGGCCTGTCAACAAATGGTCATTTAGACAGGTACCTTTGAATTTGGCGGAGGCATCAAAGACGACACGAATTTTACCTGGCTTTTGTGGATGATACACCCCGTGATGTGGGATATACCAAGCTGGTGTCTTATCACTGTCTTTTTCAGGAACTCTTTCAGCGTCGCCATGGGCTATGATTTCATCCATGAACTTTTTGTAGTCCTTGTAAAACTGCATGTTTCTTTTCAGCTTTCTTTCCAAGCATCTGAGACGATGGATGGCACATTCTTTGTTGTTGGGTAAATCAGGTTTTTCATTTTTGAATGGAAGTGGCATCTCATAATGTCCATTTTCTTTGTGTTTGATACCTTCTTTCAATTTTGCCATAAATCTGATGTCTTCTTGTGAGAGTTGTATGTCCTGTGTAGTTTTTTCAACAAAATCTGACTCCAGCATCTTTATGACATCTGCAGGCGTGACCATTTCTTTTATCTGAGTTCTACAGACATAGTGGACTTGACTGGTGAGACTTGAAGATGGTTGAATGCTTGGCATTACTTGCTTCACGATGATTTGGTGGCTTACACCGATTGCATCGCCATAATCAAGACTTGGATTGCCGAAGCCAACTATACTCCATCCCAAATCTGTTCTTTGCCCAAATGGTTGATTTTCTTTCCCTGAAACTATTTCTCGGGGAACAAGTGCTTGTGGGCAATTGTAGCCAATCAGAAGGCCAACATCACAACTTTGTAAAGGAGCGATTTCATTTGCGATATGCTCAAGATGAGGCCAAACCTTAGCTGTTTTTGGAGTTGGAATATGATCAAGGTTGGCTGGAATGAAATCCCTTGCATAAGAATCAGGTAGAGGAATTAATTTATTTGAATAAAATCCTCTCACTTGCAAACCAGATATCTTGTGACAAGCTATCACGGCATTTCTTGTAGACATTGTGGTGAGCTTTAGTTGGACTGGTTGAAGCGTGGTGTTCAGAGATCTTGCAGTTTCCTCAAGTATGAAAGTTGTGTCACTTTGTGTATCAAGAAGTGCATACACAAGAACTTCATTCTCTGGCTCCTTTTCATTTGACAGCCATACTGGGATGATGGAAGACGTATGAGTGTCTTCATCATTTTGCATAATTCTGTTAGATGTTGCTGCACTTGTTTGTGGAATATTATTGTCGTTTGGTGCACATTCTGTTTGTCTTGAATTTGAAGTGTTACTACTGTTTGTCTTTTTGGTCCTTGCTTGCACTCTCACTTCTTTCGCTTGGTCGTCATGAAGACAGGTTGGGTGTTTTTTACTGCAAGTGTCGCATGTTTCTCTTCCTTCACAATCCTTTGAGCGATGGCCAGACTTTAGGCATCCAAAGCATAACTTCTTTTCTTGGACTAATGCAAGTCTTTGACTGATTGGTTTGTTCATGAACTTCCAACACTTCTGTAGGCTGTGGCCAGCTTTCTCGCAGAAGATGCAACTTACATTGAAAGTCTTTTCATTTGTGTTAGTTGCCAAAACCTTTGTTTCGTAGTTTCTGCTTTTAACGACTTTTATCTTATCAGCTTCACTTGGTTTCAGAGCATGGAGAGATGTTATGGGGTTACATGCAATTTTTGCTTCAATGTTGAGGAACTCAACAAACTGGCTGAAGCTTGGAAATGTTTGACTTTGCTCTTGTGTTTCAGTCACCTTCCGATTCCATCTTGATGTAAGCCAGTCTGGCAGCTTTGACAGCATCTTTTGATTTTCATTGCAGTCATTGAGTATTTCAAGTCCTTTAATCTCTGACATGGCTGACTTGCAACTTCGAAGAAAATCAGCAAACTCTTGTAACTCTATACTGCCCTTTGTGCTTATTTTTGGCCATGCATCAAGTTTGTCTCTGAATGCTTTGGATATAAGGAATGGATTGCCATACCTTTCGTCAAGGACTGCCCATGCAGCATTGTAGGCTGATTCTGTGCCCAACAGAAAGTAGCTTTCTATGGCTTTTCTGGCAGGTCCGCTCACATATTTCCGCAGGTAATATGTCTTCTCTTCAGCTGGAATATTTTTCCTGTCAATGAGAGTCTTAAAGGAATTTTTCCAATCTTTATATCTGAGTGGATCCCCACTGAACATTGCTGGTTCCGGTACAGGAAGTCGACTACAACTTATTGACTCAGCAATGACTTTGACAAGCTCTTTAGTACTTATTTCTTGATTTGGATGAGACACATTTTGAGTTGATGAGCAGGATTTACAATGTGAATCACTTATATTCGATTTTACTTCATTTTGTTGCTTGAAATTTGAATGAAGCAGCTCATGTATTTCTTCATCTGAACATGCGCTTTGCTCATATACTTGTTGTCTTGCCTTAGCTGCTTTCAGCTTCTTGATAGTCTCTAGCCGCTCTAGTTCTCTTCGCTTTGCTTCTAACATTCTTTGCCTTTCTGCTATTTCTGCTTCTTGTCTTTCCATTTCTTTAATATGGCTTTCTTGTTCAAGCAGAACTTCCAAGACTGCTTCATTGGCTGCAACTTCAGCAGCTGCATCTTGTCTTTTAGCAGAACTCAGACTAGAACGTTTTGAAACCTTCGAGTGACTTGAAGACTTTGTGATGTATGATTTGATGCTCATCATTTCAGAATTTGCAGAACTGAACGCAAATTCTGTTTTTACTTTTTCTTCGTAATTTCCCATTTTTTTCATTTCTAAACACTCTTCAGCAGATTGAATAATTGTCTTCGTCACTGCTTCACATGTGTCCATTCTTCGTCTTGTGTCATTATCAGGAAAATCAATGCGTCTTAACTCATCATAAGTTGTGTTCACAATTTTTGAAACTTCCGTAACATTGTTTACAATTTCACGCAAGAGATCTTCTGAGCATCCTTCATTCAAGGCTTTCTTAGCATCCTTAGCAGCATCTTTCCACTTTGCGTAGAAAACACCAAATCGACGTGTAGCTTTACTTACAAGCTCATCGTGCAGCTCTTGGCCCTTTTCCGTCAGCTTGCGGGTTCTTTGGCTCCTTTGTTGCTCTTGTTGAGTTGTAAGTACGTCAATTTTGGCACCTTCACTTGAAAGTGGTTGCTCAATATCACTATCTCTGCTTTTTGACCGAGACTCAAACGTTGCCATTATTAGTTTGACTTACGTTTGATTTGCTTGAAACTTATTGTGAAAAAACGCAATATTTGAATTGGCTATATTTTGAAAATGTTTTGTCACTTACAATTACTGCTAGAATTTACATACACAGTAAACTGCCTTATTTTCAAATGGAAATTAAAGATTCAATTTCAAGAAATATAGTTACACATACATTAGTCAACAATTACACCTTACACACGATAACTTCTTATTTCTAAAGCAATTAAACATTTGCTATTTAAATCACCCCAAAAATGAATGGAAAAACAATTAAACTCACATATAACATTGAATAAAACAGTGTATGAAATAGTGAATACGTTATATTACAGTCCTTTGACAACAAATGTTTCTCTTTTTTTTTTTTTTTTTTTTTACACCATGAAATGACTCAAGATTGTTTTCAAAAGTGGCTTATCTTGTCACACTCGTGAAGGTGGAGTTCACGTCGTCATTTAAGATGGCGGCACGATGGTCGTTCGCTCTCGCTCTGGCACCGCCTTCCTCGTCAAACCATGCGCCGAGTTGAACAGCTCTCACTCGCCCTGGCACAGTCTTCCTCATCAAACCATGCGTCGGAGTTGGAGAGTTCTCACTGAAGCTCCCTCCGGATGTTGCAACGAGCACGACACGAAGTTTGATTAAAAAACAGGGTTTAATTCGCTCTTGACAACTCTTGAAAAGCCTTGGCAACCCGTGAGAACTGGTCAAACACATACACAATGAAAAATACACTTAAGAATATATACAGAGATAATTGCAAATTAAATAAAGAAAGTGCACAAACCTCGTGGGCTCACATCCACAAGGAGCTAAAAAGTTCTTCTCCAAACTTCTTAATGCAGTCTTTTTAGGAGTTTGAACAACAAAAAAGAGCAGCACGGAGTTAGCTACCATCCGACCGCTCGCTCGCCTTTTCTTCTCCCTCGCTTAATGATTGCGTCATCCAAAAAGCATCGAGTAGAACAGTTATTCTCTAATTAAGTTCCTACTCACAAATCACCACCAGATGGCGGAAAGGTGCAAGTGCAAATAAAATAAATGAGAATATGAGAGACTGTAACAAACTCCATTTATGTCCAGCTCGGATCTTTTACATCCATTCGAAAGTGAGGTAATTTGCTGAATAACACTAAAGGACATCTGTTATAAGCATTCATTAATGCCCATGACAGTGTCATGTCATAATGACAGTCTCATGGCGCCACTGTCAAAGTGTTACCGAATAACATAACTAGCAATAATGAAACAACTGGAACAAAAACTGAATAAATAATTAGCACAGAACATGAATTTTGATTGTTATTTACATCTGTTGCACTGCAATGCATGCTAGGAGGCATGTTGGACAACAACAGTGTTGACAGCAGGTGGCAGAAGAGATTGACTGTCTCCCCCATGGAAGCAGTGATGGCCAAATGAAGCTTCTTGAAGCAATGAAGCTTAGCATCCAGTTGGTTCAAAGCTTCATGGTGGTTCATTTGGTCTTCTGACCGTCGTATGATGCCGCAGTCTAATGAAGTGTTACCGGTTAATATCTTATGGTGTAAATATCCCATAATGTGTGGCTTATCTATGAATAAATGCCGTTTTTGTGTCACATTTGGCGGGTTGCGGCTTATAGTCAGGTGCGCCTTATAGTGCGAAAATTACGCTAATTGTGCAAGTTCTCCCACTTGAAAATAGTAGAGAGGCTTGTAATTGTCAAGATGGGTAAACCTCAACCATGAGAGACAGAATGTGGAAAAAAAAAACAAATCACATTGTTTGATTTTTAAATTATTTGCAAATCATGGTGGAAAATAAGTATTTGGTCAATAACAAAAGTTGATCTCAATACTTTGTTATGCACCCTTTGTTGGCAATAACGAAGGCCAAACGTTTTCTGTAACTCTTCACAAGCTTTTCACACACTGTTGCTGGTATTTTGGCCCATTCCTCCATGCATATCTCCTCTAGAGCAGTGATTTTTTGGGTCTGTCGTTGGACAACACGGACTTTCAACTCCCTCCACAAATTTTCTATGGGGTTGAGATCAGGAGACTGGCTAGGCCACTCCAGGACCTTGAAATGCTTCTTACGAAGCCACAGCCCAGGCTGTGTGTTTGGGATCATGGTCATGCTGAAAGACCCAGCCACGTCTCATCTTCAATGCCCTTGCTGATGGAAGGAGATTTTCACTCAAAATGTCTCGATACATGGCCCCATTCAGTCTTTCCTTTACACACATCAGTCGTCCTGGTCCCTTTGCAGAAAAACAGCCCCAAAGCATGATGTTTCCACCCATATGCTTCACAGTGGGTATGGTGTTCTTCGGATGCAATTGAGTATTTTTTCTCGCGAGAACCTGTGTTTCTACCAAAACGTTCTACTTTGGTTTCATCTGACCATAACACACTCTCCCAGTCCTCTTCTGGATCATACAAATGCTCTGTAGCGAACCGCAGACGTGTCTGGATGAGTACTGGCTTCAGCAGGGGGATACGTCTGGCAGTGCAGGATTTGAGTCCCTGGCGGCGCATTGTGTTACTGATAGGAGCCTTTCAGTTTCAATTTATTCACACATCGTATCATGGTACACACAGGAACATGGTCATATATACAAGCAGTTCATCTAATAAGATGCATGAAAGGGACACTCCGAATAAACTGTTTAGAGCTTTTAGTAGGAACCCAGTCAAACAGCACACACATACACACACCCATACACATACATACAGTTAACAATGGAAAATTTTAACATTCTGATTACATCGGATTTGACATGTGATACCGTAGTAGTGTTATTCAAAGACTCAGCATATTAAGTATACATTGCAAGGAGGTGAGCTTTCAGTTTTTTCTTAAAAATGGAGATGGAGTGAGACATTTTCAGTGTTTCGTCCAGTTCATTCCAGATCTGTGGTCCTCTGCATACAATGCCAAAGCTTGTAGACTAGACTTCTGCTTTTTCCAGTGATGTGATTTTTTCTTCTGGTAGTATATGTGTGCTGAGGAGTACTGATTGGGATGAGGTCACTTAATTTATGGTTTAGTTTATGGATGACCTGATACATTATGCAAGCATTTTGAAAGTAGTTGTGTTCTTTTAGCCTCAGAAGGTGGTGGTGGTGAAATATTAATTTAGTTGGAGCATTGAACCCAGACCATGTTATGGCACGTATAACTTTGTTCTGTAGGGTTTCAGGCTTTTTTAGATAGGTTGGAAATGTGTTGCACCATATGATATTGCAATATGGTAAATGTGGTTCAAATAAAGATTTATACAGGGTGAGAAGTGCAGATAGTGGGATATAGTGTCGCAGTTTAAAAAACAGTGCAGCATATTTCGACCTTTGTTACTGTGGTCCCAGCTCTCTGTAGGTCATTCACTAGGTCCCCCCGTGTGGTTCTGGGATTTTTGCTCACCGTTCTTGTTATCATTTTGACGCCACAGGGTGAGATCTTGCATGGAGCCCCAGATCGAGGGAGATTATCAGTGGCCTTGTATGTCTTCCATTTTCTTATAATTGCTCCCACAGTTGATTTCTTTACACCAAGTGTTTTACCTATAGACCCTATCCACCGACGTCACAAAATCACGTGCTCGCTGTATGGTTCCGCCCCCTTGTCCGTCATTTTGTGTCTGTATTATCAATGGTCTCAATTGATCGAGCAATTTATAATGCATTTCATGGAAGACTTGGTGCTTTCGGATGCCGTAAACTCACTTGATGCGTTGCATAAAAGGCGTTATGTGGAAAAGCTTCAGTTTATCCATTCGCCAGATCCATATTTGATGCCTAAATCGATGTTTTTCGACCCGCTGTCTCCGCCGTATTTGCCTGACATCTGCTAGCAACCCTGATATGTACAACTATCTTGTCCACACAAAATCAGCCTATTCTCACGAAAGTTTGAAAAACTTTAAGAGCTTGGAGGCTTATAAATACTTCGTTGCTGGTTGGGTGAAACAGGTCCTCGTCCACGAAAATTCGGCAGGAATCTATCTTGTGCTTGGAAAGGTGAGTTACGAAATTTTCAATTCAAAATCTTTTGTTATTGCTAACATCCACTGTCAAGTCTAATGTATTCCATGTCGTTTGCCAATGGAGTTAGGGCTTTTAATGTTTATATGGTTTAGCGATAGCACTCTCACTACATACATACGTGTATGTTGTCGGCGATTAGCCTAGCAATGATCTTAATTGTGGTTGTCAGCCCAAAACCCTCTAAATATATATTAAATGCATCTTACCAGATATAAAATGACTACTACATAATCTGTGGTAATCGTTTGGAGCCCAGTTTTCTTGTCGAATTGCAGCAGCCCATCTCGCTCTCTTCTCTCCGGGTCTCTCGGAATCCGGTAGAACTTCCAAGTCTCTCCGTCTTCTCCGTCTATCTTCTCTGTTATTGCAACCGACCGCCACACACGCCTTCACCATTTTGATTATTAATGTTAACGAGCAGAAAAACACGTCGTAAATAGGAGGAATGTACGTAGCCGTAACAGGTAAACATGATGTGTTGACGGACAAGTGGGCGGCACCAGTCAGGAGGAAGGAGTTGTGACGTCACGTGGGTAGGGTCTATTGCAGATTCAGTCTTCCCAGCCTGGTGCAGGTCTCCAATTTTATCTCTGGTGTCCTTCGACAGCTCTTTGGTCTTGGCCATAATGGAGTTTGGAGTGTGACTGACTGAGCTTGTGGACAGGTGTCTTTTATAGCGATAATTAGGTGCCATTAATACAAGTAACGAGTGGAGCCTTGTTAGACCTCGTTAGAAGAAGTTAGACCTCTTTGACAGCCAGAAATCTTGCTTGTTTGTAGATGACCAAATACTTATTTTCCACTCTAATTTGGAAATAAATTCTTTAAAAATCAAACAATGTGATTTTCTGTTTTGTTTTTTTTCCCACATTCTGTCTCTCATGGTTGAGGTTTGCTCATGTTGACAATTACAGGCCTCTCTAATCTTTTCAAGTAGGAGAACTTGCACAATTGGTGGTTGACTAAATAGTTATTTGCCCCTTTGTAACTGATGTAAAAAGACATTTTCACTGAAAATCATTAAAACTACACTGTCAAAAATGCCGCCCGCGGATCAGAAGTGGCCTAACAGGCTGTTCAAGTCGGCTCGTGGGTTTGTTCAGCCTGACTGGTCGTCAACCTTTGTAAACACGTAAACACTATCAGTCCGCGCTGGTGCAATAGCGATAACGTAACAATCCCTCTCGCTTTTAATCACTTTTTTCCCTTAATGTATTCATGAACCTCCACGCAACGAGTGTAATATAAAACATACGCTAGCAGTCGCCCTGCTGACTCAGTGGGGCGAGTGCAGACGACAGCAGCAAATGAAAAGATCACTTAAATGAAATTGAATCCATCCGCCGCAAAGCCGGCGAGCGCTCAGAAATGTCATCACAGGCAAAACACGCGAAAACAAATATGTACAAATCGGACACTTTTAACAGGTTCATCTGGAGACTAAGCAATAATGCTGCCCTGACAAAGAATGGTCAGTTATGATTCACAGCGGTAATCAATGGACAGTATGTTATTGTGTTTGTCGTATTAAGGAAAAGCTGATATCCAGTGGTATGAAAAAGTATCTGAACCTTTTGGAATTTCTTACATTTCTGCATGAAATCACCATCAAATGTGATCTGATCATTGTCAAAATCACACAGATGTAAAAACAGTGTTTAACTAAAACCAACCAACATTTATAGGTTTTCATATTTTAATGAGGATAGAATGCAAACAATGGCAGAATGAAAATAAGTAATTGAATCCTCTGCCTTACGAGACGTAAAGAGGAATTGAAACCAATTTTTACCAAACAATTTTAGTCAGGTGTGTGCCCCAATCGTTGATGAGTGGTTTAACCCTTTATTGCCAAA
Source organism: Corythoichthys intestinalis (assembly GCF_030265065.1). NCBI lineage: Eukaryota > Metazoa > Chordata > Actinopteri > Syngnathiformes > Syngnathidae > Corythoichthys > Corythoichthys intestinalis. The sequence continues at coordinate 3,334,501 of NC_080406.1, forward strand.
TTTATCACTTTTATACTTTCAACTCCCTCCTCACCCCGTGGCATCAAAATGACTACAAAAATGGTGAGCAACAATCCCAGAACCACACGGAGGAACCTAGTCAATGACCTACAGAGAGCTGGGACCACAGTAACAAAGGCTACTACCAGTAACACAATGCGCCGCCAAGAACTCAAATTCTGCACTGCCAGACGTGTCCCCCTGCTGAAGAAAGTACACGTCCAGGCCCGTCTGCGGTTCGCTAGAGAGCATTTGGATGATCCAGAAGAGGACTGGAAGAATGTGTTATGGTCAGATGAAAACAAAATAGAACTTTTTTTTTTGTAGAAACACAGGTTCTCGTGTTAGGAGGAAAAAGAATATTGAATTGCACCATACCCACTGTGAAGCATGGGGGTGGAAACATCATGCTTTGGGGCTGTTTTTCTGCAAAGGGACCAGGATGACTGATGTGTGTTGAGGAAAGAATGAATGGGGCCATGTATCGAGAGATTTTGAGTGAAAATCTCCTTCCATCAGCAAGGGCATTGAAAATGAGACATGGTTTGGTCTTTCAGCATGACAATGATCCCAAACACATAGCCAGGGCAACGAAGGAGTGGCTTCGTAAGAGGAATTTCAAGGTCCTGGAGTGGCCGAGCCAGTCTCCAGATCTCAACCCAATAGAAAATCTGTGGAGGGAGTTGAAAGTCCATGTTGCCCTACGACAGCCCCAAAACATCACTGCTCTAGAGGAGATCTGCATGGAGGAATGGGCCAAAATACCAGCAACAGTGTGTGAAAAGCTTGTGAAGAGTTACAGAAAACGTTTGGCCTCTGGTATTGCCAACAAAGGGCACATAAGAAAGTATTGAGATGAACTTTTGGTATTGACCAAATACTTATTTTCCACCATGATTTACAAATAAATTCTTTAAAAATCAAACAATGTGATTTTCTGTTTTTTTTCCCCCCACATTCTGTCTCTCATGGTTGAGGTTTACCCATGTTGACAATTACAGGCCTCTCTAATATTTTCAAGTGGGAGAACTTGCACAAATAGTGGTTGACTAAATACTTATTTGCCCCACTGTATACCAGTTCGCAGCAGAACGATGAAAATAGCCTTGTTTTTCTGTTTTCAGTTATTTTGACGTCTCTTGTGGTTATTTACAGGTCACGTCCTGTTCATTTTTGGTCATTTACAGGTTAATTCCTGTTGAATCTGAGTCACTTCCTCTTCATTTGGGGACATTCTTGAGTCACTTCCTTCTCAGTAACACAATATCAACAGGATTGACTGGTGAATACCCCGAAATCAACAGGAAGGGACGGAAAATCAGAAGGAAATGATGTGAAATGGCCCCAAATGAACTCATTGCCTGGTATTGGCTGCCACAGACGTCCAATCTGTTTGCAATGGAAGGGATGGCAGCGAATGAACGAACAATCATTTGCTGCCACCCTCCCTGTTCAAACGGATTGGGCGTCTACTAGCAATAAAGTCATTCCAATTCACAGCAAATTATTTTATCTCAGTGGTTGCCATTAACAGCGGTAGACATTCGTTCATTCGCCGCCAACCCTTCCACTTCAAATAGATTGGACATGTATTAATGACGAACTAAAATTAAAATTCTCAGCAGACTTTCCAAGACTGTGATTTAAAAAAAAATCAAAAACCTACTTCAGTACATGTGATCCATGGGGGAAGACAACTGGAGTGCTTGTATTATTTATTTTGAGGCTAGTGACCTCTGTCAGGGTCGAAGATACTGCGACAGAAACTTAGCCCCTTTGCTTCATTGATTGACAGGAGAAACTCTTCTCCTTGTTAGTGAGTCATGTTTTTTTTTTTAATCCCGTGATTGCAGGAACTTTTCTGTCCACTTTGTTGAACTTAAAAAAATATATATACAGAAAGTGAGTACACCCCTCGCATTTCTGCAGATATTTAAATTAGGGGTGTCAAACGATTAAAAATTTTAATCGAGTTAATTACAGCTTAAAAATCAATTAATCGTAAATCATCACAATTAATCGCAATTCAAACCACTTTAAACCACTTTAAAGTATTAAAAGGGGTGCTAATAATTGTGACACACATTATTTGATGTCAAATAATTATTTCTTTATGTGGGATTTTTTCCCCACTGAATGAATGCACTTGTATTGAAGTTTGGATTTTTCTCTTTTTTTCCATTAAGGTCCCATTTTATTTGAATTAAAAGAATTATTAGAGGCTAAAAAACTAGGTCTGTCAAAATTATCACGTTAACGCGCGGTAATTAATTTTTTAAATTAATCACGTTAAAATATTTGACGCAATTAACGCACATGTCCCGCTCAGACAGTATTCTGCCTTTTGGTAAGTTTTACAGCAAGACTTTTTGCGCTGTCTAACAGCGAACTCTTGTGGTCGCTTTGCGACATGGTTTATTTTTTTCTTGCCAGTTCAATATGGCTGCACGACGTCTCGGGCTGATAATGTTGTGCTTTTATGATCCTTGGACAAGATTTGTCCGTAAGTATGGTTGTTGTAAAGAATGTACATATTATGTTGGTAAGCGAAATGTTCTATTTTTTGTATGAGACGCTTTTTGTTTATGTTTAGTGAACCTGTATAGCGTGCTAAGCTAACGTTGTTGCTAATGCAATGCTTGTGTACTTTGGTTTTTTGTAGTTTTATGACTGTCTAAAGAGGAAAATGGTTTGAGGCTATTTTATTAATAAATCAGATGAAAAAGGAAGAAGTCTGATTATTAAGGCGTCGTTCACTAGCTGTCTAGCTTTGGAAAAAGTAGATGCTTCGGAGTGAGGACAGCATAGACAGATTTAAATGACAGTAGAGTGAAATGGCCACTACAGTCCTTATATACCGTATGTTGAATGTATATATCCATCTTGTCTTATCTTTCCATTCCAACAATTTATTTTACAGAATATATATATATAATTTACAGAAAAATATGGCATATTTTATAGATGGTTTGAATTGCGATTAATTAATTTTTAAGCTGTAATTAACTCGATTAAAATTTTTAATTGTTTGACAGCCCTATAAAAAACACATCTTTATCAGGGGTGCCACTAATTATGGAGGGCACTGTATGTGAGACAGACTGTAAGTCTAACCACAGTATGGTTCCATGCATGAAGTTAAAAAAAAAAAAAAAAAGCAAAAGAAATAAAATCTGACTAGTATGTTCCATTTGGTTTACACAGAGGATAAAACTGGAAGAGTTGAAGGGACAAGTAAACACTCAAAAAGAATAGTCACATCCTGTCAGTAGTTTGGTCTAGTTTATGGCTTTTTCACCACAACCTGTCTTCTGGGCTTGAAAGTGACAACAGGCTAGCTTGAATACCAGTTTACCCTTCCCTCATCAGCCAAGGAACCCCTGCCCTGCAAACACTCAAGATGCTCGTTGGAGCAATCCAACCCTGTGTTTTTGTGAGTGTGAATGGGAATGACTAATGAAAGATATGCTGATTAGGGTCAAATTATCTTTCTCTGGTTACAAAAGTGATTTGTATCAACTGATCTACCCTTGGTAGTTCTTCCGTTAGTGCTCAGACCATAGGCCGCACTCTGCATCAAATTGGTGAGCATGGCTGTCACCCCAGGAGGAAACCTCTTCTGAAGACGGAAATTTTCTGGGGGTAGAAACATTTTGAACAGGAGGGCATTTTAAAAAAACATTTTTTTTAAACAACGAAAACCTATCTGGAGGTGAGAGATTAAAAGAGCAGAATTAAAGACGCCATGACTTTTAACGAGATTTTATCGCGTACTTACCTTGTTTTGATCGAAAAACTCAGTGTAGCATGTATTACCGAGTGTGAAGACACAGCTGTGAATGGCCACAGCTGGATTTTACAGGGATTTTTGGGGTGAAATATGGTCATATAACAAGGGTCGCGGTGCAGAAATCACGGACATCAAGGAGTGGTCAAGATTTTCTTATATTTACCCTTTTAAACTATTTTTTCAAATTTTCTTTGTTTGGATCGATTTATCATCTAATATATCAGAGAAAACGTGACAGTAACAAAAAAATACAATTAAGTAATAGTTATGAGGTAGATATCCGTGACTTTTTTACAGACGCCATTTTTTTGATTGTGATGTCATTTGTTTAAAAGTTTAAGATATGCGAGTGAATAATTTTTTGGAGTCGTTTTTTTTTTTTTTTTTTTTTTTTTAAACGAAATATGAGACATCAATGAATGATTCTAAGTAGGGTTGTTCCGATCATGTTTTTTTGCTCCCGATCCGATCCCGATCGTTTTAGTTTGAGTATCTGCTGATCCCGATATTTACCGGTCAGATTGCTTTTTTTTTGTGCTCCCGATTCAATTCCAATCATTCCCGATAATTTTTCCCGACCATATACATTTTGGCAATACATTAAGAAAACAAATGAATAAAACTCGGACGAATATATACATTCAACATACAGTACATAAGTACTGTATTTGTTTATTATGACAATAAATCCTCAAGATGGCATTTACATTATTAACATTCTTTCTGTGAAAGGGATCCACGGATAGCAAGACTTGTAAAGGATAAATGTGACTTTGTATATTGTGACTAAATATTTCCATCTAGTGTATTTGTTGAGCTTTCAGTAAATGATACTGCAGCCATTCAACCCAAACGCATGATGGGAAGTGCAACCATGACTGTGCGTAGGGGCACCAATTGATATATCTTCTCTGCGTTGGGAAAGAACATAGGGTGTTAAGAAAATGATCAATTGCTACCTATCTTCCCCACATTGCCTCCCACGTTAATTTTAGTTGTTGAGAGAGGGAAATCTAAGGCTTTAGCCAGATAAAAAAAGGCTCCAAAGGCTGTTAAAATTCTCTCAACTCATTATACGCTGCATTTAGCTCTATATTATGATAAAACGGCGCCTTTATAGATTGAACGCGACAATGCGTGAGTGGGTCGTGTAGCGCATAATTACCGCCGTTAACGCAATAAATTTGATAGCCCTACTTTAAGCCAAAACTACTCTGGATGAGTGTAAGACATTTTGTCTGTAACGTTATATACAATTAGAAAACGATTTAAAAAAATATATATATAAAAAAAAAAAAAAAAAAAAGGCATGTCCAATATTTTTTTGCCGATTCTGATACTTTGAAAATGACGTGATCGGACATCTTTAATTCTAAGGAAAAAAAATGACATTTTGAATAATAAATATAATGAATTACCTTCGTTTTATGGCTGGGTTGAAACAAAAGCAGTTGCGCGACGTCTGTAAATGGAGGTTTCCAGGGTAAAACGGACAAATTGAAAATAGTACCGGGGCTTAATGCGGCATTAATCTGCTATGTCAGCATATAGACATACTGTTCTATCAAACACAACAGTTCTTTTGGCTTAAAATACAGCAGTTTCTTTTAAAGAGGAGTGCAAGAGCAGAAACTGCTTTTTCATTCTTGTCGGTTGTTTTCCGCTATATATCATTTGCAAGGCATGGCAGGTTTTATTGTGGTGTGGCGGTGCGCCATGTTCGTTTATCTGTAAGGGAAACCCTGAAGAATGTCCCCAAATGAATAGGAAAGGGCTCAAAATGAACAGGAAGTAGCCTGTAAATGCCCTAAAATGAACAGGTATTGACCTGTAAATGCCCACACAAGACTGGCTGTAGGTGCTCTGATATCAGTGCTATGGACGGCGCTAGACGTCCAATTCTGTGAAAATAAATTGGATGTCAAGCACCGCGAATGACAGCCAGTGATCTAATGAAAACACTTTTCTAATGGAAGGTTTTGGTTGCAACCTGTTGGTTCCTTTTTCCTTGTTTCCTTTTTCTTAACCCTTTAACACCGAAGGTGTCGGCAGCGACGCATTTACGCATATCGTCTTTGAAGCTTCGTCACACTGTAATTACGTCACCCACGTGCTGCTGGTTGGTCTCATTTGAAAGTGCAGAAGTTGATGTCCACACCAGTTTTTATTTGAAGTCAATTGACCAAGAAAAACGGGAGGTAATGTCATTTGAGTTTTATAGTTTTATTGCACTCATAAATATGCATTAAAACGCTGCATGGACCATGTATCTATCTCCATATTTCCATCATTTCTTGTCCTTTTTCAAAACCGAAAGCAACACAAAAGACTACATATCCCAAGAGCCATCGTGATGTCAAGAAGGACGAACCGAATGTCATCATTTTTAATACATTTCCGAGCGAGGCGCCAACTAATGAAAGGGAGGCATGCGAAGCAAGCAACGGCTGGTTGGTTTGAGCAAGCGACTTTGAAACCTGCAGAATTAATCTAAAACTAAAGTTAGCGCAAGCTAATGCATTATTTCAGTAACACAAGGATGAAGATGAGCCGTATTTGTCGTTGTTTTCTTTGGATGAGTCAGCGTCTCGGCGAGTAGAAGTGACAGTAGCGCACAAACGGCGAAAGAGTAGGCTGTGTGACGCAGCTCCGTGATCTGTTCAAAAAGAAGCCTTATTGAGTGCGCAAAAAAAAAAAAAAAAAAAAAAAAACTTTATTGGGTCGCATGCCTGAAAGATTTGAATTGAACTGGACTACTTGTCAATATTTTTGGAAATACTTTTTTTCCAATGTTATATATATTTTTTCTTCACTATAATCTTTTCAATTTTCATGTAGATGTGTCTTCGAGAAGCTTGATTGCATGTACGTGTATACTTTTGATTAGGTGATGGGTACAACACCTAACTTCACAAAGAGATATCCTCCAAACCCTTTTTGTGTTAGATGATAGTTTTTTTTTCCTCACTATTTTGCACTGTATATAACCTTTTTTGACCATAGTAGTAGGCTTAGGTGTTAAAGGGTTAAACGGTGATACCTTTTTAAAACAATATATCATTTCTTGGTAGGAGCATGTCAATAACCTTTTGGGCGACAAAATATCACGATATATCACCTGTTCAAGATGTCATCACACCCCTAGTTTGAAAGCAAGAATGTAAACATTATTCCAATGTTTTTCTTTCTCTTTACTCATTTGTAGCTGATGTAATAATTCTACAACGTCCTTCGCTCTACTGTAAGGACACAATGAGCAAGCGCCGCGTCATTTGTCATGCATCATGTTGTTTAGTGTTACATCATGATGTAGTACATGGCAATAACATTGGGCCTGATCATAAAGACTCCCACTACTGTGTGACAGCCTGAACAATAGAGAAGAACCATCATGACGTAATATTTACCACATCAAGAATATATTAAAACATGTTGTTAAATATCCCCAAATCCATTGATTTTTACTCGAAAACATTTCAAGAAAACTCCTTTATGCGTCATCTGCTGATAGTGTACTTTCGCTACAATACCATTAACCCTCAGGTATCCCAGCCACGCGACTTTATTTGAAATTCCCAAATAGTGTTTCGGTCTATTTATAAGCCACACGTGCTAATAAGATCAAACATGCAACAGCGAAAGGTTTGAGGGGCACTTTTCTGAAAAGCTCAGCATTAAAGACGGTGGTAGCGCGTAACGTAAAGGACATTGTTGCTCGCTGGACGTCCTTGTCACTTATTCTTGTCATCAACCTCGCTGCCAGCTTGGCCTAATAGAATAAGGAGCGGTGCGAATCAGTAAATTGGACAACTGGATTTAGCTTAACAGCAAAAGTGTAAGGAAAGTAAGGCTGCAGCTATCGAATATTTTAGAAATCAAGTATTCTACTGAAAATTCCATCGATTAACTCATTCACTCCCAGCCATTTTCACCGGAGCAAGGCCCTAGCTCCTGGCCGTTTTACTGGATTTTGACTGATTTTGCAAGGCCCCTTTAGAAAATTCTGTTCTATTGCTATATAAACAAGGAGCCCACCAAAAGAAAGATTAGACTCTATTCTTTCAGCAGGAAAAAAAAGTTAGTTCATATCTATTTCCATTCTTTAGAAATCAGCATTAGAGAATAGCTTAGTTGGAGTAATTTTCCAATTTCTGATGAAAAAACTGAGAAATTTTGTGAGCTTTTTGTGAAAGCATACATTTCAAAGATAACTTTGACTTTAACAGTTATTTTTTGCTGTAGTTACATCCCAAACATCTGAATAATGTTTTCCTTTTACAAAATAAGATAAACAACAAGACAGATAGAGCTTTTGATAGAAAAGTAACAATTTATTTACACATAACTAACTGAAAGATGACGCTATTGCGGCCGCGACAGGTGGTTAAACTTTTCCCTCAACGTTGCCTGTCTAATAAAGATGGATTTTTTTTTTTTAGTCTCTGCTCGGCGAGTAGTACGGACTTAATGGCATCGTCCGCTGCACTGGTGGTCCCGGTCGTTCTGCTCGGTCGTCCACCCCCTAGCATCCCGGGCGTCCTCTTGGTTGTTCTCCATTCAATCGTCTTCCGCCGGAGCCCCGGCCAAGCGGCCCGGCCCATCGTTGCCGGTGAATCGGGTTGTGGGTCTTACCAAATGCGCTATTGCCATCCAGTGGCCAGTTTTATTGCTTTAAAAAAATAATTTTTTAAAAATGGATTTTAAGCTTTGTGCTTTGGAGCTAAATTGAATCGGAACCGAGTGATGTCTCTTGTAAAAAAAGGAGAAAAAAAAAGGACGTATAAATACATCTTTGTGACACTGAAACAATTAAAAATGGAATGTATTTATACGTTTTTGGGAGCAAATGAGTTAATATCTAAACTAGGGGTGTCAAACGATTACAATTTTTAATCGAGTTAACTACAGCTTAAAAATTAATTAATCGTAAATAATCGCAATTAATCACAATTCAAACCATCTATAAAATATGCCACATTTTTCTGTAAATTATTGTTGGAATGGAAAGACACACGATGGATATATACATTCAACATAAGGTACATAAGTACTGTATTTTTTTATTATAACAATAAATCAACAAGATGGCATTAACATTATTAACATTCTGTTCAAGCGATCCATGGATAGAAAGACTTGTAGTTCTTAAAAGATAAATGTTAGTACAAGTTAGAGAAATTTTATATTAAAACCCCTCTTAATGTTTTCATTTTAATAAAATTGGTAAAATGTTCAATCAAAAAATAAACTAGTAGCCTGCCATTGTTGATGTCAATAATTACTTACACAATGCTCATGGGTGCTGAAGCCTATAAAATCAGTCGCACCCAAGCGCCAGCAGAGGGCGACAAGTGGACATTTCACTGGGCTGTCATTTTAATCTGTTTGAGCGGGGCATGTGCGTTAATTGCGTAAAATATTTTCACGTGATTTCAATTTTAAAAATTAATTACCGCCCGTTAACGCGAAAATTTTGACAGCCCTAGTTTATTTGTTTATTCGTCTTCCTTCAGTCAAAACGGATCGGACGTCTAGCCCCATCAATGGCCACCATTGAGTTAACAAAAAATAAAATAAAATAAAAATGACGTGAAAATGCCCCAAAATTAACAGGAAGTGACTGAAAATCTACAAGAAGGTGACCCTTGGGAAAGAGCGTAGATCATCCTCAAGCAATTTCTCCAGAACTTCTTACTGAATAGAATTTTTGTTTAACAATGAGAATTGAGTAAGATTTAATTAAGGTGTGATCAGTGGCGGACTTGGCAATTTTGGGGCCTAAGGCGAACATATCCAGGGGCCCTCTTCATGGGTCAAGGGTTAAAAAGGTGAGAAGGGTGTGGATGAAATATGTTCTGGTACACTAGGGCTGTCCTAAACGACAAATTTTCTCCTGATTAGTCAGCTGACAAGTTTTACGATTAATCGACTAATCTAATAATTTTCTATTTTTTACTAATTTAGCAATGACATTTTTGTTGATGCTTATTAATTCACAAAACTATTTTGGAACACTTAAATTCTTTATTATAGTACACATAATCAAGTAAATAACAATAATTAATCACAAACAATGAGGTTAAATGCTGATAGCATTTACTAGTGCAAAAGAATGGAAAGTAAACAGATTCAGAACGCTGACTTTGCCTTTCCAACATTATTCAAAACAATTCTTATACAATAAATTATAGCAATATTATTATAGTATACTACTATGTGTAATAGTAGTATAATAATTATAATAATTATTCATTGCCAATCATATTTGTCATGAAGAGTGTCATTTGAAAGCTATTCTTAGTGTAGAATCTGTATTATGTAGTCTTTATTCAAAATATTATAATATTAATTCTGAAGTATGTGGGATTAACTCCAGAAATCATTATTTATATGACGAACATGACGTGCTTTTGCTGTTAACCAGCTGTTGAGTGATTGGAACTGTACTACATTCTTATGCCACAGGGTGTGCTGTCGTGTATTTTATGTTCGGTGTGAAGAAGAAAGTTAAAAGAGGCATTAGAGGCCTGTTCTCAACTTCTCCCTCACAGCACTTTGGCTCTCATGGAGAGCACGTTTGCTCATGTGTTCGAAATAAACGATAGCCGACGTGCAAAGTAGCAACTGAGCTGTAAAAATAGCGAGCTTAGTGGCGTGAAAACCGCGGGAGAGCCAAGTGAAGCTAATGAACAGCTAAGCGATGCTAAACGGCGCTAATAAAGCTAAGCGACTGATACTCAGTCCATCGTCGTGGAACAGTCCAATGTAGTGCGTGTGTGTGTGTGTGTGTGTGTGGGGGGGGGGGGGGGGGATAATATAAACGCAGCATTCAAATGGCTTTCTTTTTTGTTTTGTTATTTGTTTGTTTGGTATGATGACATAATTATACATGATAAATAGTTGGGGGTGCTGCTGGCTCCGGTGGCCCGAGCCGTTGCTCGTTGGGGCAAGGGCAGCTGGTTGGGGGCCCCCTACTGGTTGGGGGCCTAAGGCGATCGTCGACTTCGCCTGAATAGTAGATCCATCTATGGGTGTGATTACACCTAGCTGGAAAAAAACAAAAACCAAACGCATTACCACGGCCCTTCTCGACGGTACAGGAAACAGAACAAAGTCCTCACGAACACTTTAAAACCTCCCAAATTCCCATTACCCCCGGAATCAAATATAAAACAAGTGCTGCAACACACGTCACGGGGCCGGCAACTTTGTTAAAGTGCGCCTGCATGTACATTTTGTCTGCGAGTCGCTACAGCGGAAATATACTACAGCAGCAGCAGCAGCCTTTTCTTGCATTTCTTATCTCCATGTTAAATTTATAATGATCTTAAGCCCACCTCCTTTTTTAGAGCAGTGAACAAAGCACTTTTGTTGCTTGTTTTAGGCAGATAAGCTGGAAATGCTCACATAATTGAATGAACTTTTATGTAAATGCATATCTGGTTGAATGAAAGTAGGCACAAAAATTTTTTTACTTTTTTTTTTGGGCAGGTATGTCACTTTGTCATTGTGCTTTTATTTCGTAGTAATAGTAGGAACAACAACGTTGTGTCGTGAGGTTTGCGTGGGGACAAAAGTGTACAACCAAAACCTGCAAATAAATTTGCAGTGTGCCTCCGGGAAGAAATAGAGTGCTTTCCTTTTATGTGTGCATTTTGGGAGAGTGACTTTTGAGAGTGAATATATGTCACATGTTACTGACTTGATTTCCATTGTAATGCTTAAATCACATTAACTTTACAGTGATCCCTTGCTACTTTGCACTTAAAACTTCAGTCCTGGATTTTTTGTTCAATTAAAATAAATAAATAAATAAATAAATACAGAATGAGCTTTCCCGATCCGATCACGTAGTCTCACTCTCCCTTCTGCCGCTTTTTTTCGGTAAGGCTGTGCACTGGAATTGTTTATTAAAGTTAACGATGATTAACAGGCGTTAGGGTTTGATCTAGCCAGAGATGCTTTATTGGTGGATTTTCTCAAGTAAAAGCGCCACACAGAAATTAATAAATTTATATTGTGTAAGCAGGATGTGTGTATTATTCTTATTATTTACCGTAATTTTCGCACTATAAGCCGCTACTTTTTCCCTTCATTTTGAATCCTGCGGTTTATCGTCCAGTGCGCCTTATTTGTTGATTTATTTGGGTTAATAGGTAACACTTTATTTGACAGCGGCGCCATAAGACTGACACTAACATTACACTATCATGGGCATTACTGAATGCTTATGTCATTAAGTTTCATATGGCAAATTATGTCACAAACTATGTCCAGCTTGGATCTTTTACATCCATTCAAAAGTGAGATAATTTGCCAGATAAGACTAAATGACATCTGCATTCATTAATGCTCATGACAGTGTCATGTCATAATTATGATTGTCTAATAACAGTCTTATGATACCATTGTCGAATAAAGTGTTACCACATAGCACAGCTAGCAATTAATGAAAAAACTGGAACAGTAACGAAGAAATAATTTGCAAAGAATATGAATTTTTTGTTATTTACATCTGTAGTGCTGCAATGCATGCTAGGAGGCATGTTGGACGACAACAGCATTGACAGCAGGTGGCAGCAGAGATTGACTATCTACCCCAAGGGAGCAGCGATGGCCAAATGAAGCTCCTTGAAGCAATTAAGCTTTGCAGCCATTTGGTTGAAAGCTTCATGGTGGTTCATTTAGTCTTATAACAGTCGTATGATGCCGCTGTCAACTAAGGTGTTACCGGTTAATATCTTTTGGTGTAAATATCCCATAATACAGTGAGGACAGCTGCGGCTTATAGTCCAGTGCGGCTTATCTATGAACAAATGCAGTTTTTGTGCCACATTTGGTGGGTGGCGGCTTATAGTCAGGTGCGCCTTATAGTGTGAAAATTACGGTAATTACAGGTGTTTTAGCTCATTTCAATTTATTTTATTTAAATGGGCTATTATTTATTTTTATTATGTGTTTATATTTTACAAATGTGATGTAGTATTCATTTATATTGTATATTTTATGTTGTATAACTTTAGTTCCTATGTGAAAATTAGTTACTACTTCTTTTGTTGTGGTAGGAGGGTTTTGTATTGAACACGGGGCCATGTTGGTTATTATTATAGCAGAGAAGACAACAGTAAATCAACAAAGACAAGTCAACTGTGCTCCAATCTACCACTCAAGAGATATGATGGACTCAAAAAGCAGGTTACGATTGCGTATTACTTTGAAAATCGACCGGATCCACCGTATTTATACACGAGTGACTTCCGGTCTGCCAGGGGCGGACTAGGACTAAAAAGCAGCCCTGGACTTTGACTCGGCCCAGCCCTCAAGAATCGCTATACGGAGGGAAATACAGACCCCCTAGGGGGTCCGGGGGCATGCCCCCCCCTCCCCGGGAGACCTTTTTTTTTTACATTTTATTGTAAAATGCATCAATTTCGTGCACTTTGAGAGAAAATGTGTCTAGACTGTGACTGTCTGACTTGGGGCGCTCAGAGTATTGCAAGGCTGAACTGGAGTTGGGTTCATTTTCTGTACTAGCTCTATGATCAACCTGAAAAAACAAATGAAAGAATTTATTTTCCAAAGCAAGTTTTATGTATCCAATTGATTACAATATATCTCTATATATCTCTGTCTATAAAATGATTTCATTGTTTATGCCATAATTCAGTGGTCTCCAAACCATTCCACATAGGGCCGCAGCGGGCGCAGGATTTCATTCCAACAAAACAAGACAACGCCTATGCACCAATCTGGTGTCTTACAAGTGTAATCAGTTGATTGCAGTCAGGTGCTGCTTGTTTTGGCAGAAACTTCATTGGTTAAACTGTCCGTACTGGATCGGTTGAAACAAAAACCAGGCCCCACAGCGGCCCTTGAGGACCGGTTTGGAGACCCCTGCCATAATTAATCTTGCCATACAAATAATAAATTTCAATGAAAATACAATAAACATTTCAAGACAAATCCTGGATACATAACCTTCATTGGAAAGTATTAACCAGAAAACAAAACGATATATACATGATTAATATATATATATATCATATCAATTTAACTAAACTTTAAAGTAAAACCATTTGTTTTATTAATATTTTGTTATATTTCTTCTGAATTAATATTGCTGCTGGGTGTGCATACGTTGTTTTACAGCTAAAATATTTTTCCTTAGAGTGATAGTAGGACTAGCATACTGTAACTTGACATGATTGCAAACGGACTAGCTGTCACCAACCCTTTAATTGTCATTTATTTCATTTGAAATGTAGCTACCTGGTGGATAACAATTGCCAGTTTACCGAGCAAGTGACCCTCTTCATTCCTTTTTACTTGCCCTGCGCTTGTCTGGGGAACTTCCACCAGCTTATCATTACACCCTCCCTCTTCTTTTCTCTCTCCCTGCACCGGCTGCACGTCAGAGCAGCTCCCGCTCCCCCTCTCACCATCGCCGGGGGCTGAGCTGCTGTTACCCGACGTGGCCGTTGTATGGACTGCTGCTTGCGAAAATATTTGTCAACTTATGACATTTTAATGCTTCGCTCTCCAGTTTCTTCATTTTTTTTCTCCCTAACCTTCTCCGCGCCACCCTTTTCTTTTTTTTTGCCACCACCATCCATATTGTGCACTGACGCTCGTCGCTAGCAGTGTTGTTAATAACGGCGTTACAATATAACGGCGTTACTAACGGCGTTATTTTTTTCAGTAGTGGGTAATCTAATTAATTACTTTTCTCATCTTGGCAACGCCGTTACCGTTACTGAGGACGGAAAGGCATGCGTTACTATGCGTTACTATATTGGTCGAAAAGTCTGAGGGAGACGGACTCACCGAGACGACAGAGCAGAGCAGGAGCGGGGAGGAGGCAATAAAGTTGTGACGCCGAGCAAACGCGATGCTAGGTAGCTCCTATAATACATGTTGTAGCCGATAGCCTCCAAACTACGCCCGCATGTTATGGTAGATATGGTAGACAAGGTAGATATCACATGTACTGTATATAGATATAACTAGATGCAAAATGACAGACATGGCACTAAATGCGTTAGTAGACAGCCGCCATCTTAAAGCAGTAGGCTTTTTAGGACGGCTCTGTTGTAGAGAACCTTCCTAGCGAACCTAAGTAACTTTTTATCTAAAATACTTCTAAATCGGCAAAATCTTGACTTGAATCTATCTTTAAATGATGAAACAGTTTTAAAACTTTCATATGTCGAAAGTAGAGAGAAGGGATCTCATGCAATAATGGGAGCAATTTTAACAACTTTTAACAGTTGATTCAGGGTAAAGGGTAAATTAGGGTAAAGAATTGGGCTCGGGCCAATTGTACCAAAAACCTCCGCAAAAAACTTCACACAGTGTGGCCAATGTTTTTTTTTTTTTTTTTGAGGGGAAAAAAAAAAAAAAGTAATTATCACCAATTACTTTGCCAAGTAACTAATTACTCTTGCATTCAGGTAATTGAGTTACTAACGCAATTACTTTTTGGGAGAAGTAATTTGTAACTATAACTAATTACTTTTTTTCAGTAAGATTAACAACACTGGTCGCTAGTTTGCTTCCACAAAGAACCAATGAAGGCTACTTTGTGTTTTCTTCGTTCTTCTATCAGACTGGCGATGAACAGCAGGCGCAATGCTGCCACCTGTCGGACTGGATGCGAACTGTAGATAATCAGAGGCTAGGGGGGATAAAAACAGTGATGCATAATGAATGGCGGCCGTCGGCCGTCCAGGGCACCGGCCGTTCTGTGATCCTCCAGAACCCACAGATTACCAGTCCGCCCCTGCGGTCTGCCCGATCCTAGCTACCAGTCGTAGTATTGACGCAGGAGGGCAGCGTCTCGCGTCAAATAATAAACTCTGCCGTTCTTTTCGCGTGTTTCGCGTTGAGCCGCTTCTGGGACGCATCTAACACGCGGCCGCACTGCGACTGGTGTGCATTGGCCGCGTTTCACTGCGTTCTCGTGGCGGCCACGTTGTCGTGCCGTTGACGTTTCTGGACTGTCCTACCGTGTTGGTCCTCATTATAGTAGAGAAGACGGAGTAAATATAATCTACTAGAGGTGTGCAAAATTTCCGATTCTTAGATTATTCGCGATTCGGCCGTGGAAGATTCGAGAACGATTCACAAACATCCAAATTCCGATTATTGAAATATGCGAAGTAAAGCGGAAGTACACAACACTCAGCGCGCCGCGCGGTCTTCGGGACGGAACGGAGCGAGAGTAGCTAAACATGCTTCCCATTACCGGGCCCCTCGGGTAATGCCAATGCTCAACTCACGGCTCTAGCTCAACTCATGCAACGAGATAAAAAAACACAACAACATACCTGACTGCTGCCGAAAAGCTGCTTCAAAGTACATCCATATAATGTTACGGTGGATATCATTTATATAGGACTAGATGCAATATAGATTTGGTAGTGTTAGCAGCACATCTACAAAAAGCTAGATGCGGGCGTTATCAACGGCCGCCATCTTAAAGCAGTACACTTCCCTGTAAGGCTGTTGTAGCGAACCTTCCAAGCAAACCTAATTAACTTTTTATCTAAAATACTCCTAAATCGGTAAAATATTGAATTGAATCTATCTTTAAAATAGTTTTAAAACTTTCACATGTCGAAAGTAGACAAAAGGGAAATTATGGAATAACGGGAGCAATTTTAACAAATTTAACGGTTGATTCACAACATTAAATTAATTGAATGTAGTTTAAAGCTGCTGATACAAAATGGGGACTGGAGTTTTTTATTTAATGTTATTTTTGTATATTTGTTTACTGCTATATGTTAACTTGATACTGAAATAGTAGTGTGGTTTAGCCTGAGAGTATTTTTGAACAATTTTGGAACTAATGTACAAAACATAAAAAAAAAAAAGGAGGGGGGTGCATCAATAATCGTTTTATAATCGAATCGGAGCCTCTGAATCGTAATTGTAATCGAATCGTTAGGTGCCCAAAGATTCCCAGCTCTATAATCTACACAAAGAAACTGTAACCCGATCGACTCAGCCTCGAAAAGTAAGGGTTGTATTACATCAGAAATTCCGTTCCGAACCGAGCACCACGTACCGAAACGGTTCAATACTATTACCCATTACGTTATGCAATTTGTGTCTAAAGTTGGCTAGGCCAAAGTAGCAGAATCGCCAGTAGCCATGGTTGTTGTTCTTGTTGTTTAAGACGGCGCACTCTCGTGGGAGGAAGCGGAAATGCAGAAGAAACTACGGAGGCTTAGATAAACCAAAATGGTGCGGTTTTGAAAATCGCGCTCAGAATTTGCCACAAAATGCTCTCTGGTTTAAAATCGGCACCTTTCAAACTAAAATTCTCAAGCCTCTTTTCTAAAAAACAACAACTAAATAAACATTGGAATCGTGTTTATAAGGTACTGGAAAAAACTGGAGAATTGGTCTTGATAGAGCTTGAATTTGTGTACGCACCCTGAATATAGGTATCACAGCCAGACTATCTTAATAATTGAACATCTCTTTATCCTCGGTACATGGTCTCTTTAACCAGACCTGTGTGGCAGCTCCTTTGTTACTACTCTTCCTCCAAAATTAAACCCACTCATCACCACTCACTAGCTCCCACTTGTGTTGCCTATGGAAACTTTAAGAGTATACCTGTCATCATGCGCATGTGGCAGTGCTCTTTTGCATGTATCTGTTCTCATCTTTTAATCAGACTGAGAGTGTTCTGTTTATCAACAACCCTGAACCAGTTTTAGAGGAGCGTATTTCTTCAAAAGATGAATGTTAGTGGCAAGATGCGTTATTTACTTCTGTCAAATCATAATGTCTATCCCTAGGGGGAAAAAAATGAACCTGTAAAAATTCTGGTGAAATTTTACAGTAGTGAACAGCACATTGGACAGCTTTGCTAGCAATTGTCCCTAGGTATAAGTGTGTGCACGAATGGTTGTTTGGCTCTTTGTGCCCTGCAACTGGCTGGCAACCATAAGCAGATTATAAGGGGGGGCCAGGCCCCCCCGGTGACCTAAAAGTGTCATTGCATGTAATTGACTTTCCTATATATAAGTTGTAAAGCAATAAAACTGCAACAAAAATGAATGAAATTAACCCCCCCAAAAAATTTTTTTATAACGGGTCAAAATTATTTTTCGAGCACCTTAGACGTTCATTTGCTTTGCATGTACTTAAAAAAAAAAAAAAAAAAAATATATATATATATATATATATATATATATATATATTAGGGCTGTCAAAATTATCGTGTTAACGGGCGGTAATAAATTTTTTAATTAATCACGTTACAGTATTTGAAGCAATTAACGCACATGCCCCGCTCAAACAGATTAAAATTACAGCAGTGTAATGTCTGCTTGTTACTTATTTTTGGTGTTTGGCGCCCTCTGCTGGGGCTTGGGTCCAAATGATTTTATGGGTTTGGGGAGTGAGCATTGTGTGATTATTGACATCAACAACGACGAGGTACTAGTTTATTTTTTGATTGAAAATTTTACAAATTTTTATAAAACGAAAACATTAAGAGGGGTTTTAATATAAAATTTCTATAACTTGTACTAACATTTATCTTTTAAGAACTACAAGTCTTTCTATCCATGGATCGCTTTAACAGAAAGTTAATAATGTTAATCCCATCTTGTTGATTTATTGTTATAAACAAATACAGTACTTATGTACCGGATGTTGAATGTATATATCCATCTTGTGTCTTATCTTTCCATTCCAACAATAATTTACAGCAAAATATGGCATATTTTATTATTTTATAGCTGGTTTGAATTGCTATTAATTACGACTAATTAATTTTTAAACTGTAATTAACTCGATTAAAAATTTTAATCGTTTGACAGCCCTAATATATATATATATATATATATATATATTTGTAAAAAATATTTTTTTTAAATGATTTTTTTCTTTGAAATTTTTTTTTTTTGATTGAAAAATTGACACAAATGTCCTAATCATAATATGGCCCAAACACAAAAAGGATTGCTTCAATCAAAGAAAACTTTTTAAATGAAAAATTAAGTGTTCAAATGCAAATTTTTCAATCTCAAATATTTTTTCGCATTCAAAAACTTTCTATGATTGAAATTTTTCTTATTTTGATTGAAGTGATTGTTCTTTTTGAAAATCTATATTTTACTTTGAAGAAACTTATTTTTTGATTGATTAATAAAGACAAAAATTTCCTATCAAAAATGTGGCCCAAACACAAATTAACATTACTTCAATCAAAAAAAGTTGCTTCAATTAAAAAAAAAAAACCTGACTTAAATAAAAAAAAAAAAAAATCAATAAAAATCAAAATCAAAGAAAAATAACTTTCGCATGCATTTTTTTTTTTTTTTTTTTTAGTTTTTTGAGTTTCAAATTTATTTTTGCATTCAAACACATTTTTTTGATTGAAGCGACTTTTTTTGGGTTGAAAATAAAGACACAAATCTACCGCCATATGGCTCCGCCCAGGGGGATACAATTTTGACTCGGTTAACTACATTGGCACGACACCGGCGGGCGTACCATATTTAATGGATGACGATCTTGGCGAAAAGTATAGTTGTCCTAAGCAGCCTGATTTAGAATTCCACTAAAGAATGATGGGAAACAAAAAAATGCTCTTTGTCAACTATTATTATAAATATTCTTGTAAGTTAATTTTAATGTTGACACTGCGTTTCGGGGTCATCAGCAATATTGTGCCCCCCGCCCCAAAAATCAAATTCTGCCTATGCTGGCAACCGATTCAGGGTGTGCCCCGCCTACTACCCATAGTTATTTGGGATTGGCTCCAGCACCCTCGCGACCCTAGTGAGGATAAGCGGCTCGGAAAATGAATAAATGATATACAAGTATCGCAATAATCATAGTGAAGTGTCGTTTCGAGATTATTCGGGATCAAATCAAATCGTGACCTGTGAATCGTGAAAGACATCGTATCGCTAGCTATGAGGCAATGCACCCCCATAGTGTTCCTTATTCCCAAATCCACTGGACTAAAGTAAAAAGTTTGGCATGGTAAAACTACTTACATATACTGTACATTGGTACCTTTACTTACCAACGTCCTCTACAAACGTAATTTTCAGGTTACGAAACGGGAAAATATTGCCTCTTATTATGAATGAAATTTCAGGTTGCGAGAGGAACAAAAACTATACAATACTGCAAAAAAGTTCAGCGCAGAATACCTAGAGAGGTAAAAAAGAACCCTAGAGTGTCTGCTGAAGACTTACAGAAATCAATGGCACAGTCCAATATCTCTGTACACACATCAACTCGTGGCAAAGAATGGTGTTCATGGGAGGACGCCACTGCTGTCTAAAAAAACATTGCTGCTCGTTTAATGTTCGCAAAAAGGCACTTGGACACGCCGCAGAAGTTTTGGCAAAATACTTTGTGGACTGATGAAACCAAAATTGAATTATTTGGGAGTAACACACAATGTCATGTGTGGAGGAAAAATGGAACAGCTCACCAACCGTGAAGCATGGTGGAGGGAGCATCATGATTTGGGGCTGTTTTGATGAATGCTGCAACAAGACAATGATCCAAAACACGCAAGTAAATCAACTTCAGAATGGTTACAGAAGAACAAAATTCATGTTCTGGAGAGTCCAGACTTGAACCCTAGTTGAAGCTAGATGGAGGACACAAGACAATGATCCAAAAGACAGAATTAAATCAACTTTGGAATGGTTTCAGAAAAACAAAATACACGTTCTGGAGTGGCCATGTCAAAGTCCAGACTTGAACCCCATTGAGATGCTTTGGCATGACCTAAAGACAGCGATTCATGCCAGACATCCAAGGAATTTGACTGAACTACAGCAGTTTTGTAGAGAAGAATGGGCCAAGATTAGTCCTGATGGGTGTGCCAGACTGATCTGCAGCTACAGGAAGCGTCTGGTTGAAGTTATTGCTGCCAAAGGGGAAGGGGGGCACAAAATATTAAATGTGATGGTTCACCTACTTATTTCTCCCCCTGCTGTCATTATTTGCATGCTATCCTCACTAAAATATGAAAACCTATAAATGTTTGCGTGGTTTTAGTTAAAACAGACACAGTTTTTTCATCTGTGTGTTTTTGACAAAGATCAGATCACATTTTATGCAGAAATGTGACAAATTCCAAAAGGCGCAATAGTGTTATTGTTGATATAGCGGGTCGACGTCTGAGCCAAATGAGCACAAGGCTCCTAGCATTCTTGCGTCGCGAAGAGTGAGATAGAAGAGATCTTTTTGGTCTAAAGTAGTAAATCTAATGTGTTACTTTATTCCTCATTTTGGCTAGCGAGTTCTATGTACACAGAAAAGCAGGTCAAAGATGTTAATACAACTTGAAAAATAGCTTAAATATCACTTTCTTTGGTCTGCTGCTATATCGTTTAGTCACGATCTAGCTATTTTCCACTGCTCTTTCTTCTCCACCTGAATCACACGTCGATATCTTTGTGTACACTTAACCTTTTCTCTGCCTCCTCGCCTCCTTTTTTGCTCATCACACACAAGCGTTACTCACAGACATGCACACACAGTGATGACACGTGTGGTTTATCGAGTGCGGTGAGTAGAGTAGAAACAGAGGATCAGAAAGCAAGGGTGGGGGGGCTCCTTATGAATATGCTCAGTCATGCCAGAATTGTTTGAAAATTTCATGAGACTTCGGCTCAGTGAGTGTCTAACCAATGAGCTCACACCAGAGTGTTTAGAAATTTATTTTTGTACTTGTTTTTTTTCTTCTGATACTACCAAACAAGGCTAGCTATGTACATAGGCTTCATAATGATATTTATGGGATACGGGGCGCGGGGCCGATTAATACGGGGCCTGCTTTGAAAGTTCTTGTGAATAAATGCTTAAATTTCTGAACTCTTTATAGATATGGATGTAAAACAATCTCGATTCTTGGTTAAAAGCAAAAAGAAAAAACGTGCAGTTAGCATTTATTTTATGTAAATATGTCGTAGTACAATGCTAATCTGTTAGTGAATGTAGCTAGCGGCTGTCTGATGTAAACAGCTTTTCCAGTGAAAATTGTTGTGAATGAATTTCTTAAATCCCCGAATTCTTTAAAGATATGGACGTAAAACAGTCTCGATTCTTGGTTAAAAGCAAGAAGAAAAAAAAGCGCAGTTAGCATTTATTTTACGTAAATATGTCGTAGTACAATGCTAATCTGTTAGTGAATGTAGCTAGCGGCTGTGTGATGTATACAGAGCTTTTCCGGTGAAAATTGTTGTGAACGAATGCTTAAAAATACAAATTCTTTAGGGATATGGACGCAAAACAGTCTCAATTCTTGGTTAAAAGCAAAGAAACGGGCAGTTAGCAATTATTTTACGTAAATAAGTCGAAGTACGATGCTAGTCTGTTAGTCAATAGGGCGGCCGCCATATGTAAACAGAGCTTTTCCCGTCAAAATTATTGTGAATAAATAAATGCTTAAATCCCTGAATTCTTTGTAGATATGGATGTAAAACAGTCTCAATTCCTGGTTAAAAGCAATAAATAAATAAATAAATAAATAACCGTGCAGTTAGCATTTACTGTATTTTACGTAACTATGTCGTAGTACAATGCTAATCTGTTAGTGAATGTAGCTAGCGGCGTTCTGATGTAAACAGAGCTTTTCCGGTGAAAAATCGTTGTGAATGAATGCTTAAAAATCCGAATTCTTTAGGGATATGGACGCAAAACAATCTTGATTTTTGGTTAAAAGCAAAAAAAGAAAAAAGAAGTCTAGTTAGCATTTATTTTACATAAATATGTCGAAGTACGATGCTAGTCTGTTAGTCAATGTGGCGGCCGCCATATGTAAACAGAGCTTTTCCCGTCAAAATTCTTGTTAATAAATAAATGCTTAAATCCTTATGAAAATTGTTGTGAATGAATTTCTTAAATCCCCGAATTCTTTATAGATATGGACGTAAAACAGTCTCGATTCTTGGTTAAAAGCGGGGGAAAAAAAAGTGCAGTTAGCATTTATTTTATGTAAATATGTCGTAGTACAATGCTAATCTGTTAGTGAATGTAGCTAGCGGCTGTCTGACGTAAACAGAGCTTTTCCGGTGAAAATTGTTGTGAATGAATGCTTAAAAATCCGAATTCTTTAGGGATATGGACGCAAAACCGTCTCAATTCTTGGTTAAAAGCAAAAAAAAAACAAAAAAAAAAAACGTGCAGTTAGCATGTATTTTACATAAATATGTCGAAGTACGATGCTAGTCTGTTAGTCAATGTGGCGGCCGCCATATGTAAACAGAGCTTTTCCCGTCAAAATTCTTGTTAATAAATAAATGCTTAAATCCTTATAGAGATGGACGTAAAACAGTCTCGATTCTTGATTAAAAGTAAAAAAAAAAAAAAAAAAAAAAAAAACATGCAGTTAGCATTTATTTTAACGTAAATATGCCGTAGTACAATGCTAATCTGTAAGTGAATGTAGCTAGCGGCTGTCTGATGTAAACAGAGCTTTTCCGGTGTAAATTGTTGTGAATGAATGCTTAAAAATCCAAATTTGTTAGGGATATGGACGCAAAACATTACTTGTACTTGTCTGGATGTTTGTCGAGGTTCTTTATCCACCATCCGCACAATCTTTCGTTGAAATCTCTGGTCAATTTTTCTTTTCCGTCCAGATCTAGGGAGGTTAGCCACAGTGCCATGAGCTTTACACTTATTGATGACACTGCTTACGGTAGACACAGGAACATTCAGGTCTTTGGAGATGGATTTGTAGCATTGAGATTGCCCATGTTTTCTCATAATTTTGCTTCTCAAGTCCTCAGACAGTTCTTTGGTCTTCTTTCTTTTCTCCATGCTCAATGTGGTCCACACAAGGACACAGGACAGAGGTTGAGTCAACTTTAATCCATTTTAACTGGCTGCAAGTGTGATTTAGTTATTGCCACCAACTGTTATGTGCTACAGGTAAGTAACAGGCGCTGTTAATTACACTAATTAGAGAAGCATCACATGATTTTACAAAGGGAGCCAAAACTTTTGACCCGCCCATTTTTGGAGTTTTGTGGAAAATGATGTATTTTTTTTTTAAATTTAATTTTATTTATTTTTTTACTACTTGTAATTGCACTCATTTTCCGGGACAAATTGAGTATTATCTGACAGAATTGCACGGGTGCCAATACTTTGGGCCACCACCGTACGTACATTGTTGGGTCGGTCGTGTGTTCCAGCGCTGCTTTAGCGTTTAACATTTAGCATCTAGCTGTCAGTGGGCATATTCATACCCATCTGTTGTTTAGCGTCAACACGCGCAAGTGTCAGATTGTGCTGAAGGTGCCTACAAAGTCATTTCAAATCGTATAATTTACGCTTTTGTCGTTGACATGAAGCAGATGGGCTCGGATACAATACGTGCCACCTGCTAGCATCAAATTTGGACACTTTTTAAGCATGAGGTTGAAAGGTATGTCTGTCACAATGAAGACTATTTCTCATCGAACGTTTGTTAGAAACTGTGGCTGGATTTCTGGAGGTCTTAATCTCGACTGAGTTTCATATTTTTTTAGCTGCTTTGAATTTACTGCACGTCGAGTGTCTTAAAATACCTCGGAATACATTATTTAATGCATTTGTGCATTTGGGCCTGTGGCTTTTGTCATGTTCCATCCATCAAAGTCATTCCTTTTAGACTTTATCTTTTTTTGTCGCGACAAAAATGCGAGGAAGTTGTTTTGTCCGTTGGTCATTTAGCATACTTGTCGTTCTGAGTGAGTGGTGACCTCACGATATGGCGATTATTGATACAGTGGTCAGGAAACTATGCTAGGATATGCTACAAAACGGCTAATAAGCTGAAAACAAAGCTAATGTCATCTTTCTGCTGTGAGTTCATCACTAGTAGACGTCCAATCCGTTTGAAGTGGGAGGTTGGCATTCGTTCATTCGCTGCCGTCCCTCCCACTTCAAATGGATTGGACGTCTATGGCCGTCAGTGGTGGACAACGAGTTTAATTTTGTGACATTTCAGGTCATTTGTCGTTGTTTTCAGTCAGTTTTTGTTGAGTTTTGGGCATTTCTGGGTCATTATCTTTTAATTTTGAGACATTTACAGGTCAGTTCCTGTTGGTTTTTGGTTAACTGAACTAGAGCTGCAACGATTAACTCGAGTATTCGATTAGAAAAAAAAGATTCGAATTAAAATTTGCTGCTGCGAGTATTCGTTTAATTAAAGTGGCGTTGTAATGGTTTGTTTTTACTCACTTATTCGAACTACCGTAATTTCCGCACTATAAGGCGCGCCTGATTATAAGCCGCTACCCACCAAATTTGGCACGAAAATGGCATTTGTTCATAGATAAGCCGCACTGGACTGTAAGCCACAGCTGTCCTCATTGTATTATGGGATACAGCACTTCTTTTGACAGCGGCATCATAAAACTGTCATAAGACCAAATGAACCACCACCATAAAGCGCTACAGCCAGTTGGTTCATTGCTTCAAGAAGCTTCATTTGGTCATCACTGCTCCCTTGGGGGAGACAGTCCACCTCTGTTGCCACCTGCTGTTAGCACTGTTGTTATCCAACATTCCTCTTAGAATGCACTGCAGCGCTACAGCATAACATAACACATAACATAACAATCAAAATTCATGTTCTGTGCTAATTACTTCTTCAGTTACTGTTCCAGTTGTTTCATTATTTGCTAGTTATGGTATTTGGTAACACTTTATTTGACAGTGGCACCATCAGACTGTCATTAGACAATCATAATTATGACATAATTCTGTCATGAGCATTTATGAAGACTTATAACAGATGTCATTTAGTGTTAACCGGCAAATTATCTCACTTTTGCATGGATGTAAAAGATCCAAGCTGGACATAAATGGTGTTAGCGACATAATTTGCTGGATGACACTTAATAACATAAGCATTCAGTAACGCCCATGATAGAGTCATGTCATTATTATTACGGTCTTTTGACAGTGTTATGAAACCGCTGTCAAATAAAGTGTTACCTATTAACCCAAATAAATCAACAAATAGGCCGCACTGGACTATAAGCCGTAGGATTCAAAATTCAGGAAAAAAGTAGCGGCTTATAGTCCGAAAATTACGGTAACTAGTTCATCGATTAGTCGACTACTAAAATAATTGATAGCTGCAGCCCTAGTGGGTTATAAAGCGTAATGAATTTTTTAGGTAAGAAATAAGATTTTTTTTAATTTTTTTTTTATTTTTTTTTTTATAAAAGATCTAGAAGTTTTTGAGTGAAAGCAGTAAAAAAAATATATATATATATTTTTCGTTTTTTTTCTCGTAACTTCAGAGATGCAATTGTTGGCTGTTGGTTCAATATTAGATGAAATGTCTTGTTTTCTCATGTATATTCATAATTGCTTCCTACCTAAAAAAATCTTTTTTATCCGAATACTCGATTAATCGATAGAATTTTCAGTCGAATACTCGATTACTAAAATATTCGATAGCTGCAGCCCTAAACTGAACAGGAAGTGACTCGAGAACATCCCCGAATAAACCAATGAGTTTGTTTTTTGGGAAATTCAGGTCATTTGCTGTGGATTTTCAGTCACTTCCTGTTGATTTTGGACCATTTACAGGTCACTTCCTGTTGAGATTTGGGTTGCTGAACAGGAAGTGACTCGAGAATGTCCCCGAATGAACCAATGAGTTTATTTTGGGGCATTTCAGGTCATTTGCCGTTGATTTTCAGTCAGTATTTGTTGATTTTGGGGCATTGCCAAGTCACTTCCTGTTGATTTTTGGGTTACTGAACAGGAAGTCATTCAAGGATGTCGCCAAATAACCAACGTGTTTATTTTTGGGGCATTTGAGGTCATTTGCTGTTTATATTTGGTCTTTTTTGTTGAGTTTTGGGCATTTCTGGGTCATTACCTGTTAATTTTGGGGCATTTACAGGTCATTTCCGTTTTGATTTTTGGGTAACTGAACAGGAAGTGACTGGAGAATGTGCCCGCATAAACCAATGAGTTTGTTATTTGGGAATTTTGGGTCATTTGTTGTTTATATTTGGTCATTTTTTGTTGAGTTTTGGGCATTTCTGGGTAATTACCTGTTAATTTTGGGGCATTTACAGGTCACTTCCTTTTCATTTTTGGGTAACTGAACAGGAAGTGACTCTAGAATGAACCAATTAGTTTGTTTTGGGGGCATTACAGGTCATTTACTGTTGGTTTTCAGTGACTACCTGATCATTTGTGGCATTGACAGGTCACTTGCTGTTGATTTTTGGGTAACTGAACAGGAAGTGACTCGAGAATGTCCCTGAATGAGCCAATGAGTTTGTTTTTGGCACATTTTAGGTCATTTGCTGTTGATTTTCAGTGACTTCCTGATAATTTTTGGAATTGACAGGTCGCTTCCTGTTGAATTTTGGGTTTTTGGACAGGAAGTTAGTCGAGAATGTCCACACATGAACTAATGAGTTTGTTTTTGGGGCATTGATAGGTCACTTCCTGTTGATTTCTGGGTTACTGAACAGGAAGTAACTCGAGCTTGACCCAAAATGAACTAACAAGTTTATTTTGGGGGCATTTCAGGTCATTTGCTGATGATTTTTAGTCACTTTTTGATCATTTGGGGGGGATTTCCAGCTACCTTCCTGTTGATTTGGGACATTTACAAGTCACTTCCTGTTCATTAACCCAAAAAGCAACATCGAAAGTGTCCTCAAATGACCCAATGAATTTATATTGGGGGCATTTCGGGTCATCTCCGATTGATTTTCAGTCACTTCCTTGTTGATTTTTGGGCAATTACAGGTCACTTCTAATTGATTTGGCAGCATTTACAGGTCACTTCCTGTTGATTTGGGGTTAAAGAAAACAGGAAGCGACCTGGAATCTCCCTAAATGAATAGGCGGCCACTCAAATTCAACAGTAAATGATCTGTAAATTCTCTAAAATGAACAGAAAGTGACCTGTAAATGCCCTGAAAATCGGAAAGACTGGCAACAAGTTAATTTTGGGGCATGTCACATCATTTCCTGTTGATTTTCAAGCACTTCCTTTTCCATTGGGGCATTTACAGGTAACTTCCTGTTGATTTTAAAGCATTTACAGGTCACTTCCTGTTGATTTTGGGTTAAAAAGGAAAAGAAAGCGACTCAAAAATGACCCCAAATGACTCAAAATCAACAGGAAGTAACCTGTAAATTCCCCAAAATGAACAGAAAGTGACCTGTAAAATGCCCGCAAAAAGGGGTATTCAACAAAGTCCTATTGAAGGTGGGCTTTTTATAAGTGAGGATGTCATTCCAAAGGACCAGTGCATATTTGCAGATGTACCGGCGCATTTTCTGATTGCCGATGCTCGCCGGAGCCGTCCTGATTCTGTCTGGGTGATTTACACCATCGCCGTTTTCTAGCACCTTTTAACACGTAATGTGCGGGCGGGGCGGGGGTCTATGCATGATGAATTACCTGGTGTTTACGTGCTAATGCACGTCAAGGTGTTGTTGTCACAGGCTCGCAATGTGTGCAAGGCAGCGGCACAACAGCCTACAGGGGTTTTTCCTGTTGCTAAATAGAGGCTAACTGATGACAGGGATGGCTTGTAATAACACTGTTGAATAGATGTGAGGTGTTTAGATACACTACAAGGGTCAGTGACAGACATAGGAGAGAACCATTAATTATTTGCCACGCTAGCAGTAAGCTAACGTACAGTAAGGTGATTCTCGTGAAAGCGATGCATCACGGTAATGAAACATTTACCTAAACTAGTTTAAAATAGCAGAATGCTTTGATAACTCAGTCATTTTTTTCCCATCAACAGTTTTAGCTCAGTAATATTTTATTTGCTGGAATTGATTCATGTCTAAAAACATATTACACATTATGGTAATGTGTCTCATATGAAAAAGAAATTGAAAAAACATATAAAAATGTACATCCATTCAAGAAGTAAATCTTTAAAAGTCTTATCCTATGATGAAGTGGCCATTTATGCTTTCTTTTCATACAAAAAAGTTAAAGGATTTGAGTTTGAAACAAGTAAAAATTATGTATGTGGTATAAAAGGAAAATATAAATACAACCAATATTTTCCATTGATGTTTCATATATATCATATCTGGATGTAAAGTGTGTATATTTTGCAGGGAGATTAGGCTTTCTTCATTTACTTCACATAGGTTCAATATATACTGTGTAATTAAAATGAGGTACAGTGGTATGAAAAAGTATCTGAATCTTTTGGAATTTCTCACATTTCTGCATAAAATCACTATCAAAAGTGAGCTGATCTTCGTCAAAATCACACAGATGTAAAAACAGTGTCTGCTTTAACTAAAACCACTCAAACATTTAAGGTTTTCATCTTTTAACGAGGATGCCATGCAGAAAATGACAGAAGGGGGAAAAATAAGTGTACCCTCTGCCTAAGGAGATTTAAAGCGCAATTGAAACCAAACAATTTAATCAGGTGTTTGCCCAATTCTAAAAGGTACAGATACTTTTTCATACCACTGTATTTAACGTATGGATGTATATACTACAGTACCACTGTATTTACTCTATGTATGTATATATCTACCTTTCAGAATTTCTCACATTGTTTGCATAAAAATCACAATCAAATGCGATCTGATCTTTGTCAAAATCACACAGATGTAAAAAAAAGTGTCTGCTTGAACTAAAACCAGCCAAACATTTATAGATTTCCAAATTTAATGAGGATAGTATGCAAACAACGACAGAAGGAGGAAAAATAAGTAAGTGAAGTATCACATTTAATATTTTGTAGCACCCCCCCCCCCCTTTGGTAGCAATAACTTCAACCAGATGATTCCTGTAGCTGCAGATCAGGCTGACACATCGATCAGGACTAATCTTGGCCCATTCTTCTCGACAAAACTGCTTTAGTTCAGTCAGATTCCTGGGATTTCTGGCATGAATCGCTGTCTTTAAGTCATGGCACAGCATCTCAATGGGGTTCAAGTCTGGACTTTGACTTGGCCACTCCAGAACGTGTATTTTGTTCATTTACTGATGTGTTTTGGATCATTGTCTTGTTGCAGCATCCATCCTCTTTTTCGCTTCAACTGTCTGACAGATGGCCTCAGGTTTTTCTGCAAAACATCCTGATATACTTTTGAATTCATTCTTCCATGATTGCAAGTTGTCGAGGCCCATAGGTAGCAAAACAGCCCCAAATCCTGATGCTCCCTCCACCATGCTTCACGTTGGGGATGAGGTGTTGATATTGGTGAACTGTTCCATTTTTCCTCCTCATATGACGTTGTGTGTTACTCCCAAACAATTCAAATTTGGTTTCATCAGTCCACAAAATATTTTGCCAAAACCTCTGTGGAGTGTCCAAGTGCCTTTTTCAAACATTAAACAAGCAACAATGTTTTTTTTAGACAGAGGTGGATTCCTCCGTGCAGTCATCTCATGAACACAATTTTCGGCCATAGTTTTACGTATCGTTGATGAGTGCGCATAGATATTGGACTGTGCCACTGATTTCTGTAAGTCTTTAGCAGACACTTTAGGGTTCTTTTTTTACCTCTCTGAGTATTCTGCGCTGAACTCTTGGTGTCATCTTTGGTGGACGGCCACTCCTTGGGGGAGAAGCAACAGAGCCAAACTCTCTCCATTTGTAGACAACTTCTCTGACTGTTGACTGATGAACATCCAGACTTTTAGAGATGGTTTTGTATTCTTTCCAAGCTTTATACAAATCAACAATCCTTGATGTCAGGTCTTCAGACAGCTCTTTTGACCGAGCCATGATGCACATCAGACAATGGTTCTCATCAAGACAATTCTTACCAGGTGTGTGTATCGTGGGCAGGGCAGCTTTAAAGCACTCATCAGTGATTGGGCACACACCTGACTTAAAGAGCAATTGAAACCAATTTTTACCAAACATTTTAAGTGTCCTTAGGCAGAGGGTTCACTTACTTATTTTTCCCCTTCTGTCATTGTTTGCATGTTATCCTCATTAAAATATGAAACCGATAAATGGGTGGTTTTAGTTAAAGCAGACACTGTTTTTTCATCTGTGTGATTTTGACAAAGATCAGCTCACATTTGATGATTTTATGCAGAAATGTTAGAAATTCCAAAACCACTGTATATACTGTACATGTATGCATAAAGGTTATATAAAAGAAGAGAGAGCGAGCGAGAGAGAGAGAGAGAGAGAGACTGAAGAGAAGAACAAACAACAACAAAAAATACATTCAACGCCGAAGCTAACTATGAATATAGTAGTGCTATCGTTAGCTAATTGTATTTTAGGTTGACACCATGTGGGGGGCCTGATGACCAATGGAAAAAGAAGGGGGGGAGTTAGAAACTGATGTGATTAGA
Source organism: Corythoichthys intestinalis (assembly GCF_030265065.1). Lineage (NCBI taxonomy): Eukaryota > Metazoa > Chordata > Actinopteri > Syngnathiformes > Syngnathidae > Corythoichthys > Corythoichthys intestinalis. The sequence goes on from NC_080406.1 coordinate 3,365,616, forward strand.
TGGGGTGGAGCTAACACAAATCAGCAATGTGAGGTGTTGAACCCAAGGATTATTATTTTGTTAATAATACTTTTTTTTTTTTTTATTGTTCATGACTGTGTTTCTTCGTTAGTCAACTGAAAGATGTCACATTTTGCTTTCATATTATCGTGTGGCGTCCATTTTTAAAAGTTGAATCCACTCAATTCAAAGATAAAAACATCATTAATATTCAACAAGAAGAGCTTTTTTTTTTTTTTTGACAACACCTCAGATCAACGTGTGTGCCCTCTGTGCTAACATCCTAATCTCAGAGGCGGACGCAAGTTTGGCTTTAAATAGATGAAAAATAAACAAGCAGGGTTTCAGAATGAAATACTCACTGTCAAAAGTACAGGCCATCATATTACCTCATTTGCTTTAACTATGGCAATGGAGTTTAATCGGATTTAACCTTCTGTCAGTCATGTTGTTTTAATGTCTTCACAATTTTATTGTATGCTATTTTGTTTAACCCTTTCAGGCTTACTCCTGTGGGCAGCTAGGTGATGACTTCTGATAATGTTATTTAGGTCATCAAAATTTGTGCATGAAATACGTTTTAACTAGATAAAATAGAATAGAATAGAAAGCCTTTATTGTCATTGTACAGACTACAACAAGATTTAAAGCTTCGCCATAATGTGCACTACAAAAAGCAGAAGTACAATGATGTTAACATAAAAACAGGTTACAGGGAAGACATGGGGAATAGTGAATAAGTGCGTAGCAGCAATTGGTGATGTGGTGGTAATATAACAGTGCGTATATGACAATTTACACTACTCAGACCAATTGTTTTTTTTCGGAATATAACATCCTAGCTTTAATTTAACGTTTCCACATCAAGGTTGAGCAATTCACTGCTTCTACTCATCTCCTAAGGTCTGGATGATGTCCTCCTGGTGTTCTACACCTCATTCTACCCCTGCCTTGTCGTTGTGATTCCATTTTGTCGATGTAATTGTGAGAAAAATTTATTATTCCAGTAAAGACGTGATATGTCACTGATGCAAGATGGCGGGGTTTCAACTCACCTCAACTCATTTAGTAACCATGCGAGAGTGCTGCCATCTAGGGTTGAATGAAAGAGCTACTATTCCTCTATATGCTGGCTAAAAATGAGGTCTTAGTGACGAGTACAACAGACGTTATGGCCCAAAGAAATCAAGGGGGATGTCGGCGTCCCTGATTGTACAGTGCAGAGTGTGAAGGGTTAATGATGGAGTATACACTGCCCTCTGGTGGCAATGTTGGGTCTGACTGGACTGTCACCTTATGACTGAGGAGCAGACCATCGTTTGACATGGTCTGGTTAAGTCACCATTGGGCTTTAAGGTATTTCAGCTAATGTATGTTTGTATATGCATTTGTAATTAAGTTTACAGCGACAGTTTTTGGAGTTGCGTGTGAACAAATTGCATTGACAATTGTAAATAAGTTAGCATTCGTAGCATTTAAGCTAGTGAACTTTAGTTAGGTGAATTAGGCTAATTTAATCTATTAAGTGTACATATTGATTAGACTAGATGGACATTTGAACAATTGTTTGGTGATGACTGTTATATTGTTAAAATGCGTGTAGTTTTGATCATAAGTGTACATATGTGTGTTACAGCTTTACAAATTGTCAAAAGTGAAGTGAAGTAAAGGGAATTCCCTTGTTTGCTGTCTGTCAAGCTGAACAACGTCACGTTTAGTGAGGACAGAACGTGTTACGACTGGAGACAACATGGCGGAATCAAGTGGAAATCCCGGAAATCAAGTACGTTGCAACCCAGGGACCACCTGTACCCAGATTATGCAATATCCAGATTATGTCTGAGGACATATTACTTAGTGAGGTGAATGTGACAATGTTGTGGCATTAGCAGTGCAATGACCGTGACATTTCAGTGCAAATTTGAGTTGCGTATGGTTTCCTAAGAAAAGTTCTCTGAGTCTTTTTGTTTTGGGTTTGTAGCGCCTGCTAGAGGGTAACAGGTTGAAGAGGTGGCGTATAGGATAGACCTTTCTAGGCACTGAGAGTGGCCATTCACGTTAAGAATTACCATAATTTTCGGACTATAAGGGGCAACACACCAAATTTGACACGAAATTGGCATTTGTTCATAGATAAGCCACACTGGACTATTAGCCGCAGCTATCCTCACTGTATTATGTTCTATTTACCCAAAAGATACTAACCGATAACAGTTTGACAGCGACATCATAAGACTTGTCATAAAACCAAATGAACCACCATGAAGCTTTGAACCAATTGGCTGCAAATCTTCATTGCTTAAAGAAGCTTCATTTGGCCCCTACTGCTCCCTTAGGGGAGACAGTCAACCTCTGCTGCCACCTGCTGTCAACACTGTTTTCGTTCAACATGCCTCCTATCATGCATTACAGCGCCATCGAGTAAAGAACAAGCGAAATTCATGTTCTGTGCTATTTATTTCTTCAGTTACTGTTCTAGTTGTCTCATTAATTGCCAGTTATGTATTTAGTAGTACTTTATTTGATAGCGGCATCATAAGACTGCCATAAGACCAAATGAACCACCATGAAGCTTTGACCCAATTGGCTTCAAAGCTTCATTGCTTTAAGAAGCTTCATTTGGCCATCACTGCTCCCTTGGGGGAGACAGTCAACCTCTGTTGTCAACACTGTTTTTGTTCAACATGCTTCCTAACGTGCATTGCAGCTCTACAGATGTACATAACAGTCAAGTCATGTTCTGTGCTATTTATTTCTTCAGTTACTGTTCCAGTTGTTTCATTAATTGCTAGTTATGGTATTTAGTAGCACTTTATTTCATAGCGGTATCATAAGACCAAATGAACCACCCTGAAGATTTAAACCAATTGGATGCAAAGGTTTATTTCTTCAAGAAGCTTCTTGGCTATCACTACTCCCTTGGGGGAGACAGCCAACCTCGGATGCCACATGCTGTCAACGCTGTTTTCATTCAACATGCCTCCTAGCATGCATTGCAGCGCTACAGATGTAAATAACAATCAAAATTCATATTCTGTGCTAATTATTTCTTCAGTTACTGTTCCAGTTGTTTCACTAATTGCTGGTTATGGTATTTGGTAACACTTCATTTGACAGTGGCATCATAACACCTGTCATAAGACCAAATGAACCACCATGAAGCTTTGAACCAAATGGCTGCAATGCTTCATTGCTTCAAGAAGCTTACTTTAGTCGTCACTGCTCCCTTGAGTCAACTTCTGCTGTCAACACTGTTTTGGTTCAACATGCCACCTAGCATGCATTGCAGCACTGGAAATGTAAGTAACATTAAAAGTTCATGTTCCTTGCTAATTATTTCTTCAGTTACTGTTCCAATTGTTTCATTAATTGCTAGTTATGGTATTTAGTAGCGCTTTATTTGACAGTGGCGCCATCAGACTGCCATAAGACCAGTGTTGTTAATTTTACTTTAAACAAGTAATTAATTACAGTTACAAATTACTTCTCCCAAAAAGTAATTGCGTTAGTAACTCAGTTACCTGAATGTAAGAGTAATTAGTTACCTGGCAAAGTAACTAGTGATAATTTTCATGTTTTTTTTCCCTCAAAAAAAAAAAAAAAAAAAAACAGGTCACACAGTGTGAAGTTTAAAGGGTTTTGGGGACAATTGGCCCTAGCCCAATTCTTTACCCTAAACTTAACCAGACACAGGTGTACGGCGGATATTGCGATAACTAGAGAGTAACCTTTGCTATGTGTGGAAGTCATTTAAAGTTGTGAATCAACCGTTAGAGTTGTTAAAATTGCTCCCGTTATTGCATTAGTTCCCTTCTGTCTACTTTCAACATGTGTAAGTTTTAAAACTGTTTCATCATTTAAAGATGGATTTAAGTCAAGATTTTGCCGATTTAGGAGCATTTTCGATAAAAAGTTACTTCGGTTCACTAGAAAGGTTCTATACACCAGAGCCATCCTGAGAAGTCTACTGTTTTAAGATGGCATCTGTTTACTAACGCATGTAGTCCATAAAACATGTTGCCAATGCAGCCGTTTCTGTCATTTGCATCTAGTTCTACAATATGTGATATCTACCGTATCATGTGGGCGTCGTTTGTAGGCTATGGCTACAGTCAGTCAGGTATTATTGGAGCCACCTAGCATCGCGTTTGCAACGGCGTCTTCCCCACTCCTGCTCTGCTCTCTCGTCTCTGTGAGTCCGTCTCTCTCAGACTTTTTTTATTCAGCCAACTTAGTAACGCACACCTTTCCAGTAACGGCGTTTGCCAAGATGAGAAAATTAATTAGATTACTCATTACTGAAAAAATAACGCCGTTAGTAACGCCGTTATATTCTAACGCCGTTATTAACAACACTGCATAAGACCATCTTAACTATGACATGACACTGCCATGAGCATTAACGAATGCTTATGACAGATGTCATGTAGTGTCATCCGGCAAATTATCTCACTTTTGAATGGATGTAAAAGATCTGAGCTGAATGTAAATGGACTTAGTGACATAATTTGCCGGATGACACTTAATGACATCTGTTATAAGCATTCGTTTATGGCCATGATAGTGTCAAGTCATAATTATGAAAGTCTTATAGCAGTGTTATGACACCTCAGTCAGATATAGTGTTGCCCATTAACCCAAACAAATAATAATAATAATAATAACTAGAAACTGCAATTTCGGGAGAAATTACTTCTGGTCTTTACCATGTGGAGATACAGATCTTAGCTCCAGCCCAGATTGGTTTGGGGACAATTCGGGGACAATATCAGGTCACTTTCTGTCTAGTTGCGGACATTTATGGGGCCTGGTATAATGATATCAGGTCATTTGGGAAAATTTGGGAGGTGTGGCCTATTCATATCAGGTCATTTGGGAGTATTTGGGGGCGTGACCTAGTCATATCAGGTCATTTGGGAACATTTAGTGGGCGTGGCCTGATCATATCAGGTCATTTGGGAGCATTTGGGGGCGTGGCCTAGTCATATCAGATCATTTGGGAACATTTAGGGGGCGTGGCCTGATCATATCAGGTCATTTGGGAATATTTGGGGGCGTGGCCTGATCATTTTAGGTCATTTGGGGGACACGTCCTATTGATATCTGGTAATTTTTTGTTGATTTGGGGAAATTTTGTTTTTTCCCCATTGAAAATGAATAGGAAAATTTTTGTCAATTTACGTCAATGGAAAGCAAGTACATTGACATCAATACAATGGAGAAACATGCCCGTCAATGGCATTAAACAAAGTAAATGCCATGAGAAATGAATGGGAAATTTGGACGTCCATGGCCGTCAATGGCAGCACCCCCTATACGCGTCAATGGAATGGGGGACGTTTGGGGGACACTTCCTAATAATAATAATATAATAATAATAATAATACATTTTATTTCTAGAGCGTTTTTCAAGCAACACAAAGATGCTTCAACAAAAATCAACAAAATCGGGACAAAACTGTATAAATGTCAACCGCTATTGCCCCAAGATTTGTATTTGAAGTTGCTCCTCTCTAATGCACATCCACAACAATAGCTTCTTACTCGAGTCACATGTAGCATTCTTAATCAGCTAATGCAGTCTTGTGGGTTGACTCATGGCGACCAAGTCCCACTGATGCTCCGACCCATCCATTTCCTCCCTCTTCTACCCAAAGGGATCGTGCTTGCGATGACATAGTTTCTTTGGGATTGGAGCGCAGCTTTGAAAGCGCTGTGGGAGGAAAGAGTGGGTTGGTAAGTAGTGGGAGGGTTTTTTGGAAGATTGCACTGGCGATGATGATACCAAGACTGAAAGAAGAAGAAGAAAGGATCTTATTATCTGAAAGGTTTACGTAATCACCATGTGTGTTTTCGTGGCGAGCGCTACATTTAGGCGCTTATGTTAGCGGGTTAGCATCGTACTTGAGTGTGAATGAGTTGCGAAGCAGTGCACATATGTGGGAGCAGTGGGAGTGATTCAGAACACTATGAATAGGAGTCATGTTTAATGCATTTTGGCTCTCGTAAAATAAGAAAAGCTGTGGTTAATAACTTTTTTTGGGGTGGGGGTGTTTTCACATATAAATTTGAATGAAATTTTAGCTGTAGGTCTATAGCACGGGTTTCTGAATAGGGTAAAACAAAATAGGGTTTTTAAATGTAACTTTTGACTTGTTTACAGAATTCGCCAAAAACTTTCCCATTCATTTCTAATGTGATGTCATTGACAGCCATGTATGTCCAAATTTCCCATTCATTTTCAATGTAAGCCTGTTGCATTATGCAATAATTCCATTTATCGCGCGACAAATTAAAATGAAGGTGGTAATTTTTCTGCTGCGATTTATCGCCTCGCGTGCACGTGCGTGCGCGTGTGCGGCAGACGTGCTGTTAAAAGTTCGGATTGCTCGTTACTAACTGCGCAAAATGCATCTTCGTTCCATGTCCGGCAAAAACTAGCGCCGGAGCCAATCGTTCCCATTAAATCCTGCTGTTCAACGTATAGCGGCCGCGTCAGTGCTCCGGAGTGACTGTGGACCATCTACGGCGCGCCGGTGTTGTTGACGTGTGGGCGCTCCCGTCAGGAGTTTACAACGAAGTCCGCCAAAACATTGTTACCGACTTGGCTGCTACGAACAACCTCGCTTTGACAACGAACAGCTGAATGAAATTAAGAGCGCTGAGCTTCAAACTCGTCCTGTTTCTGAAAGTCGATTGTCATATGCTGGTGTTGTGTAGTAATGAGCAGACGTGACTTGAGCGGCGCTTGCTAACTTTTTTAATGCGGCCACACACTAGATATCATGAAATGGCAAACTAGATGTGCTATGGCCCATGCCATTGGCTACGTGAGCCCAGAGTGATAATGGGACACGTAGTCCATATTGTACATCGATGAATTCTAAACTGTCATGACTGAATGAAAGTTAGGAATCCAAATCAATCCATACTAGTGACTATAGATAATGTTGCAAATATTGTTAATTCAGTACGTGACACAGATGGATTCGGACCACAAATAGGATGTCTTGCTCATGTAGTAAACCTAGCTGCTAAGAGAGCTGTAGCAATCAACAGTGTGCCCCGCCTCGCTTTACAAACAGTAAAGATTGTTCTCAGCACTTTTATACAAACATTTTTCAGATCAGTAAGAAGTAAGCACATAAATATTATGCACTAAAATGCATTTTTATGTGATGGAAATTTAATTTTTGCTCATTAGCTTCTTTTTTTTTTTTTTTTACTTCTCTGAGTATTCTGCGCTGAACTCTTGGCGTCATATTTAGTGGACAGCCACTCCTTGGGAGGGAAGCAACAGTGCCAAACTCTTTCCATTTATAGACAACTTCTCTGACTGTCGACTGATGAACATCCGTACTTTAAGAGTTTTTGTATCCTTTCCCAGCTTTATTCTAATCAAGAATCCTTGATCGCACGTCTTCAGACGGCTCTTTTGACCGAGCCATGATGCACATCAGACAATGCTTCTCATCAAGACAATTCTTACCAGGTGTACATTTTATAGTGGGCAGGGCAGCTTTAAACCACTCATCAGTGATTAGGCACACACCTTTGGTAAAATTGGTTTCAATTGCTCTCTTAAGTCTCCTTTGGCAGAGGGTTCACTTACTTACTGTATTTTTCCCCCTTCTGTCATTGTTTGCATTCTATCCTCATTAAAATATGAAAACCTATAAATGTTTGGGTGGTTTGAGTTGTAGCAGACTGTTTTTTCATCAGTGTTATTTTGACAAAGATCAGATCACATTTGATGGTGATTTCATGCAGAAATGTGAGAAATTCCAAAAGGTTCAGATACTTTTTCATACCACTGTAGCATGACATGGTGATGGATTCATTCTAAAAATAGTACTTCTTAGACTCAACAGTCTTGCCAACCTATGACCTTTAAACACGGGCTTCCTCATTGTCCGTCACATAAAATTACCGATGCAGAGAAATGTATGTGTTGTGCTCCAACTGTAGATCTTCATTGACTTGACGTGGAGGGTGCTTCAATGGCCCTTTGACATCATTTAGATTTAAGGTATGAAGTACATCATATATTTCGTGGATGAAAAAAAATGACTCGATTCCCCGTCCGCTCTGAACACCTCGCGATTGTCTACAATAGGACTGTGACAAAATATCGAAATGTTGATAGACGTATCATAACAAAAGCTTATCGATATGCTCCCACCAAGAATTGATATATCGTTTTAAAAAAAGGTGTCGCTGTTTAGAAAAGAAAAAAGTATAAACAGGTTGCTAGCAAGACACACAGACAACCACATCTTTATAGAGATTAAGATTACACTATTTCAATAGATGCACACCAGTGTTGTTTTCGTCAACAGTTATAATTGAAAATAAGTATTTCTTCGACAAAACAATACTTTAATGACGATGAGGTGACAAGCTAAAACCATGGCTCAGGAGACTAGGACATAAAATGACTAATGTCAGTTATCATCTGACGAGACAAGAACAAGAGGAACATTGAATTACATATTACAATTATAATGTGATTATTAATAATTTATTGTTAATTTCAACAATATTTTATAATATATATATATATATATTTAGGGCTGTCACACGATTAAAATTTTTAATCGAGTTAATCACAGCTTAAAAATTAATTACTCGTAATTAATTGCAATTTAAACCATCTTTAAAATATACCATATTTTTCTGTAAATTATTGTTGGAATGGAAAGATATTACCCAAGACGGATATATACATTCAACATACTGTACATAAGTACTGTATTTGTTTATTAGAACAATAAATCAACAAGATGGCATTAACATTAACATTCTGTTAAAGCGACCCATGGATAGAAAGACTTGTAGTTCTTAAAAGATAAATGTTAGTACAAGTTATAGAAATTTTATATCAAAACCCCTCTTCATGTTTTTGTTTTAATATAATTTGTAAAATTTTCAATCAAAAAATAAACTAGTAGCAGGCCATTGTTGATGTCAATAATTACACAATTCTCATGGTGCTTAAACCCATAAAATCAGTCTCACTAAAGCGCCAGCAGAGGGAGACAAAAAACACAAGTAACAAGTGGACATGACACTGTGCTATCATTTTAATCTGTTTGAGCGGGGCATGTGCATTAATTGCGTCAAATATTTTAATGTGATTAATTAAAAAAATTAATTACCGCCCGTTAAGGCGATAATTTTGACAGCCCGAATACATGTGTGTATGTGTATATATATATATATATATATATATATATATATATATATATATACACACATACAGTGGTATGAAAAAGTATCTGAACTTTTTGGAATTTTTCACATTTCTGCATAAACTCACCATCTTTGTCAAAATCACACAGATGAAAAGACACTTTTCATATTTTAATGATAACATGCAAACAATGACAGAAGGGGGAAAATAAGTAAGTGAACCCTCTGATTTAAAGCGCAATTGAAACCAATTCTGACCAAACAATTTAAGTCAGGTGTGTGCCCAATCACTGATGTGTGGTTTAAAGCAGTCCTGCCCACTATAAAACACACACCTGGTAGGAATTGTCTTGATGAGAAGCATTGTCTGATGTGGATTGGTCAAAAGAGCTGTCTGAAGACAAGAGATCAAGGATTATTGATTTGTACAAAGCTGGGAAAGGATACAAAACCATCTCTAAAAGTCTGGATGTTCATCAACTGACAGTGAGAGAAGTTGTCTACAAATGGAGAAAAATTGGCACTGTTGTTTCTCTCCCAAGGAGTGGCCGTCCACCAAAGATGATGCCAAGAGTTTAGCGCAGAATACTCAGACAGGTAAAAATAATAACCCTACAGGTTCTGCTAAAGACTTACAGAAATCACTGGCACAGTCTAATATCTCTGTGCACACATCAATTATATGTAAAACTGTGGTGAAGAATTGTGTTCATGGGAGGACTTCACGGAGAAAGCCATTCCTGTCTAAAAAAAAAAACATTGTTGCCCGTTTAATGTTTGCAAAAAGGCACCTGGACACACCACAGAAGTTTTGGCAAAATATTTTTTTGACTGATGAAACCAAAGTTGATTTGTTTGGGACTAACAAACAATCTCATGTGTGGAGGAAAAATGGAATAGCTCACCAACATCAACACCTCATCCCCACCGTGAAGCATGGTGGAGGGAGCATCATGATTTGGGGCTGTTTTGCTACCTCAAGGCCTGGACAACTTCCAATCATTGATGAAAAATGAATTCTAAAGTTTATCAGGATGTTTTGCAGAAAAACCTGAAGCTGTCTGTCATGCAGTTGAAGCTAAAAAGAGGATCTCTGCAACAAGGCAATGATTCAAAACAAAGAGGTAAATCAACTTCAGAATGGTTTCAAAAGAACAAAATACACGTTCTGGAGTGGCCAAGTCAAAATCCAGACTTGTACCCCATTGAGATGCTGTGGCATGATCTAAAGACAGCGATTCATGCCAGACATACCAGAAATCTGACTGAACTATAGCAGTTTTGTAGAAAAGACTGGGCCAAGTCCTGATCGATGTGCCAGACTGATCTGCAGCTACAGGAAGCGTCTGGTTGAAGTTATTGCTGCCAAAGAGGGGGCCACAAAATATTAATTATGATGGTTCACTTATTTTCCCCCTTCTGTCATTGTTTACATTCTGTCCTCATTAGAATATGATTTTGTGTGATTTTGACAAAGATCAAATCACATTTGATGATTTTATGCAGAAATGTGAAAAATTCCAAAAGGTTCAGATACTTTTTCATACCACTGTATCTATGTATGCATGCTCATATATATATATATATTAGTGCTGGCAAATTTATCGCGTTAACCGACGGTAATTTTTTTTTTAAATTAATCATGTTAAAATATTTGATGCATTTAATGCGTGCGCGGAATGACCCGCTCATGCATTGACTCAAACAGATTACAATGATGCCGTTTTTTTGCACATTGAGAGCTAAGAGGCAGAGAAAGGTGTCTTGTTTTGTGCTTTTTCTTAACAAAGGTATACCACACGCGACATTTCTTTCTTTATTAGCACATCCAGCTTCAACATTAACACAGCTTGCAGCCCTCGGCAGGCCGTAACTCTAACTCACTCCTGCATCATGTGAGTAAACAACATTGACGCCGCGTGCACTTCAGGGTGCCTCGGATAACTCTATATCAGAAAATTACAAAAGGCGAGTGGACACAGGCGTTCATTGGACCGCGCCGTTTATTGGCATAAGCTTCGGCAACTTCTTAACAACAAACATAAGTATCATTTAGTGAAAGCACAACAAAAATAATATCCCCCCCCCAAAAAAATTATGTTCACAAAATGAAAAGCGCTTAAATCTGTATTAATGAGGCCCTATTCTCACACAGTTAAACAACAATGCAAAGAGGACTGGCATTCCCAATCAAAATAGCTGCAGATGCAAAATACACATAAAACTTACTCAGGCTTTGGTCAAACTATTCAAATATTTTGTTTAGCTCAACAAAAACACTGGATGGCTATATTTAGTCACAATATACAAACTATCAGAGGTCTCGTACGTTGTGAAGCCAATACTCAAATGAACGTATGGTACAATGAACCCGGAAACTACGGCTTCAGTCGAGGGGCGAAACACACTCGTTGGCTAGATCTCTAATTAATTTAAAACTCACCATTGTGAAACCTTGTGGTGTATTCCAATCACTACCTTACGTAGTTTCAGATGCTGTGGAAGAACGGCAGGGAGCCCATGTGCCAATGGCTAGCTACTAGTTTATATTTTTGATTGAAATTTTTACAAATTTGATTAAAACGAAAACATTGAGGGGGTTTTAAAATAAAATTAGTATAACTTGTACTAACATTTATCTTTTAAGAGCTACAAGTCTTTCTATCCATGGATCGCTTAAAGAGAATGCTAATAATGTTAATGCCATCTTGTTGATTTATTGTTATAATAAACAAATACAGTACTTACAGTGGGGAAAACATTGGCAGTGTATCAAATACTTGTTCTCCCCACTGTATGTACCGTATGTTGAATGTATATATCCATTTTGTGTCTGATCTTTCCATTCCAACAATAATTTACAGAAAAATATGGCATATTTTAGAGATGGTTTGAATTGTGATTAATTACGAATAATTAGTTTTTAAGCTGTGATTAACTCGATTAAAAATTTTAATCATTTGACAGCCCTAAAGTATACTGTATATACTGTAATCATACTAGCTATAAACTCATTTAAAGAGTTGGAATTGACTTTTTTAAGAGCCACGTGATTGCACATCTATCATCAATAGCATCGAAAGTGTCCATAACATCGTGTTGTTACATTTCTGGTCGAGTCAATCAAAAAGTGGGCGTCATTATCTAAGAGTATGTGATGCCAATTTCCACGTTATGTAACAGAGGCCCGTACATACAGTAGATCATAGCCTGAGGACACGGTTTCCAATAGCCGTCAGTGAGAGGTGCAGGATGATACTATTATTACGCCGGCTGCTCTGTCCGTGTGAATTTAGTGTCCGGAGCAGACATTAGCATTTAGTGATCGATACGGCTCTCGCTTGTTCACGTCGGAGCAACAACTCGGATTATAGAACGGCAAATGATCTAGTTTTGTTTTGATTTTTTTTTTTTTTTTCTAAAGGGAAAAGGACACTTTTGTGTATATCGACACATAGACTTCACTATCAGTTGACTTGGGCCGATCCGTAGGGGGCCTATTTTCAAAAACTTAAAATTCAAATATTTTCAAAACCAAACCGCTAATGACCTAAAACCAAATTAGGCATCTCCCTTAGGCATATACAGTGCTGGCCAAAAGTATTGGCACCCCTGCAATTCTGTCTAATAATGCTCAATTTCTCCCGGAAAATGATTGCATTTACATATGCTTTGGTAGTAATATCATCAATTATTTTGCCTGCAATTAGAAAATCCCAAAAGAGAATACAAAAAAAAAAATAATATTATTATTTCACACAAAACTCCAAAATTGGGCCGGACAAAAGTATTAGCACCCTTTGAAAAATCATGTGATGCTTCTCTAATTTGTGTATTTATCAGCACTAAATCACACTTGTAGCCAGTTAAAATGCTTGCAGTTAAAAAAAAAAAAAAAAAAAACACTAAAGAGAATGGGAAAAAATTAAATCATCATCATTTTACACAAAACTCAAAAAATGGGTCGGACTAGTATTGGCACCCTCAGCTTAATACTTGTTAGCACAACCTTTCGACAAAATAACTACCAACAACTACTTCCGGTATCCATCAAAGAGATTCATACAATGCTCTGCTGGAATTTTAGATCATTCTTCTGTGGCCAACTGCTCCAGGTCTCTGAGATTTGAAGGGTGCCATTTTCAGATCTCTCCACAGGTGTTCTATGGGATTCAGGTCTGGACTCATTGCTGGTCACGTTTCCAGTGCTTTCTCTCAAACCATTTTCTATTGCTTTTTCAAGTGTGTTTTGGGTCATTGTCCTGCTGGAAGACCCCTGACCTCTGAGGGAGACCCAGCTTCTCACACTGGCTCCTACATTATACTGCTGTTAGGTTTTGAGTTGGTTACCTCCTCGTGTGTCCCTGTGATTGCCCATTGATTTCACCTGTTGTACCTGCTCCTAGTGTATCCTCCACACTACATCCTCCTGTGTCACCCAGCTGTTCCCCGTTGTTTCGTTACCTCTTGTCTGCGTGTGTGTATACAGTATAAGCTCCCAGTTTCTTTTCACTCCTTGTTGCGTCATTGTTAATGTCTTCGTTCATGCCAACGTTGATCATTGTCCGTTCCTGCGCCCCAGCCAATGTGTTCCTCTGCCTAGTGAGTTTTTGAGATCAGTCTTTTGCCAATACCCTGGGTTTTGTTTGCTACTTTGTTTTTGGGATCACCTCAGTTTTGGTTTGTACTTTGTTTTTCTGTCAGCTTTAATTAAATTACTTTTGCACCACCTTTTTGCCTCGCTTCCCTTTCCCTGCGCTTGGGTCCACACACCACCTGTCTTCCCGAGTTCCTGGTACTGCAAAATTTGTTGGTAGTCTTCAGACTTCATAATGCCATGCACACGGTCAAGCAGTCCAGTGCCAGAGGCAGCAAAGCAGCCCCAAAACCTCTGCCATGTTTGCTTGTGGGGACCGTGTTCTTTTCTTTGAAGGCCTCATTTTTTTTTTCCTGTAAACTCTATGTTGATGCCTTTTCTCAAAAAGCTCCACTTTTGTCTCATCTGACCAGAGGACATTCTTTCTTAGCTAAATTTTGGCAAACTCCAGCCTTGCTTTTTTATGTCTCTGGGTCAGAAGTGGGGTATTCCTGGGTATCCTACCATAGAGTCCCTTTTTTATCCAGACGCCGACGGATAGTACGGGTTGACACTGTTGTACCTTCAGACTGCGGGACAGCTTTAACTTGTTTGGATGCTCGTTGAAGTTTTTTATCCACCATTCGCACAATCTTTGGTTGAAATCTCTCGTCAATTTTTCTTTTCCATCCACATTTAAGGAGGTTAGCAACAGTGCCATGGGCTTTACACTTATTGATGACACTGCGCACGGTAGACACAGGAACATTCAGGTATCTGGAGATGGACTTGTAGCCCTTAGATTGCCCATGCTTCCTCACAATTTTGCTTCTGATGTCCTCAGACAGTTCTTTGGTCTTCTTTCTTTTCTCCATGTTCAATGTGGTACACACAAGGACAGAGGTTGAGTCAACTTTAATCCATTTTAACTGGCTACAAGTGTGATTTAGTGCTGATAAATACACAAATTAGAGAAGCATCACATGATTTTTCAAAGGGTGCTAATACTTTTGTCTGGCCCAATTTTGGAGTTTTGTGTGAAATAATAATATTTAAATTTTTTTTGTATTCTCTTTTGGGATTTTCTAATTGCAGGCAAAATAATTTATGATATTACAAATAAAGCATTTGTAATTGCAATCATTTTCTGGGAGAAATTGAGCATTATCTGACAGAATTGCAGGGATGCCAATACTTTTGGCCAGAACTGTATAGCACTGCTTTGCCCACAAGAAATAAATGTCAATCAGCAGCAATTTTTATGTGAATGAACTGTGAATATAAATGACTTTTTTCTGATTTGTGTCCTTAAAAATTATTTTTGTTTTATGCTGAGAACCATTATTAAGCACTTTAACACGTTTTATGTACTTAGAACAGTACAGTTGTAGACTATAGTACAGCTAACTCAGGAAGCTGTAATAAAATATTATTTTTGAGCAAAATAGTCATCTATTTTGTCGTCATTGTTACTCACAACATGCTTAAAACAACTTCAAGTTAAAATTAGGGCTGTCAAAATTATCGCGTTAACGGGCGGTAATTAATTTTTTAAATTAATCACGTTAAAATATTTGACGCAATTAACGCACATGCCCCACTCAAACAGATTAAAATGACAGCATAGTGCAATGCCAACTTGTTACTTGTGTTTTTTGGAGTTTTTCCGCCCTCTGCTGGCGCTTGGGTGCGACTGATTTTATGGGCTTAAGCACAGGAACATTGTGTAATTATTGACATCAACAATGGCGGGCTACTAGTTTATTTTTTGATTGACAATTTTTAGGGCTGTCAAACCATTAAAATTTTTAATCGAATTAATCACAGCTTAAAAATTAATTAATCGTAATTAATTGCAATTCAAGCCATCAATAAAATATGCCATATTTTTCTGTAAATTATTGTTGGAATGGAAAGATAAGACATAAGACGGATATATACATTCAACATACTGTACATAAGTATTGTATTTGTTTATTATAACAATAAATCAACAAGATGGCATTAACATTAACATTCTGTTAAAGCGATCCATGGATAGAAAGACTTTTAGTTCTTAAAAGATAAATGTTACTACAAGTTATAGAAATTTGATATCAAAACCCCTCTTAATGTTTTCGTTTTAATAAAATTTGTAAAATTTTATATCAAAAACTAAACTAGTAGCTCGCCATTGTTGATGTCAATAATTACACAATTCTCATGGTGCTTAAACCCATATAATCAGTCGCACCAAAGCGCCAGCAGAGGAAGACAAAAAACGCAAGTAACAAGTGGCCATGACACTGCTGACATTTTAATCTGAGCGGGGCATGTGCGTTAATTGCGTCAAATATTTTAACGTGATTAATTAAAAAAATTAATTACCGCCCGTTAACGCGATAATTTTGATAGCCCTAAAAATTTTACAAACGTTATTAAAACGAGAACATTAAGAGGTTTAAGAGGTGTTTTAATTAGGGCTGTCAAAATTATCGTGTTAACGCGCGGTAATTAATTTTTTAAATTAATCACGTTAAAATATTTGACGCAATTAACGCACATGTCCCACTCAGACAGTATTCTGCTTTTTTTGCGGTCTTACAGCGAACTCTTGTGGTCGCTTTGCGACATGGTTTATTGTTTTCTTGCCAGTTCAATATGCCTGCACGACGTCTCGGGCTGACGCCTACGTTGTAATGTTGTGCTTATATGATCCTTGGACAAGATTTGTCCTTAAGTATGGTTGTTGTAAAGAATGTACATATTATGTTAGTAAGCGAAATGTTCTATTTTTTTGTATGAGACGCTTTTTGTTTATGTTTAGTAAACCTGTATAGCGTGCTAAGCTAATGTTGCTAATGCAATGCTTGTGTACTTTTTTTTTGTAGTTTTATGACGGTCTAAAGAGGACAATGGTTTGAGGCTATTTTATTAATAAATCAGACGAAAAAGGAAGAAGTCTGATTATTAAGGCGTCGTTCACTAGCTGTCTAGCTTTGGAAAAAGTAGACGCTTCGGAGTGAGGACAGCATACAGATATTAAATGACAGTAGAGTGAAATGTCCACTACAGTCCTTATGTACCGTATGTGGAATGTATATATCCATCTTATGTCTTATCTTTCCATTCCAACAATTTATTTTACAGAATATATATATAATTTACAGAAAAATATGGCATATTTTATAGATGGTTTGAATTGCGATTAATTGCGATTAATTACGATAAATTAATTTTTAAGCTGTAATTAACTCGATTAAAAATTTTAATCGTTTGACAGCCCTAGTTTTAATATAAAATTTCTATCACTTGTACTAACATTTATCTTTTAAGAGCTACAAGTCTTTCTATCCATGGGTCGCTTTAACAGAATGTTAATGTTAATGCCATCTTGTTGATTTATTGTTATAATAATCAAATATCGTACTTATGTACAGTACGTTGAATGCATATCTCCATCTTGTGTCTTATCTTTCCATTCCAACAATAATTTACAGAAAAATAAGGCATATTTTATAGATGGTTTGAATTACGATTAATTTTTAAGCTGTAATTAACTCGATTAAAAATTTTAATCGTTTGACAGCCTTTGTTAAAATATAAAGGTAATTGAAATAAGTGTCATTTAATTAATAGTCTGATTAATCGATTATAAAAATAATAGTTAGGTGCACCCCTCATTGCCACATATTATATTATACACAGTCAGAGCTTCTCAGTAGTTCATCGCTTGTCACAACCGTGGAAGCCTTATTAAATGAAACGATAAGCTTGATAGATTTGATCAAGAGTGAAATGTCGTGGATGTCAAAACACAGTGAGCGTAACGTGACATGTTAATGACCACTCGAAGGCTTCTTGTCTTTTGTTGTTGTTCTTATTTTAGCGCCAGGACACGATTAAACTGTAAAATCCAGTCTGGAGACAGCGCTTATTTTTTCCTCCATCGGATATATTTGATCCATGTTTAATTCATGATATCGCTCCACGCTGTGTTGGCCCTGAGCAAATTGGACTTGATGGATTTCCATTTAGAGGTTGCCCCCTTTTGCTTGTTTCGTCGACCATGAGGCTTGTAGTCTTTTATGAGAAGGGAGAGAGCCAAAGTGTGTGTATTTGTTGACTTCTCTCAGGTCCTGCTGAGCGCCGCACTGTCCTCTAGTGGCTCAATGCTAGAACAGCATCTGCAGCCAGTTATTATGATGTTTTTTTTTCCTGGAGTTTTTACTCCAGTTGAGTCATTCTTGAGCCGAGGGACATCTTTTCCATGAAACAAATGTCACAACACAAACAAAAATGTCACAAAAGAATCTCATCTCTATTTACTCTCAAATTGATCTGCTGCTGAGTGAAATCTAAGCCTAGAGCTAAAAGCTATTACTCTACGTACGGAGTGAAACGACATCATTCATATCACTGTCACCTCATTGGCAAAATGTCGCCATCGGTGTTCCATAAATGTCTCGTACGTTATATTTTCTTTGACGTGCTCCATCAAGAGGTTGATGTCACCTCAGTTAATGGCCCGGGGCAGTTATGTTAGCCTTTACAGACGTCATTAGGGTCTGGTTCTTCATTTTCACCTCCTGTAATTGACCTCAATTTATTTCATGAAAACATGGCGGCCAGGGGAGAACTGTAGGTGAGGGCAGCGGCGTCGGGCGGACACGTGAAAACCGGAAATCACAGCAGGTTACTGCGTGAGCCCAGTCAGATCCGTAACTTCGGGACAAGGATTGGCTCTAAGGGCTAGGTCGGTAGTCTCCGGGTTACGAACGAGTTCCGTTCATAGGCAACTCCAATGACCCGGGCCGGCGGGACTTCGACATCCCAGCCAAAAGGCCAAAGTCTGCGCGTTCACCTTAGTCTTAACCAGGGGTGAAAGTGGCTAGAATTTCTTGCCGGAACTCTCCGACGTGAAGGTCGCCACGGAGCCAGAAATGTTATTAATTTAATTTCCATTCTAAGTTTTATTTTTTTCAATGTTTTGCACAATAAAAGTTAACAAAAACAGCAATAACCCCATCCTCCATCTTCTAATTTTTATTTTCCCTGATTTCCTCACATACTAAATGCCAAATCTCAATTAAGAACATAGGATATATATTAAAATTGAAGTTAATGTAAACATTCACTTTTTTTTTTTTTTTTTTTTTACATAGTGTTTTGACAGTTGCTGTCATAATTTCGGAATCAAAGCACAGTGTACCAGAACAGCATTCCGGCCCTGAATCTTTTACCGGAACTGCGTTCTGACCCTGAATCTTATACAGGAACTGCGTTTCTGACTGTTCTGGCCCACCTTCACCCCTGGTCTTAACCCCTTGTACTGACTCCATTTTGAAAGGTTTAACACTAGAAAACCCAGCAAAGGCCGACTTGTCTTTCCCAAGACAAACACTCCTAATATTCCCTAGCAATGGCCGATTTGGCCTCTCCTCCGTGACTCATGTGATAGTTTGTGTCAGTTCAAGTCAAGCTACATTTATTTAATTACATTTATTTATGAAGTTTGATACATTTTACACATTTTTTAATTCATTTCTCCTATACTCCACACATAACGACAGAAAGAATGGCCCAAATGTGTACATTGTTTTGAAGAAGAAAAAAAAAAGCATTTTAGAACTGCAATTTGAGTGTAAAACAGGAATTGTGTCTATAGTTTAGAAGGACTGAATCAGGGGCATGGAGTATGGATTGTGGTCATTGTGTCTGAAGTTAATGTATTTCTAGTGGTTGCATTTCCATATGAACGGCTGTTGTCTGTCCGACAACGACTTGCCAATTCAAAAGCACTTGGGTCATTTTTGCCACCTCTGGGTTTTCCGGGGGAGAGGCCATATCGGCCATTGTTTGGGACTAGTAGGAGTACCAGAATTCTCTGGGACTTTTAATGTAAAAGAAGGCTCACCCAAAACAAGTTGACAATTGATCATACCTGTCAACCCGAGGCCGTTGGCAATCTTACAAATAGTGTCGTATGGCCTTGCAAATTGGTGACTAATCTTACAACGTTCTATATAGCGTGCAATACGAAACAAAAATAAAACTCAATTTTTAAAATAATATGAATTTATTGGTAATATTGTAACACATAACCTGGTGCAATCAAAGAACAATCAATATCTTCAGCTACATCATGATTACTAAAATTTAACAGTGACTTTTGTTATAATTGTACGTATGTAGCACTTTTTTTCTATCATTTCTATCATTTCTTTTGATGGCTGCACTTCAGCTCGCAATTCAGTTTGACTTGAAGGCATAGGTGGAGGTTGACGTTTGTGGCGAGGGGGCACAACTTGATGACTCAGAAACACAGTGTCAGCAATAAAATTAACTTACAAGAATATTTATACTAATAAATTGACAATGAGCGTTTTTTTTTTTCATCTTTCTTGAGGGGAATTCTAAATCAGGCTGCTTAGGCAATACTTTTCGCCAAGATCATCATCCATTGAATATAGTACGCCCGCCGGTGTCGTGCCGATGTAGTTACCCTAGTCAAAAATTGCATCCCCTGGGCGGAGCCATATGGAGGTCGATTTGTGTCTTGATTATTCAATAAAAAAAAAGTTGGTTCAATTAAAAAAAAAAAGTTGCTTCAATCAAAATATATAATTTCAACCCAAAAAAAAGTCGCTTCAATCAAAAAAAGAAAAAAAAAATGTGTCTGAAACTTTGAATGCAAAAATAAATTTGAAACTCAATGTATGTGAAAGCTTTTTTTCTTTGATTTTTTTTTTTTTTTTTTTTGATTGAAGCAACTTTTTTGGTTGAAGTAATGTTATTTTTGTTTGGGCCACATTTTGGCTAGGATATTTTTGTCTTTATTATTCAATCAAAGAATAAGTTGATTCAAAAAATATATATATTTTCAAAAACAAAAATCACTTCTATCAGAAAAAAGAAAAGGAAAATTTCAATCATAGAGAAATTTTATGAATGCAAAAAAATATTTGAGATTGAAAAATTTGCATTTGAACACTCAATTTTTCAGCGAAAAAGATTTCTTTGATTGATGCAATCCTTTTTGTGTTTGGGCCATAATATGGGTAGGACATTTGTGTCCAAATCATTCAATCCCCAAAAAGTTGCTTCAATCAAAAAAAAAAAAAAAAATATATATATATATATATATCTATATATATATATATATATATATATATATATATATATATATATATATATATATATGTATATAATTTTTTTTTTTTCAATCAAAGAAAAAAAAAATCATTTGAAAAATAAAATTGCCCTCCCCTAATTTTTTTCTTTTGGGAAAATTATACGCAAAGCAAATGACCGTCTAAGTTGCTAGTCACATGATCTGTTCGAAAAATACTTTTGACCTATTATAAAAATATATTTTTTGCTCATTTCATTTATTTTTGTTTGCAGTTTTATTGCTTTACAACTTTTGTATATATAGGAAAGTCAATTACATGCAATGACACTTTTCGGCCACCAGGGGGGGCCTGGCCCCCCCTTAAAATCCGCATATGTTGAAGGTAGTTCCTTAGTGTGTCCAATTATAAATTAAAAAGGTCAATTGATAAAATGAACTTACCGATGCAATCTTTGAGTCAGGGAACATTTCTTTTGCTAATTCTGAGAAATGATCAGCAAAATGCAAATTGTGTTCAGCAACAAATTGGCAGAATGAAATCTTCACTTTTGTCACTTTTCATTCTGCAGACTTCATCTTTATGACCAGTGTTGTTAATCTTACTTTTAAAAAGTAATTAGTTACAAATTATTTCTCCCAAAAAGCAATTGAGTTAGTAACTCAGTTACCTGAAGGTAAGAGTAACTAGTTACTTGGCTAAGTAACTAGTGTTAGCTTTCATGTTTTTTTTTTCATTTAATAAATAAATAAATGAATAAAACACAGTAACCTTTGCTATGTTTGGAAATCTTTTAATGTGAATCAAATGTTAAAGTTGTTAAAATTGCTACTTTTTTTGCATTAGTTCCCTTCTGTCTACTTTCGACATGTGAAAGTTTTAAAAATGTTTCATCATTTAAAGATAGATTCAAGATTTTGCCGATTTAGGAGTATTTTAGATAAAAAGTTACTTAAGTTCGCAAGGAAAGGTCCACTACAACAGAGCCTTTCTGAGAAGTCTACTGCTTCAAAATGGCAGCTGTTTATTAACGCCGCCATCTGTCATTTCGCAAGTAGTTCTATAAGCATTTGATATCCAGTCGTAGATGGTAGGCTGTCGGCTACAGTCAGGAAATATTGGAGCCATCTTGCCTAGCATCATGTTTGCCACAGCGTCACAACACTCTTCTCTCACATTGTCTCTGACTTTTCTTGCGTCATTCAACCAACGTAGTAACGCATCGTAATGCACATTGTTTCGTTGCCGAAACAGTGACAAAATCCGAACGGAGAAAAAAAAAAACGAAATGCACGAAAAACATATAGATTTTGAATGTACAGCGTGCACATTTAAATATCAGTGCTCACTTGTACAAATTACGCCGAAACTGTACAACTTGACAGGTATGATTTATTCAGGTCGACAGCGATCAAACAAAAACGGACTCAGGCGAGGAGGCAGACTCGTTCCTTGGTCACCATATTACACGTCAACAAAAGGTTCCCGAGAAAAAATGACAACGCTTAGTTAAACATAGTCTTTTGAAGGCTCTTGCTGGGCGGGCCATGGGCAGGAAGAAGGGTGTGTTTTGGGTTATTGTCTGTTTGTGGATTGGACGGGAGGATTTAGGAGTTAATGTTGTCACAGCAATGAGGGTTGTGGATTTTGCCACCTCAGTGTCAAAGGGGATCTTGGAGTCTTATCAGTTGGATATCAGGCGTTCTTCTGTGTTCCTTGTGTTGGGACAAGGCGTCCCGTCTTTTGTTCTGGACTGTCCGGGAGAACTGATTGCGAGCGTTGGTGGTGCAGACATGGGCTTGTCAGAGTCAATCTTGCTCAGTCAGTTGCATGACGCACACGTTGGGCTTCCGTGAAAAGAAGGTATCATGTATCTCTTATAGCCTATTTTCTGCTTGTTTTCCTTAAACTATGGTACAGTGGGGCAAATAAGTATTTAGTCTACCACTTATTGTGCAAGTTCGCCCACTTGAAAATATTAGAGAAGCCTGTAATTGTCAACATGGGTAAACCTCAACCATGAGAGACAGAATGTGGAAAAAAACCCTGAAAATCACATTCTTTGATGTTGTTTTTAAAGAATTTATTTGCAAATCATGGTGGAAAATAAGAATTTGGTCAATACCAAAAGTTCATCACAGTACTTTGTTATGTACCCTTTGTTGGCAATAACGGAGGCCAAATGTTTTCTGTAACTCTTCACAAGCTTTTCACACACTGTTGCTGGTATTTTGGCCCATTCCTCCATGCAGATCTCCTCTTGAGCAGTGATGTTTTGGGGCTGTCGTTGGGCAACACGGACTTTCAACTCCCTCCAAGGATTTTCTATGGGGTTGAGATCTGTAGACTGGCTAGGTCACTCCAGGACCTTGAAATGCTTCTTACGAAGCCACTCCTTTGTTGGCCTGGCTGTGTGTTTGGGATCATTGTCATGCTGCAAGACCCAGCCACGTCTCATCTTCAATGCCCTTGCTGATGGAAGGAGATTTTCACGCAAAATCTCTCGATACATAGCCCCATTCATTCTTTCCATTACACAGATCAGCCGTCCTGGTCCCTTTGCAGGAAAACAGCAACAAGGCATGATGTTTCCACCCCCATGCTTCACAGTGGATATAGTGTTCTTCGGATGCAATTCAGTATTCTTTCTACTCCAAACACGAGAACCTGTGTTTCTACCAAAAAGTTATATTTTGGTTTAATCTGACCGTAACACATTCTCCCAGTCCTCTTCTGGATCATCCAAATGCTCTCGGGAACCGCAGACGGGCCTGGACGCGTACTTTCTTCAGCAGGAGGACACGTCTGGCAGTGTAGGATTTGAGTCCCTAGCGGCGCATTGTGTTACTGATAGTAGCCTTTGTTATTGTGGTCCCAGCTCTCTGTAGGTCATTCACTAGGTCCCCCCGTGTGGTTCTGGGATTTTTGCTCACCGTTTTTGTTATCATTTTTACACCATGGGGTGAGGAGGGAGTTGAAAGTCCGTGTTGCCCAACGACAGCCCCAAAACATCACTACTCTAGAGGAGATCTGCATGGAGGAATGGGCCAAAATACCAGCAACAGTGCGTGAAAAACTTGTGAAGAGTTACAGAAAATGTTTGGCCTCCATTATTGCCAACAAAGGGTACATAACAAAGTACTGAGATGAACTTTTGGTATTGACCAAATACTTATTTTCCACCATGATTTGCAAATAAATTCTTTAAAAATCAAACGATGAGATTTTCAGGGTTTTTTCCCACACATTCTGTCTCTCATGGTTGAGGTTTACCCATGTAGACACTTACAGGCCTCTCTAATATTTTCAACTGGGCGAACTTGCACAATTAGTGGTAGACTAAATACTTATTTGCCCCACTGTATATGTGCTATTTATTTTATATTGGGTGTGTTAGAGTAAAACAAACATTCAAACAGTAAATACGAGAAATACCATTCCCTGATTGATTATATTGTGTTAGAGCAGGGGTGCCCAATCCCGGTCCTCGAGAGCCCCTATCCAGCTTGTTTTCCATGTCTCCCTCCTTGTCAAAATTCTCAGCTTGTTTTGTGTGAGAAAATCTTGGTCAAACATCGGATATATTTGTGGATCTTGAAAATACATGTGAAAGTCTTGGATATATTTGTGGATCTACAAAACATATGTGTGAATCGTGGATGTATTTGTGAGAATATTTTTAAGCCAAATCTCTCCCCATATTGACCCAGTGTCAATTTGCATTTTGATTGGATGACCCTCTAACTTTGCTGTGACCCAGTAACAATCTGAGTTTCCGTCCACGCTCATTACACGCACGGTGTGCATGTCACTGTCATGGAGACAATGGCGGACGAGATTCCGGCATCGTATCAATTAATCAATCAATCAACTTTATTTGTATAGCACATTTAAAAATCCGCCAAGGAGACCAAAGTGCTTTACATAGCATAACACAGCAAAATAAGTCAACTTTGAAAGATAAAACAAACACATAAAATAAAATAAATAAAAGACGAGGTCATAAACTGTTATTGCACATTAAAAGTTGAAGAAAAATAAAATGTTTTAAGGCGTGATTTCAAATCCGTAAGTGAGGGGGCCTGTCTAATAGTAAGTGGTAATTGGTTCCACAGCCTGGGCGCCATCACCGCAAATGCACGGTCACCCCAAAGCTTCAGCCTTGATCTTGGGACTACTAGAAGCAGGTGGTCAGCTGATCTGAGGGTTCTGGTTGGACTGTAAGGCTGAAGCAGTTCTGACAGATATGGCGGCGCAAGATTATTCAAACATTTAAAAACAAATAATAATATCTTAAAATGTATTCGCTAATGTACCGGGAGCCAGTGAAGAGATGCTAAAATCGGGGTGATATGTTCGCGCCTGCGGTTTCTAGTCAAGAGTCGGGCAGCAGAGTTTTGTACAAGTTGCAGACGGGCCAGTGCCGCCGGACCGACACCTGCATACAAAGAATTACCGTAATCCAGCCGAGTTATGACAAAAGCATGAATCAATTTTTCCATATCAGAGCGTGAAACAATAGATTTCACCTTAGCAATCTGGCGAAGCTGATAAAAACAGTCCCGTACAACACAAGAAATCTGCTTCTCAAATTTAAAATCAGAATCAAATTGGACCCCTGGGACCCCGTATAGTCGAAATCGAGTCCGTCGTAACCCGGGTACTACCTGTACTTTGAAAATAAGAGCGCCACTGCCCCCTACTGAGTAGATGTGCAATAAAAAAAAGTATGTTCCCCGAGGTCACATGCCCCCTCACCTCTGGCATTGCTTTGCACCCCCGTGTGTGTGTGGGGGGGGTTGCAGGCCCCAATATTTGAGAAGGACTGCATTAGTATCTCTTCACCACTCTTTACCAACACATGCATGTTAAAGACTTGTTTTTTGGGGGGCTAAATTTTGCCATACAGTACGCCGTTGTCACCTCCAACTAATTGATATTCTCCCACGCTGCCCCGGACTTCCCGAAGGAAAGCCAAACCGCTGACTAAGCTCGTCTCCCTCTTCCTCTGCTGCATCCTTAAAACTAGGATGTCAACAGTATGGATATGTGATCGGAATGCAGATGACAGGCGGTTTCGCTACGCTTGCCAGGCTATCCTCTGCTATTGCCAAGTGCTACGTAGAGTGAAGGAAGGCCACCAAGGGAAGGTCAGAGGAAGGGTTGATCACTTTTACAAAATTTTCATGTCGATGCCATTTGGCCAAGTCATGCAACAAAATCTTTTTGATCATCACTTCCGTACATAATTACACACAGAAGTGGGTCAAGTAGCCAAAAATCTGACTCAAGTAAGAGTAGGGTTACTTGAAAATATTTAGTAGCTATTAGAGGCGTGCAAAATTTCCGATTCTTAGGTTATTCGCGATTCGGCTGTGGAAGATTCGAGAACGATTCACAAACATCCAAATTCCGATTATTGAATTATACCAGGTAAAGCGGAAATAAAACGCAGTCAGCGCGGTCTTCGGGACACAATGAGGAACGGACCGAGAGTAATGCAGCTAATGCCGCTAGGTAAAAAAAAAAAAAAAAAACAATAATACCTGACTGTAGGGTTGTTCCGATCATGTTTTTTTGCTCCCGATCCGATCCCGATCGTTTTAGTATCTGCCGATCCCGATACTTCCCAATCGGATTGCTTTTTTTTTTTTTTTGCTCCCTATTCAATTCCAATCATTCCCGATAATTTTTCCCGATCATATACATTTTGGCAATTCATTAAAAAAAAAAAAAAAAAAAAGAATAAAACTCAGACGAATATATACATTCAACATACAGTACATACAGTAAGTAATGTATTTGTTTATAATGACAATAAATCCTCAAGATGGCATTTACATTATTAACATTCTTTCTGTGAGAGGGATCCACGGATAGAAAGACATGTGACTTTGTATATTGTGACTAAATATTGCCTTCTAGTGTATTTGTTGAGCTTTCAGTAGATGATACTGTAGCCATGCCCAAATGCATGATGGGAAATGGAACCATGACTGTGCGTAGTGCTACCAATTGCTATATCTTCTCTGCGTTGGGGAATAACATAAGGTGTTAAGAAAAAGATCAATTGCTACCTTGCTTCCCCATATTGCTTCCCATGATATTTCTAGCTGTGGGGAGAGGGATTGTAAGGTTTTCGCCAATTAAAAAAGGGCTCCAAAGGCTGCCAAAATTCACTCTACTCATTTTAGGCTGCCTTTTATCTCTCTATATAGGTAAAACGGCGCCATTACAGATTGAGCGCGACAATGCGTGAGTGGGTCGTGCAGCGCATGCATTAATTATGTTAAATATTTTAACGTGATACATTTTTTTAAAAATTAATTACCGCCGTTATTGGGATAAATTTGATAACCCTACCTTAAGCCTAAACTAAAGACTCTGGAAGAGTGTAACATATTATGTCTGTAACGTTAAATACAATTAGAAAACGATTTAATTAAAAAATATATATATATTAAAAAAAGGCATAACCGATACTTTTTTGCCGATTCCGATACTTTGAAAATGACGTGATCGGACCCGATCAATCGGGACATCTCTACCTGACTGCGGCCATCAGCTGCTACAAATAGCGCCCAGTTGATAGTTGCTACAAACATACGGCAACATACGGCTATGGTAGATATCACATATATCTAGACTAGATGTGAAATGACAGACTTTACCGCGCTAGTAAACAGGCGCCATCTTAAAGCAGTAGACTTCTCTAGAAGGCTCTGTTATAGAGAACCTAATTACTTTTTATCTAAAATACCCCTAAATCGGCAAAATCTTGACTTGAATCTATCTTTAAATGATGAAACAGTTTTAAAACTTTCACATGTCGAAAGTAGACATGAGAGAAATTATGGAATCATGGGCACAATTTTAACAACTTTAACGGTTGATTAACAACATTAAATTAATTGAATGTAGTTTGAAGCTGCTGATACAGAATGGGGACTTGAGTATTTTATTTACTGTTTTTAACCGGTAACTTGATACTAAAATAGTAGTTTGGTTTATTTAGCCTGAGAGGATTTTTGAACAATTTTGGAACAAATATACAAAACTTTTTTTTTTTTTTTAAATGGGGGGGGGCATCAATAATCGATTTATAATCGAATCGGAGTCTCTGAATCGTAATCGAATCGTTAGGTGCCCAAAGATTCCCACCTCTAGTAGATATTGATTATTTTTTGATGATGTGCGGACGCTAACTTATACATGCTAATCGTTTGTTATTGCTGTTCCGGGTCAAATTTGAAATATGTTTTTGCAGGCAAATTAAGTCTCTACTGTAAGCATTTGACCTTTCTACTTAAAAGGTATCCAAATCAGGTCATGTGTTGTCATCACATTTCAATCAGTACTGTATGTTCCCTTGGTAACCAGTCATCTTTCCGACCTAGCCTTTCTACTGGTTCCCTCCCTCACGGGGGAAGCTAATCACAGCAATTTAAGTATTAAAGAAGTCATTCAAGCGGCGAGTGGGCTATTTTTGAGTGGCACTTACTGCGTTTCATTAGTGTCCCTGTCAGAGGCCTCCGTGCCCCAGGCTAGGCTTTAATCTTGTGCTGTTGGGGTTGGGCAAGGCTCCATCATGCTCCCGAAATGGAGACAAATTTGAATGTGGCATGACATCGACTCCTAAGGCACATTTGAGTGCCTAGTAGCCATTATAGGATGTACATTTAAATGATTTTATGACACATGCTTGCCAGATGATGAGCTGTCGGGTTAAAGGTTTGTGTGCGTTGGCCCGATTGGATTGTTAGCTAGAGCAGTAGGGGTGGGAACATCTGGGTACCTCATGATACGATTTGCGATACATGGGTTAGGAAATTATTCGTGGTTATTCTAAAAAAAAAATATCAAAGTAGTAGAAAACCAAGCTATTTTCATCCTTCTGCTGTGAATTGGAATATGTTTATAACTACTAGAGATGTCCGATTCTTAGATTATTCGTGATTCACAAATATCCAAATTCCGATTATTGAATTTAGGGCTGCAGCTATCGAATATTTTAGTAATCGAGTAATCGACTGAAAATTCTATCGATTAATCGAGTAATCGGATAAAACAAATATATTTTTAGGTGAAAAGCAATTATAAATATACATGAGAAAACAAGACATTTCATCTAATCTTGAACCATTTTCAGTCAATCAATGTCTTTATTTTCGATGTATATTGTTGAAAACAGCCAACAATTGCATCTCAGATGTAACTAGAATTTAAAAAAAGACAAATACACTGCTTTCACTCAAAAAACCTTTAGAACTTATTAAAAAATATATATATTTATACCTAAAAATGCCATTACGCTTGATAACACACATCACTTAAAAGTTAGGATTTTTTCCCACCTGTTTCAATTGAATTTCTATTTGTGTCAAGCCATTTTTAAGTTCTAGTTAAGTTTTACGCTATTCTAAACTGTAAGTCCTGATAGGATTTTGTGTTTTTGCAGTGTTCAAGATAAATGTATGATACAGGCTGCATTGGAGCACATTAGGGACCAGTGCTACTTGGTGTTTTATTCAGCAATGACTACTAAGCTAAAATTGATAGTTAGCATTATTGAGTTTTTATTTTACACCCTTATCACTCCACAAAGCTATGTTATGTTAAAGCCTGTATGTAAGACACGTTAGCCACGCATCGAAAGTGGTCATAATTAATAGAAACTTAGCTCTCCGCAGGGCTAACGTTACGTGAGCTAGTGACTCAGACAGTAACATTAATCTTATTTTTTAGCGCTTAGCGCTCTTTATTAGCGCTTAGCGCTCTACTGCTTTAAGATGGCCGCTGTTTATTAACGCTGCCCAGACGCGGCCGAGTCTATCATAAAGCATCTAGTTCAACATACATGTGATCTTTATGAGACTCTTCAGATGCTACCTGCTACCAACTTAACATCATGCGGGCTAGTTTTTAGCAACGTCGGCGTAGTTTGGAGCGGCTGTCGGCTGCGGAAATATTTTTTATATTTTTTTATTGCTTCTTCCTCTACGCACGTGACGTCAACGCGTTGTACCGCATTAAAAGTAGTCCGAGCGAAACGTGATGCTTAGAGCTGTCAAAATAAACGATTACTCGAGGTGAATAAAATTACTGGGATCAGTTTTTAAACTCGAGTTACTCGAGTTGCTCGAGTATTCGTTTCAGCTCTAATTGAATTATACCAGGTAAAGCGGAAGTAAAACACAGTCAGCGCGGTCTTTGGGACGCAATGAGGAACGGACCAAGAGTAAATATCATGGTCAACTCATGCCGCTAGATAAAAAAACAATCATACCTGACTAGAGATGTCCCGATCACGTCATTTTCAAAGTATCGGAATCGGCAAAAAAATATCGGACATGCCTTTTTTTAATATATATATATATTTTTAATTAAATTGTTCTCTAATTGTATTTAACGTTACAGACATAATATGTTACACTCATCCAGAGTCTTCAGTTTTGGCGTAAGGTAGGGTTATCAAATTTATCTCGATAATGGCGGTAAATAATATTTTTAAAAATGTATCACGTTAAAATATTTAACGCAATTAATGCATGCGCTACACGACACACTCACGCATTGTCGCGCTCAATCTGTAATGGCGCCGTTTTACCTATATAGAGAGCTAAAAGGCAGGGTAAAATGAGTAGAGTGAATTTTGGAAGCCTTTGGAGCCTTTTTTAAATTGGCTAAAGCTTTACAATCCCTAACCCTACGATTAGAAATATCGTGGGAATCAATGTGGGGAAGTAAGGTAGTAATTGATCTTTTTCTTAACACCCTATGTTATCTCCCAACGCAGAGAAGATATATCAATTGGTAGCACGACGCACAGTCATGGTTCCACTTCCCATCATGCATTTGGGCATGGCTACAGTATCATTTACTGGAAGCTCAACAAATACACTAGATGGCAATACTTACTCACAATGTACAAAGTCACAAGTCTTTCTATCCGTGGATCCCTCTTCCAGAAAGAATGTTAATAATATAAATGCCATCTTGAGGATTTATTGTCATGATAAACAAATACAGTGGTACCTCGACATACGATCGCTTCGACACACGATCTTTTCGACATCCGACGTAAAATCTGACTCGCCATTTGTTTCTACATCCGACGACATGCTCGAAATACGACGACATGACAGCACCGCAAACGAACGCACGGTGGATTTTCTTGTGTGAGAAATCAACACAGTTTTCAAAAAAAGTTGATACAGTTGGAAAAACAAGGAAAAAAGTGATGCTTACCTTTGAAATGAAGATGCAAGTTATAGAAAAATATGAGCTTGGGGTGCGCGTCCCTGAACTGGCTCAACAATACAGCTCCATGGTCCACTTCCGACCACCGTTCGCCACTATTTATAAGTCAAGGTGACAATTATTATTGTGGTAACATTGCCAAGGAAATCGCCAGCTTCGTCACGTTTTTATCATTTATTTAAGAACTTATCCAACACAAAACGCCCATTGTCTTAAGCAGTTGACTGCTCTCAAGAAAACGAAAGTATTATCTCTACCGCACCGACCTATCTCACTGAGACGTCAGCTTCGCGGTCGTTCAGGGACAGTAAAAAGTGTCCGCCATATTAGAATCCGATTCGTTACATTATTTACGGGAATAATTATTAATTATTCTTATTATTATTATATTATTCTGAATTATTTATTTATAACTTATTTGTTTTTCTATGTTTAATTGCCATTTGTAACAGTGCCAGCAGTATTTATTAAGAATTTAGTGTATGTTTTTAGGCTTTGGAACGAATTAATGGAATTATAATGTATTCCTATGGGAAAATCTTGCTCGACATACGACCATTTCGACTTACAAACAAGGTCCTGGAACGAATTAAATTCGTATGTAGAGGTACCACTGTACAGTACTTATGTACTGTATGTTGAATGTATATATTCGTCCGAGTTTTATTCATTTTTTTCTTAATGCATTGCCAAAATGTATATGATCGGGAAAAATTATCGGCAATGATTGGAATTGAATTGGGAGCAAAAAAAAGCAATCGGATCGGGAAATATCGGGATCGGCCGATACTCAAACTAAAACGATCGGATCGGGAGCAAAAAAACATGATCGGAACAACCCTATACCTGACTGCAGCTGACAGCCGCTACAAAAAATGCCCAGTTGCTAGTTGCTACAAACATACGGCTACAGTAGATATCATATATATGTAGAACTGGATGCAAAATAACAGACGACGTCGGTGTTAGAACATGTATTATTGAACAGAGATTCGAAATGACAGACTTTCCGGTGTAAGTAAACAGCCGCCATCTTAAAGCAGTAGACCTCTGTAGACCTCGGCAGAATTCCAATGACCCGGGCCGGCGGTGTCTCAACAACCCTGCCAAAAGCCCAAACTCCGCGCACTCACCTTTCTTTAACCTCTTAAACTGACTCCATTTTAAAAGCTGGAAAAAGGCTTCGAAACACAAGTTGACAATTTTTCCAAGTTAACAGCAATCATATAGCAAAGCAAAAAGCAAATAGACCCAGGCCAGGAGGATGGCTGGATCCAGAGTCACCATCAACAAAAGATTCCCGAGAAAAGACTGCGCTAGCTAAAAAATTCAGTCTTTAAAGGCTCTGGTGTAGCGGGCTGTGGTCCAGGAGAAGGGTGTGTTTGGATGTTGTTTAGGGTAATTTTCTGTTGAAGGTTGGGCCGATGAGTTCGTGCTTCACTGTTGTCAATGCAACCAGAGTTGGAAATTTTGTCAGCCTCAGCGCTAATTGTTCAAATTCTCAGCTGTGGAGTTTTCTTGTTAACAGGCGTTCCTTGTGGCAAGACAGAATGTCCCGCCATTGTTCTGGATTCTCCTTTGTCAGCAGGCATCCTGTATCTCTAATGCCATTATTTGCCAGTTGTCTTGGTGCTGCAAATTCCAATCACCCCAAGTCCAACTACTCATAGCATTAAATATATTCTACTTGCTTTTCTTAAACTATTATTCAAATGCTATTTATTCCCTTGACGGGTTATCATTTAAGTATATTAGAAGCAAACACAGTAGATTTGTGACAGCCAAATGCTAGAACTGCAGGCAGACGGGCATTAGAAACAACAAGTTTATTTGACAGAGTTTCAGAGCGGAGGATTCCTGTGAGTGGTCCAAATTGGCAGTGGGGTGTCTGGAGAGCGGGAATTCCTGCGAGCGGTCCAAGTTTGCAGGGAGCTTGTTTATAGCTCTCCGTTTGTTGTAGGTGTCACAAAACAAGCAAATAGGTTATTGGTCAAATCTATTGAAATGCGCTTTTGAAGGTATCTGTTCCCTGCATTACACATTAATGAAGGAACGCGGCCTGCAGGCGGAGCGGCGAGAATCATCATCAATCGGGTTGTTTATCCAAGTTGTGTCGGCTGACATTTGGTGGTAGCGTCGCTGCAGGACATTGAACTCGAGCTAATGTCATTTCCTCAAAGCAGATTGAATTAGAGTGTTTGGTCGTGATGAGGCGAGCCTTCATCCGATTCTATTGCATCTCCGCTTTATCCTCACTGTTACGTACTGTTCGTTTTTTTATTACGTGTATAGACATTTTGAAACGGGGATGTACGAACTACTGCACGCGGGCCAAATGCGGCCCAACGCAGTTTTTATTGGCCCATAACAAATGATGAATATATCATTGAATGTGGCCTGCATAAGAAGCTTAAATGCAGCCTACGGCTTTTTTTGACATGGCAAAATGGCTTTTGGCGTATGGCAGTTTTTTGGGTTTTTTTTTTTGTATATGGCAAAATGGATTTTAGCATATGGCAGTTTTTTTTATCATGTGGCAGTTTTTTTTGACATATGGCAAAATGGCTTTTGGCTTATGGCAGTTTTTTTTTTTTTTTTTTTTTTTTAATATGTCATTTTTTATATATATATATATGGCCAAATGGCTTTTGGCATATGGCAGTTTTTGATATGGCAAAATGACATTTGGTATATGGCAGGTTTGTTTGACGTGGCAAAATGGCTTTTGGCATATGGCAGTTTTGTTTGACATGGCAAAATAGCCTTTGGTATATGGCAGTTTTTTAGCATGTGGCAGTTGTTTTGACATATGGCAAAATGGCTTTTGGCTTATGGCAGTTTTTTTTTTTTTCTTTTTTTTTTCTTTTTCTTTTTTTTTTTTTAAATATAGCAATTTTTTTTTTTTTACATATGGCCAAATGGCTTTTGGCATGTGGCAGTTTTTGATATGGCAAAATGACATTTGGTATATGGCAGGTTTGTTTGACGTGGCAAAATGGCTTTTGGCATATGGCAGTTTTTTAGCATGTGGCAGTTGTTTTGACATATGGCAAAATGGCTTTTGGCCTATGGCAGTTTTTTAATATAGCAGTTTTTATTTTTATTTTTATTTTAAATATGGGCAAATGGTTTTTGGCATATACAGTAGCAGTTTTGTTTGACATGCCAAAATGGCCTTTGGTATATGGCAGTTTTGTTTGACATGCCAAAATGGCCTTTGGCATATGGCAGTTTTTTAGCATATGGCAGTTGTTGTGACATATGGCCAAATGGCATTTGGTATATGGCAGGTTTGTTTGACATGGCAAAATGGCTTTTGGCATATGGCAGTTTTTTAGCATGTGGCAGTTGTTTTGACATATGGCAAAATGGCTTTTGGCCTATGTCAGTTTTTTTTTTTTTTTTTTAAATATAGCAGTTTTTATTTTATTTTATTTTTTAAAACATGGGCAAATGGCTTTTTGCATATACAGTAGCAGTTTTGTTTGACATGCCAAAATGGCTTTTGGTATATGGCAGTTTTGTTTGACATGGCAAAATGGCTTTTGGCATATGGCAGTATTTTAGCATATGGCAGTTGTTTTCACATATGGCCAAATGGCTTTTGGCATATGGCAGTTTTGTTTGACATGGCAAAATGGCTTTTGGCATATGGCAGTTTTTTGGCATATGGCAAAATTGCTTTTGGCATATGGCAGGTTTTATTTTTTATACATATGGCAAAATGGCTTTCG
Organism: Corythoichthys intestinalis; assembly: GCF_030265065.1. Lineage (NCBI taxonomy): Eukaryota > Metazoa > Chordata > Actinopteri > Syngnathiformes > Syngnathidae > Corythoichthys > Corythoichthys intestinalis. The sequence goes on from NC_080406.1 coordinate 3,400,490, forward strand.
GCATATGGCAGTTTTTTTCCCCTTTTTTTTTTAACATATGGCAAAAGGGCTTGTGGCATATGGCAGGTTTTTAGCATATGGAAGTTGTTTTGACATATGCTTTTGGGTTATGGCAATTGTTTTTTTTTTGTTTTTTTCTTTTTTTTACATTGTCATTTTTTTGACGTATGGCAAAATGGCTTTTTGCATATGGCAGTTCTTTTGACATATGGCAAAATGTCTTTTGGCTAATGTCAGTCTTTGGCATTTGGCAAAATGGCTTTTGACATATGGCAAAATGTTTTTGGGCTTTTGCAGTTTGCTTTGCATGTGGCAGCTATTTTGACATGGCAAAATGGCTTTTGGCATGTGGCAGTTTTTTTTGGCATTGAGCAAAATTGATTTTGGCATATGGCAGTTTTAGCATATGACATTTGTTATGACATGGCAAAATGGCTTTTGGCTTATGGTAGATTTTTTTCTTTTTTGTTGTTTTTTCTTTTTTTGGACATATGGCAAAATGGCTTTTGGCACATTGCAGTTTTAAACATATGGCAGTTGTTTTTGGTAAATGGCAGTTTTTTTTTTAATATGGCAGTTGTTCTGACTTCTGACATAGACCATATGCCAATAAAAACCACCCTATGTCAAATACCACTTTTTGCTCTCTGCCCTGCTGAAAATATGACCAAGACTAATAAGTATTATTGTCCAAAAGACTAATACGAAAATTAATAGGGCTGCAAAAAACAACACTGGTCATAACCCAGGAACTACCTGGTGTATATATATGCTGTATATGAATATACGGTGTAATTATTTTATTTCTTTTCAACATCCTTATACTAACATCGAACGATCGCTGTTAGCTTTCCCAGTCAAAATGGATTGGACATCCATTGCCATCAGTGACTGCCAATGAGTGAATACTTAAAAATAATAAATAATTTTTCTTATACATTTCAAGTTATTGTTTTTGAATAAAAGTTTTGACACCCCTGCAATAGTACATCCATCTTCTTTCACATTTAATGCCTCACTTTCATCAAAGTTGTCACTGAAAATTTCTTTGAAACCACAGCCAAAATATCAAGATATACATCCAATGTATTTTTTATTTTTAGTTTTTTGACGACGAAACATAACGATCCTACCTGTTGTTGCTGCAATTTCCTGCAAATGAATGCAACACGCTCTGGGGGTTCAACTGTCAAGTTAACCGTAACCACGTTAGCTCCGAGTAGAGGCGGTATAAATGCTGGCATTTGGGAGCAGTAGGCAAGGCTTTTGGCTAAAGTGAGCTTTGGAATGGGATCGACATGGAGACTCGTGCATTTACATGCAGGAGAAAAAGAAATGTAGGTACGTGTGCGCTCAACATGTTTATCTATTTCTCTGATTAGAGCATTCCTCTAAATTGTCTTCATGCTATTAGTGATGAAATGCTGTGGTGGACGTTGCAAGAAATCCTGGATTGTAGCAGTGATCCGAAGTGTTGCATTTATATTTTGAATGAAAATTTTTCAATAGAGTTTGTCTATATTGTAATGTTCCCATTATAGTTTATTGAAATTTCACATCACTTTACATATAGCAAATTGAAGCCTGCCACACCCTCTTTGAACATGCATTGTTTTATAGATATGTTCAGTCATTAGCGGGCCTAAGGACAGCAGTTTCATGAATCTATTCACATTCCTTGACAGTACAGCAGATATGTTCAGTTTTAATGTTCAACATAAAATAGTGTGAATTTGATCCAAATGTGAATTACAAACTTTTCCAGAAATGTTTGTTTTGCTAATTGTGATCCTCTTCCTGAATCAAGTTGGTACTTGTAGGTCGATTCTCATTAACCCAAGCTATACTACAACCCCTAGCAAAAAGTATGGAATCACCAGTCTCGGACGAGCACTCACTCAGACATTTTATCATGTAGAACAAACTCAGATAAAAAGCTTGAAAAAATAATGAGTTCGGTCAAAAGTGCAACTCTTTAGCATTTAGAAACACGAAAAGAAATGAATAAAAAACATTGTGGTGGTCAGTAAATGCTAATTTTAAAGAGCAAGTCCAGGGAAATATATATGGAATGACTAGAAACAAACAAAGAAATAACAATCAAAACACATCTCTAGTATTTAGTAGCACCACCTCTGGCTTTTATGACAGCTTGCAGTCTCTGAGGCATGGACTTGATGAGTATTCTTCATCAATTTGGTGCCAGCTCTCTTTAATTGCAGTTGCCAGATAATTCTTGCAGGTCGGAGTCTTGCTGTGGAGCATTTTCCCCCCCAATTCCCACCACAGGTTTTCAATGAGGTTGAGATCTGGGCTATTTGTCGGCCATGACATTGACTGGATGAGTCTTTCTCCAAGGAATGCTTTAACAGTTTTAGCTCTGTGGCATCATGCAGTGTCATCTTGAAAAATGACAAAGATATTTTCAATTGAAGGGATAGGAAAGCTGTCTAAAATTTCAATGTAAACTTGTGCATTTATTGAGGATTTAACCACAGCCATCTTCCCAGTGCCTTTGCCTGACATGCAGCCCCATATCATCAAGGACTGAGGGAATTTTGATGTTTTTCTTCTGGCAGTCATCTTTGTAAATCTCACTGGAACGGCACCAAACAAAAGTTCCAGCATCATCACCTTGTCCAATGCAGATTCTTGACTCTTGACAAGGTGTTTTTTATTCATTTCTTTTAGTGTTTCTGAATGCTAAAGAGTTGCACGTTTAAACTAATTCATTATTTTTTTCAAGCTTTTTATCTGGGTTTGTTTTACATGATAAAATGTCTGAGTGAGTGCTTGTCCAAGACTGGTGATTCCATACTTTTTGCTAGGGGTTGTATGTCTTTGAAGGGATATTGTCATGAAAACCTGAAATAGTAATAAATATGTTTATTGTGTAGCCCAAAATTGTATTTTGTATTGTATTGTATTGTTTTGTATTATTATTTTTTATTTTTTTTTTTTACTGATTTTAGAGTTGTAAATTCAGTACTGTAATGCGTCGATGAAAGCCTTTGGTATTCTCACCTTAATATGGCATCATAAATAGTCAATTTCGTGAAAAAATATATACTTTTGATCAAAACTATATCATTTGCGGATTATGATAAGCAAAATAGTTTTACAATACGTTTTCTCATTACAGCATCATGAATAGTGAATCAATTTCATTAAAAAAAACCAAATTTGTCTTAAAAAATTTGCTAAAAATTTGCTAAATTATATAGATAAAATGGTTTCTTAGTTTTTATTTTAAAAAAAAAACCATATATATATACAGTATATATATATACAGTATATATATATATATAATTAGGGGTGTCAAACGATTAAAATTTTTAATCGAATTAATTACAGCTTAAAAATTAATCAATCGTAATTAATCGCAATTAATCGCAATTCAAACCATCTCTAAAATATGACATATTTTTCTGTAAATTATTGTTGGAATGAAAAAATGCGACACAAGATGGATATATACATACAACATACGGTACATAAGTACTGTATTTGTTTATTATAACAATAAATCAAGATGGCATTACCATTATTAACATTCTGTTAAAGCGATCCATGGATAGAAAGACTTGTAGTTCTTAAAAGATAAATGTTAGTACAAGTTATAGAATTTTTATATTAAAACCCATCTTAATGTTTTCGTTTTAATAAAATTTGTAAAATTTTCAATCAAAAAATAAACTAGTAGCTCGCCATTGTTGATTCCAATAATTACTTACACAATGCTCATGGGCGCCGAAGCCTATAAAATCAGTCGTACCCAAGCGCCAGCAGAGAGAGACAAAACTCAGAAAAACACAACAAGTACACATTTCACCGTGCTGTCATTTTAATGTTTGAGCGGGGCATGTGCGTCAAATATTTTAACGTGATTAATTAAAAAATTAATTACAGCCCGTTAACGCAATAATTTTGACAGCCCTAATATAAATATATATATATATAAGGAAAATCTAGTTTGAAGCTGTCATTACCGTTGTGCTGTGTTCATGGTCCCGTCATAATGACAGTGTTTTTTAAAATTTTGAAGTTATTATTTTGACCCATCATGCGCCACAAAGAACAGAATACAAAAAATGGCAAAAGATAATAAGGTTTATATGCCTACTTCCCTATGGTGATCATTAAAATAATGCGTAATAGTACATGTTTTGAGACATGAATCCATTAGATATTTTACTGTAAATAAAATTTTAAGCAGGTCAAACTGTCATCATAGCATTCTGCTATTTTAATCTAACTTTACTAACGTAAGGGGTTAAGTTTTGGAATGGAATAGTCCTTTGGATAAGGAGGGCGGGGAAACAAAATGTTTATGATAGTTTAAGATATTATTTTCAAAATGTGAATTCAAATTAAGCAATTCCTAAGAGCTTTTAATTAAAAATGTGATACTGTACATCTTATGGCAATCAAAAATCTCAGGGGCAACCCGAGCAGTTCCCTTTGTGTTTTCATGATTTCATAGTGCTTTATGTATTGCAGTGCCAGTTTATGTACACAAGGAGCAGATGTTTTTTCATCATCGGCACTTGCCTGATACGGTTTTCTAGCTGACTTTCAAAAAGTTGATCCTTCATGTATGATGTGGTCAACTTTGGACAGTTAAATTTTCTCATTTTTTTCCCCTCCAATGCAAGTATCAGTTGTATGCCAGTCATTCCTACTGGTCTGTTTCAATGGCTAACTGGGGACTGACAGTGCAGGAACAGGAAGTCAAACATTATGCTCGGCAGAATTCAAGATGCATAGTCAATTGTGTCCCTTGGGCCAATGAAAGATAAGCCAGCCATGCTAGCCAGGCCTTGGTTGTCTAAGCCACAGCCCGTGGGCTTACTTTTATTGAGCCACAGCGAATGATTTAAATATTATTAAATATGATCCGCACAAAAAGCTTGAATTCAGTCTACATTCTGTTGCGCTTCTAAGCTTCAACACTAGCTCGAGCTAGTCGCTTAAACTGTGATTCACCATTAGCACAGGGATCAAATCAAACCCTGACATGTTGTAATCATGGTAGGAAACTGTTTCAGTAGTATAAACGTATTTGTATATACAGTGGTGCAAATAGGTATTTAGTCAACCACTAATTGTGCAAGTTCTCCCTCTTGAAAATATTAGAGAGGCCTCTAACATGGGTAAACCTCAACCATGAGAGACAGAATGTGGGGGAAAAAAACGGAAAATCACATTGTTTGATTTTTAAAGAATTTATATGCAAATCATGGTGGATTTGGTCAATACTTTGTTATGTACCCTTTGTTGGCAACAACGGAGGCCAAACGTTTTCTCTAACTCTTCACCAGCTTTTCACAAACTGTTGCTGGTATTTTGGCCCATTCCTCCATGCAGATCTCCTCTAGAGCAGTGGTGTTTTGGAGCTGTCGTTGGGCAACACGGACTTCCAACTCCCTCCTCACACCGTGGCGTCAAAATGATAACAATAACGGGGAGCAAAAATCTCAGAACCACACGGGGGGACCTAGTGAATGACCTACAGAGAGCTGGGACCACAGTAACAAAGGCTACTATCAGTAACACAATGCGCCGCGAGGGACTCAAATCCTGCACTGCCAGACGTGTGTCCCTGCTGAAGAAAGTACACATCCAGGCCCATCTGTGGTTCGCTAGAGAGCATTTGGATGATCCAGAAGAGAACTGGGAGAATGTGTTATGGTCCGATGAAACCAAAATAGAACTTTTTGGTAGAAACACAGGTTCTCGTGTTTGAAGGAGAAAGAATACTGAATTGCATTCGAAGGACACCATACCCACTGTGAAGCATGGGGGTGGAAACATCATGCTTTGAGGCTGTTTTTCTGCAAAGGGACCAGGACGGCTGATGTGTGTAAAGGAAAGAATGAATGGGGCCATGTATCGAGAGATTTTGAGTGAAAATCTCCTTCCATCAGCAAGGGCATTGAAGATGAGACGTGGCTGGGTCTTTCAGCATGACAATGATCCCAAACACACAGCCAGGGCAACAAAGGAGTGGCTTCGTAAGAAGCATTTCAAGGTCTTGGAGTGGCCTAGCCAGTCTCCAGATCTCAACTCCATAGAAAATTTGTGGAGGGAGTTGAAAGCCCAACGACAGCCCCAAAACACCACTGTTCTAGAGGAGATCTGCATGGAGGAATGGGTCAAAATAGCAGCAACAGTGTGTGAAAAGCTTGTGAAGAGTTAGAGAAAACGTGTGACCTCCGTTATTGCCAACAAAGGGTACAAAACAAAGTATTGAGATTAGGGCTGCAGCTATCGAATATTTTAGTAATCGAGTGATCGACTGAAAATTCTATCGATTAATCGAGTAATCGGATAAAACAAATATATTTTTAGGTGAAGAGCAATTATAAATATACATGAAAAAACAAGACATTTCATTTAATCTTGAACCATTTTCAGTCAATCAATGTCTTTATTTTCGATGTATATTGTTGAAAACAGCCAACAATTCCATCTCAGATGTAACTAGAATTTAAAAAAAGACTAATTCACTGCTTTCACTCAGAAAACCTTTAGATCTTATTAAAAAAAATTTACACAAACGCACACCCACACACGCACACACACACACACACACACATATATATATATGTATATATATACACAATGGGGAGAGCAAGTATTTGATGCACTGCCAATAAAAATATTGTTATGCTTGATAACACACATCACTTAAAAGTTAGGATTTTTTCCGACGTGTTTCAATTGAATATCTATTTGTGTCAAGCCATTTTTAAGTTCTAGTTAAGTTTTAAGTTAGTCTAAACTGTAAGTCCTGATACGATTTTGAGTTTTTGCAGTGTTCAAAATAAATGTATGATACAGGCTGTATTGGAGCACATTAGGGACCAGTGCTAATGACTACTGAGCTAAAATTGATAGTTAGCATTATTAAGTTTTTATTTTACAACCTCATCACTCCACAATGCTATGTTATGTTAAAGCCTGTATGTAAGACACGTTAGCCACGCATCGACAGTGGTCATAATTAATGGAAACCTAGACCTCCGCCGGGCTAACGTTATGTGAGCTAGTGACAGTAACGTTAATCTTATTTATTAGCGCTTAGCGCTCTTTATTAGCGCTTAGCGCTCTACTGCTTTAAGATGGCGGCTGTTTACTAACGCTGCCCAGACGCGGCCGAATCTTGTCATTCGCATTTAGTTCAACATACATGTTATCTCTATGAGACTCATCAGACGCTACCTGCTACCAACGTAGCATCGTGCGGGCTAGTATTTAGCAACGTCGGCGTCGTTTATAGCAGCTGTCGACTGCAGTAAGTTTTTTTTTTTTTGCTTCTCCCTCCACGCACGTGACATCAGCGCGTTGTCCCGCATTAAAAGTAGTCCGAGCAAAAAGTGATGCTTAGAGCTGTCAAAATAAACGATTACTCGAGGTGAATAAAATTACTCGGATCAGTTTTTAAACTCGAGTTACTCGAGTTGCTCGAGTATTCGTTTCAGCTCTAATTGAGATGAACTTTTGGTATTGACCAATTACTTATTTTCCACCATGACTTGCAAATAAATTCTTTAAAAATCAAACAATGTGATTTTTCTTTTTTCCACATTCTGTCTCTCATGGTTGAGGTTTATCCATGTTGACAATTAAAGGCCTCTCTAATATTTTCAAGTGGGAGGACTTGCACAATTAGTGGTTGACTAAATACTTATTTTCTTAAATTCTCTCTCTGTAAAGGCCTGTAAAACCTGGAACAGTTTACCACTCGCCATCAGGCAATGTCCCACAATACGAACTTTCAAAACTCAGCTCAAGCAGTGGTTGAAAGCAAATCAGTCTTGCAATCACTGACTTTTAAGTTCTTAGTAACGTATTGTATTGGGTTGTTTTATTGTAATCTTTTGCTATTTCTTTCCTTTTTGTATCTTTGTGTCACCTGTTTAGGGACTACAGATGTAAATTAGCATATACTTGCTACAATCTGGCATATTTACATCTTTTTAGATGTTCATCAATGTGCACTGTCCCTATTAAATAAATAAATTAAAAAAAAAAATCCCCACTGCATATCTTACAGGAGCATTTATCTCATTTTAATTACGCTTATTTTCAAAGTCAGTACGACTCACTGTGATAACATGAAAATGTATACTTGCCATCAAAGCACAAGATGCTTTTGGAAAAAACTGGAAAACCAGGAAAAGGGAAGGAAATAAATTATTCAACTATTGTTCAATTTATTGTTTAAAAAAACTAATGCTTAAAACATTTCAATTGTATTTATAGTGAAGACATTTTGCATTTTTGGAACATTACATGGAAGCTTTTCGCAGCTCCATGAAGTGATGTGTCTGGTTGGTTTTGATTTAAAACCCTGTGTTTTAAGGTGAGCACACTCCTACCCTCAATTCTCACCTCATTTAATGGCTGTGTGTGCTTGCTATGCCCCCCCTAGGGAGGTGAAATATCAAGTCCATGCCATGAAAGGTTAGTCTTCCGCTTGATTGCTATCACACCTCTTCCTTTTAACCGAGTGCTCTGTCCCCACTATGATTAGACAAGTAGATCGTCCTAACAGTGTCCCAGTCACGGTCTGACAGTGTCCGCTGCTGGTCGCAGCCTTTTACTGCATCCTCCAGTCGATGCGGTGTCACGATCACTCATTCCTTGCACGTTTAGCGGAGAAAGCATTGGTGTTGGCGCGTGAAAAGCGGACTTTACGTCTCCTTATGTGTGGATTTTAATTCCCTTATCAGTCATGTTCAGCCGGGTGTTCCATTTTTTTAAAATCCCATCTATCTCAGGGGGAAAAAAATACGATATATTCATTAATGAGGATGGATGAATGTGCAGATGCTCATCCGTCAGCTCCCGGCATCCAATAATAGTGCAGCTGGATTCAACAGGTGCGCGGGGGACCCCCGGGGACAACCCCGTCGCTCTGTCCTACCTCTTTGTAGCCGAGAGCTTTTAATTACAGCTACAAACAGCAGATGGCTCTCTTGAGTTTTAATTTGGTTGCCTGTGATTTGCTGTGTGAGTCTCGCTCGCTCTCTGAAGAGCCGTGCACAATACACATACAAACACACACACCCGTATGATCATACTATCAATTTTAATCCATGGGTTCACAGATGAACATCATGTTTGAGTCAATGCCGCTGTCCATGGTGCTGAAAACGTAGCCTAGATACATTGATTGGTATGTTATTAAATTTGTTTATAGACACAATATGACAGAGGAAATTATATTGGGGAAAAGTACCTTTAGAGATATTGAAATGTTCATTCTCTTCCATCCCTCCCACTTCTATGGCCGTCAGTGACTGCCAATGCGCTCATTTTTGGCATTTCACATCACTTACTGTTGATTTTTAGTCACTTACTTTTCCTTTTGGGGCATCTAGAGGTAATTTTCCTGTTGATTTTGGGTTATTGAAAAGTCTGAAAGGTCACTTTCTGTTCATCGGTCACTTCCTTGTTGATATTAGGGCATTTCCTGGTCACTGCCTATTGATTACGGGTCACTTTCTGTTGATTTTTGGGGGATTTAAAGGTCACTTCCTTGTTGATTTGGGTTCCTGAAAAGGATGTGACTCAAAATCTAACAGGAAGTGTCTTACGAAATTTACGGGTTCGCCGTGAGTATGCAACAAGCACACTTTTGCTCAATAGACAATGTTTATTGATGATTATTGCAGAATTTAAAAGGTTTATTGAGTACAGTCCCACACAAAGGCAAGCAAACAAATATCAAACAAGCATAACATGTAATAACGATAACGCTAGATCTAGATTGTCACTTCTAGTATCCCCTCCAGAGGTTGCGCTAGACTTTTTCGTTGTCTGTCATTTTGACTGACAGGGTCATAAAAATCCGGTCATAATCTATTTTTACCCGTCACTTAAATTTTTAAAATGACTATATCTTGATGCAGTCACTAATATGTATATACACAATAATACAATAATACTTTATAATATAAAGTAACTAACATTAGTGCAGTCATGGATTACAGTAAGCAGGCCAGTAATGTGTTTCCATATATATTTTTATTATATTATGTATATACAGGATATATATGTTTTTTTTCCCCCAAGTGGGACCTTCCATGATCCTAATACATTTAATGATAATAAAATATTATATAATTCCATTATATATATATATATATATATATATATATTTTTTAATTTATTATTATTAAATAAAAATGCACGTTGATACGACGCACATAAAGGCAACTTCCAATTTTAAAAAAAAATCTTTAGAAAGTTGTATGGACCAATCCGCTAGCTTGTTGTTTCCTGTTGTCTTCCGAAATACACCTGGGTGACGGCGCGTCAAGTGTTCGTTCATAGCCGACGTGCTACCGTGGTATGCGAGCTCAGCTTAGCAAAAAGAGTACACACAGTGGTGGCACCCTCCATATTTTCCTTGAAATAATTTCAGGCTCTGGCTAGTCTGGTCCGCTTTTTTGGTTTATGCCGCTTTCACCGTGTTACCAATTCTGCCCTTCTTGGTAATTGGCGGCATTTTCAACTGCTCGCCGCAGTGAGGAGTGAACCAGCGATTCACTTGATTCGTTGTCATCCTTCACTGCATCAGTCCCTCTTTTTTCACCTCTTTTATCAACACCATCGTCGTTTTGGGGCTTTTTGAAGAAACTTCGGACAATCAGTTGCCTTGACATTTTTCCGAGTAAGGCCAACGACGTCATGCATGAAGAGAGACAATAGCTAATTAATATGCTCACTCGCCACCCTGTGGTCTGGGGTGTGAATTGCAACCTGTCAAAATGACAGATGGACTTCACTGTTTTCCGTCACCGTTGTAGAAAAAACGGTCAGCGACAGAAAATATTCGGTTAACGCAACCCCTGATCCCCACGCTACCGTCTAAGCACAAATATTCCCCTAATAATGCAAAAGAACTCTTACCGTGACAAAAGGGCAGCGAGCCAACACTCCGATCAGAGTCAGAAGAGGAATAGAGCCACGCGATTCGTACGTCATCCTTTGGCGGACTCTAACGGGGTGGAGAATGCTCCTGGCTTTATAACAGTACATCTCGTGAGCACAAAGGTGGCCAGCCTCTAAGCTCAGAAGATGAACCATGTTGCCCATACATGGCGATTTCAGCTCGTATTACTATCATAAGATTCCCTCCCCGTTATTGTATGAGATTCCCTCCCAGTTGAGGTTTGTTGTGTAGTACAGGCGCCAGTACAGCGTGAAATAGCAGGCGTAACAGGTGTCAGAGTGGCGGAGTAAACAACTTTATTGTCACACAACACAAGCAATATTATGGCTATTCACTCCGGGTCATGTGATCACATATTTTACCCATCAGGAAGTGACCTGTAAAGGCCCCTAAAATTACAACAAGTGACCTGTAAATTCCCACAAAAAGACTGTGGATGTTCAGGTTTCAGCGGCATTGACAGCGCTAGGTGTCCAAATTTGGGGCATTTTACGTCATTTCCTGTTGATTTCCAGTCACTTTTGGTTTTGGGCACTTATGGGTCACTACCTTTTGATTTTGGGAAATTTACAGGCAATTTTCTGTTGATTTTCAGTCACTTCCTTTTCCTTTTGGGGCATTTACAGGTTAATTCATGTTGATTTCGGGTTACTGAAAAGTCTGAAAGGTCACTTTTTGTTCATCGGTCACTTCTTTGTTGATTGTACGGCATTTCCGGGTCACTGCCTATTTATTTCAGGTCACTTTCTGTTGATTTTTGGGGAATTTACAGGTCACTCCCTTGTTGATTTTGGGTTCCTGAAATGGAAGTGACTTGAGAAAGTCCCTGAATGAATTGGAAGTGCTCAAAATCTAACAGGAAGTGACCTGTAAAGGCCCCTAAAATTACAAAAAGTGACCTCCAAATGCCCACAAAATGACTGGCTGTGAATGTTCTGGTTTCAGTGCCATTGACGGCGCTAGGTTTCCAAATTTGGGGCATTTTACGTCATTTCCTGTTGATTTTCAGTCGCTTTTGGTTTTGGGCATTTATGGGTCACTACCTTTTGATTTTGGGAAATTTACAGGCAATTTTCTGTTGATTTTCAGTCACTTCCTTTTCCTTTTGGGGCATTTACAGGTTAATTCATGTTGATTTTGGGTTACTGAAAAGTCTAAAAGGTCACTTTCTGTTCATCGGAGACTTCCCTGTTGATTTTAGGGCATTTCCTGGTCGCTGCCTATTGATTTCCTGTCACTTAATTTTGATTTTTGGGGAATTTACAGGTCACTTCCTTGTTGATTTTTGGGTTCCTGAAAAGGAAGAGACTCGAGAGTGTCCCAAAATGAGTAGAAAGTGACTCAAATTCCAACTTGAAGTAACCTGTAAAGGTCCTAAAATTACAAGAAGAGACCTGTAAATGCCCACAAAATCACTGGCTGTGAATGCTCTGGTTTCATTGCCAATGACGGTGCTCCAAATTTGTCCAAATTTAGGGCGTTTTATGTATTTCCTGCTAATTTTCAGTCACTTTCTTGTCGTTTGGGACATTCTCGAGTCCCTCCCTTTTCAGGAACCCAAAATCAACAAAGAAGTGACCTGTAGATTCCCCAAAAATCAACAGAAAGTGACCCAAAATCAAACGGCGGTGACCCGGAAATGCCCTACAATCAAAAGGGAAGTGACCAATGAACAGAAAGTACCCTTTCAGACTTTTCAGTAACCCAAAATCAACATGAATTAACCAGTAAATGCCCCAAAAGGAAAAGAAAGTGACTGAAAATCAATATGAAATGACCTAAAAATGAGTGCATTGGCTGCCACTGACCGCCATAGATGTCCAATCCGTTTGAAGTGGGAGGGAAGGCAGCGAATGATCAAACATTCATCTCAAAAGGTAGTTTCCCTAATATCATTTCCTCTGTCATAATGTGTCTATAAACAAGTTAGGGCATTTGCGGGTCACTACCTTTTGATTTTGGGTTATTTAGAGGCAATTTTCTGTTGGATTTTGGATTACTGAAAAGGAAGATAGATACAACCCCAAGCAAAAAGTATAGAATCACCAATCTCGGACGAGCACTTACTCAGACATTTTATCATGTCGAACAAACTCGGATAAAAAGCTTGAAAAAAAATAATGAATTCGCTCAAAAGTGCAACTCTTTAGCATTCAGAAACACTAAAAGAAATGAATGAAAAACATTGTGGTGGTCAGTAAATGTTACTTTTATAGAGCAAGTGCTGGGGAATATATATGGAATGACTCCATTCTGAGGAAAAAAATATGGAATCATGAGAAACAAACAAAGAAATAACAATCAAAACACATCTCTAGTATTTAGGAGCACCACCTCTGGCTTTTATGACAGCTTGCAGTCTCTGAGGCATGGACTTGATGAGTATTCTTCATCAATTTGGTGCCAACTCTCCTTTATTGCAGTTGCCAGATCATCTGTGCAGGTCGGAGCCTGCAGGTTCTTGTGTTTGGAGGAAAAAGAATACGGAATTGCACCATACCCACTGTGAAGCATGGGGGTGGAAACATCATGCTTTGGGGCTGTTTTTCTGCATAGGGACCAGGACGACTAATCTATGTAAAGGAAAGAATGAATGGGGCCATGTATCGAGAGATTTTGAGTGAAAATCTCTGAAGATGAGTTGTGGCTGGGTCTTTCAGCATGACAATGATCCCAAACACACGACCTGGGCAAAGTAGTGGCTTCGTAAGAAGCATTTCAATGTCCTGGAGTGGCCTAGCCAGTCTCCAAATCTCAACCCCATAGAAAAACTGTGGAGGGAGTTGAAAGTCCTTTTTGCCCAACGACAGTCCCAAAACATCACTGCTCTAGAGGAGATCTACATGGAGGAATGGGTCAAAATACCAGCAACAGTGTGTGAAAAGCTTGTGAAGAGTTTCAGAAAACGTTTGGCCTCCGTTATTGCCAACAAAGGGTACATAACAAAGTATTGAGATGAACTTTTGGTATAGACCAAATACTTATTTTCCATCATGATTTGCAAATAAATTATTTAAAAATCAAACAATGTGATTTTCTGTTTTTTTCCCCCCACATTCTGTTTCTCATGGTTGAGGTTTACCCATGTTGACAATCACAGATCTCTCTAATATTTTCAAGTGGGAGAACTTGCACAATTAGTGGTTGACTAAATACTTATTTGCCCCACTGTATTTTCCCCCCTTCTGTCATTGTTTGCATGCTATCCTCATTAAAATATGAAAACCTATAAATGTATGGGTGGTTTTAGTTGAAGCAGACACTGTATTTTCATCTGTGCGATTTTGACAAAGATCAGATCACATTTGATGGTGATTTTATGATGATATGTGAGAAATTCCAAAAGGTTCAGATACTTTTTCATACCACTGTAGATAAATAGATAGAAAGAAACTTTTTTTCATCCTTCTGTTGTTAATGGGAATGAGTGTGAACACTATTGACGTCCAATTGGACATCTATGGCCATCTTTGGCAGCCAATGCCAGGCAAATGAGTTCATTTTGGGGCATTTCCTGTTTGATTTTGGGTGACTGAAATAGAAGTGACTTAAATATGTCCCCAAATGAATAGGAAGTGACTCAAAATCAACAGGAAATAATCTGTAAATGTCCTAAAATGGGCATGGTGACCTGTAATTGCCCACAAAAGATTGGCTGTGAGTGCTCCGGTTTCAGTGCCATTGATGGCGCTAGACGTCCAATCCAGTCAAAATGAATTGGATGTCAAGCAGAGGCAATGGCAGCCAGCGAGTTAACATAGGCACCATTCTAATGGAATATTTTGCTAGCAACCTGTTGGTTCCTTTTTTTTTCTTCATTTTTTTAAACAGCGACACCTTTTTAAAATAATATATCAATTCTTGGTGGGAGCATATCGATAACCTTTTGGACTACAATTATCATAATATAATTACCTTTTCGCATAAGCGGATTTTAAGGGGGGACCAGGGGAGCCAGGCCCCTGCTGGTGGCCGAAAAGTGTCATTGCATGAAATTGACTTTCCTATATATATAAAAAAAAAAAAGGCGGCACGGTGGCTGAGTGGTTAGCACGTCTGCCTCACAGTTCTGAGATCAAGGGTTCAATCCCGGGCTTCGGCCTTCCTGTGTGGAGTTTGCATGTTCTCCCCGTGCCTGCGTGGGTTTCCTCCGGGAACTCCGGTTTCCTCCCACATCCCAAAAACATGCATGGTAGGCTGATTGAACACTCTAAATTGTCCATAGGTGTGAGTGTGTGCGTGAATGGTTGTGTGTCTCCTTGTGCCCTGCGATTGACTGACAACCAATTCAGGGTGTCCCCTGCCTACTGCCCGAAGTTAGCTGGGACAGGATCCAGCACCTCCGCGACCCTCGTGAGGAATAAGCGGCATGGAAAATGAATGATTGAATGAATGAATATATATATAAAAGTTGTAAATCAATAAAACTGCAACACAAATGAATAAATGAACAAAAAAATTTTTTTATAATGGGTGGAAATTATTTTTCGAACGGATCATGTGATCATGTGTGTCATTTGCTTTGCATATAATTAAAAAAAGAAATAGGGCGGGGGGGGGGGGCAATTTAATTTTTCAAATGATTTTTTTCTTTGATTGAAATTTTTTTTTTTGATTGAAGCAGCCTTGTTTGGGATTGAATGATTTAGACACAAATGTCCTACCCATAATATGGCCCGAACACAAAAAGGATTGCTCCAATCAATGAAAAATTAGGTGTTCAAATACAAATTTTTCAATCTCAAATATTGTTTCGCATTCAAAAACATTTTCTATGATTGAAATTTTTCTTTTTCCTATTGAAGTTTTCTTTTTGAAAAAATATATTTTTTGAAGCAACTTATTTTTTTGATTGAATAATAAAGACAAAAACGTCCTAGCCAAAATGTGGCCCAAACACAAATCAACGTTACTTTAATCAAAAAAGTTGCTTTAATCAGGAAAAAAAAAAAAATTGAAACAAAAAAAACAAAACAAAAAATTCAAAGAAAAATAGCTTTCAAATGCATTTATTTTTGCATTCAAACATTCTTTTTTTTCTTTTTTTGATTGAAGCAACTTTTTTTTTTTTTTTTTAATTGAATAATAAAGACACAAATCTACCTCCATATGGCTCAGCCCAGGGGATACAATTTTTGACTGGGGTAACTACATTAGCACGACACCGGCAGGCGTACCATTTTCAATGGTTGACGATCTTGGCGAAAAGTATTGCCTAAGCACCCTGGTTTAGAATTCCCCTCAAGAATGATGGGAAACAAAAAACGCTCATTGTCTTCTTATTATTATAAATATTCCCGTAAACGATTGCTGACGCTGCGTTTCAGGGTCATCAACATGTTGTGCCCTCCTGCCCCAAAAGTCAAACTCCGCCTATGCCTTTTTGATATTATTTTGTTTTTCCCATCCAAAAACAGCCGTTTCCCTCCAAATTGCTCATGTTTTTTCACCATATGGCGTGCACAATGGCAGTACACACGCATGCTGGATAGTTTACGTACTTCTACTAGGCTACTATAAAGACAGAGTTCTATTTCACCGACAGTGTCTTGGAGTTTTTGTATTGGTAATAAAAGCGCCCGTGTATTATAATGCAAATCTCTGCAGCTAGTCGGTGCAATGACACACAAACACACATTCTAGAACTAAAAGGTCCAATAAGCCTCCATGTAACACCCACTTTTCAGAACACTCACATTGCACACAAATATCCATCAGCGTTCTATTTTGTTGCTTGTCTGCCAGTGCCATTTAACTGCTATTAACAGCTAAATACATCAAATGATCACATTTCACTCCCATTGACGGCAATAGACGTCCAGTCCAATTTGACTGCGGGCTGGCAGTGCATGCCAGTCAAATTTTTGGACGTCTGTTGGGGTCAATGGCAGCAAATGTATTATAAATATATTTTCTAATTATATATATACAGTATATGTAGTATTATATACCAATTTTTTATTTTTATTAATTTTTGAATTATTATAATAATAATTCATTATATTTTGATCCCTCCACCCCATTATTTCATTACTATTTTATCATATTTTATTTAATGATAATGATAATCAGTATTTTTAATATTATTATTATATATTACTACATGTATTAGTATTATTTATATATTCATATTTTTATAAATATAAAATATTTTTTATAAATATATATAGTATTAAACATATATTTTTAAATTTATAATTTATTATTATGAATTAAGAAGATAATTTATATAATAATAATAATAATTTATATAATTTCATCACCCCCGCCCAAAATATAAAAGAATATATATTTATACAAATATATATATATATATATATATATATATATATTTATTGGATGTCTGTTGGGCAGTGGCGCCACCAGGGGGTGGCCAGGGGTGGCCACGGGCACCCCTATAAATTGGTTGGCCACCCCACTGGCCACCCCGCTTGCCAGTATATCGTTAGATTGTTGTAGCATCGGTTATGCATTTCATTGCAAATTAATGCATTTATTTTGTTTTGTTAAATGTAGGGCTGTCAAATTTATCGCGTTAACGGGCGGTAGTGAATTTTTAAAAATGAATCACGTGAAAATATTTATCGCAATTAACACATTTGCGGTACGACTCATTCACGCATTGCCGCAAACAGCCTACAATGGTGCCGTTTTACTTCTATACAGAGATAAGAGGCAGAGTGGAGTAGATACAAGCATTCATTGGGGCCGTGCTTTTAATTGGCAAAAGCTTTGTCATCTCTCCCACAGCAACTATAAATATTGTGGGAAGCGACGTGAGGAAGAATGACAGGAGTTGATCTTTTTCTTAACACTGCCACCACACACAGTCATGGTTGCACCACTTCCCATCATGCATTTGGGCAGAACAGTTAAGTCGCTACAGTATCATTTACTGAAAGCTCAACAAATACACTAGATGGCAATATTTAATCACAATATACAAACTCACATTTATCCTTTAAGAATTACAAGTCTTTCTATCCGTGGATCCCTTTCACAGAAAGAATGTTAATAATGTCAATGCCATCTTGTGGATTTATTTTTATAATAAACAAATACAGTACTTATGTACAGTATGTTGAATGTATATATCCGTCTTATCTTTCCATTCCAACAATAATTTACAGAAAAATATGGCATATTTTAGAGATGGTTTGAATTGCGATTAATTAATTTTTAAGCGTGATTAACTCGATTAAAAATTTTAATCGTTTGACAGCCCTGTTTAAATGTACACCTTATGCCTAATATATACATAACAACAAGAATTGTTGTGGAACTCAAAATGTTGACTGGACAGTTATGGACTATGCACATTAAATCATTAGTAACATCAAATATTACTCAATACACCAAAATATATCAGTAGATGTGTCCTTAAGTCTTTCTGATAGTTTTCCCCTGGCCTTTTTACTGCAATAATATAATGAAAACCTGAAATTATGGCTTTTAGTTTTGGTTACCCCAAGATTTTTAGTGGCCCCATCTGGCCACCCCTATGAAAAATTTCTGGAGGCGCGACTGTTTTGGACGTCTGTTGGGGTCAATGGCAGCAAATGAGTTAATAATTCAAAATTAAATGCATTTTTTATATATATAACTTATTCCTATCCTCTTTAGAAAATGCCAATTTTGCGCCCGCATTCGGACGTCTCGCTCCGGGACAAACTTCAAATCCAGTTCTTTTATGCGCACGTGCACGAGCGTCACTTAAACAGCAGCGTGCGTGAGCGCGCGCGCTCCGCTGACAGAAGGAAGGAAGGGGAGGAGGGAGGACAAGCCCGGCTGGTGAAAAGGATGGGAAAAAATAGGAGTGCATTTGCCTCCCAGCACGCTGCAAGCCACAACTGGACATTTATTTTAGTATCATAACGATTTACATGAATCGGGAGCATTTTGCAAGATAGTTCTTTTTGAAGACTGTTTTTTTTTCTTCTTACGCAGACATGCGGATTTACGCACGATTTCCTGGATGATATACAGAATTCAGTTTTTATCATGTAGTGATCGGACAGCAAGAGGGTTGTTATCGGTTTTAATAAACAGCAGAGTGACATTTTTGCACTGGACTGGACCGGAGCGGAACGCTCGCGTCCCACCATGCCGGGACCGTGACCTGGTGGCCGGGGACGGGAGCCGTTTCGTGCGCAAACCGCGGGACCCGGAGCGTCTCCCGGGAGAGGGCTGATATCGGGCAGCCATGGCCGCTGCCATCGCCAGCGGACTCATCCGGCAAAAGAGGCAAGCGCGGGAGCAGCATTTGGACCGGCCCTCTACGAACCGGCGTCGGAAGAGTCCCAACAAGAACAAGGGGCTGTGCAACAGCAACCTGGTGGACATCTTCTCCAAAGTGCGCATCTTTGGCCTCAGGAAGCGCAGGCTACGGAGACAAGGTGCAAGTTTTGGCGACGCAGCCACTGGTTGATTGCCACTCCTTTTATAGGAGACATGCTCACCTTCAGTTTTTTTATTTTTCATTTTCTGCGTGCGTAAAAGGGGATAAAACGTTCATTTTTTGCTGCATGCTTGGTCTACTCTGGACGGCATATATAGGTGTTAAATGGCTGAGTAACTCGATAGTATGCATTTTTTAATTTATATATATATATATATATATATATATATATATATATATAATATATATAGATATATATAGTGCTTATCTATTTGCTGTTAAAACTCGTAAATTATATTTTATAAAATGGGGGGGGGGGGGGGGGGGGGGGGGGGAGAAATCATTCAATTGCTTCCAGTAAAAAAAAAAAAAGATGGATTGGACGTCTATTTTCGTCAATGGCAGCAAAAGAGTTAAGCTATTTGAGGTCACAAAACAAAAACAAGGAATAAATAATATTCCCAGGGCAAAATACACTTATTTGAATTTGTTTTCCTTTTTTTCATCCTCCAAATGTATTACAATGTATTTTTTGACGTTTTAATTGTTAAAAATTTATTTTACTTAGGATTATTTTTAATATGCTTGTCTTTTTTTAAATTCATTACTATTTTATAACATTTTATTTAATATATAATAATATATATATATATTTTTTTAGCTCTTATATATTATTGGTATTATATATTTTTAATTATACATATGTATAAAGCATTATACATATTATATTTTTATTTTTGTTATTAAATATTTTTAATTATACTAATAATTATTATATTTTGATCCCCACCACCCCATAAATTCATTACTATTTTATAATATTTAATATATGATGATGATAATGATAATTTTTTTAGTTCTTATTATATATTATTGGTATTATAAATATATATATATATATATATATATAATTTATTTATTAGAATTTTATATTATTATAATAATTCATTATATTTTGATCCCCCTACCCCATAAATTAATTGCTATTTTATCATATTTAATATATAATAATTATAATTTTAAGTTATTTTATATTATTGGTATTATAAATATATTTTCTAATTATATATATACAGTATATGTAGTATTATATACCAATTTTTTTATTTTTATTAATTTTTGAATTATTATAATAATAATTCATTATATTTTGATCCCTCCACCCCATTATTTCATTACTATTTTATATTTTATTTAATGATAATGATAATCAGTATTTTTAATATTATTATTATATATTACTACATGTATTAGTATTATTTATATATTCATATTTTTATAAATATAAAATATTTTTTATAAATATATATAGTATTAAACATATTTTTAAAATTTATTATTTATTATTATGAATTAAGAATATAATTTATATAATAATAATAATAATTTATATAATTTCATCACCCCTGCCCAAAATATAAAAGAATATATATTTATACAAATATATATATATATATTTGATATATATATATATATATATATATATATATATATATATACACATATTATCCATACATATTCTAGAGCGTTTTTTTATTGTTTATTATTATTATAATTATTGTTATGATTATTATTTTTTTTTTCTTCTTTTGCCCATTTGGCCCATTGCAAAATAACACTAATACTACAGTGAAATGTAAAATAGGGGCTGCAAAATATTGTCCAAGGGGCCGCAATTTGCCCATGCGCCCCCAATTTAAGACCCCTGTCCTAGATGAATGTATTAAAAACATTTAAGGGGGGGGGGGGGGGGGGAATCAGAATTCATTCATGAAAATTTATTTTTAAAAATTGGTTAATTGTAATGCCATTTTGCAATGAACAATATAAAGTAGTTGATACTCTGGTGATATTAATTAATATTAAGTATTTCATGAGATTTTGGCATTTGACATCGTAAAAGTGGGAAGAGCAGCCTTTTCTGATTAAGCGAAGATAAAACAATCATAATCAGTTAGCGTTGACGTCCCCATCAGCAGGTATCGAACCTGTTGCACGAACCGTGTGCTGCATCTCAGACTGATTTCAAGTGACAATTCACAGTGCAGCTGTTGTCATTGAAATATTAACTATCCTCCAATCCAAACGTAGTGAGCCAGGGTTCAAACGTTGCCCTGGCAGGCCCCGGGTGGATTATAATGGCTTTTCTCTAGTCTATATGTGTGCAATGTCCATGTGCGTGATAGCAGATACGGGACCCATCTGGAGACGGGTCAGGGTGCTTCAAAATGGCAGATGCATTGCATTGGTGTTGTCCTTTGTCACCTCAGAGAAAAAGCCTCACCCATCTAGATGCTGTGCATTTTTGTTTGTGATCAAACGATGCTATGCAATTTGAAGGCTTGGCTCGAAATGCACACACATACACTGTTGTTTCACCTTGTTTTTTTATGCATTATTTGAATAGTAGTGGCAGTGGGATGGATATTATGGGACGCCATTTGTAAAGCAGCACATGCTCAAAATTACGACAACATTTTCTCACATTTAGCGCCACACAGTGTTTAAAATGGTGTGAAATTTTTAGTCACATTTTTTTTTTTTTTGCACATTTAAACCATTATTTAGCAATTTAAGTATTTGTTATAAAATATGAAGTTTCCGACCTGATTGTTTGAATCCAGAACTAAATATTTAATTTACTGGAGACCGGAAGTAACAAAATAAAATCTGGTGGAGCAGCTCAGACTGTCTGTTTACGTTGCGTGAAAATGAATAAAACCTACTCAACGGTGGCAGTCTGCTCTTGGACATGAGTCATTGTGATAATAACAATATATAGGTAAAATACATATTTAGGAGAAACTATTTCAAGAGTATTTTGTGTGCTCCAGCTTTTATTTTGTCACTTCCGGTCTCCAGTCATGTGAATTTGCATATTATGCTAAATATTTAGTTCCAACCGTTTCCAGATTTAGCATTTAGGACATAAATTTAGGATTTAAATTAAATATTTAGTTCTGGATTTACACAATCAGGCCCAAAATTTCTTATTTAAAAATAAATATTTAAGTTGCTAACTAATGTTGTAAATGTGCAAAAAAAAGTGACTCTAAAAATTTCACACCACGTTTTAAACACTGTCTGGCACTAAATATGAGAAAATGTTATCGTAAAACCCCCCCATACCATTGCTACACTGGCGGTGTACACCAAATTTCCGCATAAATCGGAATTAACCTTTTAAGAAGCCCAAAATAACTATCCAAAAAGACCAAAAGTATTTTGTTTCATGATGGAGGATACACTGCCCTCTGGTGGCAGCGTAGGGTCTGACTGGACTGTTGCTTTGTATGGCTAAGGAGCAGACTCGTCTGACATGGTGCGCTCTGGTTTGGCTCACATAAGGCTGTAAGTTGTTTCAGCTAATATGTCTTTGTGTATGCATTTAAAAAATATATATATATATTTTTTATAAACCTGTCCTGTTCAGCTGTTTGACACGGAGAAAGGAAGTCTAAGTGTCCGGTTGGTCTGAATAGTTTTAATGTTTCACATTGAGAGTATGACATACTCCCATTGTGATCATTCAACGTACCTCGTTTATTATGACAAAGCAGCGAACAGGGAGGAATTAAGGCGGAACAGAAGAAAAGAAGGAGAGACAAGAAAGACAACAACAAGAAATACATTGAACGCCTACACTAACTATTAACATGTTGGTGCTATCGTCAGCTAGATGTATTTTTGGTTGACACCATGTGGGGGGCCTGTTGACCAGGGAAAGAAGGGGTCAGGGGGTGAGGGAATCTATAAGCTGAGTGATTGAAAGGGGTAGAGTGTACACAAATCAGCTCTGTGATCTAGAACCCAGTAATCGTGTGAATCCCTTGTGAGTGTAAGCCCGTTGGCGACAGCTACAGTTTGTGGAGTTACGTGTGAGCAATTTGCTATGAGAATTGTTAACACATTAGCATTTGTAGTATTTAGGCTAGTGGACTCTTTTTTTTTTTTGGGGGGGGGGGGTTTATACTTGAATTATTTTTAAAAATATTTTTGAAAAATTAAAGATTTGATCTTTAATTGAGCATTTCAATTACAATTTATGCTTTTTTTCCCAAGGACGTAGCGTCTGCGATTTTGGAGGAGGATTAATCACTTGTAAATCCGATTACACTCCCCACACATCTGTAATCTCAGTGCTTCAATAATCTAGCTCAATTAGTACATTATACTATGTAGATAGGGGTATTAGATTAGTTTCTGTGATGCACACAGCTATGAAAAAGTATCTGAAACGTTTGGAATTTCTCACATTTCTGCATAAAATCACCATCAAATGTGATCTGATCTTTGTCAAAATCACACAGATGTAAAAACAGTGTCTGTTTTACCTAAAACCACCCAAACATTTATAGGTTTTCATATTTTAATATGGATAGCATGCAAACAATGACAGAAGGGGGGAAATAAGTAAGTGAACCCCCTTCCTAAGGAGACTTAAACAGCAATTGAAGCCATTTTTTTACCAAACAATTTAAGTCAGGTGTGTGCCCAATCACTGATGAGTGGTTTAAAGCTGCCCTGCCCACTATAAAACACACACCTGGTAAAAATTGTCTTGATGAGAAGCATTGTGTGATGTGCATCATGGCTCAGTCAAAAGAGCTGTCTGAAGACCTGCGATCAAGGATTGTTGATTTGTAAAAAGCCGGGAACTGATACGAAACCATCTCTAAAAGTCTGGATGTTCATCAACTGACAGTGAGAGAAGTTGTCTACAACTCGAGAGAGTTTGGCACTGTTGCTTCTCTCCCAAGGAGTGGCCGTCCACCAAAGATGACAGCCAGAGTTCAGTGCAGAATACCCAGACAGGTAAAAAAGAACCCTAGAGTGTCTGGTAAAGACTTACAGAAATCACTGGCACAGTCCAATATCTCTGTCCACACATCAACTATATGTAAAGCTATGGCCAGGAATGTTCATGGGAGGACCCCACGGAGGAAGCCACGGCTGTCTAAAAAACATTGTTGCTTGTTTTAATGTTCGAAAAAAGGCACTTGGACACTTCACAGAAGTTTTTGCAAAATATTTTTTGGACTGATGAAACCAAAGTTGAATGGTTTGGGAATAACACACAATGTCATGTGTGGAGGAAAAATGGATCAGCTCACCAACATCAACACTTCATCCCCACCGTGAAGCATGGTGAAGGGAGCATCATGATTTGGGGCTGTTTTACTGCCTCGGGGCCTGGACAACTTGCAATCATTAATGGAAGAATGAATTCAAAAGTTTATCAGGATGTTTTTCCAGGAAAACCTGATTGAAGGTAAAATGTGGATGCATACTGCAACAAGGCAATGATCCAAAACACAGAAGTAAATCAACTTCAGAATGGTTTCAGAAGAACAAAATACACGTTCCCAAGTGGCCAAGTCAAAGTCCAGACTTTCGTACTCATATTTATGCATTTGTGTTTGTATTTAGGCAGCTGTAACCACAAAATTGTGTTGTCCGATTTTTTTCGTCGGTGTGTGAATACAACTCTTTTCGACGACATTTACAGCTAAGACTCAAATGCGGTAAAATAACGTCACAGAGGTTTCAAGGAAAACAAATCTATCACATTCCACATTATTTTACAGTGGTATGAAAAAGCATCTGAAGCTTTTGGAATTTCTCACATTTCTGCATAGAATCACCTTCAAATGTGATCTGATCTTTGTCAAAATCGCACAAATGAAAAAACAGTGTCTGATTTCATTAAAACCACCCAAACATTTGTAGGTTTTCATATTTTAATGAGGATAGTAATTTTATTAAGTTTTTATTTTACACCCTCATCACTCCACAATGCTATGTTGTGTTAAAGCCTGTATGTAAGACACGTTAGCAACGCATCGACAGTGGTCATAATTAATAGAAACCTAGCCCTCCGCGGGGCTAACGTTACGAGAGCTAGTAGTGACAGTAACGTTAATCTTATTTATTAGCGCTTAGCGCTCTTTATTAGCGCTTAGCGCTCTACTGCTTTAACATGGCTGCTGTTTACTAACGCTGCCCAGACACGGCCGAGTCTGTCTTTTCGCATCTAGTTCAACATACATGCGATCTCTATGAGACGCATCAGATGCTACCTGCTACCAACGTAGCATCGTGCGGGCCAGTATTTAGCAACGTCGGCGTCGTTTGTAGTGACTGTCGGCTGCAGTAAGGTTTTTTTTTTTTTTTTTTTTTTTTTTCCCCTTCTTCCTCTCCGCATGTGACATCAGCGCGTTGTCCCGCATTAAAAGTAGTCCGAGCAAAACGTGATGCTTAGAGCTGTCAAAATAAACGATTACTCGAGGTGAATAAAATTACTCGTATCAGTTTTTAAACTCGAGTTACTCGAGTTGCTCGAGTATTTGTTTCAGTTCTACTTATTATACACAAAATGCTACTTAAAATTAGTGCTTAAAACTTTTTTTTAGATTAAATATACAAGTTTATTGCTTGAAATAAGTTTATGTTCAGTTAAATGAAAGCCAAGCTATTTTTCATATTATCTTATTTAAATATCTTTTCATTTCAAGAAATCTAAATGAGCAAAATTTACTTGAAGCACTGGCAGATAATTTCACTGATTTCCAACAAACAAGGGAATTAAACTCGTTTAATGGAAGGTTGTTGTGCACTGTGGCCATATTGCCCAGCCCATTAATTCTAGGAAAAATGAAAAATGATATATTTTGAAGGCTTTTATTTTTTTTTTGGAGAGCAATGATGGTTCAGGACAGGTTTTATTTCCCCATGTCATATTAGCTCCAATTATCGTACAACCTTCTTCAAACATTTAATCTGAAGTCAAATCAGGAATCTTGTGTATTTTAAAGGGCAATTGGTAGAAGGGGGAATTTATTATTATTATTTTAAATGTCACATTTCAGTAGATTTGACTTGTTTGTGGCACACACAGCACAATGAAGGGCATCTCTTTAAATGGAATTGAAAATTAAGAAAGCACCCCATGTGTCAAGAAAGAAATTTAGTATTTTTTTTACGCATAACAAGTTTTATCAGACTGTACTTTACAAAACACAATAACAAATGTTTCATTTTAAAGAAAAACGGAGCAAGAACTATTCATGATAATTAAGTGTGGATTAATCATGTTTACTTTGATGATTCCAATTTTTTTTCTCTACTAACATGCGCGTGTGTATGTGTTTGCACTTGGCGGAGAAGCGATAAATTACACCTAAGCATGACGAATGAGTCACATTTACACACAAACACATATTTACACACGCACTGGGCTATTTGTTTTATTTTTTCCAAGTGAGCGTTGGAGCTCTTCGGCACTCTCTTGTGGACAATTACTGTAAATGGAGATGTTTTTCTTCTATGTTGGAGGCCAAATTTTAACTTGGCTTTGTCCTGCTTGGGTTGCATCATTGAAGGATGTGATCACATTCTTCCAGTGGGGTCAAAAGTACGGCCGGTTGCCTCGTCTTTATTGGTAAATTATGAAAATATGGAGGGATATGACCTCCTTAAAGTTGCCCCCATCAGACGCAAATTTATATAGAATTGATGTCAATTGTTTGTGCTAAGTTTGTGCTGTAAAAAGTCTTGTTTGTGCTGCTATCGTTTTTAAGATATTTACAATTCTTTTATAGGTAAATCTGAGGTGAGCCAGCTCATTTTGATTAAAAATTGCTAAAAATTAGGGCTGTCAATGAATTACAATATATTTGTATATATTAGGGCTGTCAAACGATTAAAATTTTTAATCGAGTTACTTACAGCTTAAAAATTAATTAATCGTAATTAATCACAATTAATCGCAATTCAAACCATCTATAAAATATGCCATATTTTTCTGTGAATTATATATATATATATTCTGTAAAATAAATTGTTGGAATGGAAAGATAAGACACAAGATGGATATATACATTCAACATACGGTACATAAGGACTGTAGTGGGCATTTCACTCTACTGTTATTTAAATCTGTCTATGCTGTCCTCACTCCGAAGCGTCTACTTTTTCCAAAGCTAGACAGCTAGTGAACGACGCCTTAATAATCAGACTTCTTCCTTTTTCATCTGATTTATTAATAAAATGGCCTCAAACCATTGTCCTCTTTAGACCATCGTAAAACTACAAAAAAAAAAATTTACACAAGCATTGCATTAGCAACAACGTTAGCTTAGCACGCTATACAGGTTCACTAAACACAAACAAAAAGCGTCTCATACAAAAAATATAACATTTCGCTTACTAACATAATATGTACATTCTTTACAACAACCATACGTACGGAAAAATCTTGTCCAAGGATCATATAAGCACAACATTACAACGTAGGGGTCAGCCCGAGACGTCATGCAGCCATATTGAAGTTGAACTGGCAAGAAAACAATAAACCATGTCGCAAAGCGACCACAAGAGTTTGCTGTTAGACAGCACAAAAAGCCTTGCTGTAAAACTTACCAAAAGGCAGAATACTGTCTGAGCGGGACATGTGCGTTAATTGCGTCAAATATTTTAACGTGATTAATTTAAAAAAATAATTAATTATAATTTTTGACAGCCCTAGTATATATATATATATATATATATATATATATATATATATATATATATTTTTTTTTATATTGAAACCCCTCTTAACGTTTTCGTTTTATTAAAATTTGTAAAATTTTCAATCAAAAAATAAACTAGTAGCTCGCCATTGTTGTTGTCAATAATTACACCATGCTCACTCATTGTGCTGAAGCCCTTAAAATAATTTGGACCCAAGCGCCAGAAGAGGGCGCCAAACACCCAAAAACTACACTGCTGTCATTTTAATCTGTTTGAGTGGGGCATGTGCATTAATTGCGTCAAATATTTTAACGTGATTAATTAAAAACATTAATTACCGCCCGTTAACGCGATAATTTTGACGGCCCTACTAAAAATTGTATCAATCGTTTATGCTTTGTTTGTAGTTGTTGTTTGGGCTGCTATCATTTTATAGAAATTGAGATATTAATTTCGAGTGATGACGTCAATCGCAGCCCCTCCGTCGCAGCTGACGGAGCATACCAACTCTCTCAATAACAGAGGGTGTCCCAACAACTAGCGCTAACGTTGCACAAACGAATGGCACCCTTTCAGGTCCATTTTTCAGTAAATGGGGGGCAGCGGGTCTTGTCATCACTCGAAATTAATATCTCAATTAAAATCATAAGCCGCATCCTGATTGTCAAATAATTCCAGCAATGTTTTTATCAACAGTCTCTAATATATCTTTTAAAATATATCTAATATGTCCTGTATCAGAGGTGGTGTGGAAAGCGTGAATCATCTTTTTTTCCCCGACCATATATTCATTTTTGTTGCTACGGAAACCATTTTGATGCATCTTGTGGTGCGACAGGTTGCACGAGCAAGAAACAGATGGCTGCAACAGGTTCTTGTTGACAGTCTCTGTCTCATCATTTTTATGAGGCGTACTTGTAGTAATACTTTTTCTGCTCAGGACCATGGTCACCTCTTGTTTGTGTACTTTTCTGTCTGATTGATAGCTTTACTGAACATAAAAATACACTCAAAAGAAGACATTATGGCCATGTCCAGAAAGACAGCGAGAATCAAAAGTGGTATTTGCCACATCATTTTCTTTTTTTGCCATTTCTTTGCCATGAGGCAAAATGGATTTTGCCATGTGGCATTTTTTTTTTGCCATGTGGCATTTTTTTGTCATTTGGCAAAATGGATTTTGCCATGTGGCAAAATGGACCTTTCATCGAGTTATTAATATATTGAGGGGACACAGGGCGAGGGGCCGATTAATAGGGAGCCTATCCCCGTCAAAGCTGACCGAGTGGAATGTTTGAATACCTGAATTCTTTATATATATGGACGTAAAAAAGTCTCAATTCTTGGTTAAAAGAGAGAAAAAAGGAGAAAAAAAACGGGCAGTTAGCATTTATTTTAGGTAAATATTGCGAATTATGACGCCAGTGCCGTAGCGGTTAATTTCTCCCATTGATTTTTTTTTTCACGTTTCCAAACGCATACATGGTACGAAAAATATAATAATTACCTTGAATCAGGGGCGCACTGGTAATCTGTGGGTTCTGGAGGATCAAAGAACGGCCGGTGGCCGCCATTCATTATACATCACTGTTTTTATCCCCCCTAGCCTCTGATTATCTACAGTTCGCATCCAATCCGACAGGTGGCAGCAATGCACCTGCTGTTCATCGCCAGTCTGATAGAAGAACGAAGAAAGCACAAAGTAGCCTTCATTGGTTCTTTGTGGAAGCAAACTAGTGACGAGCGTCAATGCACAATATGGATGGTGGTGGCAAAAAAAGAAAAGAGAAGGGTGGCACGGAGAAGGTTAGGGAGAAAAAAAATAAAGAAAATGGAGAGCAAAGCATTAAAATGTCATAAGTTGACAAATATTTTCGCAAGCAGCAGTCCATACAACGGCCACGTCGGGTAACAGCAGCCCAGCCCCCGGCGATGGTGAGAGGAGGAGCGGGAGCTGCTCTGACGTGCAGCCGGTGCAGGGAGAGAGAAAAGAAGAGGGAGGGTGTAATGATAAGCTGGAGGAAGTTCCCCAGACAAGCGCAGGGCAAGTAAAAAGGGTCACTTGCTCGGTATACTGGTAATTGTTATCAACCAGGTAGCTACATTTTAAATTAAAGGGTTAGTGCCAGCTACTCCGTTTGCAATCGTGTCAAGTTACAGTATGCTAGTCCTACTATCACTCTCCTACGGAAAAATATTTTAGCTGTAAAACAACATATGCACACGCAGCAGCAATATTAATTCAGAAGAAATATAACAAAATATTAATAAAATGAATGGTTTTACTTTAAAGTTTGTTAGTTAAATTGATATGATACAGTGGGGAGAACAAGTATTTGATACACAGTCAATGGGAAAACCCATTGGCAGTGTATCAAATACTTGTTCTCCCCATTGTATATATTTTTAATCATGTATATACATCGTTTTGTTTTCTGGTTAATACTTTCCAATGAAGGTTATGTATCCAGGATTTGTCTTGAAATGTTTATTGTATTTTCATTGAAATGTATTATTTGTATGGCAAGATTAATTATAGCAGGGGTCTCCAAACCGGTCCTCAAGGGCCGCTGTGGGGCCTGGTTTTTGTTTCAACCGATCGAGTACCGACAGTTTAACCAATGAAGTTTCTGCTAAAACAAGCAGCACCTGACTGCAATCAACTGATTACACTTGTAAGACACCAGATTGGTGCATAGGTGTTGTCTTGTTTTGTTAGAATGAAATCCTGCGCCCGCTGCAGCCCTATGTGGAATGGTTTGGAGACCACTGAATTATGGCATAAACAATGAAATCATTTTATAGGCAGAGATATATAGAGATATATTGTAATCAATTGGATACATAAAACTTGCTTTGAAAAATAAATTCTTTCATTTGTTTTTTCAGGTTGATCATAGAGCTAGTAAAGATAATGAACCCAACTCCAGTTCAGCCTTGCAATACTTTGAGCGCCCCAAGTCAGACAGTCACAGTCTAGACACATTTTCTCTCAAAGTGCACAAAATTGATGCATTTTACAATAAAATGTAAAAAAAAAAAAAAAAAAAAAAGAAGAAAAAAGAAAAAAGTCTCCCGGGGGGGGGCATGCCCCCAGACCCCCTAGGGGGTCTGTGTTTCCCTTCGTACAGCGATTCTTGTAGGCTGGGCCGAGTCAAAGTCCAGGGCTGCTTTTTAGTCCCAGTCCGCCCCTGCCTTGAATCCTCAAACAAATCACTCCTGAGACAATCTTTCCTGTTTGTATACGGTACCGCTTTCTTACTTTTTCAACCTAAATCCGGCGTTGGATCGCGGCATGTTTTTGAGAATAACTGCGACCGACTGAAGCGGAGTGTGGGACGGCCCACTACTTCGAGGCGTGGCGCGCTGTCTGGAGAATGTGTCCCGTCAATATCAGTTTGAATCTATGGACCTTCCTTGCCTTGCGTTCATGAACTATTTAGCATCGTTAGCATGTTAGCACAGGTCGCTGTTGCGCCTGGTCACTTATGTGTTCATATATGTAAATGTCGTAAATACATTTGTGATTTGATGTTGTAAGATTCCGAATTCTCCGTGAGCGTAAGCGCAGTCGCTGAATACAAACGCGTCGCTAATTTTCCTTTTTTTGTTGTTGCTGGAAGTGACGTTTTGACTGTTAAAAAACATTTTTTCTTTGTCCATATGATGACACATCAAAGGCAGAATTCACAAATCCTCACTTTGGTTGGAGTTTATAAAAAACATCATTTTTAACTCATTTGCTCCAAAAACATAAATACATTCTGTTTTTAATTGTTTCAGTGTCCCAAAAACGTATTTATACGTCTTTTATGTTTTTTCACAAAAGACATACCTAGTAGAGATGTGGTCCGATCACGTCATTTTCAAAGTATCGGAATCGGCAAAAAAATATCGGACATGCCTTTTTTTAATATATATATATTTTTTAATTAAATCGTTTTCTAATTGTATTTAACGTTACAGACACAATATGTTACACTCATCCAGAGTCTTTAGTTTAGGCTTAAGGTAGGGTTATCAAATTTATCCCGTTAACGGCGGTAAGTAATTTTAAAAAAAAGTTATCACGTTAAAATATTTAACGCAATTAACGCATGCGTTGCACGACCCACTCACACATTGTCGCGTTCAATCTGTAATGGCGCCGTTATACCTATATATAGAGCTAAAAGGCAGCGTAAGTTAAGTAGAGTGAATTTTGGCAGCCTTTGGAGACTTTTTTTAATTGGCTAAAGCCTTACAATCCCTCTCCCTACGATTAGAAATATCATGGGAAGCAATGTGGGGAAGAAAGGTAGTAATTGATCTTTTTCTTCACACTCTATGTTATTTCGCAACGCAGAGAAGATATATCAATTGGTATCACTACGCACAGTCATGGTTGCACTTCCCATCATGCATTGGGGCATGGCTACAGTATCATTTACTGAAAGCTCAACAAATACACTAGATGGCAATAATTAGTCACAATATACAAAGGCACATTTATCCTTTAAGAATTACAAGTCTTTCTATCCGTGGAACCCCTCACAGAAAGAATGTTAATAATGTAAATGCCACCATGAGGATTTATTGTCATAATAAACGAATACAGTACTTATGTACTGTATGTTGAATGTATATATTCGTCCGAGTTTGTATAAAATGTATATGATTGGGAAAAATTATCGGGAATGATTGGAATTGAATCGGGAGCAAAAAAAAAAAAAAAAAAAGCAATCGGATCGGGAACTATCGGGATCGGCAGATACTCAAACTAAAACGATCGGATCGGGAGCAAAAAAACATGATCGGAACAACCCTAATCAAAAGCTCTATTTGTCTTGTTGTTTATGTTATTGTGTAGAAGGAAAACATTATTCAGATGTTTGGGATGTCACAAAAGCAAAAAATAGCTGTGTTAAAGTCAAAGTTATGTTTGAAATGTGTGGTTTTACAAAAAGCTCAATTTCTGTTTTTTCATCAGAAATTGGAAAATTTCTCAAACTAAGCTATTTCCTAATGCTGATTTCTAAAAAATGGAAAAAGATATGAACTAACTTTTTTTCCTGCTGAAAGAATGGAGTAATCTTTCTTTTGGTGGGTTCCATGTTTATATAGCAATAGAACAGAATTCTCTGTGGGCCTTGCAAAATCAGTCAAAATCCAGTAAAACGGCCGGGAGCGAAGGGGGTCGCACTGATGAAAATGGCTGGGAGTGAATGAGTTAATGGCCAAAATGTGCGTCTGTGTGGATGATAGGCCAAACCATAGAAAAAGTTCAAAGTGGTCATTTCCCCCTTTAGATGCAGTACACCAAACTGCCAAAGATAGCGCTCTTGTGTTTACGATCACAGCTAGGAAACCCCAAATATGTGTGCATGTTGTAGAAACATGTCATATTTATGTAAGTTGTGCATAGAGTATTTCATTTAGAAAAACCTTTAGATTTTCCTTATAATTGTGTGTTTTTTCCCCTCTTGCAGATCCCCAGCTCAAGGGTATAGTGACCAGGTTATATTGCAGACAGGGCTACTACTTGCAAATGAATCCCGATGGCTCTCTCGATGGCACCAAGGATGACAACAGTAATTCCTGTGAGTAGTCGGCTCGTTCTCTAGCTGTCATGGTGTTCTCATGATGAAAAATCTGTCTTTTACCCCCCCAATTTCTGGGAATGGCACTGTTATGAATCATACAGGAAACAAATCATTGATGATTTATTATACAGCATAACTTCAATATAAACTGACGTCATAAATCCTGCAAATTTTGTTTTTGTTTTTTCATGTTCAAGTCTCAGTTCAGTATTTCTGAGAGAGTTTAGTCTCGACGCTGTTGCCATAGTTCTTGTTCATTAGGTCGACTTTTTCTTTTTACAGGTTTTTAAAATTCTCTTGAATGAACAGACGATGACAACACACTAGTCATAACAAATTTACCCGTTACACTCCGAGTATTTTTTTTTTTTTTTTTTAACTTTTCTATGAGTATTTATAAACTAAAAAACAGTTCAAACATGCCCTGTTGCACATCTTTTTATTTACTGATACACTATAAACCTCAGTAAGGTTTTGACAACGTATCATAAAAATTGAACATCTTAGCTTTGATATATTGTACATAGAGGTTGAGCAAATGAGCACGGAGTCATTTACATTCCAAAATTGGCACTTTCTGACAATATTTTGTAAACAAAAGACATTATTGTCATGTAACGTGAAAAATTACATTTTCTATTCATTTCTAAACACTTCATCTTTTACATGTGGAAGGGGTCTGTTCATGATAAGTGACTTTATTTTTTTATTTTTGTTACCTTCTTGGAGGGGATCAATGCCATTGTTGAGCAAATCCTTTTCCTCAGAATCTATGTTCCAAGGACCGAATGCTCTTCTACCTGTGTTCTACACCTCTTCTACCCCTGCCTAGTCGTTGTGATGCCATTTTGTCAATGTAATTGTGAGAAAAATGGATTATTCCAGCAGAGACGTGATATGAAACGTCGTAGATGCAGGATGGCGGCGAACTTCAACTCACTAACTTCAAGTCAGCTCAGGAAAACTCATTTAGTTACCATGCGACAGTGCTGACATCTGGTGTTGAATGAAAGAGCTACTATTCTTCTATATACTGGCCGAAAATGACGTCTTCATAACGAGTACAACAGATGTTATGGCCCACAGAAATCAAAGGAACGCCGGTGTCCCTAATTGTACAGCGTGGAGTGTAAAGGGTTAATATAAGAATTATGAATAAAATATGGACCAAAGTATAGAATTAAATGAGAAAAAACTGACAGGAAAGAATCCTTTGAGAAAATGCAATTGTAAACCAGCCCTGAGCCATGGAATTATACATAAATTCAAAGTGTAAACAATACATTCCTTTGTCCCCTTATCATATCTTTGAGAAGGAGAGTTCAAATGTTTACAGAGACGAGAAAAGGCACTTTGTGAACAAGCCTGAAGACAGTAACAGAACCGCAATGAATGAATACATGTATTTTCTACATGATTATCCCTTGTATTGCGTTGGGGTCAGAATTGACCAGTTTTCCAAATTTTCGTATGCAAAAATCAATGAATAGACGTCATAATGATATTGACGGGGCCGAATATTAGGGGGCCTGCATTGTTGGCATCGCCGTCAAAGCTGACCGAGTGGAATCACAGACAAAGAGGCTTTTTTGTTGAAAATTTTTGTGAATAAATGCTTAAATCCCTGAATTCTTTATAGCTATGGATATAAAACAGTCTTGATTCTTACCTAAAAGCAAAAAAAAAAAAAAACGTGCTGTTAGCATTTATTTTACGTAAATATGTCGAAGTACAATGCAAATCTGTCAGTCAATGTGGCAGCCGCCATATTCAAACAGAGCTTTTCCGGTGAAAATTCTTGTGAATAAATGCTTAAATCCTTGAATTCCTCATAGACATCGACGTAAAACAGTCTCGATTCTTGGTTAAAAGCAAAACAAAAACAAAACAAAAAAAAAACGTACAGTTAGCATTTATTTTACGTAAATATGTCAAAGTACAATGCTGGTCTGTCAATCAATGTGGGGGCCGCCATATGTAAACAGAGCCTTTCCGGTGAAAATTCTTTTGAAGAAATGCTTAAATCCCTGAATTCTTTATAGGTATGGATGTAAAACAGTTTTGATTCTTGGCCAAAAGCAAAAAAAAAAAAAAAAATGTGCAGGTAGCATTTAATTCACGCATATATTACGAACTATGAGGCTAGTCAGTAAGGAAATTAGCGGCCCCCATATGTAAACAAATAGCTTTTTCTGTTGAAAATTATTGTGAATAAATGCTTAAATCCTTGAATTCTTTATAAATTATTGTGAATAAATGCTTAAATCCTTGAATTCTTTATAGATATGGATGTAAAACAGTCTCGACTCTTGATTAAAAGCAAAAAAAAAAAAAAAAGTGTAGGTATCATTTATTTTACGTAAATATTGCAAAGTATAATGCCAATGCTGTAGCGGCTAATTTTTCCCATTGATTTTTTTCACGTTTCAAAATGCATGCATGGTATGAAAAATGGAATAATTACCGTGAATCCTCGAACAAATCACTCCTGAGACAATCTGTCCTGTTTGTATGCGGTACAGCTTTCGTACTTTTTCAACATAAATCTGGCGTTGTATCACTGCATGTGTCACTGCGACCTACTGCCAATAACTAAAGCGGATTGTGGAATGGACCCCTACTTGAAGGTGTGGGGCACTGAAGGTGGAATCTTACCCGTCAATATCATTATGAAGTCTGTGCCTGAACACAGTAGCAAAACCGCAATGAATGAATACACATAATTGTACATGTTCACCATAATTTTCGCACTATAATGGCACCTGACTATAAGCCGGCACCCACCAAATTTGCCATGAAAACGTCATTTGCTCACAGATAAGACGTACTGGACTATAAGCCACAGCTGTTCTCACTGTATTATGGGATATTTACACCAACAGATATGAACCGGGAACACTTTTTGACAGTATTTGGCTAGGTAACATAAGACTATCGTGAGACCAAATGAACCACCATGAAGCTTTGAACCAATTGGCTGCAAAGCTTCATTGCTTCGAGAGGTTTCATTTGGCCATCACTGTTCTCTTGGAGGGCGGGTGGGGGGCAACCACTGCTGTCAATACTGTTGTCGTCCAACATGCCTCCTAGCATGCATTGCGGTGCTACAGATGTAAATAACAATCATAATTCATGTTCTGTGCTATTTTTTTCTTCAGTTACTGTTCTAGTTGTTTCATTATTTGCTAGTCATGGAATTCGGTAACACTTTATTTGACAGTGGCGCCATAAGGCTGTCATAAGACGATCATAATTATGTCATGACACTGCCATGAGCATTAATGAATGCTTATGACAGACATAATTCTGTGTCATCTGGCAAATTGTCTCCCTTTTGAATGGATGTAAAAGATCCGAGCTGGACATAAATGGTAATTTGGCAAATGACACTAAATGACACCTGTCATAAGAATTCATTGATGCCCATGATAATGTCTGTCAATTATGACGCTCTTATGGCAGTGTTATGACGCCGCTGTCAAATGAAGTGTTACCTATTAACCCAAATAAATCAACAAATAAGCCGCACTGGACTAAAAGCCGCAGGATTCAAAATGAAGGAAAAAAGTAGCGGCTTATAGTCCGGAAATTACGGTATATGAAAATAAATAAGCCAAGTGCAATGAACAAATATGTGTCATTATGCGTGAATAAATGGGAAATATATCATGTTACATCGTTCTAGACTTGTTCCAAATGAAAACAGGCGTGAGATAACATTTGTGTTGACTGTACATTGTATAAATACAAGTACCAAATATATTACTTGATTTGACCAGCAGAAAGCGATTACAACCACTCTCTCAGTTTTGGAAAAACAACGTACTTTGTCAATTTGTAATGAGGTTTTACACAACATCAAAAAAAATATGTATAGTAGACTATAAATTGTCAGTAGGTGTGAAAAGTCAACCCCGGGCGGTTCAATCAGGATTCCCAGAATAAACCTAAATATAGTTGATATAAGCTCAAGCACACCTTAGTTGAGGATACGTGGAAAGAGCTTGAAACTAAGATTTACCCGTAGTTCATTGGAAATATTCTCATGTCAGCCGCATTTAAATGGCTGAAGGTACAAGAACATGATTTCAAGCAGACTTGAGAAACTTCTCGTTAGGTAAAATAATTCAAAGAAATTTCCAATTTGAAGAAAATGCCAGTCTCACATTCTTGACTCTAAAAATATCAAATCAAGCAGCATAGCAACAGGATTCAAGAGACGTACTTGCATGGGCACTTGTTGCTGAGCAGATTTGATCAGGCCCAATCATCATTGTTAGATTAACAGAAAAGGTTGACGAACAGGAAGCCGGGTAGACTTGTTTACATTATTAAAAAAAGATGAGCTTTATCTTACATATTATAAGATAAGGTAAAAAAAGATGAGATTTATCTTACATATAATGAGATAAGGTAAAAGATAAGATATATGTTATAAGATATTTAATGTATTAGAAAAAAAAAAAAAACTTTTAAGCTCGAGTCCTCTTTCTGCGCAGGATCTTAGCTGTCACTAGCATTGCTCTCTTCTGAACGGAGACGTCGGACGTTGTTCCTGGTATCTGTTGGAGCCAAGCACCCAGCTTGGGGGTTACTGCCCCTAGTGTCCTAATCACTACTGGCACCACTGTTGCCTTCACTCCCCACATTTTCTCCATCTCTTCCTTCAACCCTTTCTCCAGCTTTTCGTGTTCTTTTTTCCTGATGTTTTGCTATCGCTCGGGATTGCTACATCTATTACTACTGCTGTCTTCTGATGTTTATCCACCACCACTATGTCAGGCTGGTTGGCCATCACCAGTTTGTCTGTCTGGATCTGGAAGTCCCACAGGATCTTGGCTCGGTTGTTTTCGACCACCTTCGGATGTGTCGCCCACCTTGACTCTGGGGTCTCCAGTCCGTACTCGGCACAGATGTTCCTATACTCTATGCCTGCTACCTGGTTATGTCGTTCCATGTATGCCTTGCCTGCAGGCATCTTACACCCTGTTGTGATGTGCTGGACTGTCTCAGGGGCCTCTTTGCATAGCTTGCACCTGAGGTCCTGTCTGGTGTGATAGACCCCGGCCTCTATTGATCTTGTGTTTAGGGCCTGTTCTTGTGCTGCCATGATCAGTGCCTCCGTGCTGTCTTTCAGTCCGGCCTTTTCCAGCCGCTGGTATGTTTTCCCCATGTCAACTACCCCCTCAATTTGTCGGTGGTACTTACCATGCATAGGCTTGTCCTTCCATGATATCTCCTCAGGGTCCTCCTTCTTACTGGGCTTCTGTTGCCTGAGACATTCACCGAGCAGGTCATCACTGGGGGCCATTTTAATGATTTACTCTTGGTGGGATGTAGTTTCCTCCTGGATAGTGACTCTGATGGTCACTGGTCCTCGGCCTCCCTCTTTCCGCTTTGTGTAGAGCCTCAGGTTGCTGGACTTAGGGTGAAACGCTGCGTGCATTGTAAGGAGCTTCCATTTCTTGATGACGGTAGCCTGCATCTCTTCCAGTGGCCAGGATATGATGCCAGCAGGGTATCTGATTACTGGTAGGGCATAGCTGTTAATGGCCTGGATCTTACTTGCCATTCAGCTGACTCTTGAGGACCTACCTCACCCTCTGTAAGTGTTTGATTGTGGCAGACCTCCTAGTTGCTTCCTCATGGTTCCCATTTGCCTGTGGGATCCCCAGGTATTTGTAGCTGTCCTGCATATCTGTTATGTTGCCTTCAGGTAGTTCAGCCCCTTCAGTTGAGATCACATTCCCTCTTCTGGATACCATTCGCCCACACTTATCTAGTCCGAATGACATCCCGATGTCATTGCTGTATATTCTCGTGAGGTGAATCAGGGAGTCGATGTCCCGCTCATTCTTGGCATACAGCTTGATATCATCCATGTAGAGGAGGTGGCTGATGGTTGTTCCACTTCGGAACCGGTACCCGAAACCGCTCTTGGTGATGATCTGGCTGAGGGGGTTTAGGCCTATGCAGAACAACAGGAGTAACAGAGCATCTCCTTGGTAGATGCTACATTTGATGCTCACATGTACAACTGGCTTTGAGTTGACTTCTAGAGTTGTCTTCCGCAGCTCCATTGAGTTCTAGAGGAAGGTCCTTGTGTGTGGCAGTGAGTCATAGGCTTTCTTGTTGTCAATCCAGGCAGTGCACAGGTTGGTGCTCCTGGCCTTGCAGTCTCAGGCGACTGCGCTGTCCACCAGTAGTTGGTGCTTGGCTCCCCTGGTGTTATTGCCAATCCCTTTCTGTGCCCTGTGCATGCATTGCTCCGTGTGCCTGCTCATTTTAGCCGCTATGATGCCTGATAGGAGCTTCCATGTGGTGCTGAGGCAGGTGATAGGCCGGTAGTTGGATGGTACTGTTCCCTTCTGGGGGTCCTTCATGATGAGGACTGTCCTACCTTGTGTTAGCCACTCTGGGTGGGTCCCCGACTTCAGCAGCGAGTTCATTTGTGCTGCTAGGCGTTCATGGAGTGCAGTTAGCTTTCTAAGCCAGTAGGCATGAATCTTGTCGGGCCCTGGAGCTGTCCAGTTCTTCATTTTGGACAGTCTTGTGTGAATGTCTGCTGTTGTGATGACTACTGGGTCTTGTTCTGGGATGTTGTGATGTTCTGACTGCAGGTCTGCCAGCCATTGGGCGTTAGTGTTGTGAGACGCCTCTTTTTCCCAGATACTCTTCCAGTGTTGTTCAGTCTCAGCCCTGGGTGGGTTTGCTGTGGTCTTGCTACCCTGCCACTGAGAGTAGACCTTAGCTGGATTATTGGCGAACATAGTGTTTATTCTGCTGGCCTCTACTTCTCCTGTGTACCTCTTTAGATGGCTAGCTAGGGCTGTGAGCCCTTGCTTAGCAGTCTCCAGTGCCTCAGCTGTGGACAGCTTGCTGTATTTCTTAGGCAGTTGTTTCTTAGGTTTCACGCCTTTGTTCAGCTCTGTTAGGAGACTAACTTCTCTCCGCGTTGCCATGATTTTTGCCTCCAGCCTTTGTTTCCATGGAGGCTCCTTCCGGCTACTGGCGCTGTTTATCTTGTAGCCAAGTGACTCTAGGATGACTGATGCTGCTGCATATATCAGCTGAGTGGTCTCAGTGATTTTTACAGTGGGGATGTTCAGCAGTGCTGTATTTACATCTTCTAGTAGAGATTCTGATGGTACTTTGTTTGTCAGCCTTGGCAGGCAAGAGGTAGTTGAGTTCCCCCAGGACTTTTTTATCTTCTCTCTCAGGTCCGCTGCTCTCTCATTCACTTCCGCTCTTCGGGCTTGGTACCCAATTTCAATGTTGGGGGGTGATGGTGAAACCCCCCACTTGTCCTGACGCCCCCTTGCCGTAGCATATTTGTACCTTGGATGAGACAAATTGTGCCTAATCAATCTCTAACTGTGATAGCAAGTGCCTCTTGTGGCTATATACAGTATATCTATATACTGTTTCCATCCCTCTATATCTATATCTCTCTATATATCTATTTACTGTATATATAGATATATGATAAGTAGGGGTGTCAAACGATTAAAATTTTTAATCGAGTTAATTACAGTTTAGAAATTAATTAATCGTAATTAATCGCAATTAATCGCAATTCAAACCATCTATAAAATATGCCATATTTTTCTGTAAATTATTGTTGGAATGGAAAGATATGACACAAGATGGATGTATACATTCAACATACGGTACATAAGTACTGTATTTCTTTATTATAACAATAAATCAACAAGATGGCAATACCATTATTCTTTAACATTCTGTTCAAGCGATCCATGGATAGAAAGACTTGTAGTTGTTAAAAGATAAATTTAAGTACAAGTTATAGAAATTTTATATTAAAACCCCTCTTCATGTTTTCGTTTTAATAAAATTTGTAAAATTTTCAATCAAAAAATAAACTAGTAGCCCGCCATTGTTGATGTCAATAATTACTTACACAATGCTCATGGGTGCTGAAGCCTATAAAATCAGTCGCACCAAAGCGCCAGCTGAGGGCGGCAAAACTCCAAAAAACACAACAAGTACAGCTTTCACTGTGCTGTCATTTTAATCTGTTTGAGCAGGGCATTTGTGCGTTAATTGCGTCAAATATTTTAACGTGATTAATTTAAAAAATTAATTACTGCCCGTTAACGCGATAATTTTGACAGCCCTAATGATAAAATATAAGATCAGATAATTCTTTATCGATCTCCCATAAGGGAAATCTAGGCCACCTGTTGCTTGGAAAACGTTAAAAAAAAAAAAAAAACTGTTGAATTAAAAAGAAAATGTTGGTTTCATATAGAGGTGATAATTCAGTGACAAAATATCTTTTTTTTTTTTGCTAGGCAGATTTCACAAGGAGTACCGTAGTTATTTGTGCCTTAAAGTCACATTTAAAAAAATGAAAATGCAAGCTATGTGACTTAGGCAGTTTAAATGACAAACTGGGTGTCGATGTCAGAAAAGCAGCGAGCTAATGACGGTTAAAGAATTTAAATAATTAACTTCATGCGGCCCCGCTATCAATTTTCATTCATTATCATTCGGCCATTATTCATAGCATTGGATTGCATTCTGTTGTAAATTGTACTAGAAAAAAGTAAATCTATTCACCCTGGGAACACAGCCTTTGAATGTAAATACATTAATCAAGTGATGTATTTACCCTCATTAGCATTGGTAACCTTGATTTATGCTTACGGGTCACAAGCGCTGAAACCGCTGAGACGGATGGTCGCCCGGGAAACAGACGGAGAAGTGCGGGAAAGTGTTGGAAAAGGGTATTAATAGCTGGTAGCGGCGCTGCAGCTTTAGGCTAGCTGCCTCATTTGACTGCTAGCTGCTAACGAGTGACACGTCGCATTAGCGTGTCAGACTGACGAGATGTGGCACATGTCACTTCAAATAGGATAAAAAGGCCCAGTGGACATTGACGTTGGAGAATATTTTTACATGATCAAAAACATGTATTCTTTTGAGTTTTGCAGCAGTTTAAGCAGCGTTGTGTTTTCTTCTAAAATTTGGTGGGTGCGACTTATACAGCAAAAATGACAGTAGTTCTTAGTGGTATGAAGTATATTCACATTTATTGTTCCTCCTTTTCACACAAGCAGGCACATGAAGTCTATTATAGCAACAATATGACTATTACATCAACCATGCACCCATGATGGACACCAGATACCCTAGCAACCATTTCATTAGCAAACTCACAGGAAGTTCTGCAGTTGGCGGCCACTTTGCCGCCAGACACCATCTTCTGTTTTTCTGACAAACTCAGGTCAGGATGGAAATGATGTACGTTATGTTATTATTTTCAGCTTTGTTCAACCTCATTCCCGTGGGCCTCCGAGTCGTCGCCATCCAGTCTGTGAAGACGGGCTTATACATCGCCATGAACGGGGAGGGTCATCTCTACACATCAGTAAGTACATTGGAGTATGTTGTAGGTCCTCTTATGTCAGCATTTGGTTGAATATGCAATTTAGCAGTGGTGGCAAAACCTGAAATTTCACATCAAAAGTTCTTTTTCTTGACGGTGCTATGAAATGGTGATCATGTCCAAAAAGGAAAATGACTGCACTAATGTAATTTTACATGTAGATAATGAATTTGCGCTCAAATCTGTCTGTT
Source organism: Corythoichthys intestinalis (assembly GCF_030265065.1). Classification (NCBI taxonomy): domain Eukaryota; kingdom Metazoa; phylum Chordata; class Actinopteri; order Syngnathiformes; family Syngnathidae; genus Corythoichthys; species Corythoichthys intestinalis. The sequence continues at coordinate 3,443,553 of NC_080406.1, forward strand.
TTAAAAAAAAAAAAATTCTGAGCATTCTTTTCTTTCTCTCACCACTGTCTTTGATAGCCAAAGTTCAGCTGCGGTTATTTTGTTATTTAGAAGCATTGATAGTTCTCGAAAAAATGTTTTTAATGTCGACGCACCTGCTTGTCGCTTCATTCTTTTATATTTCACGCTCACCACGTGACGTTCTGCGGATATTAGCCCCTGCTGCTGACATCCACGTCACACCGGCAAAACGTGCAGAAACTGTGGAATGAGTCTCGACAGCTTTTGTCGAAGGAATTGTGCTCTATCGTCCGTTCAATGTGAAAAGATGTCCGCCGTTTGAGCAAGTTTGCTAGCACTGTTGAAAAATCTCGGCGAGGAAATGATGTCGTCAGATAGCTGCATGTGAAGCTTTGTTAACGTTTTATTCAACCAATGATATAGGACGTTTTCAACTGAAGCCAATCACAGACCGGTTGGGACAACCGTGGGGCTGAGTTTCGTCACATAAACTGAACCCATTTTCTTTAAAAGCCGGACAAATAGCGTCCGGCAAATGAGTTGTATCGGACGCCGGACATGGACAGGTGGTCATCCTACAGAAAACATGTCTGCGGTTTGGAAGTATCAATGAAATAGAAAGAAAGGTGCCCAACCCTTGATGTATATTGTCACTAAAGTACTGCATAACAAAGTGTCTTCTTGTGACGTACTGTTGATCTTGATGTGTCTACTAACCTCCAGACGCATTTGAAGTGGGAGTCATTAAGGTCGGGGCATCGTGTTCCTTATGTGCGCCTCTGCTCGCCTCGCTGATCTGTCCGCCGCTTCTTTCTGCTTGCTAATGGAGGTTGTGATCAAGCAAGCCGCCCACTTCAGCAGACCCTTTTTAGTGGGGAAATGGCAGCCTTGCCAGGCGCTCTTCATCCTCCTCCGTAAGAAAGGCACAACCTCTTCTGCCATTATCGCTTTGCGCTTCAGATTGGCCTTGCTACTTCTAACCATTAGTTGTGTTTAAAGGTAGTGCACTTACATTTTCAAAAAAAACTGTTCTGAAGGTTATTTTAATGTAGCTGTAAGTGTGGCGAACAACATGTTAGGGAAAAAACATACATCTAAGTGCAGCCATGAGCTGTTGAGTGACGCTGGTCTAACTTTGGTTTTGATCTGTGTTGTTTTTAGCAGCCCTTTTAATTTTCGTCTTTGTCTTTTGGATGATAATACTTATTAGTCTTAATCATATTTTAGTCATCTTAAAATGTGTTTGTCTTCGTCAGTTTTTTTGTTGACAAAAACTCAAGACCAATTTCGTCTAGTTTTAGTCAACGTTTACTAAAAATAATGGCTGTCAAACGATTAAAATTTTTAATCGAGTTGATTACAGCTTAAAAATTAATTAATCGTAATTAATCGCAATTCAAACCATCTATAAAATATGCCATATTTTTCTGTAAGTTATTGTTGGAATGGAAAGATAAGACACAGGATGGATATATATATATTCAACATACGGTACATAAGTACTGTATTTGTTTATTATAACATTAAATCAACAAGATGGCATTAATATTATTAACATTCTTTTAAAGCGATCCATGGATAGAAAGACTTGTAGTTCTTAAAAGATAAATGTTAGTACAAGTTATAGAAATTTTATATTGAAACCCCTCTCAATGTTTTCGTTTTAATAAAATGTGTAAAATTCTCAATCAAAAAATAAACGATTAGCCCGCCATTGTTGATTGCAATAATTGCTAGGGCTGTCAAACGATTAAAATTTTTAATCGAGTTAATTACAGCTTAAAAATTAATTAATCGTAATTAATCGCAATTAATCGCAATTCAAACCATCTATAAAATATGCCATATTTTTCTGTAAATTATTGTTGGAATGGAAAGATAAGACAAGATGGATGTATACATTCAACATACGGTACATAAGGACTGCATTTGTTTATTATAACAATAAATCAACAAGATGGCATTAACATTATTAACATTCTGTTAAAGTGATCCATGGATAGAAAGACTTGTAGTTCTTAAAAGATGAATATTAGTACAAGTTATAGAAATGTTACATTAAAACGCCTCTTAATGTTTTCGTTTTAATAAAATTTGTAAAATTTTCAATCAAAAAATAAACTAGTAGCCCTATTCTGTCCTCAATGTGTGTGAGTACACAAATTGACAGATAGCGAACATAAGTTCCAAAAAGAAATCAGACGGTGTGGCAAAGTTGCATGGGCTTTACTGAAGTCATCTCTTTTTGACAGGAGCACGTTTCTTGTATTTTTGTAAAACTGAAAATAACAAGGCAATGTGTCAATAACTTGAATAAATCAAAAAATAACATTAAATGTACACACACGTGTCCATTTGAGCAGTAGCACTAGCCAATTAGCTCACAAGCATCTAACAATGTAACTGCATTTCACCATATATGTGAACAAATTCAAATACACATCATCAATAACTATCTAATGCTGATGAATATAAACAAAGGAGGAATATAACTCACAAGTGATGCATGTATTAGACACAAACAGTGTGATGGGGCTATGAGAACTGCCACTGAATACTGGATGCGGACGTTAGCTGGTCTGAATAGCACTGTCTATTAGTGTGAGTTCGCGTCGACATAATAATCACGTCAGAAAAGCGCGCCGAAACCCAAATAATCAGCTGCACTGAATCGCCAGCAGAGGGCGACATTACGCCACATAACATATGCAAGTCACACCCAAGCGCCAGCAGAGGGCGGAAAAACTCCATAAAACACAATTAACAAGTTGGCCTTTCACTGTAGTGACATTTAAATCTGTCTGAGCGGGCCTAGTGCGTTAATTGCGTCAAATATTTTAACGTGATTCATTTAAAAAATTAATTAACGGCCGTTAACGCGATAATTTTGACAGCCCTAATAATTACACAATGCTCATTGGTGCTGCAGCCCATAAAACCAGTCGCACCCAAGCGCCAGCAGAGGGCGATAAAACTCCAAAGAACACAAGTAACAAGTGGACTATGCACTGTTTTGTCATTTTAATCTGTATGAGCAGGGCATGTGCGTTAATTGCGTCAAATATTTTAACGTGGTTAATTTAAAAAATTATTTACCGCCTGTTAACGCGATAATTTTGACAGGCCTACTTTGAATATAAGACTAAACGGGGATTATTAATGTCTGTTATTTGTGTCCTCTTTTTGGAAATCAAAATATGATCACTCTGGAATGACATACAACTAGCATGTGTAATTTGTTTTGATGCTTCTACACATGCGGGTCTTTTTGCTGAGCGCATCTCGGATTGCGAATTAGTACGCATGCGTGATACTTAAAGGCAGTCTGAACGGGCACGCCAAAAAAACAGATATAGCAAAAAATCGGATTTGTGCATTAAAGGGATCCTCTATTTTTAAGACAAGTAATTCATAAAAGGTAAATGTTAGTATAAGTTATAATAGTTTGATTTTAAAACCCCTCTTAGTGTTTTTGTTTTAATAAAGTTTGTAAAATGATTTTAAGTGATAGGTCGCCATTCTTGTTGCGTCGCAGTGCGTGACGTCACTGGTCCCGTTGCTGAAATTCCAGCGCGTCACTCGTTAGCTTTCCCAACATGTCGTCAGTTCTACCCTTCCTATTTGAACCAGATCTGAAAAGTGAAGAGCAGGACAGCACTGTCGGTCGTTCAGAAGACGAGCTTCAGCGAAAGATGCGTGCAGCAAATACCTGATAAGACAAAAGTTGGGCAAAACTGGTGATGCGAGAGAGTCCTGTTGGGAACTCCGGTTGGGAGCGAGAGTGCATGCTGTTGGGATTCGGGAACTTCGGTTTTATTAGCAGATATTCAAGGTAAGCATATTGCGTTTTCAAACTTATCCCAATATAATTATGTAGATTGTTAGCATCCAGAGCTGTCGTGTGCTTTACATACAGTACAGGCCAAAGAGCATACCGTGTGCAATCCAGGTCTTGTACATTGTAACGCGTGGTAGCTAGGATACGTGTATAAAAGTACCAGAAAGGAGAGAAGCTTCCACTTATGCACATTGATTCACAAAAAGTAATATTTCCACCTTGACCACTCTTCACTCGGGAGCTCAGCAGGACGACAACACGCGTTCCCTGACGAACTCCAACATTGTTGTAAGGTCCACGTCAGAGTCACTGTCGTCACTGTAGCGTGCCATAGTGCTTTAATTACTTAGTATGATTTGGGGAAAACTCCCACGAAGAATAGTCAACAAAAAAGATAGCAATAGTAATCCAAATCCGCGTTTTTTACCCACTCGAAGATCCAGGATTTAGACCGATCCCATGGCAATATCGCAGCCGCGATCAGGCCGTCGATTCCACAAAATAGACTGATCCGAAAAGCCGCTGTGGGACCGACGAATCAAAAAAATGGACAGATCCAAAACCATTATTGCAGACGCGATGGGATCGTCGGATTCAGAAAATAGACGGATCCCTTACTTGACTGAGGATCCAGGAAAAATGTTCGGGCGCCAGTTGAAACGCGTGGTGGGTAGGATACGTGCATACAGGGACCAAAAAGGGGGAAAAGCTTCCACTTATGCACATTTATTGACTAAAAATAATAATTCCACCTTGACCACTCACTTCACTCCCCTTGTTTCCATTTGACTGGAAATTGCATCCAAAAGCAGCACATCGTGGCATTTTACTTCGCGAGTTTAGGCAGCAATAAGCAATTGTTGAACACGCTACACATTTGGAACGATCCTAATGACGTCATCACTGCGAGCCCGCAAACCATGGCGCCAACTAACGGTCAAAATATGTAGTAAATATTATAAAATATTGCCATTGATTTAACATTTTATGTGTTTCTAACAACATATTTTAGTACAAGAGAACAATTGTGGTTTATTAGAGCCTACATGTATATAAGTTAGAGGATCACTTTAAGACCTGTAGTATGAACCTAGCCCAAGTCACACAGGCGCTTCACTTTCGTGACTTTTTGGACTGTCAAATTGTCGCCACTTCCAGGAGAGACTCACAAAACGACCGCCTCGAAAGGTTCCGCCTGTCTCAACCGCCGTTACTGACAAGTCCCTCTGGTCGTCCTCGATTGTGGTTTCCTATTCCAGGAAATATACGCATCGCCACACCATGTTTCTATTTGTTATTTTCCTTATGGTGAGTGCACAACTGCGCAACGATTGTAACAACCCAAGTAGAAATGTCAGACTTTTGTCGTTTTCTCAAGATTTCAATTGTAATTGAGCGACTGCTCATAAAAGCAGCAGCCACCCTCTGCCTCCCGTCTAATGCATTCACGAAAGAAACAGTGCTTACAAAACAGACTCGTACGAGATGGAAAAAGAACATGGAATATACAGTGTGTGTTTATATACATACATACACATAGACACACACTGTATTGCTCTTGTGGAATCGCATTTTAGAATATGTTGAGTTTTGGCTCTCTCTGTCTAAAAGGTTCCTGACCCCTGGCATAGACCTTTAAAGGCTATAGCAGTGCTTCTCAATTATTTTGTGTTACTAAAGGAATAATTAAATGTTTCACGCCTCCCCAACTTTCTGCCACCACTGTAAATAGTAGAGATGTCCGATCGATCGGGTCCGATCACGTCATAGCCACAAAGGCTAGTTGCGAGATTGTTGAAATTATTGATTAAAAAAAATAATAAAGCAAATGTGACACACAGAATGGCTAGCTAAAATTTGCTTAAATATATTGTTCTACATAAAGGACATCAGCCAAGGTCGGCCCCCCATATTTTAACCACACCAAATCTGGCCCCCTTTCCAAAAAGTTTGGACACCCCTGGTTTAGGCTTAAGGTAGGGTTATCAAATTTATCCCAATAACGGCGGTAATTAATTTTTTTAATAATGTATCACGTTATAATATTTAATGCAATGAATGCATGCACTGCAGGACCCACTCACGCATTGTCGCGCTCTATCTGTAATAGCGACGTTTTTCCTATATAGAGAGGTAAAAGGCAGCGTAAAATGAGTAGAGTGAATTTTGGCAGCCTTTTATTTAATTGATTGAAGCCTTGCAATCCCTCTCTCTATGATTAGAAATATCATGGGAAGCAATGTGGGTAATCAAGGTAGTAATTGATCTTTTTCTTAACATCTTATGTTATTTCCCAACGCAGAGCAGATATATCAATTGGTAGCACTACGCACAGTCATGGTTCCACTTCCCATCATGCATTTGGGCATGCCTACAGTATCATTTACTGAAAGCTCAACAAATACACTAGATGGCAATATTTAGTCACAATATACCAAGTCACAAGTCTTTCTATCCGTGGATCCCTCTCACAGAAAGAATGTTAATAATGTAAATGCCATCTTGAGGATTTATTGTCATAATAAACAAATACCGTACTTATGTACTGTATGTTGAATGTATATATTCGTCCGAGTTTTATTCATTTTTTTCTTAATGCATTGCCAAAATGTATATGATCGGGAAAAATTATCGGGAATGATTGGAATTGAATCGAGAGCAAGAAAAAAGCAATCGGATCGGGAAATATCGGGATCGGCAGATACTCAAACTAAAACGATCGGGATCGGATCGGGAGCAAAAAAACACGATGGGAACAACCGTAGTAAATAGTATCATTGTCTGTAAAAATATTATTAGGACACCTCTGCATAGCATTGTTTCCTTGGTAAAATTAAAGATTTTTTTTTTTTTTATCAACTTACAATCAAGTCGAACTTTAAATAACATTGTTTTTGTTTGTAACAGAAAGACGTAAAGCACATCAATTTTCCTGAATAAAAAAAAAACGAGAAAACATACACTAAACGCACATTATTTGACTACAGGTAGTACCCGGTTTACGAACGAGTAACGTTCCTGCGCTGGCGATGCAACCCGGTTTTCCGCATAAATCTGAATTAACCCTTTAAATACCCCAAAACACCCTCTAAATTAAAAAAAATAAAAAATATCCAAAACATTATAGGTCATTGTAATGTTCTCACCAAGACAATGGCGCGAAGTCCTAGCTAGACAGCAAGCTAAGCTCCGAAAAGACAATGTCTGACGTCCGCGTGGTTTGCAGACTACCGTATCTTCAGCTGCTCATGACATCAACACTTGCAGAATCAAATTAAATCAGTCTCATCTTCAATAACAGCAATTCAAATTTGTGGTTACAAGTAGCTGCTGATACAGCAATAACAAATGATTAGCATGTATCATAAAAACAATCACATTAATTCTCCCCAAGAATTTGACCACAATTGAAAACGCTCAATAAACAGTACAAAAGGGGTTATATACAGCCGTCGCGTCTGGATGTTTCACAAGCAACAAATGTTCGCACAGGCTGTCACCTCTTCACTTGGCTTTGCTCTTCCTCTCAATGCTCTCGCGTGCGGAAGGACAACCTGCTCTACGCTTGCTGCACCAATATAAAAGCATGCATCACAAAACAAAGGTCAACATTTAATTTTTTTTTTTTTTTTTTTTTTTTTTTTTTTTAAATGTCGTAAGTAGATGTCGTAAAGTCGAACTCACGTAAGTCGGGTACATCGTAACCCTGAGACTACCTGTATTTTCAATTAAATTTACCCCACCTGGACGACACAAAGGGTATATAGAAAAGCTGTCCGTGATTTTAAGAGGACGGCGGTCATTAGCATTAGCCTAATGCGAACGTGAATGCTATGCTAACGCTACGAGTTACATTTAGTGTGTGACGATCACTCAGCAGAGACCTTTCAACGCCAAAGCAACATTGTATATTCTCTCTGGTCAAGATAAGAAAACAAATCTTACGTATGTTTGTGTGCAAGCCTGGAGACTGGAAGGACACTGGTGAGTCAGGGTTGCAGAACCTCACATGAGTGCCACAACCAGACACTGCTAGGTTGCAGGCTAACTACACATAAAATGTCACATATTGTTATCATGTGACGGAAACTACGATGCATTTTCATCTCGTTCTCGTCTGACGAAAACCTGCATGTGTCCCGTTATGTTTTAGTCTCCCAAAACATGTTTTTAGCTCATTATCGTCTCGACATCGTCATGCAAAAATTGTTCGTTAACGAAATATTTCCGTTATGGTCATTATCGGCGAAAACAACACTGGTTTTGGTAAAGTTTCAAAAAACATACCGCTGACATTTATTCCTGATTTGAATTCTAATCCAAATTTGAATGTTAAAATATAAATCATAATATAATCCTCCAAAAACTAGCGCACCAAGGTCAGACCTCAGTTCTTTCTTTTAGAAAAGGTCAAATTTGCAGAATTTGCTCACTGATTATTTCATGATGACGCACTTTCACCAGAAATGAATTAACAGAGAGCCATGACTTTTTCCAGGAAGATAACAAACATGTCAATGCCCCCGTGGTTGTGCATCATATTCTTTTGTGCGAGAGTCCCACAGTGTTTCTAAGTGGTATCAAAGCACCGGACAAAAAAAAAGGAGCTTGCAACAAAAGGAAAGCTCAATCACCCAACGCCTTTCTGATCTGTATGAGCCAATGAACGTGTGGCTAATTTATCTTTTCTGCTATGGCTGACATTCCCTCTGAGATTTAATAAGAAGCATGGTTTTCTCCAAGGAGTTTCCATTAGGATGACTTTAGTCTCTACTAGGCATACCTGGTCTAGAATAATTTGATTACAGTCCTAAAGGGGAAACAATGTTTTGAGAACTTTTATGTAGCTTAACTATTCAGAGCTCAAGTTGCTCTTTAAACAAAAAATGGCATAACTATGAATCAGCTTCACAGTTCACACAGGCAAATCGTAAACTTCCCAAAGATACAAAAACAATGGGAGCGAGTATTGAACCTTGGATCCTTCAAACACTGGACTAACCGCTCAACCATCTGTGCCACCAAGCTTTTAACAAGTATTAAAGCTGAATACAACAAACTTTAATTTCAACATTTATTCCTGAGACATTGTTTTGCATGTTTTCGTTATTGGCGACGCGTGAGCACAACTGCAGACATCGGCGAATTCATATTGACTAAAATGTGTTTCATTAAGCCCTGTAATTAAAGATCGAGCAAGGCGGCGAGTCAATGATTTTCTATTACAACCGTGTAACCAGCTGACTCTTAGGCAGGAAAGAAAATAAACAATGACAATTAAAAAACATCAAAAATTGAACTTTTTCCAATCAGGGAAAAAAAATGAAACATTGATCATAACCGTAATTTATCTTTATTCATTAAACAGGGATATATAAGAGTTAACAGCTGAGCCCATTTGAACTCTGGAGGTAATGAAAACAACAGCATTTACAGAGAGATGTATACATCTTCTGCATAGTATGGAGGCCAAGACTGGATACCTCCAATAGGATATGATTTGCCAAACAAGGCTCACGATAACGTTGATCTCACGATATGGCGTGTTGGAATTTGATGCTTTAGGCAGATTGCTGGAATCACGCCAGCCAAATCTCCATAACCGCGCTAGCATAATTCCAACGACCCGGGCCAGCGCAACACCAACAACCGGGCCAAAAGGCAAAACTCCACGCGTTGACCTTAGTTTTAACTCCATTTTAAAAGCTGGAAAAAGGCTTCGAAAAACAAGTTGACGGTTTATTCTAAGTCGACAGCAATGAGACAACAAGGCAAAAACAGCAAACAAACACAGACAAAGAGAAAGGCTGGATCCAGGTTCAACAATCAACAGGTAAACAAAAGATTCCTGAGATAAGACAGTCATTAGCTAAACATTCAGTCTTTTGAAGGCTTTTGTGGGGCAGGTGTGTTTGGGCGTTGTTTAGCCCTTTAATGCCTGCGATATGAAGCAAATGTCAGAGAATCACAAAATTAGAAAAATAAGGTCTTAATGAAACTTTTTTTTCACATTTGTAAAAAAGAAAAAAAAAATATGTGTAATAAGTAGAGATGTCGGGTCCGATCACGTCATTTTCAAAGTATCGGAATCGGCAAAAAATATCGGCCATGCCTTTTTTTAATATATATATATATTTTTTAATTCAATCGTTTTCTAATTATATTTAACGTTACAGGCATAATATGTTACACTCATCCAGAGTCTTTAGTTTAGGCTTAAGGTAGGGTTATCAAATTTATCCCGATAACGGCGGTAATTAATTTTTTAAAAAATGTATCACGTTAAAATATTTAACGCATTTAATGCATGCGCTGCACGACCACTCACACATTGTCGCGCTCAATCTGTAATGGCGCCGTTTTACCTATTTAGAGAGATAAAAGACAGAGTAGAGCAGGGGTTGCGTTAACCGAATATTTTCCGTCGTTGACCGGTTTTTTACAACGGTGACGGAAAAAACTGAAGTCCATCTGTCATTTTGACAGGTTGCAATTAACACCCCAGACCACAGGGTGACGAGTGAGCATATTAATTAGCTATTGTCTCTCTTGATGCATGACGTCGTTGGCCTTACTTGGAAAAATGTCAAGGCAACTGAGTGTCCGAAGTTTCTTCAAAAAGCCCCAAAACGACGATGGTGTTGATAAAAGAGGTGAAAAAAGAGGGACTGATGCAGTGAAGGATGACAACGAATCAAGTGAATCGCCGGTTCACTCCCCACTGCGGCGAGCAGTTGAAAACGCCGCCAATTACCAAGAAGGGCAGAATTGGTAACACGGTGAAAGCGGCATAAAGCCAAAAAAGTGGACCAGACTAGCCAGAGCCTGAAATTATTTCAAGGAAAGGAGGGTGCCACCACTGTGTGTACTCTTTTTGCTAAGCTGAGCTCGCATGCCACGGTAGCACGTCGGCTATGAACGAACACTTGATGCGCCGTCACCCAAGTGTATTTCGGAAGACAACAGGAAACAACAAGCTAGCGGATTGTAAGTCCATACAACTTTCTAACGATTTTTTTAAAAAATTGGAAGTTGCCTTTATGTGCGTCGTATCAACGTGCATTTTTATTTAATAATAATAATAAATAAATTATATATATATATATATATATATATATATCCTGTATATACATAATATAATAAAAATATATATGGAAACACAGTACTGGCCTGTTTACTGTAATCCATGACTGCACTAATGTTAGTTACTTTATATTATATTGTATTATTGTGCATATACATATAGTGACTGCATCAAGATATAGTCATTTTAAAAATTTAAGTGACTGGTAAAAATAGATTATGACCGGATTTTTATGACCGTCAGTCAAAATGTCAGACAACGAAAAAGTCTAGCGCAACCTCTGGAGTAGAGTGAATTTTGGCAGCCTTTGGAGCCTTTTTTTAAATTGGCTTAAGCCTTACAATCCTTCCTCCTACGATTAGAAATATCACGGGAAGCAATGTGGGGAAGCAAGGTTGCAATTGATCTTTTTCGTAACACCTTATTTTATTTCCCAACGCAGAGAAGATATATCAAGTGGTTACACTACGCACAGTCATGGTTCCACTTCCCATCATGCATTTGGGCATGGCTTCAGTATCATTTACTGAAAGCTCAACAAATACACTAGATGGCAATATTTAGTCACATTTATCCTTTAAGAATTACAAGACTTTCTATCCGTGGATCCCTCTCACAGAAAGAATGTTAATAATGTAAATGCCATCTTGAGGATTTATTGTCATAATAAACAAATACAGTACTTATGTACTGTATGTTGAATGTATATATTCATACATTTTATTCATTTTTTTCTTAATGCATTGCCAAACTGTATATGATCGGGAAAAATTATCGGGAATGATTGGAATTTAATCGGAAGCAAAAAAAAAAAAAAAGCAATCGGATCGGGAAATATCGGGATCGGCAGATACTCAAACTAAAACGATCGGGATCGGATCGGGAGCAAAAAAACGTGATCGGAAAAACCCTAGTAATAAGCGCTCTAATATCTATAACCCTTGCTAAATCTTTTCTTTTTTTTTTTCTCATGGAACCTGGAGATGTATGAGTTGACTTGCATTCATTTTTTTTTTTTTTTTGAGGAAAGATATTTCAAAATTCTGAATTAGTGTCAAAATCATGAAATATTAAGTGTATCAAATGTGATACATTTGGCAAGAAGGGGTTAAGTGTGAAACTATCTCGAGAACACTCCCCGGTTCATCCATCGACTGGCCGGTTAAGGAATGTTAAAGGCAAGGCACAGACCAACGCCCGTCACCGCCATGTCGCTTCTGTTTGCGATATGGGCCAATGAGTTTAGTATGTCATCCAGGATCGGGACTTGTTTTCACTCCATGATATTTACATTCCTTTCGTCTACATAATCTGTTTTAATTGTTAAGCTTATTCCAAACCGATTTTCAGAGTTCTTCTTTTCCAAAATGATTGTCTGGTGTGGATTGGGCAGGAAAGTTCGTGTGTTGCTGTTGTCAGGGCAACGAGAGTTGAGGATTTTGCCAGCCTCATTGCCACGTGAGTGCTGAGTGTCCAACGGGTTCCTCAGTTATCAGATGTTCCTTGTGTGAGGAGAGGATGTTCTGTTGTTCTAGACTGTCCGTTGTTGGTTACCAGAAGAGCTGATGGTGGGATTTGGTGTTCCAGACGTGGGCTTGTAGGTTTGGCCATCCACTGCTTGTCTCACTCAGTTAGCTGCATGTCGCACACGTCGGGTCTCCCAGTCAGCATGATTCCCAGGTCGGATTCCGTAGTCAGCAGGCATCTCCCTGTAGTTGTTATCTCCCTGTTGCCTTGGCGCTGCAAATTCCAATCACTCACACACATTATAAGTTGTAAGTGTAAGTTTATCACTACTATGGATGTCAGTGGCAGCCAGCGTTGTCAGTAACGCGTTACTGTAATCTGATTACTTTTTTCAATAACGAGTAATCTAACGCGTTCATTTTTCTACACCAGTAATCTGATTAAAGTTAGTTTCCTTAGTTTCTCTGCATTACTATTTTTTCATTGCCTCATAACGTATGTAAAATGAAGATTATTGTAGTCATGTACAAGGAGCATTTTGAATAGAAACTGCTAAAATAAAAGGTTCCCGGTACGTGTTTCCATGACAACCTCTTAGCTGTTTCCTGTTTTGGTCTCGTGTCACATGTGTTGTGGGACTGAAGGCGTGGGCCAGGCGGGTGGACATTGGAGCCGAGTGTTGACACGTTGCAAGGGAATGTTGATCTGTGGATATCCATGAATGAAAGTGAGTATTTTTCCTTCATTCTGGAGGGTGTTGAAATTCACCCCCCCGGCCCAGACGCACCCGGGAACAGCACCAGCCAAAACAAGTGCCGCTCGGCCTACGCTGCCTCCGTGCGCGGCGACCGGGAAGGCAGAACTTTGCGCGTCCTCTTATTTTAACCCTTTGTACTGACTCCATGTTTCAAAAGCTTGAAGAACACTCACCGAAAACAGGTTGACAATTTATTCGTCGACAATGGTAAAAAGAAGGCAAAAACAGACGACGGAGGGACAATTCTGGATCCAAAACAAGGCTACATGTTTCCGAGCAGCAAAAATCTGTGTTATCTCAGTGTCCAGTCTTTTTAAAGTCTTTGCTGAGGCGGGCCTTGTCGAAGGCGTTTCTGGGCGTTGCTTTTGGGTCATCCCCTCTGTGGCCGGTTTCGGGCGGGTTAGGTTCGTGCGCGGATTGGGACGCCCGCTATCAACTTTGCTGTCCGGGCTGGTTGTACTTGTTTTAGGACAAAGCGCTTTGTCCTTGGAGTTTGCTGGGAGAGCTGATTGCAAGAGTTGGTGCGTCAATCTTGTGATAAGAAGGCATTGTGTGTCTCTTCTATTTCTTCTCATTAAACTATGGTGTGCTATTTATTTTATATTAGTAGTATAGTCCTACCGTAAATATGAAAATGATACTATTTCCTGATTAATTATACTACGTGTGTTAGAGTAATGCAAACAGTTAGACGGTGCCTACGAGAACCTGTACCATATGTATGTGTTAGACTATATATGTGTTAGACTAATGCAAACAATTATATGGTGTGTGCGATGATGATATCTTTTCCCCTTCAAGGGTATCAGCAAAAGGTTGGACTTCCTACATGCGCGGCCGCTTCGTAGCTTTGCTGTAGCAACGACAGGCAGTCATCGATCCAAGTTGGCAAGCTTTGTTTACATCATATGCGTGTTGCACATTTATGCTGTGAGGTGATGTGTTTGTTTAGCATCTGTGGGATTTGTTGTAAGTCCAATTGAGTATAAAGTGCTTAGTTGCCGCCACGTTTTGTGGCCAAATTGACCGAGTGTGTGTTGAGAGGACTACTTCCGGTTTGTGGACGCGCATCCGCGCCCACCACCTTTGCAATTTTTTGCAGTCAGTTTGCATTGTTTTACATTGGCACTCATATGCTGTTAACCATAAGCCGAAATTCAGAAGTTTTGACATTAGGCTTAATCTTAGAGTTAGCGGGGTTTAATTGGTCGGTGGAGTTGATTTCAACAAATTCCAAGCAGTTTGTCAGATATTTGTTAGTTTCAGGGCTCCGGAGTGGCTAAGCTAGCGCGAAATTCTGATATTCCCCTTTAAATTCAATCATCGGAAAGTCAATTACATGTGATGACATTTTTCAGTTTGTCATTCTTATGTTGAGGCGGCAAAGGGAGAAAAATGGGTAAAAAGTAACTGACAGATTACTTTTAAAGTAACTTAGTTACTTTGATAATGAAGTAATCAGTAAAGTAACTAGATTACTTTTTTGAGGTGTAATCAGTAATCAGTAATTAAATTAGTTTTTCAAGTAATCTGTGACAACACTGGTGGCAGCCAATACCAGGGATGTGTTAATTTTTTTCAGGTCATTTCCTGTTGATATTCGGTCACTTCCTGTAAATTTGGGGGCATTTACAGGCCACTTCCTGTTGATTCTAGATTACTGAAAAGTAAATGAGTCAAGAATGTCCCCAAATGAGTAGGAAATGACTCAAAATCAATAGAAAATAACCTGTAAATGCCCTAAAACGAACCAGAAGTGACCTGTAAATGCCCATAAAATGCTCTGGTTCCAGTGCCATTGATGGCGCTGGATATTCGTTCATTCACTGCCATCCATCCCGCTTCAAATGAATTGGACACCCTATGGCCGTCAGTGGCAGCCAGTAATTTCATATTTCACGTCATTTTCTGTTGATTTTTGGTCACTTCCTGATCATTTTGGGACATTTTATTGGTCACTTCTTGTTCATTTTGGGGCATTTTATTCGTCACTTCATGTTCATTTCGGGGCATTTGTGGGTCATTTCCTGTTGATTTTGGGTTACTGAAAAGGAAGAATGTCCGAAACTAAATAGGAAGTGACTCAAAATCAACAGGAAATAACCTGTAAATGCGCTACACTGAACAGGAAATGACCTGTAAATGCCCATAAAATGGTCTGGTTTCAGTGCCATTGACGGCGTTAGACGTCCAATCTCGTCAAAATGAATTGGATGTCCAGTGCCGTCAATTGCAGCCAGTAAGCTAACGTAGATACTATTCTAATGGAAGACTTTGGTATCAACCTGTTGGTTCTCTCTTTTTTTTTTTTCTTTTTTTTTTTTAAGTGACACCTTTTTAAAACAATATATCAATTCTTGGTGAGAGCATATCAATATCACTTTTTCGATGCATTGACACACCCCTAATCTACTGTATATCGGTGATTAGCGTTGAACTAGACTTGGCATTTCTCCAAATGATGACATGAATATCTCGATGCTGTTTAAGCATTTCTTGAATAGCACATGTGAGGTTGCAAACAAAAGGACAACAAAATGTCACAATAATGTTTTGGTCCTGACGCCAACAGCTCCTTTATTCTAATCAGCATACGGAAACCATAAAAGTTACATTTTTAGATTAACACAAGCATAGCACCTACTCAGCAGACACCTCCAGTGCAAAGTGTGTGTGCGCAGTTTATGTGTGTGTGTAAGGTCAGTGGCTAACAGATGGTTTTGCGCGAACCTGTTTTCAGCGTTGTTGAATACAAATGTACTGTTATAGTTGCATGGATGGAACAATGCGATGAGCAGGCTAAAATGTCAAGAGAATCAAAACCAAAATATCCCATTATACAGGTTTCGTACGGGTCCATTGACCATTGACTTGCGCTAGCTTAGCCACTCCTGAATATAATAAATAACTAAAAAAAACTGCACGGGATTTGTTGAAATCAACTATACCGTCCAATTAAACCGTCTGAATCTCAGACCAGCACATTCCTATTTTGTACTTAATAACAGCTTTTTAGTTTTAACCAAGTAATTTTTAAATGCTGTGATAATGCTTTTTGTTTTCCCTCTTGTACTGAACCCAGAGGTGGGTAGAGTATTCAAAACCTTTACTCAAGTAAGAGTAGCGTTACTGCAAAATAATATTACTTAAGTAAAAGTAGTAGTAGTAGTTGTTTGGTCGGGGTGTTCGCACCTCCGTGTGAAATGTTCTTTTTCTGTTCTTGTGTGAATTGTTCAGTTGCGGTTTCTTCCTTAGTTTGGCTGTGGTAATTGAAAATTAAAAAAAAAAAAAATTCTTTAAAGTAGTCATCCAAAGACTGTAATCAAGTACAGTAAAAAGGTATTTAGTGAAAAAAATACTCAAGTAATGAGTAAGATTTTGGATAACTTCTTATGATGTTTTTTCTCAGCACAAATGAGCTGTTATTTTACTGTACAATAACCATATTAAGCCAAGGAAATAAAAATTAAAAAGAAAAAAATGAATTCTGGCGAGAGAAAAACAAATTACAGTAATGAAGCATCATTCGTCCAAAGAGAACGAGTGCCCTCTAGTGGAGAAAATTGTTGCTAGTTTTAATAGTTGATTAGTTCCTTCATAGTTCCATTTATGAAATAACATGGATCATAATCTCTGGTTTTCTGTGGTCAATCGGTGCCAAATAAAAATTAGGAGAGAAGTTAAAATGTCAAATTCCTCCTTCTTTACGGTGCTTTAAAGACGCCACGTGATTGAACAGGCCGGTGTGATGGTAGAACGGCAAGCTTGAGTCTGATGGGTATAATGGACTCATGTGATTATTGTTGCGACGTCTCATTGGGCAAACTGGTAGAGCTACTGTTGGTATCGCTGGCAGAAAAAAAGAGAAAAAAAAAAAGAAGTAAAATCTAGAATAAAGAAGAAAAATGTAACCACTAGTGTAGTAAGTAAGAGCAGGGATTAATTTGTGACTGATCCTGCCGGAACAAGACCTCTTGCTTTTGGCCTCCCTGTGTTTCGGAAAATTACTTGGGCAGATCCGGCGCCTCTCGTGTATAGAAAATAATAATAATATAGAAACCTTTTTTAAAAATGGTATTGTAATAGCCCTGAATGGGAGGGAAAGAAGGAGACGAGTCATTGATGGCTTTCTCCACCTTATTGTGGCAACAATAAGAAAGCAATAAACAAAATAACAGTGGACTGCCGCTACATTAGACCGCTAACTTTTGCTTCTCGCCCGTCCCGCCCTCGCTTCCTACTACCTCAGAGCTCTCCAGTCCCAGTCTTAAAGGGACCGTGCGTAGTTACGGAAATTACAATATAAAATAAAATAATAATATGCATAAATTTATTTATGAACAAATCCCAAGAATTGAATGTTGTTTAGAAGAATTTAACGTATTTGGTCCAACAAATCACGCCCTTGACATAAAAGAAAAAAAAAATAAACTTAGGAAATTTTCAGCATCTGGGGAGCAAGCAGCCAGGAGGATCAAGCGGTATTTAAACATGCCAAAAAGACAGTTGCATTTACTGTCTTTTTTCGAAAAGAAGGAAGATGGTTCAAAACGAGTCAGAAAAGCAACAACCGGCAATGAGGGCAGCTTCAGCGATCATGCTAACGGGCAGGACCGGGTGCAGTAGGAGGCTAGCGCCGCAGCAGCTAGCCAGGTTCACGGACAGCCAGCCAAGCCGGGGCAGAAGGCTGCTACCGTGGCAGCAGCTGGTCAGGTTCAGCGCCACCCGGAGTAGGGGCCAGTTACAGCGCCAGCAGTTAGCCAGGTGGACCACCAACAGCCAAAGCAACAGGCCTGTGGGAAATTCGGGTTTGGGCTGCACAATTTGTAAGGCGGTGGAAACTTTGGGGCCAGAGAAGACGGGGGATGAAACTCACAAAAGAATGGGTTTGTGGGTTTGTGTTATTTATTGTTATCTCAGATTTTTTTTTTTTTAATGTTTTACAAGTTAGACTGTACGTTACTGTAAGTCCCACCTGTGGGCAACTGCCCATGCTGTGCTGAGTATAGCCTAAATAATTGTAAATTGTTGCCATAACATTTATACTAGGGTTGTTCCGATCATGTTTTTTTTCTCCCGATCCAGTCCCGGGCGTTTTAGTTTGAGTATCTGCCGATCCCGATATTTCCCGATCTGATTGCTTTTTTATTCTCCCGATTCAATTCCAATCATTCCCGATAATTTTTCCCGATCATATACATTTTGGCAATGCATTAAGAAAAAAATTAATAAAACTCGGACGAATATATACATTCAACATACAGTACATAAGTACTGTATTTGTTTCTTATGACAATAAATCCTCAATATGGCATTTACATTATTAACATTCTTTCTGTGAGAGGGATCCACGGATAGAAAGACTTGTGACTTTGTATATTGTGACTAAATATTGCCATCTAGTGTATTTGTTGAGCTTTCAGTAAATAATACTGCAGCCATTCAACCCAAATGCATGCTGGGAAGTGGAACTATGACTGTGCGTAGTGCTACCAATTGATATATCTTCTCTGCGTTGGGAAATAACATAAGGTGTTAAGAAAAAGATCAATTGCTACCTTGCTTCCCCACATTGCTTCCCATGATACTTCTAATCGTAGAGAGAGGGATTTTAAGGCTTTAGCCAATTAAAAAAAGGCTCCAAAGGCTGCCAAAATTCAGTGTTTTATCTCTCCATATAGGTAAAACGGCGTCATTACAGATTGAGCGCGACAATGCGTGAGTGGGTCATGCGACGCATGCATTAATTGCGTTAAATATTTTAACGTGAAACTTTTTTTTTTTAATTAATTACTGCCGTTATCAGGATAAATTTGATAACCCTACCTTAAGCCTAAAGACTCTGGATGAGTGTAACATATTATGTCTGTAATGTTAAATACAATTAGAAAACGATGTAATTAAAAATTATATATATATTAAAAAAAGGCATGGCCGATATTTTTTGCCGATTCCGATATTTTGAAAATGACGTGATCGGACCCGCGGTCCCGATCGATTGGGTTCTAATTTTTACCATGGATATTATCTGAAATTGAGGCTTGTAAGTCCCAGAGCTTGGCAAGTGGGCATTTGTGTGTTGTTTTCAGCACCATTTTCTGCGCATGTTCCGGGACCTGTGCCGGTCTCGTCATCCCTGCGCTGTCATATGTACTTTGCATTCTGGCACCTTATGATTTACAAATTAAGCACTGAGTAAGAGTCGTGTTTCTTCTTCACAGATCTACTCAAGTAAAAGTAAAAAGTATGGCTTAGTAAAACTACTATTAGAAGTACATTTTTTCTCAAAAAGCTACTCAAGTAAATGTAACAGAGTAAATGTAACACATTACTAACTATCTCTGACCGAACCCATACCGAACCATTACCGTCAATCTGTCCTTTTTGCATAACCAGCAACACAGATCAAAAGCTAAGCAGTAAATTTCATGGACAATTTTCAGCTAGAGGATTAAAAAAGTGTCGGAAAAAAACAGTCCCCTAATTGTTTTCTGCTAAAAATGACTACAGCAGTTCATAATGTTCAGCTTAATATTCTTCAACACCACGAGAAAACAATAAATTAGCCTCGACCGATCTCTCAGGTCCAATAATTTTAGCTCACTTAGGCTCTTTGCTATTAATGAAACTTAACATGGTCGTAATAGGTCCCTCTGCACATTATTAGCATTTGAACAAATCTACTGACTAACTAAAACCCGTGAAAGGTGTGCAGACCATAATAATTTCATATGTCTACAGTCTCCAGAAGTGTTCCGCATGTTGTAATTACCAGCTTAATCGTGGGGAGTACCATGGGTGGTGGTGGAGTTTTGCTCATTATATCCAAATTGTTGCTCTCTCCTACCTTTTAATGCAGTGTCAGAAATAGTTTGGGTCATGAGAGCTGGCGGGAGAGCAGCCTCATGCATTAATGAATAACAAGGTCAGAAGTAGGCGTCGTAGTCGACTTGTGATAAGAATAAAGCTTTTTTTGCTGTTTAATGCGCTCCTTGGATTGTTAAAAGTTCTTTGCAGGTTTGTTTAGTGCGGGGGTCAGTAACCCGCGGCTCTTTAGCGCTGCCCTAGTGGCTCCATGGAGCTTTTTCAAAAATGTTTGAAAATGGAAAAAGATGGGGGAGGGAAATATTTTTTGAGTTTAATATAGTTTCTGTAGGTGGATAAAATGACGCAAACATTATTCATTTTCATAGATTAGAAAAAATCTTCAAATTTATCTGCTCTGGGTATTTAATAAGGGTGACGTTGTAATGGTTTGTTTTTGAAAGTGTTTGCAATTAATTTTATTGATTTGGGTGGAGTAGCAACAGTGAATATAACAAGTCATTTAACATGGCTGAATCCAGCTGCTCCCTGTTTAGGTCAACATGAGGCAAGTTCTTGTTTGAGCTAATATGTTTTTTATGAATTCGTAATTTAGTTTATAGTTATATTTAGGGTTGTTCCGATCATGTTTTTTTGCTCCCGATCCGATCCCGAATGTTTTAGTTTGAGTATCTGCCAATCCCGATATTTCCCGATCCGATTGCTTTTTTTTGCCCCCCAATTCAATTCCAATCATTCCCGATAATTTTTCCCGATCATATACATTTTGGCAATGCATTAAGAAAAAAATGAATAAAACTCGGACGAATATATACGTTCAACATACAGTACATAAGTACTGTATTTGTTTATTATGACAATAAATCCTCAAGATGGCATTCACATTATTAACATTCTTTCTGTGAGAGGGATCTATGGATAGAAAGACTTGTAATTCTTAAAGGATAAATGTGACTTTGTATATTCTGACTAAATATTGCCATCTAGTGTATTTGTTGAGCTTTCAGTAACTGATACTGCAGCCATTTAACTTCTGCCCAAATGCATGATGGGAAGTGCAACCATGACTGTGCGTAGTGCTACCAATTGATATATCTTCTCTGCGTTGGGAAATAACATAGGGTGTTAAGAAAAAGATCACTTACTAACTTTCTTCCCCACATTGCTTCCCCCGATATTTCTAATTGTAGGGAGAGGGATTTTAAGGCTTTAGCCAATTAAAAAAAGGCTCCAAAGGCTGCCAAAGTTCACTCTACTCCAGAGGTTCATTCATTCATTCATTTTCCATGCCGCTTATTCCTCACGAGGGCGCAGAGGTGCTGGAGCCTATCCCAGCTAGCTTACGCTAGCTTGTAGCTCTCTATATAGGTAAAACAGTGTCATTACAGATTAAACGCGACAATGCGTGAGTGGGTTGTGCAGCGCATGCGTTAATTATTTTAATGTGATACATTTTTCAAAATATTAATCACCGCCGTTAACAGGATAAATTTGATAACCCACCTTAAGCCTAAACTAAAGACTCTGGATGAGTGTAACATATTATGTCTGTAACGTTAAATACAATTAGAAAATGATTTAATTAAAAAAAAAAAAAAAATTTAAAAGGCATGTCTGATATTTTTTTGCCGATTCCGATAGTTTGAAAATGACGTGATCGGACCCGATCGATCGGCATCTCTAGTTATATTTAGCCTTTTTTGTGGGAATGTGTTTAAACGATTTGTTAAAAGCGTTGTAAAAACAAACGTTAGCATTTTATAGCATTTAAGCTAGCGGACTTCTGCTATGCAAGTTATCCAATTGTTCTTAGATCCTTTTTTTTTTTTTTTTTTTTTTTCATACTGTTTGAAGCTAAGCTCAGGTATTTTAATTTATTTTTAAATGAAAGTGCAATTCTGCATAGATTGAAGATTTTAATCACATTTAATGCTCTTTTGAAAGTGCAATCTTAGCAATCCTAAAATTTATTCTGCAACACATTAAACGTTCCTAATCCGATTACTCGATTATTCGAACTAACTAATTGATAGATTAAAATCAATTACGAAAATAGTCGATACCTGCAGCCCTACTACACATGCGCCACTCACATCCTGTCGGTACTCACATTGGGTTGCAGCATGCCCCAAAGGAAAAAGAAAGTGACCAAAAATCAACAGGAAATGACGTGAAATGCTCCAAAATCAACTCATCGCCTGGCATTGGCTTCGCTGCCACCTTCCCGCTTCAAACTGATTGGACGTCTACTAGTGATAAACTCAGCTTGTTTTTCTGTTTATTAGTTTGTAGAATATCATAATGATTTCCTGACCCAGATAGAGAAAATATACTGTAACTGGAGCGGACATGGGCCAGATGTGTTGCAAATTTCGGCCCAATCTCGTAAAACTGATCACCCCAGTGTCTTTTTGAACACTGGGCCAAACTCAGTAGGGATTGAATTGCCAGATCAGCAACCAGTTTTGGTCCAGAACTAGTCCAAAGTAGCAAACACTACATTAATGTATGGCCCAGATATGGCCCACATGTTACCCAATCTGGGCCAGATTTGTATCAAAACAGTTTTCAGTATTAAAATTTGGAGTCAATTTTGTACAATGTATCATTTGGGCGTCACTTTCTAGATCAGCGACCAGTTTTGGGCCGGAACTGGTCCAAAGTAGCAGACACAATATTAATGTATGTCCCAGATCTGGCACAGTTACCCAATCTGGGCCAGATTTGTATAAAAACTGTTTTACATTACATACATTACATTTTGAGTCCATTTTGTTCAATGTATCATACTGTAATGTGTTTATATTGCAAATTAAATGTCTCTTAAAAGCAATAATGTCAACACTTCTTTTCATGCCATTATTATTCCGTATTGTTGTACCATACTACATTGTTTTTTCACGATATACAGTATTTTAATTGGAACAAGCAACTCCACATTAAAGATGGCCCAATTTTAGATTGTAAACAACAAACTGTATTTGTTCATGTTCTGGGGGAACGGGGGACCTAAGCACAGAGACAGAGGCAAACTGGCAGTGGTAAAAAGTATTCATTGACAAGTGGCAGATAGTGTCCGAAGAATCCGGTGGGCAGTTTGTTGATAGAGCAGGTGAATGGGTAGGCAGGCAAGCAGTACAGGGAAAAAAACTAAAATGACCTCAGTATCAGGATTACAAGATTCTTTGTTAGCTGAAAGTCACGTAGCTGAGTTGTTGATCTGGCGATGCTGTGAAGCCAAGGACCAGTTTAAGTAAGCTGCTGACAATGATCAGCGGCACCTGGTCCCAGACGCACCCATCTGTGCAATCATGGCAGTGACACACATGCACAAAAACAAAGAGGACGGGCTCAGTTTCAATAACAGTATTTAAACATTGAAACATTTACAGCAACACAGAGTAAATGCTTTGCCCCTATACAGCGGGGCAAATCAGTATTTAGTCAACCACTAATTGTGCAAGTTCTCCCAGTTGAAAATATTACAGAGGCCTGTCATTGTCAACATAAGGTAAACCTCAACCATGGGAGACAGAATATGGAAAACCCCCCCAGAAAATCACATTGTTTGATTTTTAATGAATTTATTTGCAAATCATGGTGGAAAATAAGTATTTGGTCAATACCAAAAGTTCATCTGAATACTTTGTTATGTACCAATTGTTGGCAATAACGGAGGCCAAACGTTTTTTGTATCTCTTCAAAAGCTTTTCACACACTGTTGCTGGTATTTTGCCCCATTCCTCCATGCAGATCTCCTCTAGAGCAGTGATGTTTTGGGGCTGTCGTTGGGCAACATGGACTTTCAACTCCCTCCTCACCCCGTGACGACAAAATGATAACAAGAACGGTGAGCAAAAATCCCAGAACCACACGGGGGGACCTAGAGAATGACCTACAGAGAGCTGGGACCACAGTAACAAAGGCTACTATCAGTAACACAATATGCCGCCTGGGATTCCAATCCTGCACTGCCAGACGTGTCCCCCTGCTGAAGAAAGTACACGTCCAGGCCCGTCTGCGGTTCGCTAGAGAGCATTTGGATGATCCAGAAGAGGACTGGGAGAATGTATTATGGTCAGATGAAACCAAAATAGAACTTTTTGGTAGAAAAACAGGTTCTCGTGTTTGGGGGAAAAAGAATACTGAATTGCACCATACCCACTGTGAAGCCTAGGGGTGGAAACATCATGCTTTGGGGCTGTTTTTCTGCAAATGGACCAGGATGGCTGATCTATTCAATTCAATTCAATTCAATTTTATTTGTATAGCCCTCAATCACAACAGAGGTCTCAAAGGACTTTACAGAGGCAATATGATACACAATTAGAAATGAAGCAACAAAGATGAATAGATACAGTTCAAGTCCTGGGTATCCCCTATCCTTAAGACCCTCCATGCCGGCAAGGAAAAACTCCAAAAACTCCAGAGTCAATTGGGAGAAAAATGAGAAACCTTGGGGAGTACCACAGTCAGGAGAGATCCACTCCCAGGACGGATAGACAGGAACCCCAGAACGGCTAATGGAAATTAGCAAGCGAAATTATAGTCCGTAAAAATACAGTGGAGTAAAGGAGCAAGAAGAGGTCCCTCTAGTCAGATGAGACGGGGGTAGCAGCGAGGACGTCTATCCAGCCAGGGGTCCGGACAGTCAGGAGGCTGCAGCTGAAAAATAGCCCCTCCCCAGAGGGGAGGGGGGAAAGGGGACACCGGGTGACTAGTGATGAAGAGACTAGACAACTAGATATTAACATTGGAAAATAGAAATAAAGTAAGACAAGTGGTAGGTAGAGTAAGAAAAGGAGATAGAACTCAGCGGCTGTACTGCCCCCCAGCATTATAGCTTCTAGTGCAACTTAAACTGTGAGTCTATTCCGACTTCAACTAGCCTAACTATAAGCTTTGTCGAATAGGAACGTTTTTAATCTAATCTTAAATGTGCAAACTGTCTCGGCTTCTTTAATACTAGCTGGAAGCTGATTCCATAAAACAGGGGCTTGGTGGCTAAAGGCTCTAGCTCCGACAGTACTTTTATGAACCCTGGGAACTACCAGTAGACCTGCATTCTGAGATCGGAGTGTTCTGTTTGTTCTGTTGGGGCGGTATGGAACCAGAGCATCAGTGAGATAAGATGGCCCCAACCCATTAATGGTCTTAAATGTAAGAAGGAGTATTTTAGATTTAATTCTAAACTCGACTGGAAGCCAGTGAAGTGCCTGGAGCACAGGGGTGATGTGCTCTCTTCTATTGGTTCCTGTTAAAAGTCTTGCTGCTGCGTTTTGGACTAGCTGAAGACCTTTTAGAGAGCTTTTAGGACAAGCTGCAAGTAGGGAGTTACAGTAATCCAATCTCGATGTAACGAACGCGTGAATTAATTTTTCTGCATCGCTTTTAGATAAAATATTTCTAATTTTGGCGATGTTGCGCAGGTGAAAGAAAGCCGTTCTACAGGTTTGTTTAATGTGTGCTTTAAACGATAAGTCAGGGTCAAATAAAATTCCTAGGTTTTTAACTGTGGCGCTGGAGGCTACACTTACATTGTCCAGAGTGACTATCTGGGCAGATAAAGAGTCTCTAACACTTTTCGAGCCTATTATAAGGACTTCTGTCTTTTCAGGGTTAAGTAGAAGATAGTTAGTGCTCATCCAGGTATTTATATCTCGGACGCAGGCGCTTAGTTTTTCTACTTGCCTGACCTGCTCAGGTTTAATTGATAAATACAGTTGTGTGTCGTCAGCGTAACAATGAAAGTTAATGCTATGTTTTCTGATGATGTTACCTAGAGGAAGCATATACAGCGTAAACAAGATGGGCCCGAGGACAGATCCTTGCGGCACACCATAACTAACTCTAGAGTACGATGATGATTGCTGGTTTACATCTGATCATGATCTGTGTAAAGAAAGAATGAATGGGGCCATGTATCGAGAGATTTAGAGTGAAAATCTCCTTCCATCAGCAAGGGCATTGAAGATGAGATGTGGCAGGGTCTTTCAGCATGACAATGATCCCAAACACACAGCCAGGGCAACAAAGGAGTGGCTTCGTAAGAAGCATTTCAAGGTCCTGGAGTGGCCTAGCCAGTCTCCAAGTCTCAACCTCATAGAAAATCTGTGGAGGGAGTTGAAAGTCCGTGTTGCCCAACGACAGCCCCAAAACATCACTGCTCTAGAGGAGATCTGCATGGAGGTATGGTCCAAAATACTAGCAAAAGTGTGTGAAAAGCTTGTGAAGAGTTACAGAAAACGTTTGGCCTCCATATTTGCCAACAAAGAGTACATAACAAAGGATTGAGATGAACTTTTGGTATTGACCAAATACATATTTTCCACCATGATTTGCAAATAAATTCTTTAAAAATCAAACAATGTGATTTTCTGATGTTTTTTCCCTACATTCTGTCTCTCATGGTTGAGGTTTACCCATGTTGACAATTACAGGCCTCTCTAATATTTTCAAGTGGGAGAACTTGCACAATTAGTGGTTGACTAAATACTTATTTGCCCCACTCTATATGTTGTTATACAACAAATTTTGAATAACTCGCAGACATTGCAGATCACTTGAAAGCACTGGCCATTTTATTAACACTCGATTCAATAACTTGTTTAGCAGTCAAGCAGTGACTTCAAACGATATTATGACTTTTACTAAAGCACTTACGATAAACATTTTTTGAAGCGGAGTTGACGAGTTTTGAATCCTGCGTGTTCCCCTCTAGTGTGGCAGCAGATGCCCGCCTTCAGGGTGCGCGCTGTTGTGACGTCACACGTCCACCGTTAAATTTCTTGATTTTTAGTGCGTCTGGTCTGCACGGTCCGCCCTGTTACAGTGTGTAACCTATCATTTGGACTGTCAGATTGATGATCCCGGCCGCATCTGGCACTGACTTTCAGCTGGCGTGATTGCTTTGTGGATCTGGCGAGCTGACGCCGGATCCGGAGCACTGTCACTTGCTATTGGGGGAACAATGTATCGATAATTGTTGTATCGCCATATCATGAGATCATCGTTATCGTGGCCTTGTATTGCAAATCGTATCGTATCGTATCGTGAGGTACTCAGAGGTTCCAGCCCCTAGACTACATAGAGATAACCTGTAGTAGTTTTAGTAGATAAACAGTAGTGTTTTTAGCCCTGTTTTAAAGGAAAGAAACAAGGGAATTAAATACAGAATTTTATTGACCAAGAATGTTAGAACACTCATGGAATTTGTCTCGGGTAGTTAGAACTAATCTAATATTACAATCAACACTATAACAAAATCACTAATTCAGACAACCCCTATTGTTTGCATACAATTCCTCCTGATGAATAGACACAATTAACCATCCATCCAAATGATCAGTTTATATATACTGTAATAGAGCGCAATTGTTTTCATACACAATCCTACTAAATATAAATAAATGTGAGTGTATGCTTATGGGTGTCACACATTCAATTATTGTCTGGAGACAACTTGCTGCTTCACAAGCTACCGCAGACTGCTGCGACTCGCTCCCAGATTAACGCTGCTCTTGAGGCGACAAGTGTACAATTTGTATTTGCACGGTGCTTGACATTCATGCTATGGGAAGGCAATTAGGGCGGAACGAGGGTCATAAATAGCGAGCTGGGAGTGTTTACACCGAGAGCCACAAATACGAAAGCGCAGTCGAAGACTGCCAGTGCTTGTCACCTGTGTCTGTGGATCAGTTAGGAGTGTAACAAAGTTGTTTTTTCCCTGGACCGTCACATGGACAACATTTCCACCTCTAAAGGCACTATACGAAATCGATAGTGTTAAAGGGATCCTCTATTTTTAAGACAAGTAATTCTTAAAAGATAAATGTTAGTATGACTTAAAATAATTTGATATTAAAACCCCTCTTAATGTTTTTGTTTTAATAAAGTTTGTAAAATTATTTTAAGAGATAGATCGCTATACTTGTTACGTTGCAGTGCGTGACGTCACCGGTCCCGTTGCCGAAATTCCAGCGTGTCACTTGTTAGCTTTCCCAACATGTCGTCAGTTCTACCCTTCCTATTTGAACCAGATCTGAAAAGCGAAGAACAGGACAGCACTGTCGGTCGTTCACAAGACGAGCTTCAGGGAAAAATGGGTGCAGCAAATACCTGATAAAACAAAAGTTGGGCAAAACTGGTGATGCGAGAGAGTGCTGTTGGGAACTCCGGTTAGGAGCGAGAGTGTAAGCTTTCCGGTTTTATTAGCAGTTATTCAAAGTAAACATATTGCGTTTTCAAACTTATCCCAATATAATTATGTAGATTGTTAGCATCCAGAGCTGTCGTGTGTTTTACATACAGTACAGGCCAAAGAGCACACCTTGTGTAATCCATGTCTTGTACATTGTAGCGCATGGTAGCTAGGATACATGTATAAAAGTACCAAAAAGGGGAGAAGCTTCTACTTATGCACATTTATTCCCAAAAAATAATATTTCCACCTTGACCACTCTTCACTCGGGAGCTCAGTAGTATGCAAACACGCGTTCCTTGACGAACTCCAACATTGTTGTAAGGTCCACGTCAGAGTCACTGTCGTCACTGTAGCGTGCCATAGTGCTTTAATTATTTAGTATGATTTGGGGAAAACTCCCACGAAGGATAGTCAACAAAAAAGATAGCAATAGTGATCCAAATCCACATTTTTTTACTCACTCGAAGATCCAGGAATTAGACCGATCCCATGGCAATGTTGCAGCATTGATCAGGCCGTCGATTCCACAAAATAGACTGATCCGAAAAGCCGCTGTGGGACTGACGAATCAAAAAAATGGACAGATCCGAAACCAAAATTGCAGACACGGTGGGACCATCGGATCCAGAAAATAGACGGATCCCTTACGTGACTGAGGATCCAGGAAATTTGTTTGGGCGCCAGTTGTAACGCGTGGTGGGTAGGATACGTGCATACAGGGACCAAAAAGGGGGAGAAGATTCCACTTATGCACATTTATTGACTAAAAATAATAATTCCACCTTGACCACTCACTTCACTCCCCTTGTTTACATTTGACTGGAAATTGCATCCAAAAGCAGCACATCGTGGCATTTTACTTCGCGAGTTTAGGCAGCAATAAGCAATTGTTGAACACGCTACACATTTGGAAAGATCCCAATGACGTCATCACTGCGAGCCCGCAAACCATGGCGCCAACTAACGGTCAAAATATGGACTAAATTTGATAAAATATTGCCATTGATTTAACATTTTATGTGTTTCTAACAACATATTTTAGTACAAGAGAACAATTGTGGTTTATTAGAGCCCACATGTATTTAAGTTAGAGGATCACTTTCTACTCCATGCATGTTCCACTAATGCCCTGATGGGTACAGGGAGCTTAGACATTTTCACTGAGAGTGCCCCAAAAAGCCCCCTTCTTTACCTTCCATAGCATGTCGACGCACGTCCCCGCGGCTGACAGGATGGAGCAGCATGCAAAACACAACCGCCACATTAGAATCCGAATCGGTACATATTTTATTACTATTATTATTATTGCGATTTGTACCTATTAGAGATGTCCCGATCGATCGGGTCCGATCATGTCATTTTCAAAGTATCGGAATCGGCAAAAAAACTATCGGCCATGCCTTTTTAAAATATATATATATATTTTAATTAAATTGTTTTCTAATTGTATTCAACATTACAGACATAATATGTTACACTCATCCAGAGTCGTTAGTTCAGGCTTAAGGTAGGGTTATCAAATTTATCCCGATAACGGCGGTAATAATTTTTTTAAAAAATGTATCATGTTAAAATATTTAACGCAATTAATGCATGTGCTGCACGACCCACTCACGCATTGTTGCGCTCAATCTGTAATGGCGCCATTTTACCTATATAGAGAGATAAAAGGTAGCGTAAAATGAGTAGAGTGAATTTTGGTAGCCTTTGGAGCCTTTTTTTAATTGGCTAAAGCTTTACAATCCCTCTCCCTACGATTAGAAATATCATGGGAAGCAATGTGGGGAAGCAAGGTAGCAATTGATCTTTTTCTTAACACCTTATGTTATTTCCCAATGCAGAGAATATATCAATTGGTAGCACTACGCACAGTCATGGTTCCACTTTCCATCATGCATTTAGGCATGGCTACAGTATCATTTACTGAAAGCTCAACAAATACACTAGATGGCAATATTTAGTCACAATATACAAAGTCACAAGTCTTTCTATCCGTGGATCCCTCTCATAGAAAGAATGTTAATAATTTAAATGCCATCTTGAGGATTTATTGTCATAATAAACAAATACAATACTTTTGTACTGTATGTTGAATGTATATATTCGTCCGAGTTTTATTCATTTTTTTCTTAATGCATTGCCAAAATGTATATGATAGGGAAAAATTATCGGGAATGATTGGAATTGAATCGGGAGCAAAAAAAGCAATCGGATCGGGAAATATCGGGATCGGCAGATACGCAAGCTAAAACGATCGGGATCGGCTCGGGAGCAAAAAAACATGATCGGAACAACCCTAGTACTAACCCATTAAATCAGTTGGACCCAAGCGCCAGCAGAGGGCGCCAAACACCAAAAAGCAAGTAACAAGCGGACATACACTGTACTGTCAGTTTAATCTGTTTGAGCGGGGCATGTGCGTTAATTGCATCAAATATTTTAACATGATTAATAAAAAAAATAAAAAAAAATTACCGCCTGTTAACATGATATTTTTGACAGCCCTAATTGTTATGCTTTATAAAAGATTTTTGTCTAAATTTTGGGGGGCTTGGAACAAATTAGGGCATTTACATGGAAAATGCCTCTCTTCTTAGGGAATTTTCAGTTTACGAAACTACTTCCAGAGCCAATTAATTCCATAAGTAGAGGTACCACTGTATCTGTATGTGTAAATTGTATAACAATGATTTACTCCTGCTCAATTTTACTCACGTACACAATCCGTTTATATTTCACTTATGGAGCATCAAGATTAATTTATGTGCATCTTTTGCTGCTACAAGAGTTGTTTTGGTTTACCGCGGCTTTAATCTTTCAGCGGCTTTGTGTTATTTTGCTGTCTCGTTCATGCTGTTCTCAGCCGCTTGGATTCGAGTGTGGGTGGGTGTGAAGGATGGGGATTCTTTCACAGTGACAGAAATGCCCACAGTTCTCCACTCGTCTGCCTATGTGTAATAACTCGAGTTCCCCCCACCCCTTTCTCCACAGGAGTTCTTTTTTTTTCTGTTTCCATGGCAGAATTGAAACGTTTTATGAAAGTCCCCCCCCCCATGAGATGCAAATAATCAATAAGAGTGTGAGAGCTTCAGAAAGGCTGCGAGCATAAAAATGTGTTTTTTTTTTCAAACATGACACGAGCCCCCTCCCCCACTTCGCGGGTGAGTCGACACAACAGCTTGAGAGTTGAATGGTGAAAAGATGCGCGTTCACGAAGAAGGCTAGCATGTTTTTGAGAGTTATTATGCAATCTTCCATCAAAGGCGTCGCTTTACATTGGAAAGATTGGCCGTCTTTGAATAACGCCATTGAAGCCTTCTGATGTCCATTTGAGATGAATTTCATCGGTGTAATGCGCAAATGCGGCGCACCTACCGTGAATAATTGTCATTGTTGTTGTTGGTTGGGGTGTTGTGGCAGTGGCTGGAGAGCCCGGTAAGAGGGTGGTGGTGTGGACGAGCTTTGGGTTGCGGTGGTGTGTCTACTCATCCCTTCCCTGAGTGCCGGTTAATGGGGGCGCGGATGGTCCGGGGGACCACCCTGGGTCCCAGGGAGATGCCGGTGGTCCGTTTCCTGGAGCTGCCAGAGGAGGGATGGGGCACGCTTGCTCACCCCCTGATTGGCTGCAGCGCTCCCGGGACCCTGGGGCGGCCCCCGTGCTTCATTTCCACTTTTCTGCAGGACTATCACATGTCTGAGTGGGTTAATTCATGACTAAATGCAGTTAGCCACACTCAAGTTGAGAGATTGTCAGTGCCAGGATTAGCGACCAGGCAGCATAGAATAGGATGTCAGCATATCCACACTTACAGTGCTGTCCAAAAGTATTGGCACCCCTAAAATTCTGTCTGATAATGCTCAATTTCTCCCAGAAAATTATTGCAATGGCGTAACGCAAGCAACACGTCACTTCCGCTCATTAATATTCATGACATTAGCTACTGTTGCTAAGTAGAGACAAGCCACCGTTCGTCCCTAATAGGAAATGAATATGGAAATTGTGTACGGAGGAGATGTTTACAGAGCTAAACCTACCAATTCTCTCCGAAAACGATCTGCCTGATGCCAAATTCACTGGAAAAGTTGTGGAAGAACATAAAAAATGTTCAGTTAAAGAGATGGCTTGAGTGTCGAAGGCTGAAAAAGACGAAAAAAACGAGCCGACCTAAGCATAGCCTTAGCTTTTTTTATCGACGTGACTTACAATGACATTCTCCTGTTTCAACAAGCTATCCTTTACCATCAGCCATGTCTTTCTAATAAATCCTCTGGTTGTCTTATGTCTGTGACCTTTCTTGGGGGTAATTTAGTTAGCTTTGAGTAGCGGTCGCAAACGCTACTCAGTGACAGCCAACGAACACTTAATTTTTTCATTGATAACAAATCTTAATTCTATAATTTATTTACACTCTCCCCCTTACTAAAGTTGTTTTATATACTATATATATATTACGGCTGTCAAAATTATCGCGTTAACGGGTGGTAATTAATTGTTTTAATTAATCACGTTAAAATATTTGATGCAATTAACACATATGCCCCGCTCAGATTAAAATGACAGCAGTGTAATGTCCGCTTGTTACTTGTTACTTGTTTTTTGTTGTTTGGCGCCCTCTGCTGGCGCTTAGGTCCAAATGATTTTATGGGTTTGGGGAGTGAGCATAGTGTAATGACATCAACCATGGTGAGCTACTAGTTTATTTTTTGATTGAAAATTTTCCAAATTTTAATAAAACGAAAACATTAAGAGGGGTTTTAATATAAAATTTCTATAACTTGTACTAACATTTATCTTTTAAGAACGATAAGTTTTTCTATACATGGATCGCCTTAAGAGAATATTAATATTAATACTTATGTACCGTATGTTGAATGTATATAGCCGTCTTGTGTCTTATCTTTTCATTCCAACAATAATTTACAGAAAAATATGGAATATTTTATAGATGGTTTGAACTGCGATTAATTACGTTTAATTAATTCTTAAGCTGTAATTAACTCGATTAAAATTTTAATCGTTTGACAGCCCTAATATATATATATATGTATATATGTATATGTATATATGTATATGTATGTATATGTATATGTATGTATGTGTATGTATATATATGTATGTGTATATATATATATATATATATATATATATATATATATACACAGTATATATACTGTATATATACAGTACTGTATATTTTTATTATATTATGTATATACAGGATATACTGTATGTATATATTTTTCCCAAGTGGAAGCTTCCATGATCCTAATAAATTTAATTAAAAAAAAAAAAATATATATATATATATATATATATATATATATATATGTTCAGTACTGTATATTTTTATTATATTATGTATATACAGGATATACTGTATGTATATATTTTCCCCAAGTGGAAGCTTCCATGATCCTAATAAATTTAATAATTAAAATATATATATATATATATCAGAAACGATAACAGTGGCAGTCAGATACCATTGTAATTCTTTTCAGGTCATTCATTGTCAGACAGAAGCAGTACGGCACAACGTTACGCTAAAAAAATAAGTTAAAAATATAAAAATGGCTTACCTCTTTGTCCTCTGAAAGACCATGACAACCCAACATAATGTTTAATGCATATGAAATGTGAATGGATTCACCGAGCTGGTGTTAAAGTCCGCGTAAGTTGATTCGGTCTTCACATTTTTTCCTCCCGAGTTTTTGGTTTCCAGAAACGTATGAAGAAAACATCCTTCATGTGTCGTAATCTCTAGAGTCGTTTCTACAAGTTCCAAAAAAGCAATGCGTGATCGGCATGTTCGTTTTTGAAAGATTACCGGCGAAAAGTAGCACTAATTGCGTTGTGTCTATGCGAGGGCGGGTCTATAATGTCCCACTTCGGCTTTACTTCCGCTTTACGATGCGACGTCACAGTCTAAAAATAGCATGCATGCGGTACGCAATTACAAATGCTTTGGTAGTAATATCTTCATTTATTTTGCTTGCAATGAAAAAACAAAAAAGAGAATGGATAAAAATGATTAAATCATTATCATTTTACACAATACTCCAAAAATGTGCCGGACAAAAGTATTGGCACCCTTTGAAAAATCATGTGAGACTTCTCTAATTTGTGTAATTAAAAGCACCTGTTACTTACATGTGGCACATAACAGGCGGTGGCAATAACGAAATCACACTTGCAGCCAGTTAAAATGGATTCAAGTTGACTCAACCTCTGTCCTGTGACCTTGTGTATACAACATTGAGCATGGAGAAAAGAAAGAAGACCAAAGAATGGCACCCTTCAAATCTCAGAGACCTGGAGCTGGTAGCCAAAGAAGAATGGTCTAAAATTCCAGCAGAGAATTGTAAAACACTCATTGATGGATACTGGAAGCAGTTGTTTGCAGTTATTTTGTCTAAAGGTTGTGCTATTAAGTAATAGGCTGAGGGTGCCAATACTTTTGTCTGGCCCATTTTTGGAGTTTTTTGAAATGATAATGATTGAATTTTTTTTTCATTCTCTTTTGTGTTTTTTCATTGCAAGCAAAAAAAAAAAAAAAAATACTACCAAAGCATTTGTAATTGCAATCATTTTCTGGGAGAAATTGAGCATACGACTTATATATAGGGTTGTTCCGATCATGTTTGTTGTGCTCCCGATTCAATTCTAATCATTCCTGATAATTTTTCCCGATTATATACATTTTGGCAATGCATTAAGAAAAAAATGAATAAAACTCGGACGAATGTATACATTTTACATATAGTACATAAGTACTGTATTTGTTTGTTTGTTTATGACAATAAATCCTCAAGATGGCATTTACATTATTAACATTCTTTTTGTGAGAGGGATCCATGGATAGAAAGACTTGTGACTTTGTATATTGTGACTAAATATTGCCATCTAGTGTATTTGTTGAGCTTTAAGTAAATGATACTGTAGCATGCCCAAATGCATGATGGGAAGTGGAACCATGACTGCGTAGTGCTACCGATTGATATATCTTTGCGTTGGGAAATAACATAAGGTGTTAAGAAAAAGATCAATTGCTACCTTGCTTCCCCACATTGCTTCCCATGATATTTCTAATCGTAGGGAGAGGGATTGTAAGGCTTTAGCCTATTAAAAAAAGGCTGCCAAAATTCACTCTACTCATTTTACGCTCCCTTTTATCTCTCTAAATGGGTAAAACGGCGCCATTACAGATTGAGCGCGACAATGCGTTAGTGGGTCGTGCAGCGCATGCGTTAATCGCGTTAAATATTTTAACGTGATACTTTTTTTTTTTTTATTAATTACCGCCGTTATCGGGATAAATTTGATAACCCTACCTTAAGCCTAAACTAAAGACTCTCGATGAGTGTAACATATTATATCTGTAACGTTAAATACATTTAGAAAACAATTTAATTAAAAAATATATTTTAAAAAAAGGCATGGCCGATATTTTTTTGCCGATTCCGATACTTTGAAAATGACATGATCGATCGGGACATCTCTACTTATATATGTTTTTTTCCTCTTCGTTGGGCATTTTATGGCTGGTGCGACTTATACTCGGGTGCGACTTATAGTCCGAAAAATACGGTAAATGCGTAGCAATGACAACATAGACAATGTGGCGGTTACAGCATGAATGAGCGACAAACTTGCGGGCCAAATGGGAACCCCTGTACATTTGACTCACCTGTTTAAAAGTTTAAAGCAGGTAGCAATGGCGTTTAGATGCTGCTGTTAAGTCATACAGACTTTGTTCTGCTACTGCTTCAAGATATGATTCATCCTATGAGCTGTTGCACTCACCCAGAACAAAACGCGCATATTTGACCTGATATTCTTACCACTCCGAGTCGCCAAGAGACATTTTTTCACTTTTGTCAATGTGTCGAATGAGTCAGCCAAGCTGCCTGGGCTAGTATAAGGGTGTCACTCTTCAGGGAGACTTTAGCGAACACTTAAGTGCTCGGAGAACCAAACACATAAAAGGTGTCTAAACGTTCTGTCACTCTCCCCAAAGAAATTAAGTCATTTTAAAAGGCTACATGGACGTTAAGAGTTTTTCCACAATTGCTAAAACACCATTCCCTGAACCAAATTAGCAGAGAATAAAAAGTATCTGAAATTTTTGGAATTTCTCACATTTCTGCATAAAATCCCCATCAAATGTGATCTGATTTTTGTCACAATCACACAGATGTATGAACAGTGTCTGCTTTAACTAAAACCACCCACACATTAATAGGTTTTCATATTTTAATGAGGATAGCATGCATGCAAACAATGACAGAAGGGGAAAAAACAAGTAAGTGAACTAGTGCTGCAACGATTAATCGATTAACTCGAGTATTCGATTAGAAATAAATATTCTAGGGCTGTCAAAATTATCGCGTTAACGGGCGTTAATTAATTTTTTAAATTAATCACGTTAAAATATTTCACGCAATTAACGCAGATGCCCCGCTCAGACAGATTTAAATGACAGTACAGTGAAACGTTCACTTGTTGTGTTTTATGGAGTTTTGCCGCCCTCTGCTGGCGCTTGGGTGCGACTGATTTTATAGGCTTTAGCACCCATGAGCATTGTGTAAGTAATTATTGACATCAACAATGGCGGGCTACTAGTTTATTTTTTTATTGAAAATTTTACAAATTTTATTAAAACAAAAACACTAAGAGGGGTTTTAATGTAAAATTTCTATAACTTGTACTAACATTTTTTTCTTAAGAACTACAAGTCTTTCTATCCATGGATCGCTTTAACAGAATGTTAAGAATATTAATGCCATCTTGTTGATTTATTGTTATAATAAACAAATACAGTCCTTATGTACCGTATGTTGAATGTATTGTATATATCCATCTTGTGTCTTATCTTTCCATTCCAACAATAATTTACAGAAAAATATGGCATATTTTATAGATGGTTTGAATTGCGATTAATTGCGATTAATTACAATTAATTCATTTTTAAGCTGTAATTAACTAGATCAAAAATTTTAATCGTTTGACAGCCCTAAAATATTCAAATTAAATTTTGTTGCCTCGAGTATTTGTTTGATTAAAGTGGCGTAATGTTTTATTTTGGAAGTTTTTACATTTAGTTTATTGATTAGGGTGGATACATTGGCCTCTGGTCTGCCTCATTTCACATGGCTGAATCCAACTGCTCCCTGTTAAGACCCACGTAAGCTAAGTTTTTCTTTGGGCTAAAGTTTTTTAATGCATTTGTAATTTAGTTTATATGTATATTTAGCCATTTTTTTGTGGGAATATGAGTCCGAACCTTTTGTTAAGCGCATTGGGGAAAAAAAAAAAGTTAGCATTCTATAGCATTTAAGCAAGCGGACTTTTTCCATTTGAGTTATCCACTTGTTCTTTTTTTGTACATAGATCCTCATTTTTTTTTAGTACAATTTGAAGCTCAGCTCAGGTATTTTAATTTTTCATATTCCTTTTCCGATTACTCGATTATTCGAACCGACTAGTTCATCGATTAATCGACTACTAAAATAATCGATAGCTGCAGCCCTAAAGTGAACCCTCTGCCTAAGGAGACATAAAGAGCAATTGAAACCAATTTTTACCAAACAATTCAAAGAGCATACGACAGGAGAGAAAATGTCTTAAATAGCATTATTATCTGAATTATTAGCAAAGCGCAGATGACGAGAAATTAGTCTTTTAATCTGCCGGTTAGCCACGCTTACCATTATAGGGCTCTAGCGTCCCCAACAGGTGGATGACGTCAGCGGGAGACTGGGATCATCGGTTTTACTATGCAGCCCGTTGAGGGGGAATTATTCAGAACGAGGAAAACGTGACGAAGAGAGCCGCAAAATGTCATTGTTTCAGTCTCTCTACTCCAATATTTTTACGGGATATTCTTTTTATCCAAGTATTTTCCCCAATTGCTAAATAAATGTCATGGTCATGACAAATAACAGTCTTGTGCTAAATGGAATATGAAATAATAAAAATGCATTTATTCAGGATGACATGGCAAAATTACTCCATAATGGTCAAAACTGTCGACTTCACCTTTACTGTCGCACCTCCTGAACGATATTTTATGACACCTAAATCGGAAATATGTAATTTCCCTTCCCCGGCTTCGGATAATGTAAACAAACCAAGAGGTTGATGTTTCAAAGTCTTCGAAGCGGAAAATCACACATAACTAGCCCGGATCATTTCACATGACGACTGGGTTGTAGATTGTCTTCGCCGGAGAGCAATTTACAGCTCGTTCCCCGAAGTAGGGCGGCTGCAGTTGTTGTGCAGCTAACGTGCAGCTAAAGTGCATGAGGAGAGCTTTTTACATGCCTATCAATGATCAAACGTAAGTAGTCCTTAATTTAAAGAAAGTTTGTAGTGTTTCCTTTGTTATCGCTGTATTCGCGGCTATTTCTAACTCAAAGTTGCAATTTCTGTTCGGTCGGAAAATTGGACAGAAAACCGGGCACATGAGCACAATAAGCAGAATATAGTGCTCTCCTGGCACGTGGATGTGCGACAAGCCGCCGGTGTCCAATGATCCCACAGTAGTAGGGCTTGTTTTGGCCAATATCCACGGTGAATGGGAACCTTTAAACTCCAAAAAGGCGCACACCCCTCTCCATCATACAGCAAGATTTTTCTACAGTCGTTTGGCTGGCATGATGCGAAAAATGAACGTATTAATCCGCAAAATCAGCTGAATCCTTAGTCCTCATTCACAACAGTACGGCTGTATAGTGAAGAGGATGCCTTCATCCGTACAGGTCACAGCGCCCTCCTTCTCAATGCAAGACCGAAGCCGGAAGTCACTCATTTTCATGGCGCGGGATTCAAAAAACTAAATAAATATAGCGATCGCTTCCACACACAGCCAAGCGGTCCATATCATTCAGGAGCATAAAATACCGCGTGTATTATGAAACAAACATGCTTTTTCGTGTCACATGCACTTTATGTCAGGTGTGTGCCCAATCACTGTTGAGTGTTTTAAAGCTGCCATGCCTACTATAAAACACACACCTGGTAAGAATTGTCTTGTTGAGAAGCATTGTCTGATGTGCATCATGGCTCGGTCAAAGGAGCTGTCTTAAGACCAAGGATTGTTTATTCGTATAAAGCTGGGAAAGGATACAAAACCATCTCTAAAAGTCTGGATGTTCATCAATCGACAGTCAGAGAAGTTGTCTACAAATGGAGAGAATTTGGCACTGTTGCTTCCCTCCCAAGAAGTGGCCGTCCACCAAAGATGATGCCAAGAATTCAGCGCAGAATACTCAGAGAGGTAAAACAAAACCCTAGAGAGTCTACTAAAGACTTACAGAAATCACTGGCACAGTCCAATATCTCAACTATAACAGTTGCAAAAAGGCACTTGGCACTCCACAGATGTTTTGGCAAAATATTTTGTGGACTGATGAAACCAAAGTTTAATTGTTTGGGAGTAACACACAACGTCATGTGTGGAGGAAAAATGGAACAGCTCACCAACATCAACACCTCATCCCCATCATGGAGGGAGCATCATGATTTGGGGCTGTTTTGCTACCTCAGGGCCTGGACAACTTGCAATCATTCATGGAAGAATGAATTCAAAAGTTTATCAGGATGTTTTGCAGGAAAGCCTGAGGCCGCCTGTCAGACAGTTGAAGCGAAAAAGAGGATGGATGCTGAAACAAGACAATGATCCAAAATACAGAAGTAGATCAACTTCAGAATGGTTTCAGAAGAACAAAATACACATTCTGAAGTGGCCAAGTCAAATTCCAGACTTGAACCCCAAGAGAGCGATTCATGCCAGACCTCGTAGGAATCTGACTGAACTACGGCAGTTTTGTAGAGAACAATGGGCCAAGATTAGTCCTGGTGGATGTGCCAGACTGATCTGGAAGTGTCTGGTACAAGTTATTGCTGCCAAAGGGGAGCCACAAAATATCACATGTGATGGTTCACTTACATATTTTTCCCCCTTCTGTCATTGTTTGCATACTATCCTCATTAAAATATGAAAAGCTATAAATGTTTGGGTGGTTTTAGTTAAAGCAGACACTGTGTTTTCATCTGTGCGGTTTTGACAAAGATCGGATCACATTTGATTGATGGTGATTTTATCCAGAAATGTGAGAAATTCCAAAAGGTTCAGATACTTTTTCATACCACTTTACATACGAAAGATAATACATTCTGTAATAGGTAAGTCCATCTTGCAGCAATGCAACATTGCAACTACGTTTGAGTGAATGTATACAAAGGAAATATACACAACAAAATGTGCAACACAATGTTCATGTACATAAAACAAAAGAAGAATCTAACTTACAAGCAATGGTTTCGAGGCACAAACAGCGAGACAAAACAGCAAGCAATGGCTGCCGAAGTTAGCTCATCCTTCCTTTTTGTTATGAGCTTGAGTAGTCATGTGATAACGTCTGTAGAATGTGCTGGAATCAACCAAACTAGTTACCTTTAGCTCTACCAGGGTGGGTCAATACATTAAAAATAAAGACAGACTATCAGAGGACCTGACAGCTTATTTAATGTGTTTTTCTAGTAGCAATTGGAACTAGGAGAGGGAACCTCTTGGTACCTCACGATACGATACGATTTGCGATACAAAGCTCACGATAACGATGACCTGACGATATGGCGATACAACGAATATCGATACATTGGTCAGGAAATCATTCTGGGATATTCTACAAACAACTAATAAACAGAAAACAAGCTGGGCTGCCGGCCGCGGGAGTGGGGTGGGGGGTCGGGGCTCCTTTGCTGGGCTGCGGGAGGAGGGATGGGCTGCGCTTAAAAAATAATATTGGACATACAAATCTGGAGGGGCAGGCGACGCAGAAGACGGTTTCGAGGCGGTCTGGCCGACTTTTGATGACGCACATAGAGTTTTAGACTCGGGTGGAGAGAGCTAGCTGTGGCGGCTAGCTTCAAACTGGCGTCGAGCACTGCGTTCAAGGTCTGCAAAGCCCTCCAGCCCGATTTGTTTGCCGTGTCCTACAACCAGCCAATGGGAAGCCATAGCAGATTTCTGGCGTCTATGGAACTTCCCAAACTGCGTTGGGAGCCTTGATTTTAACGTTATCATAAAAAGCACCGAGGCACTCTCAATCAGTGATGATGTATCGTGTGTGAACTGTCTGTTATTGAAAATTAAAAACAACTCTTTTGACACCAAATCTGTGCAGTTTTTGGCCGACTGGGTCACCGCTTCGTGTGGCTACTCGATTCCGAACACACGTCTCGGTGGTTCTTCCATTTTTTTTTTTTTTTTTTTCAATCGCCGACCTTGCCATTTGGCAATCACAAGAATGTCTTGACGAGACTTGCTCTTCGATGATACTCCCGTCGACTTGGTCCATTTTTGCGTGTAGAAAATAATGTTTGATTCTATTCTACAACGGCGGTGATTTCGCGCTAAACCGGAAACAACAGTCTGAGCGGACCAATCACAGTCCGTTTTCGCCACGTCATACACGTCTACGTGACGCGAAGGTTAGAAAATTCGAGAGGCGCGCGTCAGGCTACGGCGTAGGGTCGTAACTTGGGTTTTCCTTGACGGCGCAGGTCTGACGCGGAAGTATAACTCGGCCTTTAAAGTTAATTGAGACACTGTTATGGTGGAAGATTTTGGTAGCCACTTGTTGGTTCATTTTTATTTGTACTTTTTTTTTTGACATTGACACCTTTTTAAAACAGGGTACCCGCGGGTTATTAAAAGTATTAAAAAAAGCATTGAATTTAGTTTTCCATTATTAAAGGTACTAAAAGTATTAAATTAGCTGTCGTAAGTCTGGAATTTTTTCACCGTGGTTTTAATTTTCAAGAACATCTCAGTGCAACCTAAATTATATCCGTGACGAAGTTTTTTTGTTTTTTTTTAATCCATAACGAAGATGACGCGTAGAATTTTTACGATGCACTTCACTACAAATCATAATGCACCTCGTGCGTGCGCGCTGTTAGCATCATTAGCATCAACATCACGACAGCAGGCAATTGCACAGTAGCCTACTGTGTGCTAACGTAAGGAACTGCTCAGATGCCTTAGTTGTTATGTTCGAAGAAAGCCTCAACAAGACAACCAAGTCCAAACAGTTGGACCAGCATGTGAGGTATTGGATCGGCGACCAAGTCGCATCCAGATTCTTTGGGTCGCAGTTTATGGGTCATGCGAAGGCAGTGGACCTGCTTAACATTTCAAAGTAAGTTGCCAATTTCTCCAATTAAAATGTGTTAGATGCAATAATGTATTTCTGCACGGTTTGCCTTTCGAATGAATGTGAATTTCGTAGTTTTAACTCAAGAGTTAGCCATGTTCAATGGGGTATTGGCAGGTGCACTAGCCTTACCATGGATAAACCGGAGTCGTAGATCCACCATCACCCTCAGATACACAACACGGTTGACACTATAATTGGAACGAGTGCGGGGTAACGTTGATCTGAATAACATGGCATGGTGATAGGCAAATTATAATGTAGGTGAGAGTAAAACACCTCCTGTTATATTTAAATGTTTTTCTTGATTGAATAAAAATATGGATTTTCTCTATCTGATTAAAAGAAATGTCTTCAATAGCTAACAAAGGATTAACATGTGTTTTGTATACTTCTTGTAATGTGATTAGAAAAAAACAATGACCAAGGGAAACGGCCATGTGTAGCTTTTTTTTATTTTGTGGTAATTATTGGTAAACGACTGCTATTTAGTGGCTGTTTTTCAAACTTTCACTGCCAATTGCAAGATTTTCCCAAGCACTTTACAGTTAAGGTGACCAACTTGACAATCACCAACCTACCACCTTGACTAGGTCCTCTTAAAAGGGAAACCTGTTGTATTGCAAATGTAATTTCTGAAGTTGCTTTATCCTGGGAAAAAAAAAAAATCTGAAAGACTTTATATTTAAATGTGTTTTAATTGTATCTTCAGTAAATGTGCATTCTTTTGTCAAACACAGTAATTGAGGTTAAATTTGATGTTCAGTGCGTTATTTTTTTAATATGATTCAATATTATCTGAATAATGGGTGCGAGAAAAGTATTTTCAGTTGAAATGGTATTAAAAAAGGTCTTAAAAGTCTTGAATTTAGATTTATCAATCCCGGGGGGACCCTGTAAAACGATATTTCGATTTTTGGCAGAAGCATATCGATTACCTTTTGGGATACAAAGTATCACGATATATCACCTTTTCGATATTTTGTCACACCCCTAATTGGAACCAAGAAAAGTTGTTTGTGCTGCTGTCGTGTTTGAGATATTTACAATTCTTTTCACAGTCAGCCAGACCCCCATTTTGATTAAAAATGGCTGAAAATGACACAAACGATCATTTTCACCATTGCGGTTTCGCCCTGTCCTAGCAATGTTTGTGTATCCATTTTCTAGTATTTCATAAGTATTTTAGCCAGCTCGAGTGTGTGACTTTCACATAACAGATGCGCAAAGTGCCTTGATTAACACATCGCATTGCGGCCCTTTATTTTTAGCCTGGGCAGGATGGGCGGGGACAATGTGGAAACGATTTTATTACCCTTCTGTTTGGAGATGAATGGGCGACAGTGAGTAAGAGAAGTGGCGCCTTCTGGATTCATTTGTCTTTGCCACGTCGAGGCGTGGACGGAGGACCGAGCAGGCGCTCGGTTAGCTCCATCATCATTTGCGCGATGGCCCACGAGGCTACGCTAACAAGTTGCTAAGAAGAAAGCAACTCTTGTGTGAATTCAACTCAAAAGAAACATCTCGGATCGAGAATTGCGGTTCGCTTTTAACGAACGATAGCCATCCATTTTCTATTGTGTCGCGCTTGTCCTCATTAGGGTTGCGGGTGAGCCTATCCTAGCTGTCTTAAGGGGCGATAAATTGCAACTGCTGCATTTCTTCTTAGCGACATACAGTTCACTTGTTTTGCTGGACTGAGATGCGGTGGGCCAGATGACCTCGCTTGGAGGCGCAAAATAACTTTCCCTGTGTGGGTGTCATGATCATCTCCTGCTGTTACACGGAAATTGAGTTCAGTGTGTCTGTCTTTGCAGGAGCTCTTCACGGCAGAGTGCAAATTCAAAGAGTCGGTGTTCGAGAACTACTACGTCATCTACTCGTCCATGTTATACCGACAGCAGGAGTCAGGTCGGGCCTGGTTCCTCGGTCTTAATAAGGAGGGTCAAGCCATGAAGGGGAACCGAGTGAAGAAAACCAAACCAGCCGCTCACTTCCTGCCCAAGCCATTAGAAGGTACGGTTTGTATTTAAATATTAGGTTTATTTGCGATCTGGTACAAAATTTCAGCCTTTCAAAATATAACGAGAAGAGTGCTTCAGTGGAGTTCAGTTTGTCCTGCTAAGAACTCACCAGATTTTGCCTTTAGCTCATGGAGAGGCACTGCTTAAGTCACTAGCTCCGTCTAGTGTTAAAACTGAGTAGTGCAACAGAGCGTTGGCTAAATTTAAGATTCTTGTC
This sequence comes from Corythoichthys intestinalis, assembly GCF_030265065.1. Classification (NCBI taxonomy): domain Eukaryota; kingdom Metazoa; phylum Chordata; class Actinopteri; order Syngnathiformes; family Syngnathidae; genus Corythoichthys; species Corythoichthys intestinalis. Next base: position 3,488,191 of record NC_080406.1, read on the forward strand.
CTTCAATTCAATTCAATTTTATTTGTATAGCCCTCAATCACAACAGAAGTCTCAAAGGGCTTTACAGAGGCAATATGATACACAATTAGAAATGAAGCAACAAAAATGAATAGATACAGTTCAAGTCCTGGGTATCCCCTATCCTAAGACCCTCCATGCCGGCAAGGAAAAACTCCAGAGTCAATTGGGAGAAAAATGAGAAACCTTGGGGAGTACCACAGTCAGGAGAGATCCAATCCCAGGACGGATAGACAGGAACCCCAGAACTGCTAATGGGAATTAGCAAGCGAAGTTATAGTCCGTAAAAATACAGTGGAGTAAAGGAGCAAGAAGAGGTCCCTCTAGTCAGATGAGACGGGGGTAGCAGCGAGGACGTCTATCCAGCCAGGGGTCCGGACAGTCAGGAGGCTGCAGCTGAAAAATAGCCCCTCCCCATAGGGGAGGGGGGAAAGGGGACACCGGGTGACTAGTGATGAAGAGATTAGACAACTAGATATTAACATTGGAAAAATAGAAATAAAGTAAGACAAGTGGTAGGTAGAGTAAGAAAAGGAGATAGAACTCAGCGGCTGTACTGCCCCCAGCATTATAGCTTCTAGTGCAGCTTAGACTAAATTGTGAGTCTACTCCGACTTCAACTAGCCTAACCATAAGCTTTGTCGAATAGGAACGTTTTTAATCTAATCTTAAATGTGCAGACTGTCTCGGCTTCTTTAATACTAGCTGGAAGCTGATTCCATAAAACAGGGGCTTGGTGGCTAAAGGCTCTAGCTCCGACAGTACTTTTATAAACTCTGGGAACTACCAGTAGACCTGCATTCTGAGATCGGAGTGTTCTGTTGGGGCGGTATGGAACCAGAGCATCGGTGAGATAAGATGGCCCCAACCCATTAATGGTCTTAAATGTAAGAAGGAGGATTTTAAATTTAATTCTAAACTCGACTGGAAGCCAGTGAAGTGCCTGGAGCACAGGGGTGATGTGCTCTCTTCTGTTGGTTCCTGTTAAAAGTCTTGCTGCTGCGTTTTGGACTAGCTGAAGACCTTTTAGAGAGCTTTTAGGACAAGCTGCAAGTCGGGAGTTACAATAATCCAATCTCGATGTAACGAACGCGTGAATTAATTTTTTTGCATCGCTTTTAGATAAAATATTTCTAATTTTGGCGATGTTGCGCAGGTGAAAGAAAGCCGTTCTACAGGTTTGTTTAATGTCTGCTTTAAACGATAAGTCAGGGTCAAATGAAACTCCTAGGTTTTTAACTGTGGTGCTGGAGGCTAGACTTACATTGTCCAGAGTGACTATCTGGGCAGCTAAAGTCTCTCTCACACTTTTCGGGCCTATTATAAGGACTTCTGTCTTTTCAGGGTTAAGTAGAAGATAGTTAGTGCTCATCCAGGTATTTATATCTCGGACGCAGGCGCTTAGTTTTCTTCACTTTCTGGAAAAACTCAGACCATGTCAGGGGTGTTACTGGGGGGAGGGGGGTGTACACGCAGTCTGGCCACCGTGAATGGTATCCCATTCATATAGTACTAGACCTGGGAATCTTTGGTCACTTAATGATTCGATTACGATTACGATTCAGAGGCTCCGATTCGATTATAAAACGATTATTGATGCACCCCCCTCCTTTTTTTTTTTTTTTTTTTAATGTTTTGTACATTAGTTCCAAAATTAGGGGTGTAACGGTACACAAAAATCTCGGTTTGGTACGTACCTCGGTTTTGAGGTCACGGTTCGGTTCATTTTCGGTACAGTAAGAAAACAAAATGCAAAATATCAATGTGCTAGTTGGTGATTACACACTTTTGTGCTTTCAACAATAGGAACAGTAGCCTATACAAAGCTGGAATTCTGCTCCAAAAGTAGCGGGTATTTAAAGATAATAATCCAACAACAATTTTGCTTTTCAGACCCCGTGTATTGGTCAGCTTTCTCTCTGAAAGCAGGAAGAAAAAAGAAGTCCTGTGCTAAAGAGAAAAGCAATCCCAATGACAAAGATTTTAACATGAATTTTACAAATTAAATGCCTCAATAATTTTTTTTTTTTTCTCATGAACGGTTTTCAAAAGCTTTATTGATGGATTTTCTCAAGTTAAAGCGCCACACAGAAATTAATAAATGTAACTGTGTAAGTAGGATCTGTATATTATTCTTATTATTTAAATACAGCTGTTTTAGCTCATTTCAAGTTATTTTATTTAAATGGGCTATTATTTATTTTACTATGTGATCGTATTGTACAAATGTGATGTAGTATTCATTTATATTGTATATTTTATGTTGTATAACTTAAGTTCCTATGTGAATATTAGGCTACGTTCATACTACAGGTCTTAATGCACAAATCCGATTTTTTCGTGTTTTTCCGACTCGAGTGAGGCATTAACTTGACGGTCTGAACGTGACAAGTCGCATAGAACGGGACCATTTCAAATCCGATCTGGGTCACTTTCGTATATGGGTCAAATCGGATCTGGGCCACATTTTTCCAGACTGTCGCGGCGGTCTGTACTGTCCAGTCCCGCAAATCAGATTTCATGCTGCAATTACGTCATCAAATAGCGAGAGAGTCGTTACCGTAGCGATGCACCTGTGCGTTATTAGCGCCTAGCTTGCAGTGAACACGGCTTTTGGGGAAGGGTTGGGCTTCACAACAGTCATAAAAAATAAAAATGGGTTGAGGATAAGCCTGAGAATGCTCAGTTTTCTCTGTTACAAGTGAGCAATATTTCAACATTGCTTACACGGCCGAGAGAGAGTCGGGGCAAACTGCCCATATGTGTGTGACGTGCACGGACAGTGCGTGCATGCTATCGATCCATATAAACTTTGAATATAAGCCTAAACGGGGATTATTTATGTCTGTTATTTGTGTCCACCTTTTGAAAAGCAAAATATGATATCCCTGGAATGACGGATGACGTCTGTCATTTGTTTTGATGCTTCTGCGCATGCGGGTCTTCTTGCTTAGCGCGTGTCCGACTGCGAATTAGTGCGCATGCGTAATACTTGAACGGTCTCAATGGATAAAGGCAGTCTGAACGGGCACGCCAAAAAAACGGATATGACAAAAAATCGGATTCGTGCATTAAGACCTGTAGTATGAACGTAGCCTTAGTTCCTACTTGTTTTGTTGTGGTAGGAGGGTTTTGTATTGAATATGGGGCCGTGTTGGTTAGTATTATAGCAGAGAAGACAACTGTAAATCAACAAAGACAAGTCAACTGTGCCCCGATCTACCACTCAAGAGATCTGATGGACTCAAAAAGTGGGTTACGGTAGCATACTAGTTTGAAAATCGACTGGATCCACCGTATTTTTACACAAGTGACTTCCGATCTGCCCGGTCTGCTAGCTAGTAGTATTGACGCAGGAGGGCCGTGTCTCGCGTCAAATAATAAACTCTGCCGTTGTTTTCGCGTGCATCACGTTGAGCCGTTTCTGGGACGCAACACGCGGCCGCACTGCGCCTGGTGTGCATTCGCTGATTAACTTTAACGGCCGCGTTTCACTGCGTTCTTGCGGCGGCCACGTTGTTGCGCCGTTGACGTTTCTTACTGTCCTACTGTGTTGGTCCTCATTATAGTAGGGAAGACGGAGTAAATATAATCTACACCAAGAAACTGTAACCCGATCGACTCACAGCCTCGAAAAGTAAGGGTTACATTACGTCAGAAACTCGTTCGGTACGCCCCCGTTCCGAACCGAACGCCAAGTACCAAAACGGTTCAATACGAATACATGTACCGTTACACCCTTATCCAAAATTGTTCAAAAATCTTCTCAGGCTAAACCAAAGTACTATTTCAGTATAAAGTCAACATATAACAGTAAACAAATATACAAAAATAACAGTAAATGAAATACTCCAGTCCCCATTCTGTATCAGCAGCTTTAAACTACATTCAATTAATTTAATGTTGTGAATCAACTGTTACAGTTGTAAAAATTGCTCCCGTTATTCCATAATTTCCCTTCTGTCTACTTTTGTCAAAGTTTTAAAACTATTTCATCATTTAAAGATAGATTCAAGACAAGATTTTGCCGATTTAGGAGTATTTTAAATAAAAAGTTAATTAGGTTCGCTACAAAAGAGCCTTCTAGAGAAGTCTACTGCTTTAAGATGGCGGCTGTTCACTAACGCCGGCAAGTCTGTCATTTCGCATCTCTGTTCAATAATACATGTTCTAACACCGCCGTCGTCTGTCATTTTGCATCTAGTTCTACATATATATGATATCTACTGTAGCTGTATGTTTGCAGCAGCTAGCAACTGGGCGTTGTTTGTAGCAGCTGTCGGCCGCATTCAGGTATGATTGTTTTTTTAATCTAGCGGCAGAGTTGAACATGATATTTACTCTCGGTCCGTTCCTCATTGCGTCCCAAAGACCGCGCCTACTGTGTTTTACTTCCGCTTTACCTGGTATAATTCAATAATCGGAATTTGGATGTTTGTGCATTCTCGAATCTTCCACGGCCGAATCGCGAATAATCTAAGAATCGGAAATTTCGCACGCCTCTATATAGTGTGTCCTAAGTTTTAACCTTTGTGTTGTTGCCTCCTCTTTCACCTTAAGAAAAATAAAATAAAATGAAATGTTGATTTTGTCCTAGGGGGCGCTACACACATTTACGCATATATGTCTTTCTTTCTTTCTTTGTTTATTACGAACACTTTTAATTTATTCATTGATAACACATCTTAATCCTATAATTTATTTACACTTTCTCCTAACTAAAGTTTTTTTTTTTTTTTTTTTAATATATATATATATAACAGAAACGGTAACAGTGGCAGTCAGATACCATTGTAATTCTTTTCAGGTCATTCATTGTCACGTTACGCTAAAAAAATAAGTTGAAAATATAAAAATGGCTGACCTCTTTGTCCTCTGAAAGACCATGCCAACCCAACATAATGTTTACTGCATATGAAACGTGAATGGATTCGCCGAGCTGGTGTTAAAGTCCGCGCAAGTTGATTCGGTCTTCAAATTTTTTCCTCCCGACTTTTTGGTTTCCGGAAAAGTATGAAGAAAACATCCTTCATGTGTCGTAATGTCTAGAGTCGTTTCTACAAGTTCCAAAAAAGCAATGCGTGATCGGCATGTTCGTTTTTGAAAGATTATCGGAGAAAAGTAGCACTCATTACGTTTTGTCTATGCGAGGGTGGGTCTATAATGTCCCACTTCAGCTTTACTTCCGCTTTACAATGCAACGTCGCGGTGTAACGCGTGGCAGGGCAGGATGAGTGCATAAAAGGTAAAAAAGGGAGTAGACGTCCACTTATGCACTTTTAATAGACAAAAATAAATAAATCCAGCTCAACCACTCGCCACTTGGGAGTGCAACGGACCATGCACACATGATCACACTTGACTCCCCAAAAAGTAGGTAGCAACTGATGAAGAAAGTGAACATACAACATAAAGAGGCAGCACCGTGTGGTGGATGTCCTAAGGAACAAAGAGTATCACAGAAGTGACCGTTACATAGTCCCCCCTGATGAGAAAAAGGCTGTCCACAGCCGTACACAGCTGAAGATGAACCATAAAACAGCTAAACAGCATGCTATACATAGACAACTGTAAAGGCTGAAAGGCACATAGGGCAAAAACTATATGAAAAATAACAAAAACAAATGCACAGTGGTTTGTACTCTCTGAACTTCAAAAACCTTTGAAAAACATGAACCTCAATTTCAACAACAAACATGGGCAAATATGATAACCAAATCAACACATGACAAAAAAAGAACAGCAGCACAAAACATGGCCAACGACCAGAAACTGCTTACTCCGAGTCAAGTCTGTCAGTGTGAAAGGCATTGGTCCATATACGATTAGCCCAACCAGACGCCATCCTGGGGCAACGTCTGGGCCTGAGGTCGTATCGTTTTGACGATCCAGGAACTAGACGGATCCCAAACCAATGTCGAAACAGCGGTCGGACCATCACATCCAAGAAATAGACGGATCCCTCTCACATTAATGTCGTGGCTGCGGTCGGGAAAACTCCAATCCTCAGAGGCACAGGAATCGCCAACAACCATCCACTTGAGGCAGTCAAAGTCACCTTCAGATCCAAAACTTGACTGAGGTCCAGGGAAAGAATATTCGGGCGCCATTTGTAACGCGTGGCAGGGCAGGATGAGTGCATAAAAGGTAAAAAAGGGAGTAGACGTCCACTTATGCACTTTTAATAGACAAAAATAAATAAATCCAGCTCAACCACTCGTCACTTGGGAGTGCAACAGACCATGCACACATGATCACACTTGACTCCCCAAAAAGTAGGTAGCAACTGAAGAAGAAAGTGAACATACAACATAAAGAGGCAGCACCGTGTGGTGGATGTCCTAAGGAACAAAGAGTATCACAGAAGTGACCGTTACAACGGTCTAAAAATAGCCTGCTTGCGGTACGCCATTGCAATCATTTTCTGGGAGAAAATTAGCATTATCTGACAGAATTGCAGGGGTGTCAATACTTTAGGCCAATGCCTAAACGCATTGAGTTGATACCTTGTGATTGGCTGATGAGAAATTCGGACAGTTACGCCTAATGAAGTGGCCGGTGAGTGTATTTCAAGCAAATAAACTAACAGCGTGCCATTTCTCCTTCCATCCCTAGTCGCCATGTACCGAGAGCCATCACTGCATGACGTCGGAGAGACGGTGCCCAAGGTGGCGGTCCCAGCCAGTAAAAGCACAAGTGAGCCTGTGGTAATGAACGGAGGTAAACCTGTAAGCAAGCCTGACAAACCCGCCACATAGCCACATGTCACCTCCCCTTCTTGACTGTTTGCTGCGTGCCGGGGAGATGGCGGCGGGCCTCTTCCCCCCTCGTCGGAGCGTCTTTCCCCGGCGGACCCGGCGGGCGAATCTTTCCTCCGTTTCTTCTCTCTGCTCGTCCACCTTTGTCTCTGCCTCGCCCTCTCCCTTTTCCAGCTGTCTGACGGAAGGATTCTTAGATTGAGGCTGGGGAGGGTACCGGGAGGGTGGTAGGCGAGTTCCCCGCCGCTGGAGGACATTAACGGACATCTCTGATCCTGGAATGCCTTTAAAAAATTCCTCTGGAACTGTGAGGTTGCAGTGTGAACGTGTGTTTTACAGCCACTTTGCTTGCTGAAGGTTCATATAAAAAAAAAAATCTTTCCAAAAAAAAATCCTTTTCCCTTCTTTAATGCAGAGGAACCTGCAAATAGGTACCTTGAAATCTATTTTCTATACCACAGTTTCACCAGCTATGTCCTGGGATAACGGCTGTATAGATAGAGTAAATATGTGGACGAACGTCCTCTATTTTTTAACGAGTATGTTCCCCTTTTTGGTTTTTCTAGAAGCGGTCACACTTCACTTTTCGACTCGCGTAAAACGAAGACGTACAGAAACGCTAAATGAGAGGTTCTCGACGGAGCGCTAGTTGCAACAGCTGATGCAATCGGTGCGACGGGGCTCTCCGTAAACACGTTAAAAGAGACGTGAGCGGGGAAAACGCCGCACAGGAACGGTGTCAACATATCATACAAGTCCCACCGAGCGTAAGTTCAGCAGTCCGCCTTCTCTGGTACAGTATATCTATTTTTCTTAAAGTTTTATTTCCGAGCGTGGGCTCTAGGAATATCTCTCGGCCTTGTGGGCCTCCGTTGCCGACTTCTCGAACTTATCGGCCGTCGACCTTCGGCCGAGACGGTCCGCCCGAGACCGGCATCCGCGACATTTTCAACATTTATCGGCTGCATCTGCAAACTAAAGCATGGGCAAGATTGATCTTGTGTTGTCTCTCTCTCTTGCAGCAACAGCATAATGTATATTGTAACATTTTAATTGTATTATATTAAAAGTACAGGGGGGGAGGGCGGGGAAATGACTCAACAGAAGTTTTTAAACAGGTAGGTTGTTATTCAAGAGGAATCGTCTCCTAGCTCAGCATGCAGAGTCCAATACTGATCATTCTGGTCTATCACGTGCCTGTTTTCAACCTGGATTTTCCCGGCATGCAAAAACCGGTCCAGTCCCGACTGGGCCAGAGGTGCCTCGCCCACCTGAACACCCACGCAGCATCATTAACAGGACACGTAGCATCATTAGCATAGCGAGAATCACCCCGCTCACTCTAAGGCTGCGTTCAGACTGAAGCCCTATCGGATTCGAATCGGATTTCTCCTCAAATCTGATTTTTAGGGCTGACTGTTCACGCTATTTTTAGCAAGTGTCCAAATCTGATCTGGTCCTGTTCAGACTGGGCCACATGATTGAAAGGGAACTTCAGAGTTTAAAACTTGTAGGCTCTAATAAGCCACGATTGTTGTCTTTTACTATAAATATGTTGTTAGAAATACATAAAATATTGCCATTGATTTAAAAATCTATAATATTTAGTACATGTTTTGACCTACGGAGGGCGCCATGTTTTATGCGGGTAATGGACGCTCGGGTTGATGACCTAGTTTGCCACCGTCACTGGAACAACACTACCGGTGTTCTGCAATTCCTTCCTACGCTGCAAGACGTCCAACACATGCGCTGACCGGTCAAAAGCGGCGAGTACTTTCTATTTATGTTTTTATTGAGTCTTTCCAGCAGGGCCGAGAAAGAAAAGTGGTGTTTGCCACATGGCAAAAAAATTTTTGCCATGTGGCATTTTTTTGGGGCATGTGGCAAAATTGATATTGCCCTGTGGCAAAATGGATTTTGCAATGTGGCATTTTTTTTTTTTTTTTTTTTTTGCCATGTGGCTAAATGGATTTTTTTGCCATGTGGCATTTTTTTTGTCATGTGGCAAAATGGATCTTGCCATGTGGCATTTTATTTTTTGCCGTGTTGCATTTTTTTGCCATGTGGAATTTTTTTGGCATGTGGCAAAATTGATTTTGCCATGTGGCATTTTTTGGGGGGGGCATGTGGCAAAATTGATACTGCCATGTGGCAAAATGAGTTTTGCAATGTCGCTTTTTTTTTTTTTTGCCATGTAGCAAAATGGATTTTTTTTTGCCATGAGGCATTTTTTTGCCATGTGGCATTTTTTTGCCATGTGGCAAAATGGATTTTGCCATGTGGCTTTTTATTTTTTGCCGTGTTGCATTTTTTTGCCATGTGGAATTTTTTTGGCATGTGGCAACATTGATATTGCCATGTGGCAAAATGGGTTTTGCAATGTGGCAATTTTTTTTGCCATTTGGCAAAATTGATTTTTTTGCCATGTGGCATTTTTTTTTACTATGTGGTAAAATTGATTTTGGCATGTGGCATTTTATTTTTTGCCATGCTGCAAAATGGATTTTGCCATGTGGCATTTTTTTTTTTTTTTTTTTTTTTTTTTTTTTTTTGCCGTGTGGCAAAATTTGCCATGTGGCAAAATGGATTTTGCCATGTGGCATTGTTTTTTGCCATGTGGCATTTTTTTACCATGTGGCAAAATTGATTTTGCCATGTGGCATTTTTTTTGCCATGTTGCAAAATTTGTCATGTGGAAAAATGGATTTTGCCATCTGGCATTTTTTTTGCCATGTTGCAAAATGGATTTTGCCATGTGGCATTGTTTTTTGCCATGTGGCATTTTTTTAACCATGTGGCAAAATGGATTTTGCCATGTGGCATTTTTTTTGCCATGTTGCAAAATGGATTTTGCCATGTGGCATTTTTATACCATGTGACAAAATTGATTTTGACATGTGGCATTTTTTTTGTATGTTGCAAATTTGGGTGCCAGTAGAATGTCAATGTGCTGTTATGGTAAGTGCATAGTCAAAAATCACAGCCACACATTTTTTTCTGCCATTTTAAATTAATGGAAAATTTGGGCGTTCATAGCTGTCAATGGCATGGATGTGCATGACCTGCAAAAACGCCATATACAGCTCAAAAAATTGCCACATACCAAAATCCATTTTACCACATACCAAAAAAAAAAAGCCACATGGCAAAAAAAAAAAAATGCCACGTGGCAAAATCCATTTTGCCACATGGAAAATACCACTTTGGGTTCTCGCTGTCTCTCCTTGTGGTACCTTTTCATTGCCTCAAAATACTTTTTGCACGTGTTTCCCACTCATACTTTTCAGCATTGTTTTCTTGTTGTAGCTTTCAAGCAGATTGCTGATCTGTTGACCACATTAGTCACGTAGGGTATACCACCCTTATTTGATATTGCTACGTTCAAGTACTTTCTAAGGCGTCTTTAGTACGTTCTGCCTGTATGCATCTAAAACAAAACAAGCTGAGAGCGCACGGTATCAAATTCGCCTCCTATAGGATGTTTCGCTGGAGTAGCACATTTTGGTTTTGTCGTATTCTCGTCTTATCCCGTCTTTCCTTTTCAATTTGCGTTTGCTGATCATTTTGTGAAATATCGACAGTGCTGTCATGCTCGTTAATGTTCCTCTCGGGTTAAAATTGAAAGGGCTGAACAGATGAAATGTTTATGTCGCAAGAGACATACTCTCGAAGCCTGGCGGCCATCCAGTTTCAATCTGGATGGGCTAAAAATCGGATTTTGGCTTCCAGTCTGAACAAGGCCTAAAATGACCAAAGCCCCTCCCTTGCACACCAACCAGGAAGATTCCTAGAAAACCCTCTCAAGTCATCAACGCTTTCACTGTGATAGCATTTTCGGTTCCGAACCCCGGCGAGATCTATGCGTGACTGCGCTCTTTACCCCGCTCCTTCCAAAAGGTCTTAACTTGATGTCATTTTGAAGAGGTTTGTCTACCTTCAATTAGTCACGTGCATGTACTTTCAGAGGTGTCGGGATATACGTAGTGTAGGACTTGACATGGGCATGTTGCAGGCTACGGCACTCTCGCAAGCTACTCTGCACTTTCACATTGTTACTCTCATCATTAGCGTTGGCAGATGTTGACCATTACATGAGGTTTGTCTTGCTTTAATTCAGCTTTAGTTCATTTATAACTGTCACATTTTCACGTTTATCACGAATAAGACACAATCATCGGTGAATATTATGTTACAATATGTTTGTATGAGTAGATTTAAGAGCTGGAAAGCATTGTACTTGTCCTGTATTTGAGACAGTGTGTAAATTTTCAGTCGTCCAGGTCACGGTAATCCATGAAAAGAAAGTACAGTGGAACCTTGAGATACGCAAGCTTCGGCACACAAAACTTTTTTCAAAGCTTTGTTCGTTTCATATTACGAAGGATTATTCATCATGCAGAAGATCATATGTACTTTAATAGATCATTCCGTTGAGCAGCAATGCAATAATGTAAACGACTAAAATGTACAGTGATCCCTCATAACTTTTAAGCCCTTGTACGTTCAGATTTAAAAAAAATATATATATGGTGTGAAAGTTGCTTGTAAGCCAGCAGAGTCAGGTACTCAAATGACAATAACTCAAAATCAACCGCTCTGATTCGCTGGCCAGCATCCCCGACTAAGAGATCCCTCCCGACCAGTGTTGTTAATCTTACTTTAAAGCTAGCTGACGTACTGCACTTGCACGTACAGTGGGGAGAACAAGTATTTGATACGCTGTCGATTTTGCTGGTTTTCCCACTTGCAAGCCATGTAGAGGTCGGTAATTTGTATCATAAGTTCTCTTCAACTGTGAGGGACGGAATCTAATACAAAAATCCAGAAAATCACATTGTATAATTTTTAAATAATAAAATTGTATTTAACTGCATGAAATAAGTATTTGATACATTACCAACTAGTAAATATTTCGGCTCTTAGTTCTTTTTTAAGAACCCCTCCTGTTCTCCACTCATTACCGGAAGTAACTGCACCTGTTTGAACTTATTACCTGTATAAAAGACAAACAAACTCCAACCTCGCCACAATGGCCAAGACCAAAGAGCTGTGTAAGGACATCGGGGATACAATAATAGACCTGCACAAGGCTGGGATGGGCTACAGGAAAATAAGCAAGCAGCTTGGTGAGAAGGTAGCAACTGTTGGAGCGATTATTAGAAAATGGAAGAAGTTCAAGTTGACGATCAATCTGCCTCGTTCGGGGCTCCATGCAAGATCTCATCTCGTGGGGCATCACTGATCATGAGGAAGGTGAGGGATCAGGCCAGAACTATACGGCAGGACCTGGTCAATGACCTGAAGAGAGCTGGAACCACAGTCTCGAAGAAAACCATCGGAAACACATTACGCCGTCATGGATTAAAATCCTACAGCGCACGCAAGGTCCCGCTGCTGAAGCCAGTGCATGTCCAGACCAGTGTTGTTAATCTTACTGGAAAAAAGTAATTAATTATAGTTACAAATTACTTCTCCTAAAAAGTAATTGCGTTAGTAACTCAATTACCTGAATGTAAGAGTAATTAGTTACTTGGCAAAGTAATTGGTGATAATTACTTTTTTTTTTTCCCCTCAAAAAAAATAAATAAATAAAAACATTGGCCACACTATGTAAAGGTTTTTGTGAAGGTTTTTGGTACAATTGGCCCGAGCCCAATTCTTTACCCTAATGTACCCTTTACCCTGAATCAACTGTTGAAAGGTGTTAAAATTGCTCCCATTATTGCATTAGTTCCCTTCTCTCTACTTTCGACATATGAAAGTTTTAAAACTGTGTCATCATTTAAAGATAGATTCAAGTCAAGATTTTGCCGATTTAGAAGTATTTTAGATAAAAAGTTACTTAGGTTCGCTAGGAAGGTTCTCTACAACAGAGCCGTAATAAAAGGTCTACTGCTTTAAGATGGCGGCTGTTTACTAACGCATCTAGTGAGTGTCTGTCATTTTGCATCTAGTTATATCTATATACAGTACATGTGATATCTACTATGTCTACCATATCTACCATAACATGCGGGCGTAGTTTGTAGGCTATCGGCTACAACAGGTATTATTGGAGCTACCTAGCATCGTGTTTGCTCGGCATCACAACTTTCTTGCCTCCTCCCCACTCCTGCTCTGCTCTGTCGTCTCGGTGAGTCCGTCTCCCTCAGACTTTTCAACCAATATAATAACGCATAGTAACGCATGCCTTGCCGTCCTCAGTAACGGCAACGGCGTTGCCAAGATGAGAAAAGTAATTAGATTACCCACTACCGAAAAAAATAACGCCGTTATATTGTAACGCCGTTATTTTGTAACGCCGTTTTTAACAACACTGGTCCAGACACGTCTGAAGTTTGCCACTGACCATCTGGATCAGTGGTCCCCAAACTACGGCCCGCGGGCCGTATCCGGCCCGCCTCCACATTTGGTCCGGCCTCCTGAACCCCCCCCCCAAATAGTGTTATCTATTTCCTGGCTTTTTTTCTGTGAAGAACCCAAACAGGGTTATTTGGTTATTATCTATTTAATTAATAGTGTTATTATTCATTATTATATGATATTATATCCTATTATATTATGTTATTATTTTTATTTTATTTTGTTGCGTGAAGAATCCAGAAAGGGTAATTTAATTGTGGCTTTCTGAAAAACAATACATTTTTACATTTAGGCACTGCTGCAATCGTCACACTGTTTCTGTTACAAACTGACCCGGCCCCTCATCAGAGAAGGGAAAGTCATGTGGCCCTCACAGGAAAAAGTTTGGGGACCCCTGATCTGGATGATCCAGAGGAGCAATGGGAGAAGGTCATGTGGTCGGATGAGACCAAAATGGAACTTTTTGGTCTAAACTCAGAGGAAAAAGAAGGATGAGTACAACCCCAAGAACACCATCGCAACCGTGAAACATGGAGGTGGAAACATCATTTTTGGGGGCTGCTTCTCTGCCAAGGGTACAGGACGACTGCACCGCATTGAGGGGAGGATGGATGGGGCTATGTATCGCCAGATCTTGGCTGACAAGATCCTCCTTCCTTCAGTGAGAGCCCTGAAGATGGGTTGTGGCTGGGTCTTCCAGCATGACAACGACCCAAATCACACAGCCAAGGCAACTAAAGAGTGGCTCCGTAAGAAGCATCTTAAGGTCCTGGAGTGGCCTAGCCAGTCACCAGATCTGAACCCGATAGAAAATCTATGGAGGGAGCTGAAAGTCAGTGTTGCCCGGCAGCAGCCCCGAAACCTGAAGGCTCCGGAGAAGATCTGCATGGAGGACTGGGCCAAAATCCCTGCTGCAGTGTGTGCAAACCTTGTCAAAGACTACAGGAAACGTTTGGTATCTGTAATAGCAAACAAAGGTTTCTTTACCAAATATTAAGTTCGATTTTTGTGATGTATCAAATACTTATTTCATGCAATTAAATGCCACAAATTTATTATTTAAAAATCATACAACGTGATTTTTTGTTTTTTTGTATTAGATTCCGTCCCTCACAGTTGAAAAGAACTTATGATACAAATTACAGACCTCTACATGCTTTGCAAGTGGGAAAACCAGCAAAATCGGCATGTTCTCCCCACTGTCTCTCATATCAAACTTATAAATGTTCTTCTGAATGCTGTCAGGGATGCAAAGAGGGAGGTTCCAACTCCATATTTACTTGCATTTTCACTTCAGGTTTTACGCACACATGTTCTTATACTTTAGTGCATGTACTGTATGTCCTCTCAATCTTCTCCACTCTCAAGTGTACTGTATGAGGAATACCCGTACCTAGCAGTCTGAGTCTCGTTCTTTTAGGGAAGATTAAAGAAAAGTCACGAATGAAATGATTTATTTTTTTGGAAAAACAAATATCTAATACTATATTACCATTGCAAGTATGCCCATTGGATTTATGTCATGTTATAAACCGAATTTGTAACCATGTACGTATGTTTAAGGTCTTCTTTGCATTGTTTTCCATGCAAAATGTCGTGTCATGCGGCACATTTAATGTTTTATTATTTGAAAAAAAAAAGATAAAAGAAATAAAAAGCTCAAACAATGCAAACTTTCCGACTCATTTGTGTTCATTTGGCAGCATCTGATTTTTACATATAAGCGACTCTATGTACTTTTATTCATGAAAAGTATGGCGTAACACCCAATTTTACAAACAGCGCGTAACCAGCACAATATGTGAATTTTGAAAATGGAAGTCCGTGTTTTTGCTTCTCTGTGCATTGGTTCGTGGCTGTCGCTGTTGGGGTCTCAGTAATCGGCCCCCACCCAGATTTCACAAGCGTTCCCGGTCCAGCCGTCCCAGCACTCACACGTGCCGCAGTTGCATAGTCCGTTCCCTGCAACGTGAAAAAAAAAAAATAGGAAAAAGCTGTATTTGACAGCATAAGCGGAGATTGAGCGTGGGCGGGGGGGAGTGCCCCTCCTAGTTGCCGAAAAATGCCATTGCATGTACAGTAATTGTACGTAGTACGAAGCTCCTAATGGGACATCGACAGAAATAAAACAAATTTAAACCATCTGGTTCGCACCTGATAGTGTGTGGTGCACACTAGAAACTATCTGGTGCACACCAGATAGTATGTGATGCACACCAGATTTTTTCTGGTGCACACCAGAAACAATCCGGTAATCATTAGCATCATATAAAATTTAAGATAGCAGACTTTTGCTGTGCAAGTTAGCCAATTGTACAATATAGCATGATGAAAATGTGCAAGTAATGCAGTAAGATGTTTTCAGTTGAGTCTAGTGCGCACCAGAAACAATCTGGTAAGCATTAGCATTTCTCGCTAACTTGCATAGGAAAAGTCCGCTATCTTAAATGCTATATAATGCTAATGTTTACCAGATTGTTCTTGGTGTGCACTAGCAACAATCTCGGCTGGAGGGCCGAGAAGGAAAAGTGGTGTTTGGTATGTGGCAAAATTGATTTTGCCATGTGGTATTTTTCTTGCCATGTAGCAAAACTGATTTTGCCATGTGGCCCTTTTTTTGCCATGTGGTAATGGCTTTAATGGTAAGTGTATAGTCAAAAATCACATTTCTGCCATTTAAAATTTCTGCCAATTAAAATGAATGGAAAATTTGGACGTGCACGACCTGCTAAAATGCTCTATACTAAAACAAATAAAAATAAAATAAAGCCACATACCAAAATCCATTTTGCCACATAACAAAAAAAAAAAAAGCCACATACCAAAGAAAAAAATGCCAGATGGCAGAAAAAAAGTCACGGGGCAAAATCCATTGTGCTACATGGCAAAATCAATTTTGCCACCTGGAAAAAAAAAATGCCACATGGCAAAATCAATTTTGCAACATGGCAAAAAAAATGCCACATGGCATGATCCATTTTGCCACATGGAGAGAAAAAAATTGGCACATGGCAAAAAAAAAGCAACATGGCAAAATCAGTTTTGCCACATGGTAAAAACAATGCCACATGGCAAAGTCAATTTTGCAACAAGGCAAAACAAGGCAAAAAAAATGCAACAAGGCCAAATCCATTCTGCCACATGGCAAATAAAAATGCTACATGGCAAAATCCTTTTTGCCACATTGCAAAATCAATTTTGCCACATGGCAAAAAATGCCACATGGCCCAATCCATTCTGCTACATGGCAAAAAAAAATGCCACATGGCAAAAATAATGGCACATGGCAAAATCCATTTTGCCACATGGCCAAATCCATTATGCCACATCCATGGCAAAAAAAATGCCACATGGCCAAATCCATTCTGCCACATGGCAAAAAAATGCCACATGGCAAAATCAATTTTGCCACATGGCAGAAAAAATGCCACATGTCAAAATCAATTTTGCCACATGGCAAAAAAAATTGGCACATGGCAAAAAAAAAAAAAAAAGCAACATGGCAAAATCAGTTTAGCCACATGGTAAAAACAATGCCACATGGCAAAGTCAATTTTGCGACAAGGCAAAAAAATGCAACATGGCCAAATCCATTCTGCCACATGGCAAAATCCTTTTTGCCAAATTGCAAAATCAATTTTGCCACATGGCAAAAAAAAAAAAGCCACATGGCCAAATCCATTCTGCTACATGGCAAAAAAAAATGCCACATGGCAAAATCCTTTTTGCCACATGGCAAAAAAAAAATGCCACATGGCCAAATCCATTCTGCCACATGGCAAAAAAAATGCCACATGGCAAAACCCATTTTGACACATGGCAAAATCAATTTTGCCACATGGCAGAAAAAAATGGCACATGGCAAAATCCTTTTTGCCACATGGCAAAATCCATTTTGCCACATGGCAAAAACAATGCCACATGGCAAAAAAAGGCCACATGGCAAACTCCATTTTGCCACATGGCAAATACCACTTTTGATTCTCGCTGTCTCTCCAATATGGTGCTCAGCAGATTGTTTCTAGTGCGCACCAGATTGTTAGTACCCACCTCTGTTTATTGGTGGTGTGGTGTGGGTGGAGGTGTGTTCTGCCAATTTTGAGCCAAATAAATCAATATTTTTGGGGCTGTGGCATTCAAATTCAGCTAGTGTACCTGTACAGACAAGGTCGTCATGTTTGTCACACTCTCTGTCGTCACACTCGCAGTATTCTCCGGACACCCACCAGTCTGTGGTGGAACAAATACACTGGCCACAGTGACAGGAACCTACAACATAAGATAAAATTTGACAGAATTGAACCCTTTCATGAAATTCTCATTGTTAATATGAATGTAAGTCACCTTTGCCGCTGCATAGGACACCATCAGAAGTCTCGCACTGCTCCTTGCTCTGAGCGTCGCTGATGTCA
Organism: Corythoichthys intestinalis; assembly: GCF_030265065.1. Lineage (NCBI taxonomy): Eukaryota > Metazoa > Chordata > Actinopteri > Syngnathiformes > Syngnathidae > Corythoichthys > Corythoichthys intestinalis. Next base: position 3,505,745 of record NC_080406.1, read on the forward strand.
CATGACCTGGGGAAGCGGCACTGTTTGCCAAACCAGCCATTCTCACAGATGCAGCGTCCACAGGAGCAGTAACCGTGACCTGGTTGGTGAGAGAGGAAGGAAAGAAAAATACTTCCACATGACCCAATCGTTCATGAATAAGATAAGAGGTTGTGACACTCTGTGATTTCCAATACAACCTAAAAAAAACTAAACAACAAAGTATAAAAGGCGATCACGATGAAAGTGTTCGCAGCTAATTGAAATGTGATTGTAATTTTAAAGGCAACACTCTGATACATCAGTCTTGTCGATAACATTTAGGTGGCTGACGCTGTGTGCGAGGTACAGCGAGCGCCACATGTAACATTCTAAAATCAAAAGCGATGGCTTGTCCAACTTTGCAGCGGTGGCCTTCTACGCACGGCTGCCTCAATCAGTCAAGGTACGGAGGGAGAGTCATTCATTGGGAGCGACGGAAGCGGCGTGGAAGTTCATTCCGCTTCCGCCATTGCCTCGCACCGAGAACAGATTGTACTCAGGATGTGACAATATATCGGAAAGGTAATACAGTGGTATGAAAAAGTATCTGAACCTTTTGGAATTTCTCACATTTCTGCATAAAATCATCAACTGTGATCTGATCTTTGTCAAAATCACACAGATGAAAAAACTGCTTTAACTAAAACCACCCAAACATGTATAGGTTTTCATATTTTACTGAGGATAGCATGCAAACAATGACAGAAGGGGGAAAATAAGTAAGTGAACCCTCTGCCTAAGGAGACTTCAAGAGCAATTGAAACCAATTTTTACCAAACAATTTAAGTCAGGTGTGTGCCCAATCACTAATGAGCGGTTTAAAGCTATAAAATGTATAACATACTGTATATATATTGGGTAGCCAATAATATCGGTCGATAAAAGCATTTTAAAATGATATAGGATAATATCGGCATCAGTTTTTTTATTATCGGTTTTAGGCCAATATGCATGTTGCCTTCAAAGTGAATGTAAAAGACTTTGTACAAGAGCTGGTCACAGTTTCTAACAGCAGTGACGCTTATTGACCATTAGATGTCTCCAAACTCCGATGCTTTGGAATTGTTATGTGAGTATTATTATTAATGCATCCAATGAGGTGGTTTAAAGCTGCCCTGCCCACTATAAAACACACACCTGGTAAAAAATTGTCTTGATTAGAAGCATTGTCTGATATGCATCATGGCTCGGTCAAAAGAGCTGTCTGAAGACCTGCGATTAAGGATTGTTGATGTGCGTAAAGCTGGGAAAGGATACAAAACCATCTCTAAAAGTCTGGATGTCCATCAATCGACAGTCAGAGAAGTTGTCTCCCGAAATGGAGAGAGTTTGGCACTGTTGCTTTTCTCCCAAAGAGTGGCCGTCCACCAAAGATGATGCCAAGAGTTCCGCGCAGAATACTCAGAGAGGTAAAAAAAGAACCCTAGAGTGTCTACTAAAGACTTACAGAAATCACTGGCACAGTCCAATATCTCTGTGCACACATCAAGTATATGTAAAACTATGGCCAAGAATAGGACTCCTCGGAGGAAGCCACTGCAGTCTAAAAAAAAAAAAAAATTTTTTTTTGCTTGTTTAATGTTCGCAAAAAGGCACTTGGCAAAATATTTTGTGGACTGATGAAACCAAAGTTGAATTGTTTGGGAGTAACACACAACGTCATGTGTGGAAGAAAAATGGAAAAGCTCACCAACATCCACACCTCATCCCCACCGTGGAGGGAGCATCATGATTTGGGGCTGTTTTGCTGCCTCAGGGCCTGGAGAACTTGCAATCATTAACGGAAGAATGAATTCAAAAGTTTATCAAGGTGTTTTGCAGGAAAACCTGAGGCCCTCTGTCAGACAGTTGAAGCTAAAAAGAGGATGGATGCTGCAGCAAGACAAAGATCAAAAAAAAAAACAGAAGTAAATCAACTTCAGAATGGTTTCAAAAGAACAAAATACACGTTCTAGAGTGGTCATGTCAAAGTCCAGACTTGAACCCCATCGAGATGCTGTGGCATGACCTAAAGACAGCGATTTATGGGAGACATCCTAGGAATCTGACTGAACTACAGCAGTTTTGTAAAGAATAATGGGCCAAGATTAGTCCTGATCGATGTGAAAGACTGATATGCTGCTACAGGAAGTGACTGGTTGAAGTTATTGCTGCCAAAGGGGAGCCACAGAATATTAAACGTGATGGTTCACTTACTTATTTTCCCCCCATCTGTCATTGTTTACATACTATCCTTTATATTAAAATATAAAAACCTATAAATGTTTGGGTGGATTTAGTTAAAGCAGACAGTTTTTTCATCTGTGTGATTTTGACAAAGATCACATCACATTTGATGGATTTTTTTTATGCAGAGATGTGAAAAAATCCAAAAGGTTCAGATACTTTTTTATACCACTGTACTCTGTTCATTTGAGAGGATTAAACAATCTGTAAAAGGAGAAAGTCAACTCGCGATATCATTTTTTTGTCTTCAAGTCCCGCCAAGTTTCAATACCGTCTTTTCATTTCACTGCACTTTGATAATAATCATTTGTGTGTTGAGCGAGAGTGCACTTACCTCCACAAACCTCCCCAGAGAGGTCCTCACACTGGCGGTCGTCGCACTCGCAGTTCTTGCCGTGAACCCGACTGTCCCCAGGTGGGTGACAAGTACATTGTCCGCACTGGCACTGACCTACAAAAGTCACACAGACACAATACGGTGTTTTCACATGTCAATTGTCCATTCCTTTTGACAAGAATAGACCAGTACAGCCCTGCTGGAGTGGGATGTAGCCTGGGTCAGTATTTTGCGACCCATCAGACGCAAATTTGGAGAAAAATGATGTCAATCCTTTTGTGCTGCTATCGTTTTTTTTAGATATTTACAATTCTTTTATTGGTCGATCTGAAATCACCTAGCCCAAAAGTTTGATCTAAACCAATTAAAAATTGTTTGTGCTGTAAAAATTTTCGTTTGTGGTGTTATTGTTTTATAGATATTGAGAAGAATGCCCCTCATTTGCTGTGAAATGGACCCGAAGTGATGGTATTGGTCTGTTTAGTTTTGTGGGAGGAGGGGCGCAAACCATGTTGATGACCCCGAAACGCAGTGTCAGCAATAAAATGAAGTTACAAGATACCATAATTTTCAGACGATAAACCGCTACTTTTTCCCCTCATTTTGAATCCTGCGGCTTATAGTCCAGTGCAGTTTATTTGTTGATTTATTTGGGCTAAGGCCATATGAACCACCATGAAGCTTTGAACCAATTGGTTGCAAAGCTTCATTGCTGTATTTGGCCATTACTGCTCCCTTGGGGGAGACAGTCAACCTCTGCTCCCACCAGCTGTCAACATGGTTGTCGTCCAACATGCCTCTTAGCATGCATTGTAGCTGTACAGATGTAAATAACAATCAAAATTCATGTTCTGTGCTAATTATTCCTTCAGTTACTGTTCCAATTGTTTCATTACTTGTTACCTGGGTCTTTCCCAAAGGGAAAGCCAAGTTAATGTTGTTCTGCAACTTTAGCCTACTTATTTTTTTTCTTAGGTTTTCATCTTATTCTCCGCGTTTTTTTGGCGCGTTGCGCAGCCCGAACCATTGCACCGATCGGCACCGTTCAAGTATCGGCACGACCGGAATTATCGCGTAACGATGGGAATTTTTCAAACGGCCCCGAAAAATTTTCCGTTCGCTCGTAAACGGCAATTTTCCGAAAAAAAAAAAAAAATTTAAAAAGAGTTTCAAAATGTATCCCTACAATTTTTTACCTAATCACATAATTTGGGCATCAAAAATTCCGGGACGGTGAGGGGCATAAAAGTTGTATACAGAATTTGGAAAAAATTTACGGTTCCCTGGAAATTTGCCAAAAACTTTCCCATTCATTTCTAATAGGAAAAGTTCCCATTCACTTACAATGGTATTTCCAATGGAATTTACATTGTCGAATCTACTGATGCCAATGTACTTGGATTCTATTGACTATATGAATGTCGATGCCATTGACGGCCATGGACGTCCAAAATTTTTCCCATTCATTTTCAATGGGGGAAATTTTTTTCCCCGCAAATCAACAGAAAATGACCAGATATCAATAGGAGGTGTCCCCCAAACTTCCCCGATTCCATTGACGCTTATAGGGGATGCTGCCATTGACGGCCATGGACGTCCAAATTTCCCATTCATTTCTCATGGCATTTACTTTGTTTAATGCCATTGACGGGCATGTTTCTCCATTGTGTTGATGCCAATGTACTTGGATTCCCATGACACCTATGTAAGTCAATGCCATTGACAGCCATGGACGTCCAAAATTTTTCCCATTCATTTTCAATTGGGAAAAATACAAAATTTCCCCAAATCAACAGAAAATGACCAGATATCAATGGGACGTGTTCTCCAAACTTCCCCGCTTCCATTAACACTTATAGAGGGTGCTGCCATTGATGGCCATGGATGTCCAAATTTTCCATTCATTTCTAATTCCATTTACTTTATTTATTGCCATTGCCACAGCTGTGTGATAAGACTGCCATAAGACCTTCATAATTATGACGTGACACTATCATAGGCATTAATGAATGCTTATGACAGATGTCATTGTCATCCGGCAAATGATGTCACTAACTCCATTTATGTCCAGATCAGATCTTTTACATCCATTCAAAAGTGAAATCATTTGCCAGATCGCACAAAATGACATCCGTCATAAGCATTTATTAATGCTAATGGGAGTGTCATGTCATAATTATAATGGTCTTATGCCAATCTTATGGCGCCACTTTCAAATAAAGTATTACCAAATACCATAACTAGCAATTAATGAATCAACCGGAACAGTAACTGAAGAAATTATCAGCACAGAACATGAATTTTGATTTATTTACATCTGTAGCGCTGCAATGCATGCTAGGAGGCATGTTGGACGACGACAGTGTTGACAGCAGGTGGCAGCAGAGTTTGACTGTCACCCCCAAGGGAGCAGTGATGGTCAAATGAAGCTTCTTAAAGCAATGAAAATTTGCAGCAAATTGGTTCAAAGCTTCATGGTGGTTCATTTAGTCTTATGACAGTCTTATGATGCCTCTGTCAAATAAAGTGTTAGTGGTTAATATATTTTGGTGTAAATATGCATAATACAGTGCGGACAGCTTTGTCTTATAGTCCAGTGCAGCTTATTTATGAACAAATGCTGTTTTCATGTCAAATTTGGTGGGTTGCGGCTTATAGTCAGGTGAGCCTTTATAGGCCGAAAATGACGGTATATGCTCGATTAGTAGGGTTAGGGTCTCTAAGGTACAATTCACATGATCTGTTCGAAAAATAATTTTGACCAATTCTGAAATACTTTATCGGATTCTTGTTTTATTTCATTCATTTTTATTGTTTGTCTTTTTGCTTTACAATTTTTATCTTACCGGCCGAGTCTTTATTTTAAACTCAAATATAGGAAAGTCAATTACATGCAATGATATTTTTCAGCCACTGGGGGGACACTGCCTTGCCTGCTTCATATCAATCTCTGCGTATGAGTTTTTTTCAGTAAATTCATGTTTTTTCTGGTTTTAACATTGTTTAAAATTCACAATTCTGTGCAAAAATAGACAAAACACCTCTTTTTTGTAGGGACTGACTGAGGTAACAAAGTCAGGTAGGACTCACTAACCTTGGTAACTTTTGTATAAAAAAAAAAAAAAAAAAAATGTCAATTTTTTCAATGTTGGCTTGAACTGCAACGGTTTTGGAGATTTGTTGTGATGACGTCACGCAGCCCCTCATTTCCTGCGAAATGGACCCTAAGTGGTGCCGTTTGTTTGTGCTGTAAAATTTTTTTTTGTGCAGTATACATTGTTTGTGTTGGTATTAAACACCGCAAAAATTCATAAATGTGACACCTCGAATGATGCATGCGACAGCGCCGAAGCTTTTTCATTCTGAAGTTATGCTTTAATCGCTAAAGTCGATAATGCCGCGTGATTGGCTGACTTGATATTCAACAAATGTAGCAAAAAGAGTTTTCATTGAACCAAAAATTGGGACAGCACGCGGCGCAATGTGTGCGTTTATTTATTTTTTTCAGCACCAAAGTGGAAATGCAAGATAATACATTTCAACGGTGAAATCTATTCATCTACTTTTTGTTATGCAAACTTTCATGAACATTTTGGACTTATGTAAATCACACGCATGCACACACACATCATGGCACCATCTGTGCAAGGCAGTCTGTTACCCTGGCAACCACTGATGTAATAACACCCTTGCCTTATCGATTATATCCGCCTGTCATACTAGTCACACCTGGAGGGCCTGTGTATCCATAGAATGTGCTTGTGTGCGAGGTTACTCGCGTTTTGATAGTCAGTCGGCAAATGCTTGCCAAGAGACAATTTTGGCTGAATTTTCATGGATAACCCCACAAGTGCATGCCACTAACTGAGGCTGGTGAAGTGAGAGTGTGGGTCTTGTAGCACTCAGTTACGGCTGAGTACCAAAATGCGGTGCGAAATTTTCATTGTAAACGTACGTGACATTAGCACGGCGCCCCTAAAGGGACATCGACAGAAGTAAAACAAATTTAAGCAATCTGGTGCACACCAGGTTGTAAACATTAGCATTATATAGCATTTAAGCTAGCAGACTTTTGCTATGTAACTTAGCCAATTGTTGTCAACATTAGCATTATATAGCTTTTAAGCTAGCAGACCTTTGCTATGCAACTTAGCAAATTGTTGTAAACATTACCATTGTATAGCATTCATGCTAGCAGGCTTCTGCTGCGCATGTTAGCAGAGGTGGGTAGTAACGTATTACATTTACTCCGTTACATTTACTGGAGTAAAATTTTTGACAAAAATGTACTTCTAAGAGTAGTTTTACCAAGCCATACTTTTTACTATTATTTGAGTAGATTTGTGAAGAAGAAAAGCTGCTCTTACTAAGCTAATTTGGGCTAAACGAGTCGTTACATTTGTCCTCTTTATTCTACATATAAGATTTGAATTGTTTTTATTTTTTGCCAGCGGCGCTAACAATAGCGTTACCAGTAGAGATGTCCCAATCGATCGATCGGGTCCGATCACGTCATTTTCAAATTATCGGAATCGGCAAAAAAATATCGGCCATGCCTTTTTTTATTTATATATTTTTTTTTTAATCAAATCGTTTTCTAATTGTATTTAACGTTACAGACATAATATGTTAAACTCATCCAGAGTCTTCAGTTTAGGCTTAAGGTAGGGTTATCAAATTTATCCCGTTAACGGCGGTAATTAATTTTTTAAAAAATGTATCACGTTAAAGTATTTAACGCAATTAACGGATGCGCTGTACGACCCACTCACGCATTGTCGCATTCAATCTAATGGCACCGTTTTACCTATATATAGAGCGAAAAGGCAGCGTAAAATGAGTAGCGTGAATTTTGGTAGCCTTTGGAGCCTTTTTTTAATTGGCTAAAGCCTTACAATCCCTCTCTCTACGATTAGAAATATCGTGGGAAGCAATGTGGGGAAGAAAGGTAGTAATTGATCTTTTTCTTAACACCTTATGTTATTTCCCAACGCAGAGAAGATATATCAATTGGTACCACAATGCACAGTCATGGTTGCACTTCCCATCATGCATTTGGGCATGGTTACAGTATCATTTACTGAAAGCTCAACAAATACACTAGATGGCAATATTTAGTCACAATATACAAAGTCACATTTATCCTTTAAGAATTACAAGTCTTTCTATCCGTGGATCCCTCTCACAGAAAGAATGTTAATAATGTAAATGCCATCTTGAGGATTTATTGTCATAATTAACAAATACAGTACTTATGTACTGTATGTTGAATGTATATATTCGTCCGAGTTTTATTCATTTTTTTCTTAATGCATTGCCAAAATGTATATGATCGTGAAAAATTATTGGGAATGATTGGAATTGAATCGGGAGCAAAAAAAAAAAAAGCAATCGGATCGGGAAATATCGGGATCGGCATATACTCAAACTAAAACGATCGGGATCGGATCGGGAGCAAAAAAACATGATCGGAACAACCCTAGTTACCAGTTTCACCAATGAGATCTGGCACAATAATCACATGACTCCATGATACCAATCAGACTCAAGATTGCCATTCTGTTAACACGCTGGCCCGTCCAATCACGTGGCATCTTTAAAATTTAAGTATTTGACATAGAGCACCACCGTCAACATGACTCGAAAGCGCAGATTTAACCTCACTGTTTTTATTTGGCGCCGATTGACCATGGAAAACCGGAGATGTTAACCTTTTAATTTCATAATAGGAATTATGAACGAACAATTTCTCCACTAGAGGGCACTCATGCTCTTTGGACGAATGATGCTTCAGTTCTGTTGATTTTTTTTTTTTTCTTTCGCCAGAATTTTTTTTCTATAATTCTTTGGCTTAATGTGATTATATAATAGTTTAGTACAGTACAATATAATAATAACAATTCATATATGGAGGAAAACACTAAGGTGACTTGAAGTTCCGCTCTGAGACCCCCAATTTGGCCAAATTTCAGAATTGTCCGATATGCACATGTGATACATCATTGGAAAGCTTAAAATCTCAATTTTCTGGGGGAAGAAAAAATTTGAACAGGAGGGCATTTTTTAAAAAATACATTTTTTTAAACAGCAAAACCCTAACTGGGGGCGAGAGCACGCGAGAGCAGAATTAAAGACGCCACGATTTTAACGAGATATTATCGCATACATACCATGTTTCGATCCAAAAACTCCATGTAGCATGTATCAGTGAGTGTCAAGACACAGCTGTGAATGGCCACAGCCGGATTTTGGGGGGATTTTATGGGTGAAACAGGGTGATATAACAAGGGTCGCGATGCAGAAATAGCAGACAACAAGGAGTGGTTGAGACTGTCTTTTTCATATAGTTACCTTTTTAAATGTTATTTTTCAATTTTTTTTGTTTGGATCGATTATTTATCATCTAACATATCGGGGAAAATGCGGCAGTAACAAAAAAAAAACAATTAAGCGATAGTTGTGAGGTAGATATCCGTGACTTTTTTACAGACGCCAAATTTTTCATTGTGATGTAATTTGTTTAAAAATTTAAAATATGTGAGTGAATAATTTTTTAAAGTTGTTTTTTTTTAAACTAAATATTAGACACCAATTAATGATTCTAAGCTAAAAATGAATAATAAATATAATTAATTACCTTCGTTTTATGGTTGGGTTGAAACAAAAGCGGTTGCGCGACGTCTGTAAACTGGGGTTTCCAGGGTAAAATGGACGGATTAAAAATAGTTCAGGGGCTTAATGCACCATGAATTTGCTATGGCAGCATATAGACAATGTTCTATCAAACACAACAGTTTGGCTTTTGGCTTGAAATACAGCAGTTTATTTTAAAGAGGGGTGCAGGAGCAGAAACTGCTCAGTCTTGTCTGTGTTTTCTGCCACATATAATATGTGCTGAGAAAAAAAATACCACTGTTTCAAAAAAAAAAAAATCAAACATCGTAAGCAGTTACTCACAATAATAATTTACAAACAATAAAAATAGCTAGCCAAAAATAAGCTAAACAGACTTATTTTAAATAATAAATAAGTATATTTAATGTTTGTCAGAAATGTTCTTAATACGAGAAGGTGAAAAATTACCCATTTTTAGATGTATGGGCTTAAAGGGAACCTTAGACTTAAAGACTTGTAGGCTCTAATAAGCCACAATTGTTATCTCTTACTAAAATGCTATTAGAAACATATATTATTGCCATTGATTTAAAAATCTATAATATTGAGTACGTGTGTTGACCTACGGAGGGCGCCATGTTTTACGCGCGCAATGCACGCTGGGGGTGATAACGCGGTAGGGCGGAACTGGGAGAAAGCTGTGCTAGCTAGCAAGCGAAGCTTGTACGACAACTGGCATGATTTTGTCACATTCTACTGCTGGTTAGATTGTTTTGTGCTGTGGGATGAGTTCCCAACATCTTACCTGCATCCAATTCCAGCTCATTAGCAGTGTCTTTAAACCGATCCTAGGCGGCTGGCCGAGATATTGACTTACTGCCATTTAATCATCAATCCGGACAGTGCTTTTACGTGGCAAAAATAAGGTAAGGCAGCATTCTCTCGGTCACGGTAGAGGTCTTGGTAGAGGCAAACTGCATTGTGTGCTGTGATGCACAAAAATAATCAGACTGCTGTGTTTCACTGTATATCCTAATTATATGTAAAGTACACGGCAGCTTTGGATGCTAACTATCTCCATAATATTGGAATAAGTTGGATCACACAATAGTTTACCGTGAAGATCTGCAATTATATTCTGATATCAAACACTCTCCCGCTCCGTCACTAGAGCATTAACATATGAACACTTCCGGTTTTTGTGCTACGCTCGTCTCATCCTGTCTTCCCTGTTCGTTTTGCTTTTGCAAAACATCGACAGGGCTGTCCTACTCATTAATGTGCCACTCGGGTTCAAATCGGAAGGGCAGAACCAACGACATGTTTATGTAGTTAAAAAGTGACAGTGACGTCCCCGCCCAGAGTGCATTGCGTTGTGCATCAACAACAATGACGACCTAGTTAAACTAATTTTACAACTTTTATTAAAACGAAAACATTAAGAGGGGTTTTAATATCAAATTATTATAACACATGCTAACATTTATCTTTTAAGAACTACATGTCTTTCCATCTGTGGTCTCAATGTTAAAATCCGGGTTGAGGATGCTACTCCTCAGAAGTGTTAATTGCTTTAAAATAGCCTTTGATTACTTAGTCAGTGACCTTCAGCATTGTTTCAAAGTGAGTGTCGTAGTACCAGCTGGAGACCAGTCAAGTGAGAAGTCATCAGGATGACACATTCTGTCAGAGGCGAGGTGCGGAGGGAAATCGAATCGAAAATGTCACTCATAGTCTGCCTCGCAGTTATTTCGCATCGCCTCACAAAATAAACTGCAATGACTCCCTTTAACTCTGACCTTTTTCCACACATCAAATGTCAGACATGAGACTATTTACCGTTCATCGTATTAAACATCATACTCGGTGAGGAAATCCCGATGATGGGAGCAGGTGTTTCCTAGAGGAAATACCACAGGGTGGAAAGAATGTGCTCCCTTTTTGTGTGTCAGGGAGACAAATATAAAAGTGTTTCAAGCTGCCGGTTTACATTTGAGGGGGTTTTTTCTCCCCCAGTCAAGTTGTCAATACAATGCTGCCAAAATTGCTGCAGTTTTTGGCAGGAGTGAAGAGTGTAGCCAAAAAAATTACTGAATTAAGAGTAGCGTTAACTTCTAAATATTATTACAAAAGTAAAAGTAGTCATCCAAAAATTTACTCAAGTACAAGTAAAAAAGTATTTATTTGAAAAGAATACTCAACAATGAATAACATTGTGAGTCAGGGGCTCTGGAAGTCACTCAAAAGGGGGTGCTGAGGATTTTTATTTGTTTTTCCCATCCAAAAACACAGCAGGGCCGACAACAAAAAGTGGTATTTGGCAAAACTGATTTTAGTATGTGGCATTTGTTTTCTATATGGCACAATTGATTTTGGCACGTGGCATTTTTGTGCTATGTGGCAAAATGGATTTTGGCGTGTGGCCTTTTTTTTTAGTAGGGGCAAAATGGATTTTGGTATGTGGCATTTTTATTTGGTATGTGGCAAAATGGATTTTGGCATGTGGCAAAATGGCATTTGGCATGTGGCATTTTTTTTTGTATGTGGCAAAATGGCATTTGGCATGTGGCATTTCTTTTGGCATGTGGTATTTTCTGGTATGTGGCATTTTTTTGCCATGTGGCATTTTTGTGCTATGTGGCAAAATGGATTTTGGCGTGTGGCATTTTTTTTTTTTTTTAGTAGGGGCAAAATGGATTTTGGTATGTGGCATTTTTATTTGGTATGTGGCCAAATGGATTTTGGCATGTGGCAGTTTTATTTGGTATGTGGCAAAATGGCATTTGGCATGTGGCATTTTTTTTTTTGTATGTGGCAAAACGGCATTTGGCATGTGGCATTTCTTTTGTCATGTGGTAATTTTTGGTATGTGGCAAAATGGATTTTGGCATGTGGTATTTTTTTGGTATGTGGCAAAATGGATTTGGGTATGTGGCATTTTTATTTGGTATGAGGCAAAATGACATTTGGAATGTGGTATTTTTTTGGCATGTGGTATTTTGTTGGTATGTGGCAAAATTGATTTTGGCATGTGGCAAAATGGATTTTGGTTTGTGGCATTTTTTTTTACTATGTGGCAAAATGGCTTTTGGCATGTGGCATTTTTTGGGGGGGTATTTGGCAAAATGGATTTTGGTATGTGGCTTTTTTTTATGGCAAAATGGATTTTGACATATGGCGTTTTTTTTTTGTTTTTTTTTTTTGGTTTTTTTAGTATGTGGCAAAATGGATTTTGGTATGTGGCATTTTCATTTGGTATGAGGCAAAACGGCATTTGGCATGTGGTATTTTTTTTGGTATGTGGCAAAATGGATTTTGGTATGTGGCATTTTTTTAGTATGTGGCAAAATGGATTTTGGTATGTGGCATTTTTATTTGGTATGTGGCAAAATGGCATTTGGCATGTGGCATTTTTTTGGTATGTGGCAAAATGGATATTGGAATGTGGATTTTTTTGGTATGTGGCAGAATGGATATTGGTATGTGGAATTTTTTTGGTATGTGGCAAAATGGATTTAGGCATGTGGCATTTTTTGGGTATGTGGCAAAATGGCTTTTGGCCTGTGGCATTTTTTTTTTTTTTTTTTTTTGGCATGTGGCAAAATGGATTTTGCCATGTGGCATTTTTTTAGCATATGGCAAAATGGATTTTGGTATGTGGCTTTTTTAGTTCATATGTAGCATTTTTTGGGGTACGTGGCACAATGGATTTTAGTATGTGGCATTTTGGGGGGGGGTATGTGGCATTTTTTGGTGGTATGTGGCAAAATGGATTTTGGTATCTGGGATTTTTTTTTTTTATTGTTATGTGGCAAAATGGATTTTAGTATGTGGCATTTTTTCTTTGGGATGTGGCATTTTTGGGGGGCATATGGCAAAGTGGCTTTTGATACATAGCATTTTTTTTGTATGTGGCAAATGACTTTTGGTATGTCAAAATGAATGGAAAGTTTGGACGTGCATCGCCGTCAATGGCATGGGCGTGCATGGCCTGCAAAAATGCCATATTGAAAAATGCTATATACAAAAAAAAAAAGCCATTTTAAGTAATGTGTGTTATCAAACGTAATGACGTTTTAGGTAAGAAATAAGCTTTATATATATATATATATATATATATATATATATATATATATATATATATATATATATATATATATATATATATATATATAATCTTAGGTTTTTTGGAGTGAAAGCAGGGAATTTGATGTTTTTCTAGTCACATCTGAGATGCTATTGTTGACTGTTTTCAACAATGTACATCTAAAATAAAGACATATTCTAAAAATGGTTCAATATTAGGTCAAATGTCTTGTTTTGTCGTGAATATTTTTAATTTATGATATCTGATTACTCGATTAATCGATGGAATTTTCAGTGGAATACTCGATTACTAAAAGATAGCGGCAGCCCAAGTAGGGTCGGACATCGGGGGTGGGGGGGGTTTGGGGGGGGGGTCTGCGTTAACGGCGTAGGTCTGCAGTCACCGCAACGCAGAAGCTTAAATCAGCCTTAACACAGATGGGAGGAGAAACCCAGCGAGTTATATAAAATGATCTGATGGTAATGATTTTTTTGATTGGCACTGGCAGAGAGGTATTTGTTTGTTGTGTTCTGTTGTGGTTGGATCCATTCAAAAGAGGCACTCGAAATGACCCACTTTTACTCCGTGAAGTGAGAGTAAGGGGGTAACCATGGCAACAGGAGCACAAAAGGCAAGAAAGAGGGTGTACCTCGTCCAAAGCAGGGCAATCTGGACGTTCCCCGGCACTTCTTCAAGCTGCTCTCCAGGGACATCGAGCAGGAGAGCGGATGCTCGCATTTCTTTCCAGACCAGCCATCCTTGCAGTCACACCTGCCACAGTGACACTGACCGTGACCTGGAGGGGGGAAAGATTCATCAAACACCCAATCCTGCACCAATTGTTCATTTTTTGAGCTAAGAAAGATAAGTGTTTCGTGAAACTTCAAATGCCAAGGGTTGATGGTAAACTGAAGATTTATTTCCAAAAACACTAAGCAAACAAGAAAAACGGAATATGAGGATAATCAAGACTTCAAACAAAAACATTCGATTCAGACAGCAGGCATACAGTGTATCACAAAAGTGAGTACACCCTTCGCATTTCTGCAGATATTTAAGTATCACTTTTCATGGGACATTGCTGACAAAATGACACTTTGACACAATGAAAAGTAGTCTGTGTGCAGCTTATATAATGGAGTTCATTTATTTTCCGCTCAAAATAACTCAAAATATAGCCATTAATATCTAAACCCCTGATAATTTTTCTTAAATCTAGTCGAATAATTTTCATCTTGTTTTTAGTTTTAGTTTTACAGGCTAGTTAACAGATTTATGCGTCAGATTCTTCCATTTACTTTTACTAAATATTAGCATTTTTTTCCTATTAAGCCAATACATCTAAAAGTCAGTCATTTTTTCACATACATTAAAAAAAAATGCTTTCAAATAATGTTTTGAACAATATCTATTCTTGAATTAGGAACATTTTTTTCTTTAACCTGTCCTGTGCAGCTTTTTGACACGGAGAAATGAGTGTCTGATTTGTTTGAAAAGTTTTAATATATCACATAGGAGTGTAACATACTCCCATTGTGATCATTCAACGTACCTCGTTTATTAGGATACAGCAGCGAAAAGGAGGGGAACAGAAGAAAAGAAGGAGAGAGAGAGAGAGAGAGAAGAACCACAAACAACAACAACAAATACATTGAAATTAAAAAATTAATAAAAGAAAAGTAGTCTGTGTGAAGCTTATATAATAGAGTTCATTTATTTTCCCCTCAAAATAACTCAAAATATAGCCATTATTAGCAAACCTCTGGCAACAAAAGTGAGTACACCCCTTTGAAAAAAACGTAATCCTAAATGTCCAAATTGAGTACTGCTTGTCATTGTCCCTCCAAAATGTCATGTGACTCGTTACAGGAGTGCTGTCAGCATTGCTGCAGCATTTGAAGATGTGGGGGGGTCAGCTTATTAGTGCTCAGACCATACGCCGCACTCTACATCAAATTGGTGTGCATGGCTGTCACCCCAGGAGGAAGCTTCTTCTGAAGACGGTACACAAGAAAGCCCGCAAACAGTTTTCTAAAGACATGTCAACAAAGCACATGGATTACCGGTACCATGTCCTATGGTCTGATGAGACGGGCAGGCTTTCTTGTGTCGGCTGAATTTTTTTTTTTTATTAATAAATCGGTATCGGCCTTTGAAAATCCTATATCGGTCAACCTCTAATAGTGATGCAGAACTGCGCTGCATCCTTCTGTAAGGTTATTGTAGCTCAACTGAGAAGGTAGAATTAGATTCCGAAAATAGCGAATGTGCGATAACAGTGTGATTCTGTATTTTTATCAGCTAAATGACAAGACATGATTACCTGAACAAAAGTCATCCGTGTACCGGTCGTAAGTGATGTGGCAGTTCCTCTCGTCGCATTCGCAGGTATCGCCGTGGATGTCTCCCCAATCGCCGGAAGGATCCACATCATAACAGCTGCACTCTCCACACACACAGGTGCCTAATAAAAGAAACACAAAATACGAATTATTATCACACAGTTCTAATTTGCTTAATTTTCCCTCATGCCAGTGTTGTTTTTGGCAGCCCTTTTAATTTTCCTCTTTTGGACGATAATACTTATGAGTCATATTTTAGTCAACTTAAATATGTTTGTCTTCATCTACAGTACTTTTTGTTGACGAAAACTCAAGACTAATTTTATCTAATTTTGGTCGACGTAACCTAAAAATGTTTTTGTCCGTAAAATTAAAGTTTCCAACTATTTTGAATGAAAATTGACAGACGAGCCCATATTGTACAACTTGGTGATAATACACACTCAGCAGGAAAACATATTATTTTTAGGGCTGTCAAAGGATTAAAATTCTTAATTGAGTTAATTACAGCTTAAAAATTAATTAATCGTAATTAATCGCAATTCAAACCATCTATAAAATATGCCGTATTTTTCTGTAAATTATTGTTGGAATGGAAAGATAAGACACAAGACTGACATAAACATTCAATATACTGTACATAAGTACTGTATTTGTTTATTATAACAATAAATCAACAAGATGGCATTAACATGAACATTGACATTAACATTCTGTTAAAGCAATCCATCTACTTGTAGTTCTTAAAAGATAAATGTTAGGACAAGTTATAGAAATTTTATATTAAAACCCCTATTAATGTTTTCGTTTTAATAAAATTTGTCAAATTTTCAATCAAAAAATAAACTAGTAGCACGCCATTGTTGATGTCAATAATTACACAATGCTTATGGGTGCTTAAGCTCATAAAATCAGTCGCACTCAAGCGCCAGAAGAGGGCGACAAAACTCCCCAAAACACAAGTAACAAGTTGGCATTGCACTGTGCTGTCATTTTAATCTGTTTGAGCGGGGCATGTTCGTTAATTGCGTCAAATATTTTAACGTGATTAATTAAAAAATTAATTACCGCCCATTAACGCGATAATTATGACAGCCCTAATTATTTTCAATTAATTATACCCACCTAGACACCAGGAACTGTATGTGAAAAAAATACTTGCAACCTAATGCTAATGCGAACAGGAATAATATGCTAACGCAGGGGTCGCGTTAACCGAATATTTTCCGTCGTTGACCGTTTTTTTAAAATGGTGATGGAAAAAACTGAAGTCCATCCGTCATTTGACAGGTTGCAATTCACACCCCAGACCACAGGGTGGCGAGTGAGCATATTAATTAGCTATTGTCTCTCTTGATGCATGACGTCGTTGGCCTTACTCGGAAAAATGTCAAGGCAACTGAGTGTTTGCCTGGCACGGCCAGACTGTTCTCCCTGTATTTTTCAAACACTGAGAGAAAAGTCTGGGACACAGCCTCTCGAGTAGGTACAAAATCAGTCGACAAATCAGATTTGTTTATTTGCGTGACGTGTTCTTCACGAGCAAAGTCACTCTTGCGCGCCGAAAGTCGTCTCTACAACAACACGGATGGTGAACGGGAGAGCCGAGAATATGTTCCAATCCGCCGTAAATTCAGTTTTAAATGAGCTAAAACACATCGACACGAGTCATTGACAACAGTCTGTCTCGCGCTAGCCATGTTGAATAAACTCTGTTCTCCTCGTATGTTTACTTCCGCGCGCAAGTCCCTCGTCCTGCCCCCGTCGCTTTGCTAACGACACGTCTGCCCATCGCTGATTTGTGCACTCCGCTGTCGGTTTGCCTCTTGTTAAGCTTGTTCAGACAGAATATTAATTAAAAATGAACAAAAACTAAATACTATTGAATATGTCATTATTATCATTTTAAAAATGTGATGGGTAAAAATAGATTATGACCGGATTTTTATGACACTGTCAGTCAAAATGACGGACAACGAAAAAGTCTAGCGCAACCTCTGTGCTAACGCTACGAGTTACATTTAGTGTGTGATGATCACTCAGCACAGACCTTTAAAGGCGAAAGCAGCATTGCATATTCTCTCTGGCCAAGATTTAAAAAAAAAAAAATCTAACCGTGTGTAGGAGAAGCAACACGTCACATGAGTGATGCAACCAGACACTGCTAAGATGCAGGCTAACTATACATAAAATGTCACACATTTTGTACATGTGACGGAAACTATTGCGCATTTTCATCTCGTTAACGCATCCTCCCATCAGTCACTAGTGATCATTGCTTTTCATAGCATGAGTTAGCTGGTGAATATGCCAAATGGCTTGCCCTAGGGTGTGAAAAAGCTCCCTTTACTCCAGGTTCAACATCCTCTCACCGTCTAATCACTGCAACTATGTACCACTACTGCACCATCTACACCCACATTTCCCTCACAGAGTTTGAACATTCAATTTCTTATGTTTTTCTATCGTGCACCGCGCCGCACACCCGCAGTCTTCCTATAGAGAATGCTGTGAACCTTGCTGTGTGTTAATGCATGCATTTAGCCCTGAGCGCCACCACCCAACTGCTATCGGTTTGACAGCACGCCAGTCAGCGTATTATTAGGTAGGCGATGGAGACGCTACTTCAATGTCTTCTGTCAGTCAAGTCTTTCACACAGGGGAGCTGAAAAAGAATGCTTGCAAGAAAACTTGCACATCTGTAGGTTGATGGAATATAATGTGTACAATTCATTTGATTAGTGAATAAGAATACTAGTATTTTACACTGCATCTGTAGCGTAGTAGTATTTTGGGGGCATTTCTGGGTCATTTTCCTCTTGAAATCAAGGAAAAGTGGTATTTGCCATGTGGAAAAATACATTCTGCCACATAGCAAAAAAGAAAATGCCATATGGCAAAATACATTTTGCCACATAGCAAAAAAAATGCCACATGGCAAAAAAAAAATACATGTCCATATCAATTTTGCCACATGGCAAAAAAATGTCACATGGCAACAAAAAAAATGCTACATGGCAAAATCAATTTTGTCACATGGCAAAAAAAATGCCACATGGCAAATTTGATTTTGCTAAATGGCAAAAAAAAAAAAATGACACAGGGCAAAAAAAATGACCCATGGCAAAATCCATTTTGCCACATGGCAAAAAAATGCCACTTGGCCATATTAATTTTGACACATGGCAAAAATATGCCACATGGCAAAATTGATTTTGCTAAATGGCAAAAAATGACACGTGGCAAAAAAAAATGCCACATGGCAAAATTCATTTTGCCACATGGCAAAAAAAATGCTACATGGCAAAATCAATTTTGCCACATGGCAAAAAAAATGCCACATGGCAAAAAAAACCTGCCACATGGCAAAAAACAAAAAATGCCACATGACAAAATCCATATTCCCACATGGCAAAAAAATGTCATATGGCAAAATCCATTTTGCCGCATGGCAAAAATGCCACATGGCAAAATCCATTTTGCCAAATGGCAAAAAACAAAAAATGCCACATGACAAAATCCATATTCCCACATGGCAAAATCAATTTTGTCACATGGCAAAAAAAAAATTCCACATGGCAAAAAAATACCGCATGGCCATATCAATTTTGCCACATGGCAAATAATGCCACATGGCAAAAAAAAAAAATGCTACATGGCAAAATCAATTTTGTCACATGCCAAAAAAATGCCACATGGCAAAGTGGATTTTGCTAAACGGCAAAAAAATGACACATGGCAAAAAAAAAATGCTACATGGCAAAATCACTTTTGCCACATGGCAAAAAAAATGCCACATGGCAAAATCCATTTTGCCACATGGCAAAAAAATGCCACTTGGAAATATCAAATTTGACACATGGCAAAAAAAAATGTTACATGGCAAAATCAATTTTGCCACATGGCAAAAAAACAAAAAATGCCACATGGCAAAATCCATATTCCTACATGGCAAAAAAATGCCACATGGAAAAATCCATTTTGGCTCATGGCAAATACCACTTTTGGTTCTCGCTGTCTCTCTTAGTTCAGTTACTGTGATTATGCATTACTAATGCTAATAAATATATTAATTAATGTTAGGTAAGGGATTATATTACTTAAGCATTAGTTGTTGTCTAAAAATGAATTAACTAATGTTAATTAAGTGACCTTTATTGTAAAGTGATACAAACCAACACACTCTAGTTTCAGGTCAAACTTGAAATGTATGCGTCACATGAAATAATGGGTGGAAAAGGGTGGAATGTACTTATTCAAATGGACATGTATACAGTGATTAGTGGGGGTAAGAAGTCGATTACAGTGTAAGCCACTGTTTGAAGAAATACTTTTCCAGGGTGTAATTACGATGCTCTATACTGCCAATTGAGCTCCTATCCTCTCCAAATAGTCTCCCATCCTCCACAGTGATCACCCTTATCCTCCCCCAAATAACTTCCAAATCCTCCAGGATGGGCTCATCTTTCTCCCTTGATTACCTCTCTCAGATGATCTCCATGATAGACCCGAGCCCCACACACACACAATTTATTCCTATTTTCTACTCCTCACCTTTAAAAGGACTCGGCCATCTTTAGAATGACCCTTCTCAAATAATCATCCTTACCTGCATCTAGCCGATATATATCTCTGAACACGTGATTTAACTGTGGAGCTGAAAAAATTTAGGGAATTTCAAATTTTTTCATATACAGGTAGTCTCCGGGTTATGAACGAGTTTCTTTCCTACGCTAGCGACGTAACGCGAATTTCCACACAAGTCCGAATTAACCCCTTGAGAACCCCTAAATACCCACTAAATCTCAAAATAATTGTCCAAAAGCATGTATTATATGTCATATTGATGAGATTAAGTAAAAAATAAGATACTGTGAGGTACGTTATTCGCGAGTGAGTCGCCTTGCTGAGAGAAAAGGCCGCTGTAGAACGAGTAGGGAGGCGAAAGAGGGGAAATATCATGGCCGCTCAGGTCGCCAGTGTTGCCCCTCTCAAAGCGGGATCCTGATATGAAAAACGGTAACAGGAACTAGGTACTGTTTACATGAAAAAAAAACTGGAGACAAAATGGCGGTTGAGACTCTGGCGTGGTTAAGTCGAAATCACATAAGTCATGTACATCGTAACCCGGGGACTACCTCCAATTATAGTGAGTTTATGGGAAATGACAAATATACATTATAATGTATAACATATGAATATACTGTATATATATTGGGTAGCCAATAATATCGGTCGATAAAAGCATTTTAAAATGATATTGGATAATATCGGCATCAGTTTTTTATTATCGATTTTAGGCCAACATGCATGTTGCCTTCAAAGTGAATGTAAAAGACTTTGTACAAGAGCTGGTCACAGTTTATAACAGCAGTGATGCTTATTGACTATTAGATGTCTCCAAACTCCAATGTTTTGGAATTGTTATGCGAGTATTATTATTAATGCATCCAATGGGTGGTTTAAAGCTGCCCTGCCCACTATAAAACACACACCTGGTGAAAATTGTCTTGATGAGAAGCATTCTCTGATGTGAATCATGGCTCGGTAAAAAGAGCTGTTGGCGATCAAGGATTGCTGATTTGTATAAAGCTGGGAAAGGATACAAAACCATCTCTAAGAGACTGGATATTCATCAAATGACAGTCAGAAAAGTTGTCTACAAATGGAGAGTTTGACACTGTTGCTTCTCTCACAAACAGTGGCCGTCCACCAATGATGACGCCAGGAGTTAAGCGCAGAATACTCAGAGGGGTAAAAAGGAACCCAAGAGTGTCTGCTAAAGACTTCACTGGCACAGTCCAATATCTCTGTGCACACATCAACTATATGTAAAACTATGGCCAAGAATGGTGTTCATGGGAGGACTCCATGGAGGAAGCCATTGCTGTCTAAATAAAACATTGTTGCTCGTTTAATGTTCACAAAAAGGCACTTGGACACTCCACAGAAGTTTTGGCAAAATATTTTTTGGACTGATGAAACCAAAGTTGAATTGTTTGGGAGTAACACACAATGTCATGTGTGGAGGAAAAATGGAACAGCTCACCAATATCAACAGCTCATCCCCACAGTGAAGCATGGTGAAGGGAGCATCATAATTTGGGGCAGTTTTGCTACCTCAGGGCCTGGACAACTTGCAATGGAAGAATGAATTCATAAGTTTATCAGGATGTTTTGCAGGAAAACCTGAGGCCGTCTGTGAGACAGTTGAAGCTAAAAAGCTGATGGATAATACAACAAGACAATGATCCAAAACACAGAAGTAAATCAACTTCAGAAGGGTTTACAAAGAACAAAATATACATACTGGAGTAGCCAAGTCAATGTCCGGACTTGAACCCCATTGAGAGGCTGTGGCCAGAGGCGTCGCGTCCCATTAGGCAAACCAGGCAATTGCCTGGGGCCGCCAGAGGGCCAACAGATTTAGCACACGCAGCTTTACTGCACTGTCACAGCGACAAGTGCGACAGTGCCAGTGAAAGCCTTGTGTCTGAGTTCCCTGAAGGGGCCCCTTCACCCCCCCAAAGTGACTCAGAGTGAGAGTGAGCGGCGATTTGGCTTTTTTTAAATTGGCGTATATCCAAAATGAAGAGAAGTTATCCTTCTGGAAGCGACAAAAGAAAGAAAACAGAGCAGAAGAGGAGAAAAGGAAGCAAGACAGTTGTGAGTGTACTATGTTACTGTAGTTTTATGTCCTAATGTAGTAAAATCTGGGCACTTTGAGTGTCCTAAAAAGCGCTCTATGAAACCGAGGCGTTATTACACTTTTATTAAATATGCTATTGCTCCAAGTCCAACTCTCCCCCTTACTTGCACACGCTCGAAGGGCCCCATGTTGCTTGTTGCCTGGGGCCCCCGAGGACCCTTGCTACGCCTCTGGCTGTGGCATGACTTAAAGAAAAGTGATTCATGCCAGACATCCCAGGAATCTGAGAACAATGGCCCAGATTAGTCCTGATCGATTAACCAGACTCCTCTGCAGTTACAGGAAGCGTGTGGTTGAAGTTATTGCTGCCAAAGGGGGGGCCCACAAAATATTAAATGTGATGTTCACTTACTTACCCTCCCCCCCTTCTGTCATTGTTTACATACTCATTAAAATAATAAAATCTATAAATATTTGGGTGGTGTTAGTTAAGGCAGAAACTGTTTTTTCATCTGTGTGTGTCAGGGAAACACGGGCAGGCAGGTGGTGTGGACCCAATTGCAGGGAAACAATAAGCAGCAAGGCAGGTGGCGGTGAACTCAAAACACGTTTTTAGGGCTGCAGCTATCGAATATTTTAGTAATCGAGTAATCGACTGAAAATTCTATCGATTAATCGAGTAATCGGATAAAACAAATATATTTTTAGGTGAAGAGCAATTATAAATATACATGAGAAAACAAGACATTTCATCTAATCTTGAACCATTTTCAGTCAATCAATGTCTTTATTATGATGTATATTGTTGAAAACAGCCAACAATTGCATCTCAGATGTAACTAGAATAAAAAAAAGACTAATTCACTGCTTTCACTCAAAAAAACTTTAGATCTTATTAAAAAATATATATATATGTATATATCTCTTACCTAAAAATGCCATTACGCTTGATAAAACACATCACTTAAAAGTTAGTATTTTTTCCCACGTGCTTCAATTGAATTTCTATTTGTGACAAGCCATTTTTAAGTTCTAGTTAAGTTTTAAGTTAGTCTAAACTGCAAGTCCTGATAGGATTTTGAGTTTTTGCAGTTTTCAAAATAAATGTATGATACAGGCTGTATTGGAGCACATTAGGGACCAGTGCTACTTGGTGTTTTATCCAGCAATGACTACTGAGCTAAAATTGATAGCATTGTTGTTTGCATTAGTGAGTTTTAATTTTACACCCTCATCACACCATATCGCTATGTTATGTTAAAGCCTGTATGTAAGCCACGTTAGCCACGCATCGACAGTGGTCATAATTAATAGAAGCCTCGCCCTCCGCAGGGCTAACGTTACGTGAGGTAGAGACAGTAACGTTAATCTTATTTATTAGTGCTTAGCACTCTTTATTAGCGCTTAGCGCTCTACTGCTTTAAGATGGCGGCAGTTTACTAACGCTGCTCAGACGCGGCCGAGTCTGTCAATGTCCATCTAGTTCAACATACATGTGATCTCTATGAGACTCATCAGACGCTACCTGCTACCAACGTAACATTGTGCGGGCTAGTATTTAGCAACGTCAGCATCGTTTGTAGCGGCTGTCGACTGCGGTACGTTTTTTTTTTTTTTTTTTATGCTTCTTCCTCTACGCACGTGACATCAGCGCGTTGTCCCGCATTAAAAGTAGTCAGAGCAAAACGTGATGCTTAGAGCTGTCAAAATAAACGATTACTCGAGGTGAATAAAATTACTTGGATCAGTTTTTAAACTCGAGTTACTCGAGTTGCTCGAGTATTCGTTTCAGCTCTACACGTTTTAATAACAACTAACCAAAAGCACAAAGTACAACCAAAAGGACTGGGGATCAAAAAGGCAATGTTCAAACCAAAACTTACTTAAACGGAGGGACTGGTACACGGGGGCTTGGACAGGACTTGAAAGTGACGTTGACATAGACAATGACGCAACACGGAGTGAAAAGAAACTGGGAGCTTATATACACACACACACACACACACACACAGACAAGGGTTAACGACACAATGAGGAACTGGTGAGCACAGAAGGATGCAGATTGGAGGATACACTAGGAGGCACAACAGGTGAAATCAATGGGCAATCACAGGGACAAGTCACACTAGGAGAAAACCAACACAAAACCTAACAGTGTGATTTTGACAAAGTTCAGATCACATTTGATGGTAGTTTTATGCAGAAATGTGAGAAATTCCAAAAGGTACAGATACTTTTCCATACCACTGTACTTCTAAAATTCTTCATCTTTCCCATGAAAAGTTCCCAAATATTTTCCACCCCTTCCTAACTCTTCGTAGTACTGTTCACTCAACTACCACTCTAAGATGCCTCTAATGTACTGCTGTACATCTGTTGTTCATCCACTTTTCTTTAGAATATTTCTAATGTAAGTCATTTGTACTTATTTTGTAAATTGTAATGTTACTCATCCATCCATCAATCCATCATCTGCCGCTTAATGGAAACACTGTGACAATTATTACTCTTTTTGTGGTATGTCATTGTCTATATTGTTCTAAATGTTAAAATGAATTGCAATGTCCCGGACAACCATTTTCTGAATACTTTGTGTGAGTTCAGATGTTTTTTCTGGTGTGCATTCCGCATTTTTGGGGGAGGGGGAAAAAACTGTTCATCTTTTGTTTATTTTAACCAGAAAATAAAGTAGATGGCACACTGAAATATTACCACAATTATTAGTTTTTCCTTATTCAGATTTGTTTGAAGACTACAGCAACAGTAAGGCTTCACTTTGATGGTTACTGCAGTTTAGAGCTGAAACGAATACTCGAGTAACTCGAGTTTAAAAACTGATCCGAGTAATTTTATTCACCTCGAGGAATCGTTTAATTTTGCCAGCTCTAAGCATCACGTTTTGCCCGGCCTACTTTTAATGCGGGACAACGCGCTGATGTCACGTGCGTAGAGGAAGAAGCAATAAATAAAAAATAAAAAAAACCTTACCGCAGCCAACAGCCGCTACAAACTACGTCGACGTTGCTAAAAACTAGCCCAAATGATGCTACTGTGGTAGCAGCAGGTAGCGTCTCATGGCACTGATGCATCTCGTAGATATCACATGTACGTTGAACTAGATGCTAAAGGAGAGAGTCAGCGGCGTTAATAAACAGCCGCCATCTTAAAGCACTCGCTCAAGTAACGTTAGCCCTGCGGAGGGCTAGGTTTCTATACATTATGACCACTGTCGATGCGTTGCTAACGTGTCTCACATACAGACTTTATTTAATCTGTGAAAACATAGCGCTGTAGAGTGATGAGGGTGTAAAATAAAAACTTTATAATGCTAACTGTCAATTTTAGCTCAGTGGTCATTGCTGGATAAAACACCAAGTAGCACTGGTCCCTAATGTGCTCCAATACAGCAGGTATCATACTGTAACGTTGACATAGAGTCACCCGCTTCGTTAGGTTGCAATTATTTCTTTTTTGGGAACTTGTGGAACAACCAACACACAACTGCTGTCTGCCAAAGCCGACACACACGCACCCGCCAGAACCACAACAACAGGAAGGCACGTCGCTCGCTCTCCCGCACATCCCTCAACCCCGCACGTCATGCAGTGCATTCAGGAACGCATGCAAATATCCCCGCCATATTATAACTTGATATGTTACAATACATCTATTTTGAACACTGCAAAAACTCAAAATCCTATCAGGACTTACAGTTTAGACTAACTTAAAACTTAACTATAAAAATAGCTTGAGACAAATGGAAATTTAATTGAAACACGTGGGGAAAAACACCTAACTTTTAAGTGATGTGTGTTATCAGGCGTAATGGCATTTTTAGGTAAGAATATATTTTTTATAAGATCTAAAAGTTTTTTGAGTGAAAGCAGTGAATGTCTTTTGTTTTTTTATTGTAGTCACATCTCAGATGCAATTGTTGGCTGTTTTCAACAATGTACATCGAAAATAAAGACATTGATTGACTAAAAATGGTTCAATATTAGATGAAATGTCTTGTTTTCTCATGTATATTTATAATTGCTCTTTACCTAAAAAAATATTTGTTTTATCTAGGGTTGTTCCGATCATGTTTTTTTGCTCCCGATCCGATCCCGATCGTTTTATTTTGAGTATCTGTCGATCCCGATATTTCCCGATCCGATTGCTTTTTTTTGCTCCCGATTCAATTCCAATCATACCCGATAATTTTTTCCGATCATATACATTTTGGCAATGCATTAAGAAAAAAATGAATAAAACTCGGACGAAAATATACATTCAACATATAGTACATAAGTACTGTATTTGTTTATTGTGACAATAAATCCTCAAGATGGCATTTACATTATTAACATTCTTTCTGTGAGAGTGATCCACGGATAGAAAGACTTGTGACTTTGTATATTGTGACTAAATATTTCCATCTATTGTATTTATTGAGCTTTCAGTAAATGATACTGTAGCCATGCCCAAATGCATGATGGGAAGTGGAACCATGACTGTGCGTAGTGCTATCAATTGTTATATCTTCTCTGCGTTGGGAAATAACATAAGGTGTTAAGAAAAAGATCATTTGCTACCTTGCTTCCCCACATTGCTTCCCATGATATTTCTAATCGTAGGGAGAGAGATTGTAAGGCTTTAGCCAATTAAAAAAAGGCTCCAAAGGCTGCCAAAATTCACTCTACTCATTTTACGCTGCCTTTTATCTCTCTATATTGGTAAAACGGCAACATAACAGATTGAGCCAATGCTTGAGTGGGTCGTGCAATACATGCATTAATTGCGTTAAACAATTTAACGTGATACATTTTTTAAAAAATAATTACCGCCGTTATCGGGATAAATTTGATAACCCTACCTTAAGCCTAAACTAAAGACTCTGGATGAGTGTAACATATTATGTCTGTAACGTCAAATACAATTAGAAAACGATTTAATTAAAAAATATATATAAATTTAAAAAAAGGCATGGCCGATATTTTTTTGACGATTCCGATACTTTTTAAATGACGTGATCGGACCCGATCGATCGGCATCTCTAGTTTTATCCGATTACTCGATTTATCGATAGAATTTTCAGTCGATTACTCGATTACTAAAATATTCGATAGCTGCAGCCCTAATGCAGTTATTGCAATTTTGTTGTTTTATCACAATAGATTGGTTTATTTACATTTCAAAAACCAGAAGCCATTCATTTACGAATGTGATTGCACTTTAGCTTACATATTTGAATGTTCAGATATTAAGATCTGAATGAGGCAAAATAACATGCTTTTTCTCTCAAATATATTGTTATAATCATTTGTTTCGGATGTACTGTATTATTTTCTGTATAAAAATTAATTTGCTGTTCAAAAAGTCTTTTTTCAAACTTGAGTCTTGAAAAAGAGGGGGTCGTCTTATAATCAGGGTCGTCTTATATTTGGGCCGATATGGTAATTCTCAATGATTGTAGTTCTCCTGCCGCTTCTTGGCCGACCAACAAACCTCGGTTGCTGCAGATTTTGCCGTCTGGAGATGAACATCTGCGCTTGCTCTCCCATGGGCTGATGTCACATTGGAATTCACATTTGTCGCCATGCCAACCGGCGGCACAGTAACAGTTTCCACAGTAACACTGGCCGTGGCCTGGAAGCACAGTGCAACAAGCAACAACCTGATGAGGTCACACCTGTTGAGGGTTGTACATCGATGCTCACCTATATTAAGATGATCTGAACTTGTTATTCTGACTCAACTCTTATACTTTTATGACATTGTTTATATTCATCAAGATGCGAGCTGTGACACAGACCTCCGCAAACTTCACCAGTGTCTTCATCCAGACATTCGCTGTCATCGCACTCGCAGTAGGCTCCCGTCACCAAGCCTTTGTTGTCCTCGTTGTTGCACATGCAGCTACCGCAGTGGCAAGTCCCTTCAAGACAGTTATATTGAGTGCAATCCATTCCGTAAATATAGTCAGTTGAATGTATGGAAGATAAATTAACATAAATTTAGCCATGGACTTCAAACTCTATTGACCTGACACTTCATTTATTCACAAGAATTTTCGCCAGAAAAGATCTGTTTACATCAGGCTAGCCTCATTCGCTAACAGATATAGTATTGTACTTTGATATATTTACGTAAAATTAACGCTAACTGCACAGTTTCTTTAGTTTTAACCAACAATCGAGACTGTTTTACGTCCATATCTATGAAGAATTCAGGGATTTAAGCGTTTATTCACAAGAACTTTCACCAGAAATGATCTGTTTACATCAGGAGGCCACTAGCCTCATTCACTAACAGATTAGCATTGTACTTCCACATATTTACGTAAAATAAACAGTAACTGCACGGTTTCTTTGCTTTTAACCAACAATCAAGACTGTTTTACGTCCATATCTATTAAGAATTTGGGGATTTAAGTATTTATTCACAAGAATTTTTGCCAGAAAAGATCTGTTTACTTCAGGCGGCCGCTAGCCTCATTGTATACAACTATACAACTGTATAATGACAATAAAAGGCTTTTCTATTCTATAATAAGTTGTGATTGTATAAATAATGTATTAATAATCTATTTATAAATTATTTATAATTGATTCTGCATGTTTTCCTCAAGTATTAAGTTTCTGGTGTGAAAATTGAGTGATTTATTAGCTGTTGAAAAAAATTTAAGTTGCTATTTTGGGCAAAAAAAATTATATACTGTATGTTAAATATTGTTATTGATCCTGAAAATATAGATGATTATCACTGCATTTGGTGATTTTTGTGTAGAGTATAATCTGAGAATTTTATAGCCATTTTCAGTTTTGTCATTTAAAAAAATAATAATTGGGATTTTATAAGGGAACGACTTTTTTGATGCCACTGCTCATGGAGACTCATATATGGCTAAGGTAGGTGCCTGTTTTTGTATTCGGTCAGTAGCAGCTTTAGTTTTGAAAATATTTGAACTTGAAGTTTTTCAAAATAGGCCCCTTACGGCTCGTCCCTGCGGCCCATGTCATGTCAAAATACTATGAAGTCTATGATTTAAATTAGTGCTGTCAAAATTATCGCGTTAACAGGCGTTAGTTAATTTTTAAAATTAATCACGTTAAAATATTTGACGTATTTAACGCACATGCCCCGCTCAAACAATTTAAAATGACAGCAAAGTGTCATTTCCACTTGTTACCTGTGTTTTTTGGTGTTTTGCCGCTCTCTGCTGGCGCTTGGGTGCGACTGATTTTATGGGTTTCAGCACCATAATTATTAATTACATCAACAATGGCGAAATACTAATTTATTTTTTGATTGAAAATTTTACAAACTTTATTAAAACGAAAAAATTAAGAGGGGTTTTAATATAAAATTTCTATAACTTTTACTAACATTTATCTTTTAAGTAGGACTGTCAAACGATTAAAATTTTTAATCAAGTAAATCACAGCTTAAAAATTAATCAAAATTAATCGCAATTCAAACCATCTATAAAATATGGCATATTTTTCCTGTAAATTATCGTTGGAATAGAAAGATAAGACAAGACAGATATATAAATTCAACATACTGTACATAAGTACTGTATTTGTTTATTATAACAATAAATCAAAAAGATGGCATTAACAGTATTAACATTCTTTTTGTTAAAGGGATTCACGGATAGAAAGACTTGTAGTTCTTAAAAGATAAATGTTAGTAAAATTTAGAGAAATGTTATATTAAAACCCCTCTTAATTTTTTCATTTTAATAAAGTTTGTAACATTTTCAATCAAAAAATAAACTAGTAGCTCGCCATTGTTGATATCAATAATAATTATGGTGCTGAAACCCATAAAATCAGTCGCACCCAAGCGCCAGCAGAGAGCGGCAAAACACCAAAAAACACAAGTAACAAGTGGAAATGACACTTTGCTGTCATTTTAAACTATTTGAGCGGGGCATGTGCGTTAAATGCGTCAAATATTTTAACGTGATTGATTAAAAAAATTCATTAACGCCCGTTAACGCGATAATTTTGACAGCCCTGCTTTTAAGAACTTCAAGTCTTTCTATCCGTAGATCCCTTTAACAAAAAGAATGTTAATAATGTTAATGCCATCTTGTTGATTTATTGTTATAATAAACAAATACAGTACTTATGTACAGTATGTTGAATGTATATATCCGTCTTGTGTCTTATCTTTCCATTCCAACAATAATTTACACGTACAATATGGCATATTTAATAGATGGTTTGAATGGCGATTAATTATGATTAATTAATTTTTAAGCTGTGATTAACTCGATTAAAATTTTTAATCGTTTGACAGCCCTAGTTTAAATACATTTTTGTCCACAGGGTTTTTATTTTAAATATTTGAAAAACAAAACCTGCTTTATGTGACATCAAAAACATGCCAATAAATGGCATATTTACAAAAGGATATTGGTTATTTATGTATTTATTGTATTCTACCTTTAAAAAAAAATGTTTTCCTTAAATTAATTATGTGAAACATTCAAATTGACCTTTGGCAAAAGCTTTGCCCCCCTTAGTTACGGTTGCTAAGCTGACAAGCTTCATGACACTACACTAAATTGGTAACTTCTCAGTTTTAGTCGATTTTAGCGACGCCCGTGGACAAAAGCGGTAGTGTTTTCACTTAAGGATGACTGCGTTTCCCGTGAGGACCAGCGTGTTTATATTCAGGGACTGCTCACGGATGATTTGGAATCTTACAACATCACATAGCGAACTTATTAAAAATATGTAAAATGCACATATATGAACACATAAGCGACCGCGCGCGGTAGCGACCCGTGACAACATGCTAACAATGCTAAATGGTTCAAGAACGTAAGGCAAGGAAAGTTTACGACTAAATATGACTCTTGCTTCCATCTTTTTTTACTTATTTTAGTACTCTTAGTTAAGCTAACAATAACTTTTGAATAGATGTCGACTTATTTATTATAACTAAATGCAAGTGTGTACCTCTGTTCGAGCATACCACCCCTTGCGGGTTTTTGCACTGCTCCCTGCTCTTCTTTCCAGACAGTTTGCACTCCTCCTGGAATTGGCAGGCCTCTCCAAACCAGCCCTCGTCACACTCGCACTTCCCGCAGTCGCAGTAGCCGTTATCTGAAAGGAAACGCCACACACTGCAAGCTGTTTATTAATACCGAATTTCGGTAAATACAAATAGATTGCAAAGCCCAGGATACAAGGTGTGTGTGACATTTGAACAAGGAGGCAGAGCTGTATTGTACATTTTATTAAAATTTTATTAACTTACCTGCATCAAGATTTGACATTTAGATATAGAGTGGGGCAAATAAGTATTTAGTCAACCACTAATTGAGCAAGTTCTCACACTTGAAAATATTAAAGAGGCCTGTAATTGTCAACATGGTTAAACCTCAACCATGAGGGACAGAAGGTGGAAAAAAAAGGAGAAAATCACATTGTTTGATTTTAAAATAATTTATTAGCAAATCATGGTGGAAAATAAGTATTTGGTCAATACCAAAAGTTCATTTCAATACTTTGTTATGTACCCTCTGTTGGCAATAACGGAGGCCAAACATTTTTTTTGTAACCCTTCACAAGCTTCTCACACACAGTTGCTGGTATTTTGGCCCATTCCTCCATGCAGATCTCCTCTAGAGCAGTGATGTTTTGGGGCTGTCATTGGGAAACACAGACTTTCAACTCCCTCCGCAGATTTTCTATGGGGTTGAGACCTGGAGACTGGCTAGGCCACTCCAAGACCTTGAAATGCTTCTTACGAAGCCACTCCTTTGTTGCCCTGGCTGTGTGTTTGGGATCATTGTCATGCTGAAAGACCCAGCCACGTCTCATCTTCAATGCCCTTGCTGATGGAAGGAGATTTTCACACAAAATCTCTCGATACATGGCCCCGTTCATTCTTTCCGTTACACAGATCAGTCGTCCTGGTCCCTTTGCAGAAAAACAGCCCTAAAGCATGATGTTTCCACCCCCATGCTTCACAGTGGGTATGGTGCAATTCAGTATTCTTTTTCCACCAAACAAGAGAACCAGTGTTTCTACCAAAAAGTTCTATTTTGGTGTCATCCGACCATAACACATTCTCCCAGTCCTCTTCTGGATCATCCAAATGCTCTCTAGCGCAACCGCAGACGGGCCTGGACGTGTACTTTCTTCAGCAGAGGAACATGTCTGGCAGTGCAGGATTTGAGTCCCTGGCGGCGCATTTTGTTACTGATGATAGCCTTTGTTACTGTGGTCCCAGCTCTCTGTAGGTCATTCATGTTAGGCTTTGTGTTGGTTTCCTCCTAGTGTGTCCCCATGATTGCCTATTAATTTCACCTGTTGTGCCTTCTCCTAGTTTATCTCTGAACTTGCATCCTCCTGTGCTCACCTGTTCCTCGTTGTCTCGTTACCCCTTGTCTGCGTGTGTGTATATAAGCTCCCAGTTTCTTTTCATTCCATTGTCAATGTACTGGTCCACGTTCATGCCTGCGTTCCTCCCCCCCCCCCCAGTTCCTCGTGTTACTCGCCCTGCTTTGAAAGTAAGTTTATTTGTTAGCCCGACTTTTGTTAAGAGTTTTTGGATACCCCAGTCGTTTTGTTGGTACTTTGTTTTTTGTTGGCATTAATTAAAAACCTTTTGCACCGCCCTTCTGCCTCGCTTCCTTTTTCCTGCTTTTGGGTCCACACAACCTGTCTGCCCGCGTATTCCTGACAATTTACTAGGTCCCCCCCGTGTGGTTCTGGTATTTTTGCTCCCTCTTCTTGTTATCATATTGACGCCACGGGGTGAGGAGGGAGTTGAAAGTCCGTGTTGCCCAATGACAGCCCCAAAACATCACTGCTCAAGAGGAGATCTGCATGGAGGAATGGGCCAAAATACCAGCAACTGTGTGTGAGAAGCTTGTGAAGAGTTACAGAAAACGTTTGGCCTCCGTTATTGCCAACAAAGGGTACATAACAAAGTATTGAGATGAACTTTTGGTATAGACCAAATACTTATTTTCCACCATGATTTGCAAATAAATTCTTTAAAAATCAAACAATGTGATTTTCTGGGTTTTTTTCCCACATTCTGTCTCATGGTTGAGGTTTACCCATGTTGACAATAACAGGCCTCTCTAATATTTTCAAGTGGGAGAACTTGCACAATTAGTGGTTGACTGAATACTTATTTGCCCCTATGTATGTATTAGTTTGACAGTTAGTTTGTTGGTGTGAAACTATGAAACTGTTCCTCTTCAGTCATGTCCTTGTGCTTCTAAAATTATTCCCCATGATGCAGAATAAGCAAGTTGACAAAAAAATTGGAGTGTTAAATAGTCCCAGTGACTAGTTTTTTTCTATTCTCAAGTTATGTGATGACTTTGGAAATGATTTCAGTACAATGGCTTGTAAAAAACTGTTCAAAATGAAAAGATATGTGGAGATGAGGAAGAGAAGAGGGAGAAACAAAACAATGGAAAAATATGACAAGTCATTTTTGCACATTTGGTAAGCAGATGTTGGTCAAGGCCACCATAATATTACTCTGCCCGAGCCTGTTGTAGTTAGAATTTAGTGGGATGTTGTACAAAATAATAATTAAATCAAATAGGGAAACAGGGCCAAACTGAGACATCAGAGAACAGCTATGGTGTATTATACGCTATACAGTATTTACTTAAAGGGACCCTCAGATTTAAAGACTTGTAGGCTCGAATAAGCCACAATTGTGCTCTTTTACTAAAATATGTTATTAGTAGGCCTGTCAGAATTATCGCATTAACGGGCGGTAATTAATTTTTTTAATGAATCACGTTAAAATATTTGACGCAATTAACACACATGCCCTGCTCAAACAGATGCGCACAATGGACGCTCGGGGTGATGACGTAGTTGGCTTGGACTGTTAGAATAGCTGCGCGAGCTAGCAAGCGAAGCTAGTATGACGACTGGCAGGATTTTGTCACATTTTGCTGCTGGTCAGATTGTTTTGTGACAGAACTGTGGGATGAGTTCCCGAGGTCGTACCTGCATCCAATTCTAGCTGTTCAGCAGTGTCTTTAAACCACTCCTAGGCAGGTTGCCCTGGTATTGACTTGCTTCCATTTGACAGTTTGTATTGTGGATCCTTGCCTTGGTTTTTTATGCGGGAAGACATCCAACACATGTTCACATTGGTTAAAAGCGGTGAGTACTTACTATTTGTGTTTTATTGAGTCTTTTATTGCCTTTTCATCGCCTCAAAAGACTTTTTGCATGTGTTTTCCCTCTCATACCTTACACGTAGCGTATTTAAACCACCCTAAGATATTACTACATTTAAGTATTTTCTTAAGGCATCTTTAGTATGTTCTGCCTGTATGCATCAAAACAAAACAAGCTGAAAGCGCACAGTAGTACTTTGGGTGTCAAATAAGTCTCTTTTAGGACCTTTTGCCGGTGTAGCAAATTTTGGCAGAACACCGATTTTGTCCTATTCTCGTCTCGTCTCATCCCGTCTTTCCTGTTCATTTTGCTGCTCATTTTGTGAAATATCGACAGTGCTGTCATGCTCATTAATATTCCTCTCGGGTTTAAATTGACAGGGCTGAACAGATGACAGGGGAAGGGGGTGATGACGCCGTTTCAAATGTGATGATTAGCTAGGTGGACGGCTCATACCATGCTTTACGGCACGCTCTGGCAAACACGACAAGGCAGCGATAATGACGACGGGCCAGGGAATTTCAAAGGTAGCGTTCTCCAACTTGAATTATTATTTAATATTGTTACTTCACGGAATATTTAAGGATAGTGACGTGGAAACTATGTTACTAAGTCAACTACTTTTTGGAAGAAGTCATTTGTATCTGTGACCAATTACTTTTTAAAGTAACATTTCATACATATAATGCTCTATTTTCAGAGGCTGTACAGCTGCAAACTCAGCAAAATAACAAAAAGAAATAAACAGTGTATCAGCTATCTGAGGTACAGCTTTTAATTCAGCCCAAAGGCTATTTTTTTCTACTCTTCTGCCACCAGTATATTATATCAATTATGTACTCTAATGTACTCTTTTCAGGGAACATACCGCAACGAAAATGGAGACTGCTACATGTGTTCATATTATATTACTGTAGGTATGATGCCATCAAGGCATCAAAGCAACATCCTTTTTAATTGTTCCATTTTACCCTGGAAACCCCCTGATGGGTGAAAATATTACATTATGCTTTTGTGATGTATGATTGCTTCTGTGACAGATTGTAACAACTTCTATTGTTTTTCACCATGTTCCCATAGTTAGGAGACGCGCTTGAGAATCTAACGAGATAACTTGTTTTGCACCATAGTACATGCCTGGGTCCCATAGTTACACGCCTGGGTCCCATAGAGATAACCATTTGTTGGCATCTGTTGCAGCACAGCTCATTTGTCCCATGTGAAAAGCCCTTTTTCAAGGGGGCTGAACCAAAAGTAGCTTAAATGTATGTGATTAGACGGGACCGCACCGCTCGGGGGCGGAATTTGGCCTCTCCGCCTCCGAGGGGTGCGTCCTTACAAAACCGGACATTTCCGGGCGACCCGTGAAGTCCGCCAGGGGATCGCCTGGCTTTGTCCCTTTGCCGCTTTACTGGAGTGTTGCTAGCTTCCCACTCACTTGTCATGGTAAGCGATTTTCATTGCTAAAGGGGCATTTTGTTTTGCTGTAACGTTAACGCAGGGATTCTGGGGTTGACAAGCTCAAGTCTAGCGTCATCATTGACATTTGTTGATACTTGTTTGCTTTCTCTTGTGGGATTGTAATCAATAAATCTCATTTATTCTGGATTTTCTAATCAATAAACATCGTCTATTGAGCAAAAGTGTGCCTGTTACTGATTCACCGCGAACCTGGAAATTTCAGTAAACACCCCCGATTACAGACGTCGCGCAACCACTTTTGTTTCAACCCAGCCATAAAAAGAAGGTAGGTAATCATATTTATTATTCAAAATGTCTGTCATTTTTAGCTTAGGATCATTATTTGATGTCTGATATTTCGTTTAAAAAAAAAAAAAAAAAAAAAAAAAAACGACTTTAAAAAAATTATTCACTCGGATATTTCAAACTTTTAAACAAATTACGTCACAGTGAAAAAAATGGCGTCTGTAAAAATGTCACAGATATCTACCACACATGGGTCGCGTTAACCGAATATTTTCCGTCTTTGACCGATTTTTTAAAACGTTGACGGAAAAAACTGAAGTCCATCCGTCATTTTGACCGGTTGCAATTCACATACCAGACCACAGGGTGGCGAGTGAGCATATTAATTAGATATTGTCTCTCTTGATGCATGACGTCGTTGACCTTACTCTGAAAAATGTCAAGGCAACTGAGTGTTCGAAGTTTCTTCAAAAAGCCCCAAAACGACGATGGTGTTGATAAAAGAGGTGAAAAAACAGGGACTGCACAAGCGGGCACGCAATTCAAGTCCATGCGCACCAGGAGGAAAGTGTGAGACTACGTTCAGGCCACAGCAGGTGAACTGTTCATTTCATTGTTCCATAATGTAGCCTACCTACTGGGGCCACAGTCAGCTGTTTTTGTCACTGCAGAGAAAAAGTTACATATTCATCTGCTTGATGTGTTATGGCACGGTGTGGATTCTCTGTTAAGCTTGTTCAGACAGAATATTAATTTAAAATGAATGAAAACTAAATACTATTGAATATGTTGAAGCGGTATGCAATGTTAAGAGTCTTGTTAGCTGTAGGCGCACTATCCTATTCCCCTCACTATACACTCGCGGGGGCCTGCGCTTGTCAGTGACGTTCCTTATTCTCGCTATATGATTATACAACTTTAAATTTTGTTAATAATACGCTCTGTGTGTAGTATCATCCATCGCTTTTCCTTTTTAAATGGGCACTTTTAAGCTAACGCAAGAAGTAACAACGGGAACATTTTTAAACAGGCATTTCACGGGAGAGCATTTCGACTCTTCGGCCAATCATATAGCGAGAGCGAGTGGATAGTGAGGGGACCGCGCGCGGCTCTTAAGTGTCTCTGTCTCGTGACTGTCGTAGCCGGTAACGCGCTCGGCCAAATGGACACACAAGTACGGAAGGTGAATTATGCCAAACAAAGGGTCACCACAATGTCATTATCATCATTTAAAAAATTTAAGTGACGGGTAAAAATAGATTATGACCTGATTTTTATGACCCTGTCAGTCAAAATGACAGACAACGAAAAAGTCTAGCGCAACCTCTGCTACCACATTACTATCGCTTAATTGTATATTTTTTTTGTTACTGTCTCATTTTCCCCGTTATTTGAGATGATAAATAGTCGTTCCAAAGAAAAATTGAAAAAAAAAAGTTTAAAAGGGTAAATGAAAAGAACATCTTGACCATTCCTTGACGTCTGCCATTTCTGCATTGCGACCCTTGTTATATGACCATGTTTCACCCATACAATCCCCAAAAAATCCAGCTGTGGCCATTCAAAGCTGTGTCTTGACACCCAGTAATACATGCTACATGGAGTTTTTGGATCGAAACAAGGTAAGTAAGCGATAATATCTTATTAAAGTCATGGCGTCTGTAATTCTGCTCTCGCGTGCTCTCACCTACAAATAGGGTTTTGCTGTATAAATTATTATTATTGTTTTTTTTTTTTTTTTAATGCCCTTCTGTTCAAAATTTTTCTTCCCCCAGAAAATTGAGATTTTAAGCTTTCCAATGATGTACCACAAATGCATATCGGACAGTTTTGAAAGTTGGCTAAATTGGGGGTCTTAGAGCGGAACTTCAAGTCACCTGAGTGTTTTCCGCTATAAATATGCATCTGATGGGGGTCAACTTCTCAGAGGTCTTACTTTTTGCAAATTGACATTCTGAAAATGACAAAAACTTGAATTTAAGAGACCATTTGCTCCATTAAATGTCCTTTCAATTAAAGATGTCCCGATCGATCGGGTCCAATCACGTCATTTTCAAAGTATCGGAATCGGCAAAAAAATATCGGACATGCGTTTTTTTAATATATATAAATATTTTTTAATCAAACCGTTTTCTAATTGTTTTTAACGTTACAGACAAAATGTCTTACATTCATCCAGAGTCTTTAGTTTTGGCTTAAAGTAGGGCTATCAAATTCATCGCGTAAACGGCGGTAAGTAATTTTTTTGAAATTAATCATGTTAAAATATTTAATGCAATTAACGCATGCGCTGCACGACCCACTCACGCATTGTCGCGTTCAATCTATAATGACGCAGTTTTACCTATATATAGAGCTAACAGGCAACGTAAAATGAGTAGAGAGAATTTTGGCAGTCTTTGGAGCCCATTTTTAATTAGCTAAAGCCTTAAATCCCTCTTTCAACAATTAGAAATATCGTGGGAAGCAATGTGGAGACGAACGGTAGTGGTTGGTCTTTTCCCTAACACCCTATGTTACTTCCCAACGCAGAGAAGATATATCAATTAGAACCACTACGCACAGTCATGGTTGCACTTCCCATCATGCATTTGGGCAGAACAGTTAAATAGCTACAGTATCATTTACTGAAAGCTCAACAAATACACTAGATGGCAATATTTAGTCAGAATATACAAAGTCACATTTATCCTTTAAGAATTACAAGTCTTTCTATCCGTGGATCCCTCTCACAGAAAGAATGTTAATAATGTAAATGCCATCTTGAGGATTTATTGTCATAATAAACAAATACAGTACTTATGTACTGTATGTTGAATGTATATATTCGTCCGAGTTTTATTCATTTTTTTTCTTAATGCATTGCCAAAATGTATATGACCGGGAAAAATTATCGGGAATGATTGGAATTGAATCGGGAGCAAAAAAAAAGCAATCGGATCGGGAAATATCGGGTTCGGCAGATACTCAAACTAAAACGATCAGGATCGGATCGGGAGCAAAAAAACATGATCGGAACAACCCTACTTTCAATATTGTCTTTCTGTTGGTCTGCTATACACTTTTACTCGGACTAGTATAGTACCGTATGCTATCGGCAGATCCTTTTCTCGCCAGTGTGTTGGCGTTAGTGTGCGTCAAAGTGTGAAAGACCATCCCTCCTCGGATGCCACGCAGCGCAACCGTGAGTGAAAGCCCATTATCAGAGGCCAAAAAGTCGGACTTCATCGTTCCAGACTGCTGAACCGTAATGAGCCCCTCGCAGCAGCCGTGTTGTCTGCCCCAATAAATCACAAAGTCATCACATGCAACTGACGCTCACACCTGTATTCATATCTCTATTACTGTAGAGCTCTTCTTTTGCAACTGCTCGTTTCAACCTGACATTTGAATATCACACATCGACATGCTTGCCTATTCAACACAACTAAGTGGAAAAAAGTATGGCTGCAACATTAGGTACAACTGCACAAGAGTACATCAATCCATCTTGTAGATTTCAGTTCATGTGGAATTGGAACCAGGCAATTACAGGGTACATATAAAGACAGACAACCACTCACATTGTTAATAAGTTGGAATGGTGCACACATTCCCTGCACCACAGTCAGTTGAAGCACAGGACGGTCAATGACTAGCGTACATTGTGCTTATATTCACAAAAGGACATTGGTCGTCAACAAGAAAAACAAAATGGATGAGCAGTGTTTGTGGTAAGGGTGTCGCTTAGTGACAATGTATGGAGCACCACTGATATATGGCGGAAAACACAGACAAGACTGAAAAAGCAGTTTCTGCTCTTGCACCCCTCTTTAAAAGAAACTGCTGTATTTTAAGCCATAACAACTGTTGTGTTTGATAGAACAATATGTCAATATGCTGCCATAGCAGATTCATGGTGCATTAAGCCCCCGAATTATTTTTAATTTGCTCGTTTTACCCTGAAAACCCCCGTTTACGGACGTCGCGCAACCGTTTTTGTTTCAACCCAGCCATGAAAACAAGGTAAGTAATTATACTTATTAGAGATGTCCCGATCGATCGGGATGCCGATCAATCGGGTCCGATCACGTCATTTTCAAAGTCTCGGAATCAGCTAAAAAATATCGGCCATGCCTTTTTTAAATGTATATGTGGCGGAAAACACAGACAAGACTGAAAAAGCAGTTTCTGCTCTTGCACTCCTCTTTAAAAGAAACTGCTGTATTTTAAGGCAAAACAACTGTTGTGTTTGATAGAACTATATGTCTATATGCTGCCATAACAGATTCATGGCGCATTAAGCCTCCGAACTATTTTTAATTTACCCGTTTTACCCTCAAAACCCCCATTTACAGACGTCGCGCAACTGTTTTTGTTTTGACCCAGCCATGAAAATAAGGTACGTAATTATATTTATTATTCAAAATGTCTGTCGTT
Organism: Corythoichthys intestinalis; assembly: GCF_030265065.1. Taxonomy (NCBI): domain Eukaryota; kingdom Metazoa; phylum Chordata; class Actinopteri; order Syngnathiformes; family Syngnathidae; genus Corythoichthys; species Corythoichthys intestinalis. The sequence goes on from NC_080406.1 coordinate 3,546,312, forward strand.
TTTAGCTTAGAATCATTAATTGAGATCTAATATTTTGTTTAAAAAAAAAAAAAAAAAAAAAACGACTTTAAAAAATTATTCACTCGCATATTTTAAATTTTTAAACAAATTATGTCACAATGAAAAAAATGGCATCTGTAAAAAAGTCACTTATATCTACCTCATAACTATCGCTAAATTGTATTTTTTTGTCACTGTTGCATTTTCCTCAATATGTTAGATGATAATCGATACAAACAAAAAAAATGTTAAAAAAAAAAAAAAAAAAACGTTTAAAAGGGTAAATATATGAAAAAGTGAATCTCGACCACTCCTTGATGTCTGCGATTTCTGCATCGCGACCATTGTTATATTATCATGTTTTACCCATAAAATCCCCCAAAAATCCAGCTGTGGCCATTCACAGCTGTGTCTTGACACTCAGTGATACATGCGACATGGAGTTTTTGGATCGAAACAAGATAAGTACGCGATAATATCTCATTAAAGTCATGGCGTCTGTAATTCTGCTGTTGCGTGTTCTCACCTCCAAATAGGGTTTTGCTGTTTAAAAAAAAGTTTTTTTTAAAAATGCCCTCCAGTTCGAAATTTTTCTTCCCCCAGAAAATGGAGATTTTAAGCTTTCCAATGATGTATCACACATGCATATCGGACAGTTTTGAAACTTGGCCAAATTAGGGGTCTCAGAGCGGAACTTCAAATCACTTAAGTGTTTTCCGCCATATATATTTTTTAATTAAATCGTTTTCTAATTGTATTTAACGTTACAGACATAATATGTTACACTCATCCAGAGTCTTTAGTTTAGGCTTAAGGTAGGGTTATCAAATTTATCCCGATAACGGCGGCAATTAATTTATTAAAAAATGTGTCACGTTAAAATATTTAACGCAATTAATGTATGCGCTGCACGACCATCTCACTCATTGTCGCGCTCAATAATGACGCCGTTTTACCTATATAGAGAGATCAAAGGCAGCGCAAAATGAGTAGAGTGAATTTTGGCAGCCTTTGGAGCCTTTGTTTAATTGGCTAAAGCTTGCAATCCCTCTCCCTTTGATTAGAATTATCATGAGAAGCAATGTGGGGAAGCAAAGTGGTAATTGATCTTTGTCTTAACACCCAACGCAGAGAAGATATAGCAATTGGTAGCACGACGCACAGTCATGGTTCCACTTCCCATCATGCATTTGGGATGGCCACAGTATCATTTACTGAAAGCTCAACAAATACACTAGATGGCAATATTTAGTCACAAATTACAAAGTCACAAGTCTTTCTATCCGTGTATCCCTCTCACAGAAAGAATGTTAATAATGTAAATGCCATCTTGAGGATTTATTGTCATAATAAACAAATACAGTACTTATGTACTGTATGTTGAATGTATATATTCGTCCGAGTTTTATTCATTTTTTTCTTAATGCATTGCCAAAATGTATATGATCGGGAAAAATTATCGGGAATGATTGGAATTGAATCGGGCGCAAAAAAAAGCAATCGGATCAGGAAATATCGGGATCGGCAGATACTCAAACTAAAACGATCGGATCGGGAGCAAAAAAACATGATCGGAACAACCCTAATAGTTACTGTCGAATGGTAACTTTACTATCGATACATCTATAGCTCTCACCTATAAAACCGGATATCCGGTCGTATCGGTTTATCGTTCTCAAGCTTAATATCTACCTCATAACTATCGCTTAATTGTATTTATTTATTTATTTATTTATTTATTGTTACTGTTGCATTTTCTCCGATATGTTAGATGATAAATGGATCCAAACAAAGAAATATTGAAAAAAAAAAAAACGTTTAAAAGGGTAAATATATGAAAAAGAAAATCTCGACCACTCCTTGATGTCTGCGATTTCTGCATCGCGACCCTTGTTATATGACCATGTTTCATCCATAAAATCCCCAAAAGAATCCAGCTGTGGCCATTCACAGCTGTGTCTTGACACTCAGTGATGCATGCTACATGGAGTTTTTGGATCGAAACAAGGTAATTACACGATAATATCTCGTTAAAGTCTTGGCGTCTGTAATTCTGCTCTTGCGTGTGCTCACCTCCCGATAGGGTTTCTCCTGTTCAAAATTTTTCTTCCCCCAGAAAATTGAGATTTTAAGCTTTATCATACATGCATATAGGACAATTTTGAGTTTGGCCAAATTGGGGGTCTCAGAGCGGAACTTCAAGTCACCTGACTGTTTTCTGCCATATACTAGTATATAATCATGGCATCTGCATTGTGTACTCACCATTACAATTTTTGTCATTGTGTGTGGCACAGACCCAGTCGTGGCACTCGCAGCGAGGCCCGTAGAATTTCCCTGGATCCGATGCTTGGCACATGCACACACCACAGTCGCACTTGCCCCTCCCGCTGCAAATGTTTCCATCGGGTGTCCGGCAGCGACGCAGAGACGACTCGGTAGATAGCCTACAAACACCAGCAACTTGACTGTTCAAAAACAAAGAACAACAAAGTTATCTTTATAATCTTCAAGAAACAAAAGTCAGTTCGGTGATATTAATATGTACGGAGCAGTGTTGTTTTTGGCAGCCCTTTTAATTTTCGTCTTTGTGTTTTGGACGATAATACTTAGTAGTCTTAGTCATGTTATAGTCATTCCAAAATATGTTTGTCTTCGTGTAGTTTTTGTTGAGGAAACTTTGAGGCTAATTTCATCTAGTTTAAGTTGACGTTTACTAAAAATGTTTTACTGTAAAATAAAAAAATATTCCAAAAATAAATAAAGGTTTCCAACTATTTCCAAGGAAAATTAACAGAGGAACACATATTGTAGCATCTACAAGGACAACGCCAACTTGGTGATCATGCACACACAAGGAAAACATTACATTATTTTCAATTAATTATACCCACCTGGATGCTATGAACTATATGTAAAAACTAGGGCTATCAAAATTATCGCGTTAAAGGGCGGTAATTCATTTTTTAAATTAATCACGTTAAAATATTTGACGCAATTAACGCACATGTCCCGCTCAGACAGATTTAAATGTCAGTAGAGGGAAATGCCCACTTGTTAATTGTGTTTTATGGAGTTTTGCCGCCCTCTGCTGGCGCTTGGGTGCGACTGATTTTGTGGGCTTCAGCACCCATGAGCATTGTGTAAGTAATTATTGACATCAACAATGGCGGGCTACTAGTTTATTTTTTGATTGAAAATTTTACAAATTTTATTAAAACGAAAACATTAAGAGGGGTTTTAATATAACATTTCTATAACTTGTACTAACATTTATCTTTTAAGAACTTCAAGTCTTTCTATCCATGGATCGCTTTGACAGAATGTTAATAATGTTAATGCATCTTGTTGATTTATTATTATAATAAACAAATACCGTCCTTATGGTACGTAGGTTGAATGTATATATCCATCTTGTGTCTTATCTGTCCATTCCAACAATTTATTTTACAGAATATATATATAATTTACCGAAAAATATGGCATATTTTATAGATGGTTTGAATTGCGATTAATTACGATTAATTAATTTTTAAGCTGTAATTAACTCGATTAAAAATTTTAATCGTTTGACAGCCCTAGTAAAAACATGTCTGAGAGTTTGAGGATATTCGCCTTTAGCATTAGCCTAATGCTAACGTGAACGTGAATGCTATGCAAACACTACGAGTTACATTTAGTGTGTGATGATCACTCAGCATAGACCTTTCAAGGCTAAAGCAACATTGCATATTCTGTTTTACCAACATGAGAAATATTACCAAGTGTTTTAAAACAAGCAAGCCTGGAGAGAAGAGAACACCAGTGAGTTGGGGCTGGGGGGTGCAGCATATCACATGAGTGATACAACCGGACAGCTAAACTATACATAAAAATGTTACACATTGTGAACATTTGACGGAAACTATGACGCATTTTCTTCTCGTTCTTGTCTCGTCAGACGTAAAATGGCATTTGGCTCGTAATATTTTAGTCTATCAAAGAAGTGTTTTTAGCTCGTTAGCGTCTACTCGTCATCTTGAAAAAATTGTTTGTCGACGAGGTATTTTCGTTATCGTTATCGTCGATGAAAACGACACTGCCCACAGTTTAGTAATCTGCACCCATAGTTTAGTAATCTGTGGCCACTGTTTAGCAATGACCCAGAACAGTAGTCCTCAACGAAAACAAATTAGCAAACAAACAAACAAACAAAATGTGCAATATTACTGATCGTGCATTATAATTTTAGTCGCAAAATGCGACCATTTGGTTACAATTTGTAGCCCTGCTGTTGTACTGTGGGTACAGATTAGCTATGAAAAATTTTTTCTACCCTGGTACTCAGGGAGCTCCGTAAATATAAAACGTACACACAACAGCTGGAATTAAGTAAACCATTAGAACTGGTTGAGATTACGGACATATAAACTACGCCAACTGCTTAAATCTGCCATGTGATCCACTGCACTGCCAGTGGCATCGCTAGGGTCCCTTGGGGCTCCAAACTAGAAATCTCTTGGGACAAGGGTCAAGAATCTGCATTGGACAAGGTGATGATGCTGGAACTTTTGTTTGGTGCTGTTCCAGTGAGATTTACAAAGATGACTGCCTGAAGAAGACATCAACATTCCCTCAGTCCTTGATGACATGGGGCTGCATGTCAGGCAAAGGCGCTGGGGGAGATGGCTGTGGTTAAATCTTCAATAAATGCAAAGGTTTGCATTGAAATTTTAGACAGCTTTCTTATCCCTTCAATTGAAAATATGTTTGTCATTTTCCAAGATGACAATGCATCATGCCGCAGAGTTAAAACTGTTAAAGCATTCTTTGGAGAAAGACTCATCCAGTCAATGTCATGGCCTGCAAATAGCCCAGATCTCAACCCTATTGAAAACCTGAGGTGGAAATTGAAATAAAATTTTCCACAGCAAGGCTCCGACCTGCAAGGATGATTTGGCAACTGCAATCAAAGAGAGTTGGCACTAAATTGATGAAGAATATTCATCAAGTCCATGCTTCAGAGACTGCAAGCTTTCATAAAAGCCAGAGGTGGTGCTACTAAATACTAGAGATGTGTTTTGATTGTTATTTCTTTGTTTGTTTCTCATGATTCCATTTTTTTTCTCCTCAGAATGGAGTGATTGCATATATATTTCCCTGCATATGTTCTATAAAAGTAACATTTACTGACCACCACAATGTTTTTTTATTCATTTCTTTTAGTGTTTCTGAATGGTAAGGAGTTGCACTTTTTAACTAACCCAATATTTTTCAAGCTTTTTATCTGAGTTTGTTCTGCATGATAAAATTTCTGAGTAAGTGCTCTTCCGAGACTGGTGATTCCATACTTTTTGCTAGGGGTTGTATAATATAAGTCTGCACCTCCTGCCTCTTTCTTCTGATCGGCTCAACCATCAGATGAGGTTTGCGAAATGGAATGATGAAGTACCATCTTGCTTGCAAAGCTAAGCGAGGTTATTTCCCATGGCTAAATCTTGTCGTTTCAGCAGAGTACATTTTTTGGCAGCCCTTCGGGGCCCCAAGCAACTGCCTGGCTTGCCTGTTCCCTAGCCCCGCCCCTGCCAGTGACTCAGAGCTGAGGTCATACGAATTGTTCCCACAGTAGTCAGAACCAATAGTGACCCAGGGTTTAGTTCATGCTAATTTTTCCTGTGCCAGCAATAACTTGATTGGAAAGCTGTTTTTTCACTTAATTAAAATGAATCCCACAGATTGTAACGCAACGGATACAAAGAAGAGGAAAAACCTGGTCTACATTCCAGATTTGTTTTTAAAAACAACAGCAACACAAAGTTAAAATGCAAACAGCATCTTGGTATCTTCAACTTTTCTACAGTCGTCATCAATATCTGCACCTCCTTTTCCTACTAGCACCCTCAACTCAGCCCAATATAAACATGAAAAACTTATTTTTGCATGTGGAGCTTGAAGTTGCGTTGAAACTCACCTCACAGACTGTAACAATGTGTCCTCGGCGCTGGAGAGCAGAATTAGCAGCACTAGCACAGGCTGCACCCAAACTTCAGTGTGCATGTTTAGATCCCACGGTTAACCCGGAGTTAAAGTAGCTTAAAGGAATTTTCCCACTCTTCCTTCGTTGACAGTTGCAGGAAGAAGAAGAAAATAGGAGGGGAGAGAAACCAAAAGGTGGAGGAAAAAAAGCAGCAGGCTGGCCCGATCTTTTCTCGTACAAGTGCCTTTCATTAGTTGCGACTCCCAGGCTCGGTCCTGGCCTAAAGTTCTACAGGCGGATAACTGCCAAACTGAAAAGTTCACTCTCTAGTTTAAGAAAGTAATGAAAAGCAGACTGTTTTTACTTTTTTTTGTTTCACTTTTTCCCCTCCTCTGTCTTTTTCCAGATGATTCTTTCTTTTTGGACTCCACCAGAAGCTTTTACATACATGGAAAGTTATGTATAGGAAAGTATACAAATGCATAAAGACACTATCAGATGTGGAAGGAAATCATATGGCTTAAAAGGTTTTTACAGGGTGGAAAGCTGGTTGAACTGACAAAAATATGGAAAAATCTGCTCAAGAATTCACACAACATTAATCAGTCTTTCTCAACTGGTAGGTTGTGACCTTAAAGGGTATGAAAACGCAAAGGGGGTGTGAGACATCAATAGAACTGTTATGTGCCAAGATAACAAATATTGATAAAGTTAACAAAAAAATCAATCACATTAATGAGCAATTATCAAAAATAGATCGAAAATGACGAAGATTTCCGAAAGTGTTCCGGAAACAGCCGAATGGGGCGGAGACGTCATAACAAGGAAACAAAAGGTTGAGGCAGGTGCCATCGTTGTTTATCGACGAGAGAGTTGTGTTCGTGTTTTATCAAAAAATCGCTAAAATGGTTCAAACCTGTCATGCTATGTTGTTTACAAATAGCCATTTGTCGCAATGTAGTACCCATGAGTTCCCGAACGCGAGAAAAAGAGCATGACTACGCAGACAATGAGTAAAGTTCGTCAGTGCTAAGAGGGCTAATTTTACAATTTTACGGGGAAAAGGGAACCTGACAGGCCAGAAGATGTGCCTACAACCTCAAAGAAAACAAAATTTATGCTACTTCCCAATCACTAAAGACCCACGAACTGCGAAGGAGTGAATTCTTGACCCGTATGTGAATAAATCGAGTGATTCGAGCATGTCTGTGGAACAGGAATATCAGCTTGTAGAGATCGCAAATCACGGCGACTTCAACGTACATTTGAGACAACAACTCTACCGAAGTTCTGGATTAAAGTCATTTCGGAATATCCCGACATCGCTAGGAGCGTGCTGAAAACTGTGCTACAATTTCCAACATCGTGTATTTGTGATGCTAGCTTCTCTCACTCTCCCATCTCGGGACCATCTCGTCTCAACGAAACAAACTCAGCCCTCCCACTGATTCAGCGGGTGAGTTGTATTTTTTTCCCTGCACTTAACACGACAGGGCTAAAAACAAATGCTATTTTATATTTGCTGTATTTTTCTGCCGCACATTGCCGGTGTTCTGACAAAGTTGGCATGCGCGTAACGTTAAAAAGGACCGCAAATGCAGCGATTCCTAAGTACACACTACAAACTTTCTTTAAAGAAAGGAATATTAACTTACGTTTGCCATGTTTGGCGCACACAACAACTGCACGTAGCCCTCTCACTTAACGACTTCGCCGTGTTGTTAAGCATTAATTTACGCCATTTCCGTGTTGCACATGTATGTTTATGATGTAAATAGTTTTTTAGCACCATTGGATAACATTGAGAGTCCAACTGAATATAAAAGAGGGCTTTTTTCACCGCCACAAAAGCTTTGGAAGCAAAATTTTATAAGGGTGCAAAATTTGACAGGACACCGGTCCGTGAAAAAAAGACCCAAATCACACCGGTCCGTGGTGCAAAAAAGGTTGGGGAACCCTGCTCTAATCCCATTCATATTTGTGTCGGTTGGCAGAGCGAAACCGATGATAGCATATAAAATGATAATTATTTTATACATTACTTTATTTTGCGGTCACGGTGTATCAGCGTCACAAAAAGAAATGCAAAACAAACCATTCGGTAATTCTGTTGCCGCCGGTGTTTCATCAGTGTGATTGCTCCCCTCAATGATCCTTTCATTAGGCTGCATTGGCTGTCGTTTGGGCTCAAATTGATAACCCAAAACACCAAAGAAAGGTTCATAACTCTCCTCGTCACCATTAGAAGAATGTTCGTTACGTCGGATTCGTCGCTGCAAACAGAGACAAAATTGTCCACCATCATCGCCGCCATTCAGTACTAAGCACTGAGCCGGTTGTTTCCCTATAGTGACGTCACGCACACAATATGCTAGATTTCTGGCATCTCGGGGGCGGGTCCTTTTAGCTTGACAATTGACCTAATTTCTATCATTTTCTTGGTGTTGCGATGTGTGTAATCACACGAAGTGGCATGATATGAATTCAAAAGGCATGCGTTGATGAATAAATGATGGAATATTAGCATTTCCCCAGGTGTTGTCATACCCTTTAAAGTGGTTTATGTTGCCTGGGTAGGTTACCTATTTTACCTCTCTCATTCCTCCTTGCTGATTTATCCTTGCTGCGAGCGAATAACTTTCAAATATTCATTGGCAAGAGATCTGCTTGTAAAATAGCTGGAAATTATGATGAGCACACAAGTAAAACTGTTAGAGGTTATATCCCAAAGGTAGGCAATGGCCTACCGCAAGCAACACGTCACTTCCGCTCATTAATATTCATGACATTAGTTACTTTTGCTAAGTAGGGACAAGCCACCGTTGGTCCCTAATAGGAAATAAATGGAAATCGTGTACGAAGGAGATGTTTACAGAGCTAAACCTACCAATTCTCTCTGAAAATGATGTGCCTGGTGCCAAATTGACAGGCAAAGATGTGGAAGAACATAAAAATGTTCAGTTAAAGAGATGGCTTTAGCGTCGAAGGCTGAAAACGACGAAAAAGACGAGCCGACCTAATCATAGCTTTAGCTTTTTTTATCGACGCGACTGAAATTACATTCTCCTGTTTCAACAAGCTATCCTTTACCATCAGCCCTGTCTTTCTTATATATCCTCTGGTTGTCCTACGTCTCTTACCGTTCTTGGGGGTAATTTAGTTAGCTTTGTGTAGCGATCGCAAATGCTACTCAGTGACAGCCAACGAACACTTTAAATTTTTTTCATTGATAACACATCTAAACCTAGAACCTAAATAATTTATAGGCTAGATCCGGGGTCCTCAAATACAAATCTTGAAGGTCCACAAATATTTTTTTCATACAAGCACGGGTCTATTTATTAATGTTGGTCAAGTATAAGGCAGCTCGAAGGTGGTAAAGGTGGTTTTCTTTTGACCAAACAAAAATACAATGTACATTCTGATTAAATAAAAATAAATTAACAAAACATTTTTTGACTTAAACAAAAATACAAATAAAAAAAAAACCTGCAAGTACAATGTTTACACATGTACACTAAATCATTGACAAGATCTGTCAGTAAGGTGCAAACAAAAACTATTGACAGTACATTTTGTAACTGTAAAACTATAGTCAGGTGCGCCTCATAGTGCGACAATTACGGTAATACACTCATGTAAAGCTGTCGGAACATGAGGGCTGAATGAAGAGGACACTGGGATACATACATACACATACAGTAGCAGTCTTTCTTAGCCAATTGGATGCCAAGAATGCTAGGCAATAGCCAATGGCAGAATAGCTATGTTACTTTTAGTCAACTATTGGAGCTGCGAGTACCAGCCATACTGCATTTTTGCCTTTCTTATCCTGAAATTTCTTCCTTAACAACAGGCAATATTTTCCGTTTGAGGCGTATCTTAACCTGAAACCTGAGACCTTCTTAAGTAGAGGTACCACTGTAATTCATTTTGGTCATATAAATAAATTCCAATAAACAGCATCAGTATTGATACAGTGCAAATATCAAAAATATCATATTAACACAATATTAGACCAAGCTCTTGAGTGAGAGCCTCTCACCTCTCTCATTTAAGTGTCATTATATTCATAGCCAGTTAGCTAAAAGACAGCAGCTACAGTGGGGCAAATAAGTATTTAGACAACCACCAATTGTGCAAGTTCTCCTACTTGAAAAGATTAGTGAGGCCTGAAATTGTCAACATGGTTAAACCTCAACCATGAGTGACAGAATGTGGGGGAAAAAAACAGAAAATCACATTGTTTTATTTTTAAATAATTTATTCACAAATTAGAGTGGAAAATAAGTATTTGGTCACCTACAAACAAGCAAGCTTTCTGGCTGTCAAAGAGGTCTAACTTCCTCTAACGAGGTCTAACGAGGCTCCACTCGTTACCTGTATTAATGGCACCTGTTTTACCTCATTATCGGTATAAAAGACACCCGTCCACAACTTCAGTCAGTCACACTCCAAACTCCACTATGGCCAAGACCAAAGAGCTGTCGAACGACACCGGAGACAAAATTATAGACCTGCACCAGGCTGTGAAGACTGAATCTGCAATAGGTTAAATGCTTGGTGAAAAGAAATCAATTGTGGGAGCAATTATTAGAAAATGGAAGACATACAAGACCACTGACAATCTCCCTCGATCTGGGGCTCCATGCAAGATCTCACCCCGTGGCATTAAAATGATATGTTATGGTCAGATGAATCCAAAATAGAACTTTTGTTCGAAACACAGGTTCTCGTGTTTGGAGGAGAAAGAATACTGAATTGTATCCGAAGAACACCATACCCACTGTGAAGCATGGGGGTAGAAACATTTGTTTTTCTGCAAAGGGACCAGGACGACTGATCTGTGTAAAGGAAAGAATGAATGGGGCCATGTATCGAGAGATTTTGAAGGAAAATCTCCTTCCATCAGTAAGGGCATTGAAGATTAGACGTGGCTGGGCCTTTCAGCATGACAATGATCCCAAACACACAGCCAGGGCAACAAAGGAGTGGCTTCGTAAGAAGCATTTCAAGGTCCTGGAGTGGCCTAGCCAGTCTCCAGATCTCAATCCCATAGAAAATCTGTGGAGGGAGTTGAAAGTCTGTGTTGCCCAATGACAGCCCCAAAACATCACTGCTCTGGAGGAGATCTGCAAGGAGGAATGGGCAAAAATACCAGCAACACTGTGTGAAAAGCTTGTGAAGCGTTACAGAAAACGTTTGGCCTCTGTTATTGCCAACAAAGGGTACATAACAAAGTATTGAGATGAACTTTTGGTATTGACCAAATACTTATTTTCCACCATGATTTGCAAATAATTTATTTAAAAATCAAACAATGTGATTTTCTGTTTTTTTTTTCCACATTGTCTCTCATGGTTGAGGTTTACCCATGTTGACAAGTACAGGCCTCTCTAATATTTTTAAGTGGGAGAACTTGCACAATTAGTGGTTGACTGAATACTTATTTGGCTCACTGTAATCTGCGACTTCAATTTGCGACCAGAGTAATTTACCGCAGTTAACTCCCTGATACGTAAGGAGTAAAATTGAATGATTTAATTTCACAATTCGTAGGAATAGGTGACCAAACAAAGATCAACACAGAGGTAAAAACGAACAACACATATACGTATATCGTAAAGCGCAATGTTAACAACAAAACGGCATGCTTTCCTCATCATCACTCCCTTCATCTAAATTTGAAACCTCAATAGGTCATGTATCAATCCATAACTCTTTATTATGAAATACATCGCCCTTGAGCATGACCAATGACTAAGTTCTGTGTAGCTTCCCCAATTCAACATCCAGCTGTTGTGTGAGTGTAAAATCATTGGGATTCCTGAGATGCTTCAGCGCTCCATTGGGTGTTATTGCTTTCACATGTGCTTGTTGTACTTTGACGAGGCTAAAAGTCTATGATTTCCTGACTCAGTTGACTTTATCTGTATTTGTCTAAACTCCGTTTACCTTTAGAGCGGACTTTATTTTTTGTTGTATGAACTTGGCCGACCTGACATAAGCGGTTATTGAAATTCTTGTCCACGACAGAAGATAGAAAGACAGCAAATTTACATGTGCTAACAGGTCTTATTTGCTAGTAATGATTGTTTGAGTTTTTTTTTTTTATGTTAAAAAATAAATTAATTGTTAATTTAATAATCAATGAATCCACGAAATGTAGTCAAATGCCAGTTTTGGGAATTTTTAGAGGATTTTTGTTGTTACGTTTTGCGGAAATTGTTTGAAATACAGTGCCCTCCATAATTATTGGCACCCCTGGTTAGGATGTGTTTTTTAGCTTCTAATATATATATATTTTTTAATTCAAATATGGGACCTTAATGGGACAAAAAAAGAGAAAAATCCAGCCTTTAATACAAGTGCATTTATTCACTGGGGAAAAAAATCCCACATAGAGAAATAATTATTTGACATCAAATAATGTGTGTCACAATTATTAGCACCCCTGGTGTTAATACTTTGTACAACCCCCTTTTGCCAACAAAACAAGGTCTGGGGACTGAGATGGCCATGGGAGGAGCTTGATTTTGTGTCTGGTGAACCATTTCTGTGTAGATTTGGCCATATGTTTAGGATCATTGTCTTGCTGAAAGACCCAGTGACGACCCATCTTCAGCTTTCGGGCAGAGGGCAACAGATTTTGAATTAAAATGTCCTGGTATTTCAAAGCATTCATGATGCCATGCACCCTAACAAGGTTCCCAGGGCCTTTGGAAGCAAAACAGCCCCACAGCATCACTGACCCACCCCCATACTTCACAGTGGGTATGAGGTACTTTTCAGCATGTGCATCTTTCGTGGCACGCCAGACCCACTTAGAGTGTTTGGTTCCAAAAAGCTCAATCTTGGTCTCATCTAACCAAAGCACACGGTCCCATGCTTCAACTGGGACCGTGTGCTTTGGTCAGATGAGACCTGTTCCAGCACTTGAGTCTAGTGACCAATGAGCGGATCAAATTTCCAGGGCGGAGCAAGCCACAGCTAACAGACAGCGGAGTGGACCAATCAGCGACGGGCAGATGTGACGTAGGTAAAGCGACAACTCGTGCGCGCGAGCGGAGAACGGAGAAGTTTGTTTAACATGGCTAGCGCAAGGCAGCCTGTTGTCATTGACTTGTGTCAATGTGTTTTTGTTCATTTAAAACTGATTTTACCGTGGATTGGAACATATTCTCGGCTCTCCTGTTCGTTGACTTCCGACGCGGAAGAGTGACAATGCTCGTTAAGAACACGTCACGCAAATAAACGAATCTGATTGGACGGTTGATTTTGTTCTTGCTCGAGAGGCCGTTAATGGGCTGGGTCCCAGACTATTCTCACAGTGTTTGAAAAATACAGGGAGAACAGTTTGGCCGTGCCAGGCAAGACCAGCGCACACCCGCAGTGTCGTAAAATCATCAATAAATCAAAAATCAATCTGCCGGTCGCCTGCAGATGGATTAAACAACATTTCTGTTTCCAGTGGCTGTGTGAAGGATGAATAGTAATAAGTAGAGGTGTGCAAAATTTCCGATTCTTAGATTATTCGCGATTTGGCCGTGGAATATTCGAGAACGATTCACAAACATCCAAATTCCGATTATTGAAATATGCCAAGTAAAGCGGAAGTACAACACACTCAGCGCGCCGCGCGGTCAATGAGGAACGGCGCGAGGGTAGCTAAACATCATGCTTCTCATTACCCGGCCCCTCGGGTAATGCCAATGCTCAACTCACGGCTCTAGCTCAACTCATGCCACGAGATAAAAAAAAAAACACAACAACATACCTGACTGCTGCCGAAAAGCTGCTACAAAGTACATCCACATAATGTTACGGTAGATACCATTTATATAGGACTAGATGCAATATAGATTCGGTAGCGTTAGCAGCACACCTACAAAAAGCTAGATGCGGGCGTTAGTAAACGGCCGCCATCTTAAAGCAGTACACTTCCCTGCAAGGCTGTTGTTGTAGCAAACCTTCCAAGCAAACCTAATTAACTTTTTATCTAAAATACTCCTAAATCGGTAAAACATTGACTTGAATCTATCTTTAAAATAGTTTTAAAACTTTCACATGACAAAAGGGAAATTATGGAATAACGGGAGCAATTTCAACAACTTTAACGGTTGATTCACAACATTAAATTAATTGAATGTAGTTTAAAGCTGCTGATACAGAATGGGGACTGGAGTTTTTTATTTACTGTTATTTTTGTATATTTGTTTACTGCTATATGTTAACTTGATACTGAAATAGTAGTTTGGTTTAGCCTGAGAGTATTTTTGAACAATTTTGGAACTAATGTACAAAACATTTAAAAAAAAAAAAAAAAAAAATTAAAAAAAAGGGAGGGGGGTGCATCAATAATCGTTTTATAATCGAATCGGAGCCTCTGAATCGTAATCGTAATCGAATCGTTAGGTGCCCAAAGATTCCCAGCTCTAGTAATAAGGTAATGAATCCAGTTGTGGCTAAACAATAGCACATAACAGTTAGCAACCGTGTGGCTTAGCGTGGCTAACCCCTCCACGTCCACCCAACCGAACTCGTCAGCACTGACGGGGGGAGGCGTCATGCCAGAGCGTGGAAGCCGGGCCAATGTATATTTTGTATATCCTGGTAGCCTTCATTTTTTTCCCTCCTTGAACAAAACTTTTTGTTTCTTTTGGTTACTCTGCCATCTTTACATAATTGGCACTAAAGCGTTAGCATCGAATGGGGAAAGTGGGAAGTGACGTATGCCGTAAAGCAGTCATCACATTTGTATTTTTTTTTTTTTGTGTGTGTGTGGCAGGGTTCCTGCCACCCTCCTCAAAGTTAATTCATGCCGGTGAAAGTGATATAGACCCCCTCAAGATATAAAAAAGGTGCCATTCAAATAGTTGTCAGTCGACATATCATCAAAAATGTTATGAAAATATTTTTTGAAGGATGAAAAGTTACATAATGTTGCTTTAAAAGTGGATTTTAACCGACTTGGTCCTGTGTTACCATGGATACGGCGGCGCGCCAGTCTGCAGCAGCTGCTGCTGCTGATGAGATTGCCGGCTGCGCGCGCACACACATCTCCCAAACGACCCCCACGTAAGCACACACGCAGAAGCACAGGAGTAAAACAGCTGATGTCACCGACACGATGCCACGCAGTCGATGAGGGGAATAAATCGCTGCCGTAAGTCATTTATCGCGCGTCCAAATATGACGCGGTTGTATTCTTTTGGCGTCTACCTGGTACTCCGGCAGTGGTTGTATTACCAGCGCGAGGCATTCCCACCTGCTAGCTAGTTGGAGACCGGAAGTGGAGATGTAGCAACCTCTGTAGTAGGCCATGACTTGTATTTTTTGGGTTTTTTTTATGTGTAGTTTCTAAAATATAAATTGATATGCTTGTCAGTTTGAATGTTTGTTCACCAATCGCTTATTTGTGTTGTACTCTGCTTGTTAAAGGACAATGTAGCGGTTTAGCCCTCTAAACGTTTCCATAGTAACCTTGGCTGTCTTGGGTGTCATTCATCTTAATGTGGACGCTCATTTCCTGATTGACATCAATGATTGTGCGCAGTTTTTTGGTCAATATCACGGTGGTGAGACAGCTTAGATGATGATGTGAAAATGCACTCATTCTAGCTGTCATCAATGCATTTATCTTGTTGTTTTATTACTGACATGCTAATGTGTTTGGTAATCTATTGATTAATTTGTATAATCGAGCATATCGATAACCTTTTGGTCTATGAAGTATCGCGGTATATCGCCTATTTGATATTTTGTCACACCCCATAATTCATACAATTTGGAGTGTTCAATCACCCTACCTTGGATGGTTTTGGAATGATGGATGGAATCAAGCAGGCCTGCCACGATGACAAATTTTAGTGTGCGATAATTTATCTCATAAATTATTGCGATATGCGATATTATTGCCCCCCCCCCCCGTCAATTTTTTTAAAAAAAACAATAACACAGTGAGAATACAATAGATCAAGTACACCCATTTAAACGCGATAAATGTTTACTCCTAAATTTTAAAAAAATACTGTTTAAGAAATCACAACCAAAAACAATAGACCATGCCTCTTAAGTAAAAGACAACAATATTAATACCGCACAGAAACACAGAATAAGTCAAATGTGTTTTTCAAGAAAAAAAAAAATTGCACTTAATAACTTAATAAATTTTCCCCCTCATAGCTTCTGCTATGGTGTTCCATAGGGATGCAATGATACAGTTAAGTCAAGGTTCGGTACGATTTTCGATACGGGGGACACAATTTTCGATTCGATTAAATACATTTAATGCTCTGGAAAAAAAAATAACAATTGTATTTTTTGTTCCTTTTTTTTTTTTTTTTTTTTTTTGCTAACGGGCAAAAATTAAATTGCCATCATATAAACATGCATTTTATCATGCTGCAGTTGTTATGCTGCTAATATGACAACATGTGTATGAGGAGAGCTTTTTACATGCTCATCCATGATCAACCGTAAGTAGTCCTTTATTTAAAGAAAGTTTGTAGTGTTTACTTTGTGATTCCTGTATTCGCGGCTATTTTTAACACAAAGTTGCAATTTCTGATCGGTTGGAAAATTTGACAGAGCACCGGGCACATGAAGAGGGCAATAACCTGAGTGTAGTTCTCTCCCGGTGGGGGGATATGCGACAAGCCGCCGGTCGTCGGCCAAGGGGACAAGAAGCATGTCAGCCACAAAATGCAAGCCACCTGCATATTAAAATGATCCCAGTATTTGACGTAATACAAAACACAATGTTTACTCACTTCCTCGGAAGTCCCATGGTTCCACAGTAGTAGGGCTTGTTTTGGCCAATATCCACCGGTGAATGGGAACCTTTTGAAACCCCAAAAATGCGCACAAGCCTCTCTGTCGTAGAGCAAGATTTTTCTGCAGCCGTTTGGCTGGCGTGAGGCGAAAAATAAACGAATTAATCCGCAAAATCAGCTGAATCTTTAGTCCTTCTCATACAACAGTACGGCTATATAGTGAAGAGGACTCCTCCTCCCGTACATGTCACAGCGGCCTCTTCCTCAATACAAGACCGAAGCTGGTTTCGTAGAGTGGGATTTAAAAAATTGAATAAATATATGGATCGCTTCTCCACACATCCAAGTGGTCCATTTCATTCAGGAGCATAAAATACCGCGTGTAATGTAATATGAAATAAACATGCTTTTCCGTGTCACAGGCACTTTAAGACACTGGCAACATAATTGCTAGCTAGCTTAGCGCTCCGTGCTAAGTGGTAATGTCTCATCTAAGAAGAATACAAACAATACAATTGGCTTCATTTACTCACCTCTGACGGAGGCACACAAAAGACAATCTAACTCTCGACTAAGCCTGAACGATATATCGTTTAAACATCGCCATCGCGATGTGCGCATGTGCAATAGTCCCATCGCAAGGACGTGCGACAGTTTTTAAAAAAAAAAATTCCAATCCACAAACCTTTGTTCTGCTTCATCCGCGCTCAAAGCCTCCCTCACTCCCTCTCCCAGCTTTCAGTCACTGCGGCACTTGCTTATTAAAGTTAACGATGATCTGGCCAAAGAAGCCGACTTCACACGGCAGCAATCTGTCAATCATCGTTTAACTTAAACAGTTTCTGCAATGCTGGAATGAATGTGTGTGTCTGTGGGGGGGGGGGGGGGGGGGGGGGGGGGGGCGTTTCGAGACATATAAAATAAACGCCAGAAGTGATTATGAGGAGTTTGTAATTTCTACATGTCACTCCAAGAGTCACAGCCATGTTAGGTAAACAGAAGCATTTAATAAAGCCAAGCATTTTTCTACTATAGTACTTTATTCTTGTTTAAAAATGATTCGGTGGGACAGTTATGTTTAAAACTGATCATAATTATTACATTTGAAGTGCTTAAAAAGCATTTATTTATTAAAAAAAAAAAAAAATATATATATATATATATACATATATATATACATATATATATATATATTATTAGGGTTGTCAAAATTATCGACGGTAATTTAAAAATTTTTAAAAAATATTTGACGCAATTAACACATATGCCCCGCACAAACAGATTAAAATGACAGAACAGTGTCATGTCCACTTGTTACTTGTTTTTTTGTCTCCCTCTGCTGGCGCTTTGGTGCGACTGATTTTATGGGTTTAAGCACCATAATGTAATGTAATTATTGACATTAGAGATGCACGATAATATCGGTCATCTATAATTATCGGCCGATAATGGCAATTATGACTTCACACAGATAATCCAGATAAAACGAAATTCAACCGATAATGCAATCCGATAATTATATACTTGATTTAGCCTTCAAATGTGCGCAATCAACAGTTTTGTCCAATTCTGCTAGTTTTAAGGAGGTGTTTTTACATTGTAGTAATGCGATATATGTTAGGAATGGCTTACTTTTAAAGGCATTTTTGTGCAACTTGGGTGTTTATTCTCTAAGTAATTGTTGCCAAAAGCTTACCATTACACAATGTCATTGCCATTGTTTAGTTGTTGGAATATACTACTTGTTCACATTCGATGTGGAAAAAAAATAGCACTAAATTACATTTTTGCACAGTAACATTTGATCCTGTATACCAGGGGTCCCCAAACTTTTTCCTGTGAGGGCCACATAACCCTTCTCTTCTCTGATGAGGGGCCGGGGTCAGTTTGTAACAGAAAAAGTGTGACGATTGCAGGAGTGCCTAAATGTAAAAATGTATTGTTTTTCAGAAAGCCACAATCAAATAACCCTTTCTGGATTCTTCACGGAACCAAAGTAAATAAAATAAAAATGATATAATATAATATAGTATAATATAATATAATTAGGGCTGTCAAACGATTAAAATTTTTAAGCGAGTTAATCACAGCTTAAAAATTAATCATAATTAATCGCAATTCAAACATCTCTAAAATATGCCTTATTGATCTGTAAATTATTGTTGGAATGGAAAGATAAGACACAAGACGGATATATACATTCAACATACTGTACATAAGTACTGTATTTGTTTATTATAACAATAAATCAACAAGATGGCATTAACATTAATATTCTGTCAAAGCAATCCCTGGATAGAACGACTTGTAGTTCTTAAAAGATAGATTTTAGTACAAATTATAGAAATTTTATGTCAAAACCCCTCTTAATGTTTTCGTTTTAATAAAATTGGTAAAATTTTCAATCAAAAAAATTAACTAGTAGCTCACCATTGTTGATGTCAAGAATTACACAATGCTCATGGTGCATAAAATCAGTCGCACCCAAGCGCCAGCAGAGGGAGACAAAAAACACAAGTAACAAGTGGACATGACACTGCTGTCATTTTAATCTGTTTGAGCGGGGCATATGCGTTAATTGCGTCAAATATTTTAACGTGATTAATGAAAAAAATTAATTACCGCCCGTTAACGCGATAACTTTGACAGCCCTTAATATAATATAATATAATACAATATAATATAATCAGGGGTGCACATAATTTTTTTGCCCAGGTTCTCAGAGGAGGACCTGGAGATGTGACTTGGTCCTCATTGAGCTTGAGAGCCGACCCACCTGATGCGATAAATTTATGACAAGCTTTACTTAGAGCCAATTAACTTTGATTAATTATATTAACAGTTAATGCTTGATTAACATCAACTGGCACAACAAAATTGCCATTACTTTGAAGTGAAATGTAAAGAAATAAACATAAAAGCACCAATTCAAAATAAAGGGCATTATGCGGCTCCCACATTAACTCCAAGCCTTTTTAAAAGTGGGATGTCCTCCTCATAAGACCTCATTGAACGTGTATGTTTAGCTTTGTAAAATGCGAGCAAAAACACGTTTGTCGCATGTCGCTGTTCATTACCTTTATTCCGCCACATGTCCATAGGGCGAGTGGGGTCCTGTTTGACATCGATAGTTTGCTTAATTGCCACATGCTTTCTGTTTTTTTCGTGCTTTTCAAAGTTTGGATGGCTGAAATTCTTTGAACCTACATAAAATGCGTTGCTCTAATCGGCGACATTGGGATTCTCACGGCACATTTTGTACCGCATTTCCGTGCGAGCATCATTCACTTCTAGCCATGGTACCTCCTGTAGCTACTTTTCAGCAAAAGTCCTTTTTTTCGGTAGCTCCGGTGACGTCTCTGCAAAAGCGTATGGAAGCCGTTGAGGGCCAGCGCGTTTGTCTACGTCCAGTACGCATGTGCGGACCACTTATGTGCACCCCTGAATATAATATAATATAATATAATATAATATCATATCATATCATATCATATCATATCATATCATATCATATCATATCATATCATATCATATCATATCATATCATATCATATCATATCATATCATGTAATATAATAATACTGTATTAATTAAATAGATAATGACCAAATAACCACTGCTCAGTTCTTCACAGAAAAAAGCCAGGACATAAATAACTCTATTGGGGGGGAATTTTTATTTATTTATTTTTTTTAACAAATTTTTTTTTTTTTTTTTTTTGTTCAGGGGGCCGGACCAAATGTGGCTGCGGGCCGTATCCGGCCCGCGGGCCGTAGTTTGGGGACCCCTGCTGTATACTTTAAAATTTTACATACAGTACATATTTGAATAGAATTATTGGTGTGACATTATCGGTTACCGGGTGGAAGGGGCAGGTAATTATCGGTTATCGATATCGGTTGAAAAATGTATTATCGTGCATCACTAATTGACATCAACAATGGCGAGCTACTAGTTTATTTTTTATTGAAAATTTTTACAAATTTTATCAAAACGAAAACATTAAGAGGGCTTTTAATATAAAATTTCTATAACTTGTGCTAACATTTATCTTTTAAGACCTACAAGTCTTTCTATCCATGGATTGCTTTAACAGAATGTTAATGTTAATGCCATCTTGTAACTTGTTGCTTTATTCATATAAAGAAATACTTATGTACAGTATGTTGAATGTATATATCCGTCTTGTGTACAGAAAAATTTGACATATTTTAGAGATGGTTTAAATTGCGATTAATTACGATTAATAAATTTTTAAGCTGTGATTAACTCGATTAATTTTTTTAATCGTTTGACAGCCCTAATATATATATGTACATTTTTTAAAATCATACTTTGGGGGGAAAAAGTGTGAAAAAAACATGTCTTATATGTATCTCTTTACAGTGCTAGATCTGAATAAATACATTGAGCACACACACACCAAAAAAGAAATGGGGTGGGGGGGTATATGCGCTACTTCGCAGTTTTTCACTTATCGCGGCGGGTTCCGGTCCCTATTAACTGCGAAAAACGATGGAATACTGTACACTGTGGTCATGATGAGTCATCCAAAGTCTTTCCAAACAGCTATTGAAGTCATCTAGTAAAAATTTCTTAAAAAAAAAAAATAATAATATCGCAATATAATATCGCAAACACCAAAAAAATCGCAGCAATAGTTTTTTCCAATGTCGTTCAGGCCTACTCTTGACACTTCGTAATGTTACTATACTGATTCAGCATCCCAAACTTAGTGTAGCAGTGAACTCGCTCAGTCTCCCGCAAGGAGGACCAATACGGGACTGCTCATAGCTTTAGGCAAAAATCGATTATCAAATCGGCACCTGGCAAAATTGACAAGTTGGCAACTAATTTATTTATCAGTTTTAATGGATCAGTTGTTGCAGCCTTAGAATGAATGAATCTTTGTGTTTTTCCATGGGATGCTTAGCATTGAAGATAGAATATACTGATGTCTTGTAATACCTATAACCCAATTGTTGGAATGGAACACAATTAATGAAGCACAACTTTTGTATAAACTTTGGTGAATAGTCCATGATTTGTGCACTTGTTCTCCTGAGTCTGTTAGTGTTTCTTGTTGTGAAAAGTTAAAAAAAGAATCCTTCTCACACTGATTTACAATTGATGTGATTTCATCCAGATTGCAAGGAACGTGTCCTCTTTCCCCCAAATGGAAAGTTAATTGTCGTTCTCACCACCGGTCCTCCCACATAATAGCAGCCAGGCCTTGTTATTTTCTTGTCACTCTTCTCTCTACGTTAAGTGCAATAATCACAATCTCTAATTGTTTCTAAATGTGAGTGTATTTTAAATGTGAAGGCAAATGATGGCCAGGTTTCACTTTCCTGTCATAATGCTGAGATTTGTTTTTGCCTTTTTTTTGTGACACTTGGTTTTAAAGTTGTTCAGTGCACGGAGCAGCCAGAACTGTGATGTTAGCACTGTGTTTCCTTTGCTATCAGTCTTTCTGCTTGCCATCCCTGGTGGTCTTTTCTCGTGAGATATATATTGAAAAAATCTTGACATCTCGATAATGAGATGTAATAAGTTGAAGGATGTGGTGAAATTTCAAACAACACTTAATAACTTTTTAATACCTACTAACTACTGCTTCGCCAGAAAGAAATAGTCACTAAGAAAAGTAATAAAACACATTATAATTAAAAATCTGTGCAAACGCCGAGCAAAATGCATCTTGGGAATATTCATTGCATATGCATGTCCTATGATTACCTGCCTGTATTTATAATGCTTTGGTTACAGTTGAGTACCTCTTTGGGGGTAACTAGTGTAAATGTGATTTATTTGTAATTTTTATTTATTATGAGTATAAACTGGACCCCCTGAGTGTATCGTCCGGGGGGGGGGGGGGGGGGGGGGGGTTGCTGGTGGACAATCATCTGCGGGCTCCTCAAGACGATTGTCCAGTTTGTGTGGGTGGGGTGCAGGTGGAATTTTTTTCTGTAGGCCTCTCCAAACAACTTAAAACGAGGGATGTCCCGATCACGTGATTGGGAATCGGGGCGATCGCACCGTTTTGGAATCAGGTGAAAGTGATCTGTTTTTTAATTGCGGCTGGATAGGGGCTCTCGAGAACCGGAGTTGGATACCCCTGCCCTATACAGGTAGTTCCGGGGTTACGACATACTCCACTTAAGGCGATTTCGATTTAATGGCACCGAAGTCTCGTCTACTATTGTCTC
The DNA here is from genome assembly GCF_030265065.1 of Corythoichthys intestinalis. Lineage (NCBI taxonomy): Eukaryota > Metazoa > Chordata > Actinopteri > Syngnathiformes > Syngnathidae > Corythoichthys > Corythoichthys intestinalis. Next base: position 3,569,252 of record NC_080406.1, read on the forward strand.
GCAAGCAGTACCTATTTGTACCTCACAGTATCTTTTTAAAAAAAATTTTTTAACTTTATTAACATGACTTGTTCTGGCCTCACTCAACATGAAGTTGTTCGGCTTTACAAACAGCAAACAAGGCAATTGTTCATTTTGAAGCTTTTTCATTCCTTCACTTTTGACAATTTGTGAAGCTGCAACCCACATATGTACACTTATGTTCAAAATGACACACATTTTAACAATAAAACACGACACAAAGCAATTGGTGTTCAAACGTCCATGTAGTCTGAATAATATGTAAATTTAGTAGATTATATTACCAAACAAAAGTCCGCTAGCATAAATGCTACTAATGCTAACGTCTTAACAATTCTCATAGCAAATTGCTGACACATAACTCCACAAAGTGTACCTATAAACTTGACTACAAATGAATACAAACATATATTAGCTGAAACAACTTACAGCCTGGTGTAGGCCAAACTAGAGGTTAAATCCTTGCCCCCAAAAAATCCAGCCCGACCCGGCCCGAGCCCAATCAATGAACTGGGTTTGCAGGTCCGAGCCCGAAAAAACCACAAAATTTTATGTTTTATTTGTAGGTGCGAGCCCGAAAATCCCCCCTTAAATTTAGTTTTATTTGTGAGAACTCAGGAGAAGGAGGAAATGCGGGGTTGCGATGCGTGGTTGTGTTTTGTGTGATCACATTTGTGACAATGCCTGTGCATAATATAACAAATTAAAGCCTGTCTTTTGTGACCAATTCTCCCAGTTAAACAAGACTAAAATGGATATTCAATAAACATTTAAATCTTTTATATTTGTGTGTCTGTTCTATCAGGCGGATAGTGGATTTGATATTTATTTTAATCTCTTCAAATTGGCTGAGGAGCAGTGTGGTTTTTGTCCCGGCCGTGGAACATCTGACAAGCTCTACACCCTCGGTAGGGTCCTCGAGGGTGCATGGGAGTTCGCCCAACCAGCCTACATGTGCTTTGTGGATTTGGAGAAGGCGTTCGATCGTGTGCCTCGGGGAGTCCTGAGGGGGTTCTCCGCGAGTACGGGGTACCGAGCCCCTCGGTAAGGGCTGTTCGGTCCCTGTACGACCGGTGTCAGAGTTTGGTCCCGATTGCCGGCAGTAAGTCGAATTCCTTCCCAGTGAGGGTTGGACTCCGCCAAGGCTGCCCTTTGTCACCGATTCCGTTCATAATTTTTATGGACAGAATTTCTAGGCGCAGCCGAAGTGTTAATGGGGTCCGGTTTGGTGACTTCAGCATTGAATCTCTGCTTTTTGCAGATGATGTGGTGCTGATGGCTTCATCAAGCCGTGACCTCCAACTCTCACTGGAGTGGTTCGCAGCAGAGTGTGAAGCGGTTGGGATGAAGATCAGCACCTCCAAATCCGAGACCATGGTACTCAGTCGGAAAAGGGTGGAGTGCCCTCTCCGGGTCAGGAATGAGATCCTGACCCAAGTGGAGGAGTTCAAATATCTAGGGGTGTTGTTCATGAGTGAGGGTAGGAGGGAGCGGGAGATCGACAGGCGGATCGGTGCAGCGTCTGCAGTAATGCGGACTTTTTTTTTTAAACCTCCAGGTGTTCAAAAACTCAGGTTCTACATTTTAAAAATTATATATTTATTATCGGTTATCGGTATCGGCTTTGAGGAGCAGGAAGTTATCGATCTCGGTATCGGTTCAAAAAATGGATACCGTGCACCCCTAGAAATTAAGGGTCAAAAGGTTGATTCTGACTTGTGCGAAAGTTCGGGTTACGTCGCCAGCGTAGGAACGGAACTCGTTCGTAACCCGGGAACTACCTGTATTATAGCTCCGAGCATCATGTTACCTTTCTATTTAACCCTCTCGCCCAACCACGTGTCGTTTACGCACGCAAACCTGGCCTCTTTGAGGCCCGGGTGCGGTCCCACCCCTCTTAAGTTCCACCCCTGCAGTCGTCGGCGGCTTCACACTAGTGTCCGAGTATTCGTTTCAGCTCTAATCACAATACAATAGCAATAATATGTTAAGCCCACGACCGCATATATTGGCATTGGTTTAATATCGGTATCAGATTTTTGGAGTTGGACAACATTGGGATATCAGTTAACGGTTAAAAACTGTATGTAGTGAATGTCTAGTAGGGCTGCAGCTATCGAATATTTTAGTAATCGAGTAATCGACTGAAAATTCTATTGATTAATCGAGTAATCGGATAAAACAAATATATTTTTAGGTGAAGAGCAATTATAAATATACATGGGAAAACAAGACATTTCATCTAATCTTGAACCATTTTCAGTCAATAAATGTCTTTATTTTCGATGTATATTGTTGAAAACAGCCAACAATTGCATCTCAGATGTAGCTAGAATTAAAAAAAAGACTAATTCACTGCTTTCACTCAAAAAACCTTTAGATCTTATTTAAAAAAAAAAAATATATATATATATATATATATATATATATATATACATACACCTAAAAATGCTGTTACGCTTGATAACACACATCACTCCCACGTGTTTTAATTGAATTTCTATTTGTGACAAGCCATTTTTAAGTTCTAGTTAAATTTTAAGTTAGTCTAAACTGTAAGTCCTGATTGGATTTTGAGTTTTTGCAGTGTTCAAAATAAATGTATGATACAGGCTGTATTGGAGCACATTAGGGACCAGTGCTACTTGGTGTTTTATCCAGCAATGACTACTGAGCTAAAATTGATAGTTAGCATTATTGAGGTTTTATTTTACACCCTCATCACTCCACATCGCTATGTTATGTTAAAGCCTGTATGTGAGACACGTTAGCCACGCATCGACAGTGGTCATAATTAATAGAAACCTAGCCCTCCGCGGGGCTAACGTTACGTGAGCTAGTAATAGTAACGTTAATCTTATTTATTTGCGCTTAGCGCTCTTTATTAGTGCTTAGCGCTCTACTGCTTTAAGATGGCGGCTGTTTACGAACGCTGCCCAGATGCGGCCGAGTCTGTCATTTCGCATCTAGTTCAACATACATGTTATCTCTATGAGACTCATCAGACGCTACCTGCTACCAAACGTAGCATCGTGCAGGCTAGTATTTAGCAACGCCGGCGTCGTTTGTAGCGGCTGTCGGCTGCAGTAAGTTTTTTTTTTTTTTTTTTTTGCTTCTTCCTCTACGCGCGTGACATCAGCGCGTTGGCCCGCATTAAAAGTAGTCCGAGCAAAACGTGATGCTTAGAGCTGTCAAAATAAACGACTACTCGAGGTGAATAAAGTTACTCGGATCAGTTTTTAAACTCGAGTTACTCGAGTTGCTCGAGTATTCGTTTCAGCTCTAATGTCAAGCCTACTGTTCTGTCCTCCAATGTCTCTTTTGTACTGTTATGTAACTTATGTCCACTACTGATTGCTGCCACAGCACCTTCAGGCCCTGAGGACACTCTTGATTTTTGCATCTCCGCTCTCTCTGGTTGGTCTCTCCACCTCTCTGTGCCCCGGGGATGAACGCACCAATGAGGAGCCTCACAGTGAGTCTTTGCCTTCTCGTCCGAGCCATCTTCCTCCTCCGCACCCATTCACAGAACGTGTCGCATAAATGCCGTGATGTCAGATGTGGTGGACATTTCTGTCTCTCCGCGCGTACTGTAGATGTGGGTATAGTGTAAATGTACGCCATATGAGCCATAACGTTGACTAACTGTTGTGTGTTATTTGCAGGGTATGCCTGATCGCATGTTATGTGCCGTGCTGGAGCAATTTCAGCTTTACTTTACCCTTTGGTATGTGCGCTTTGTCTCCATTCAGAGTGCCATTTCTCCTTCTGTTCATATGCTAACATGGCCTTGTAGACACCTTTCTTTCACTTTGTGCTGCGGATTTAAAAAGTCGCCAACTTTTTCTATCCAATGTACTCACACGCGCGCTCAATCCAGAACACGCATTAAGTGCGCACTCGCTTATACTCGTGCTGCATGATGACGATCATGCGTGATTTCGTCACACGGTAAGTTGCTGGACGTGTTCCGCTGTGAATACACTTGTCCTGTGTCCCATGTGTGCTTTGTCGTGTGACATGATGGCATCATGCATCACGTGTTTAACACGTCGGGAAGACAACTCTGTACTGGAAGTTCAAGTCCGGGTATTTTTGTCTTTACGTAAATTTGAAATGGTCGACTCCTATTCGAGGTGTCTTGATCAGAACGTCAAGTTCATGTCTCACTTGAGTCGGAAAAATGCGGGAAAATGTAATTTGTGCATTAAGACCTGCAGTATGAACATAGCCTTAGAAATTATTTTGCTAGCGTAGCTGCATCGTCTTTGAATTTGGAGTGGGGGGAATTCATTATTAAAACAAGAAAACCCAGCAGAGGCTGACTTGGCCTTTCCCAAGACAAACACTCCTAATATTCCCTAGCAATGGCCGATTTGGCCTCTCCTCCGAGACTCATGTGATAGTTTGTATCACTTCAAGTCAAGCTACATTTATTTAATTACATGTGTTTATGAAGTTTGACACTTTTTACACATTTTTTAATTCACTTCTCCTATACTCCACACTAGGATAGTTCCGATAATGTTTTTTTGCTCCCGATCTGATCCCGATCGTTTTAGTTTGAGTATCTGCCGATCCCGATATTTCCCGATCCGATTGCTTTTTTTTTTTTGCTTCCGATTCAATTCCAATCATTCCCGATATTTTTTCCCGATCATATACATTTTGGCAATGCATTAAGAAAAAAATGAAGAAAACTCGGACGAATATATACATTCAACATACAGTACATAAGTACTGTATTTGTTTATTATGACAATAAATCCTCAAGATGGCATTTACATTATTAACATTATTTCTGTGAGAGGGACTTGTGACTTTGTGTATTGTGACTAAATATTGCCATCTAGTGTATTTGTTGAGCTTTCAGTAAATGATACTGCAGCATGCCCCAATGCATGATGGGAAGTGGAACCATGATGGGAAGTAAAACCATGACTGTGCGTCGTACTACTAATGGATATATCTTCTCTGCTTTGGGAAATAAGTTATAGTGTTAAGACAGATCTATTGCCTCCTTGCTGCCCCACATTACTTCCCATGATATTTCTAATCATAGGGAGAGGGATTGCAAGGTTTTAGCCACTTGAAGACCTGCTTCAAAGGCTGCCAAAATTCACGTTACTCATTTTGCGCTACCTATAATCTCTCTATATAGGTAAAGTGGCGTCATAACAGATTGAGCGCGACAATGTGTGAGAGGGTCGTGCAGCGCATATATTAATAGCGTTAAATATTTTAACGTGATACATTTTTTAATAAATTAATTGCCGCCGTTATCGGGATATTTTTGATAACCCTACGTTAAGCCTAAACAAAGACCCTGGATGAGTGTAAAATGTTATGTCTGTAACGTTAAATACAATTAGAAAACGATTTATTTAAAATATATACTGTATATTTTTTTAAAAAAGGCTTGGACGATATTTTTTTGCCGATTCCGATACTTTGAAAATGACGTGATCGGACCCGATCGGGACATCTCTACTCCACACACAACGATAGAAAGAATGGCCCAAATGTGTACATTGTTTTGAAGAAGAAGAAAAAGCGTTTTAGAACTGCAATTTGAGTGTAAAGCAGGAATTGTGTCCATAGTTTAGAAGGACTGAATCAGGGGCATGGAGTATGGATTGTGGTCATTGTGTCTGAAGTCAATGTATGTCTAGTGGTTGCATTTCCATTTAAACGGCTGTTGTGTGTCTGACAACGACTTGCCAATTCAAAAGCACTTGGGTCATTTGGCCACCTCTGGGTTTTCCGGGGGAGAGGCCATATTGGCCATTGTTTGGGACTCTTAGGAGTATCAGAAATCTCTGGGACTTCTAGTGTTAAAAGGGTTCGGTGAATGCACATGTGAAACTCATGAGGTTCAGTACCTATAGCAAGGTTAAGAACAACTGTTGTAGGGTATTACCGGGTCACTTTCTGTTGATTTTGGGGCATTTCCTTTTCGTTTCGAGGCATTTTTGTTTCATTTCGTTATCAATTCATTGGCTGCTATTTATGGCGCTAGATGTCAGTTCCATTTTTGACAAGAACGAGGCGAATGAACAAATGTGACTGCGGACATAGAAGTGAGCCTAGTTCACAAATCTCCGGTTTAACGGCGCCAATGTCAGAGTAAAATCATCAAATTAGATGATCAAATTAGACCCCCTGGTGGGCTGCTTCTGGCCCGCGGGCTGCATGTTTGACACCCCTGGACTAAACACTCCAAAGCACTATATAAGGAAATAGTGTCTAAAATACATTCACATTAAAAGATCCATTGTTTTTTTTGGTGGTAGTTCTAGTTATACTGCAGTGGTATGAAAAAGTATCTGAACCTTTTGAAATTCCTCACATTTCTGCATTATATCACCATCAAGTATGATCTGATCTTTGTTAAAATCACACAGATTTAAAAACAGTGTCCGCTTTAACTGAAACCCATAGACTTCATAATTGTATTGACGGGTCAATTCGGCCAGCCCCTGTGCACGCCTTCAAGCGGGGGTCCAGACATCCCACAATCCGCTTCAGTTATTCGCAGTGGGTCGCAACGACACGTGCAGTGATTCAATGCCGGATTTAGGTTAAAAGTACGAAAGCTGTACCACATACAAACAGGAAGGGTTGTCTCAGGAGTGATTTGTTTGAGGATTCAAGGTAATTATTATTCGTATCATGCATGCATTTTGAAAAGTGAAAAAAATCAACGGGAGAAATTAGCCGCTACGGCATTGACATCATAGTTCGCAATATTTATGTAAAATAAATGCTAACTGCACGTTTTTTGTTGTTGTTGCTTTTAACCAAGGATTGAGACCGTTTTATGTCCATATCTAGAAAGAATTCAGGGATTTAAGCATTTATTCACAAGAATTTTCACCGGAAAAGCTCTGTTCACATCAGGCGGCCACCATCTACATACACTAATAGTGTAGCATTGTACTTTGACATATTTACGTAGAATAAATGCTTACTGCACATTTTTTTTTGCTTTAAACCAGGAATCGAGACAGTTTTAAGTCTATAAAGAATTCAGGGAGTTAAGCATATATTCACAAAAATTTTCACCGGAAAAGCTCTGTTTACATCAGGTGGCCGCTAGCTACATTCACGAATAGACTAGCATTGTACTTCGACATATTTCCGTGAAATAAATGCTAATTGCACGTTATTTTATTTTATTTTTTGGGGGTTTTAACCAAAAATAAAGACGTTTTTACGTCCATATCTATCAAGAATTCGGGGATTTAAGCATTTATTCACAAGAATTTTCACCGGAAAAGTTCTGTTTACATCAAGCGGCCGCTAGTTACATTCATTAACAGACTAGCATTGTACTTCGACATATTTACGTAAAATAAATGCTAACTGCACGTTATTTTTGTTTGTTTGTTTGTTTTAACCAATAATAGACCTTTTTACGTCCATATCTATAAAGAATTCGGGGATTTAAGCATTTATTCTCAAGAATTTTCACCGGAAAAGCTCTGTTTACATCAAGCGGCCGCTAGCTACATTCATTAACAGACTAGCATTGTACTTCGACATATTTATGTAAAATAAATGCTAACTGCACGGTTTTTTTTGCTTTTAACCAAGAATCAAGACTGTTTTACATCCATATCTATAAAGAATTCAGGGATTTAAGCATTTATTCACTAGAACTTTCACCGGAAAACCTCTTTGTCTGTGATTCCACTCGATCAGCTTTGACGGCCTCACCAACAATGCAGCCCCCCTATTGATCTGCCCCATGTCCCCTCAATACATAATGAAGTCTCTGCTAAAACCACCCAAACATTTCTAGGTTTTCATATATTAACTAGGATAGCATGCAAACAATGATAGAAGAAGTAAAATAAGTGAACCTTCTGCCTAAGGAGACTTAAAGACCAATTGAAACCAGTTTTTTCCAAACAATTTAAACCAGGTGTGTGCCCAGTCACTGATGAGTGGTTTAAAGCTGCCCTGCCCACTATAAAACACACACCTGGTAAGAACTGTTTTGATGAGAAGCATTGTCTGATGAGCATCATGGCTAGGTCAAAAGAGCTGTCTGAAGACCTGCGATCAAGGATTGTTCATTTGTATAAAGCTGGGAAAGGATACAAAACCAGCTCTAAAAGTCTGGATGTTCATCAATCGATAGTCAGAGAAGTTGTCTACCAGTGGAAAGAGTTTGCCACTGTTGCTTCTCTCTCAAGGATTGGCCGTCCACCAAAGATGATGCCAAGATTTCGGTGCAGAATACTCAGAGAGGTAAAAAGGAACCCTAGAGTGTCTTACAGAAATCACTGGTGCAGTCCAAAATTTTTGTGCACACACCAACTATATGTAAAACTATGGCCAAAAATGGTGTTCATGGGAGGTCTGCACGGAGGAAGCCACTGCTGTCTAAAAAAAAAACATTGTTGCTCGTTTAATGTTCACAAAAAGGCACTTGGACATTCCACAGAAGTTTTGGCCAAATATTTTGTGGACTGATGAAACCAAAGTTGAATTGTTTGGGAGTAACACACAACATCATGTGTGGAGGAAAAATGGAGCGGCTCACCAACATCAACACCTCATTCCCACCATGAAGCATGGTGGAGGAAGCAGCATGATTTGGAGCTGTTTTGCTGCCTCTGGGCCTGGACAACTTTCAATCATTGATGGATGAATGAAATCAATAGTTTATCAGGATGTTTTGCAGGAAAACATGAGGACGTCTGTCAGACAGTTGAAGCTAAAAAGAGGATGGATGCTGCAACAAGACAATGATCCAAAACACAGAAATAAATCAACTTCTGAATGGTTTCAGAAGTACAAAATACACGTTCTGGAGTGACCACGTCAAAGTCCAGACTTAAACCCCATTGAGATGCTGTGGCATGACCACTAGACAGCGATTCATGCCAGACATCCCAAAAATCTGACTGAACTACAGCAGTTTTGTAGAGAAGAATGGGCCAAGATGAGTCCTGATCGATGTGCCTGGCTGATCTGAAGCTACAGGAAGCGTCTGGTTGAAGTTATTGCTGCCAAACTGGGGGTCACAAAATATTAAATGTGATGGTTCACTTACTTATTTATACCACTTCTGTCATTGTTTTCATACTATCGTCATTAAAATATGAAAATCTATTCATGTTTGGGTGGTTTTAGTTAAAGCAGTTTTTTTTCCATCTGTGTGATTTTGACAAAGATCAGATCACATTTGATGGTGATTTTATGCAGAAATGTGAAAAATTCCAAAGGGTTCAGATACTTTTTCATCCCCCTGAAAACTACTGTATATGTATTCTGTCATTCGATTTTGAACCTAATGTTAACATTAAGCTAACACCTGATTCATATGTGATTTCATGACGACAAATGTAAATATTCACATAAATGTAGTTAATATTGACCTGCCCTTGATCTACACTTAATCCAACTTGAAGAAGCATTACCTGAATGCCACATTATACTTTCCGGACTTGAAAACAGATACAGAATGCTTTGATTTTGCTGGTTTAGCTTTGGTCACTGTGTGGTCTACTTGCTCTCTCTGTCAGATCCACTCTCTGTATAGCACAGCAAGCCCCAGCATGCTTAAGAGGAAACAAAGCTCCAGGGTCGAGACCCAGCCCATGACCGACTTTGGGCCGGATGAGACCCTAGCAGATAGTGCGGACATCTTCTGGATCAACAAACCAGTGGGTGCACTTTTATAATCTTTTTTTTTTTTTTGGAACGCCATCTGTTCCTTGACATTTATTAACTGGTAGGGTAATAAACAATTGAACATTCTTAACTACAGACATTGTAAGTAATGCGTTACATTTACGCTGTTACATTTACTTGAGTACTTTCTGATAAGAGTAATTTTACCACGCTATAGTTTTTACTTTAGTAGATTTGTGCAGAAGAAACAGTACTCTTACTCCACTACTTTGAGTCCGTACATGATTCCTTTTTTAAAATCTACATATTCGATTTGACTTGCCAGACAGTGGCTCTAGCAGTTTCACCTATGAGTCGTCACAACTCATCACATGACTGCATTATTCCAATCAAATGTAATTACAGTGACACGACCATGCACAAGCTAGCAGTTGGAAGTCCTATGATCACGCCGGCGTGTTCAATCACATGGCGTCTTTAAAGCACTATTAAAAACTATTTGACATCGAGCGCTGCAGTCAACATTACTCAAAAATATTTTCTCCACCAGAGGGCACTCAAGCTCTTTAGACAGGTGTTGTTTCATTTCAGTAGATTTATGTTGTTGTAATTTTAGGATTTTTCTGTATTTTTTGGGCCTAATATTATTATGTAATAGGTCATAGTACAGTATAATAATAGTAGGGCTGCAGTTATCGATTATTTAGGTAATCGATTATCAATGAGTTATTCGAATTAGGAACATTTAATGCGTTGCAGAATACATTTTAGGAGAGTGTTCAAACTATGCAGAATTGCACTTTCATTTCACAAGAGCAATAAATGCATTTCAAAATCAATTAAAATACCTGAGCTTAGACTCAAACGGTATTCAAAAGATAAAAAAATATATCGGAACAACATAAGAACAATTGGCTAACATGCATAGCAAAAGTCCGCTAACTTAAATGCTATAAAATGCTAACGTTTTTTAGAATGCGCTGAACAAATCATTCAAACATATATTCCTACAAAAAATGGCTAAATATACCTATAAACTAAATTACGAATGCATGAAAAACATTAACCCAAACAAAAACTAACCTTATGTTGGTCTTAACAGGGAGCAGCTGTACACAATGAATAGGTTGCTCCTGAACCCTTTACACTAGGCTGCTGCTAGTTTGAAACGGCCTTAAAAACAAAAACAAAACAAAACAAAAAACTCTTTTGCAAGGCATGGCAGCTTTTATTTTGGTGTGGAGGTGAGCCACAATGTTTTTTATGTAGGGGAAACCCTGTAAACCCCCATTGTGCTAAGAATAACATACCATTGTTTAAAAAAAAAAGACCTTTTAACACAATTACTCATTAAGTTTTCTTTTTACCGAACACATTTTTTACTTGTACTTCAGGAATTTCTTTGGATGACGACTTTTAGTTTTACTTGAGTAATATTACAGTATTTTGAAGCAACTCTAGTTGTACTTGAGTATAATTTTTGGCTATTCTACCCACCTCTGCTTAACTGTCGTACAGGTATGGCTGTTGTATGTACAGTATACTGTAAACTAAATTAATAATAAAGCCTCTCACTTTTTTTTTTTTTTTTTTATCAGATGCTTGAATTATCTTGTCACATAACTGGAAGTCATCTGTTTTTTATAGGAATGCATCTAAATAAAAATTCTTGGCTAAACTGAAAATGAGAAAACCTACGCCAAAAAATACAAACACAAAAATAAATCATAATGTAAAAATATAGCTAAATTTCGTCAGCTGGGATAGGTTCCAGCACCCCCGTCATCCCTGTTAGGATAAGCGGAAGACGGACACATGGATGGTTATATCAATTTGCACATTTTGCCAAATTAGTGTGGGTTCGCTTGATGCTTCTTTAGTGATGTGTTTGCGTCTTTTTCATAATTTCTCTAACAGAAAATGTGCAGTACATATTAAAACAATTTGTCTCTTAACTTCCTGCAGTGGGTGCACACCCTGCTGAGAGCCTGTGCCATCATCAGTGTCATCTCTGTGTGCATGAACACCCCAAAGACATTCGAGCACTATCCACCCCTGCAGTACGTGACATTCACTCTGGACACGCTGCTTATGTTCCTCTACACGGCCGAGATGATCGCCAAGATGCACATCAGAGGAATTATCAAGGTAACGACCACCACTACAGTAGAAAAATGATACATTTTGTTCTTTGAAACTTATGGAAATCAAGCTTAGTATTATTACTACTACTATTCATAGGGTTGAAAGTGGCTAGAATTTCTTGCCGGATCTCCTGGACATGAAGGTTGCCACGGAGCCAGAATTTTTTTTCTTACTAGGAGGGTGGGGTGAGGTCAAACCTCCTAAAACAGGGGTGTCCAAACTTTTTGCAAAGAGGGCCAGATTTGGTGTGGTAAAAATGTGGGGGGCCGACCTTGGCTGACGTCCTTTACAAGCCATTTTAGCAAGCCATTCTGTGTGTTACATTTGCTTTATTTTATTTTATTTTTATTAATAATTTCAACAATCTCGCAACTAGCCTTTGTGGCGTTCTCTTTTGACTCTTGGGCTCTTGCGAAATACTACTGCTGTAAAATTAAGCCAGCTTCAAGTTGGTTCAATTTCTCGCTATGTATCTTCCCTGTAATCTTGCCAGCGTGTCTTGTTTGGTAATACCGCCTCAGATTGAACTCTTAAAAAACAGCGACTGTCTCTTTGCAAATTAGGCAGACACAGTTGTTGCGTAGTTTAGGGGCAGTTTACATGGCGACTCTGCGACACAAAGACGCAATGACTGAGTAGCGGAATCGCCTCTCGTGCATATGGTGTCGGCGAAGACGTAAGGTGAAGACGAAAAAGTCTAAATCCTGCCTCCAAAGTGGAAGAATTCGATTGCGGGGGATTGAGGGGGGCTTGCTCCGCATGAATATCAAAAGCTCCTGCGGCGCGAGAACGCGCCAATAATGTCAGCACTCGTACACGTCACTTTGGGCATGCGCAGCGGTGCTACTAAACATTAAAAACAGCGGAATTTCTGCTTTAATTTACTGTGTTAATAATATTTTTAAATTAAATATGTTGATTGTTTCCATTTTTGTGCCTTTTTGAACAAAAGAAAAATGCCATTGCTTCGAGTGGGCGGGCATATTTTTTTCCAGGCTGAGGAGCTTGTTGGGGTCAAAGTGCATCATTAACTGTCTCCATTTAAATCTGCACTGCCCCCTATGGCCTGGCATGAATACTACATCGTTTTCATGCGGAATTTCGACATTGTTCGAATGGAGCGGGCCCATATAGATGCAAATTTGAAATTTTTCGTATGCTCGGAGAGTCACCATGTAAACGGTCCCTTAGTGTAGAAATAGTCCAATTTCCACCTATCCTTGAAGCGTCGGACGTCGCAGTCAACTTTCTTTTTTCTGTTGATTGTCGCCATTTTAGAAAATTGGGAGTAAAGGGTCACCCAAGGTAATGTTGCTTAGAGTGCTGCTGCATTTTAGTGGGTAAATGAGGAGCAGCATTTAGTGTGTAAGCTACTTCATATGCTGGTAGCAGTACGTCTGACCAATTTATTAAATCTGTGTGCGGGCCAGACGTTATTGATTTTATGACAGAGGCTGGGGGCCGGATGAAATTTGACCACGGGCCGTATTTGGCCCCTGGGCCGGACTTTGGACATGTCTGTCCTAAAACAATGAAATGCAGATAAAACTGCTTTGGGCACAGTTATTCCTATAACTCATACAAACAAAAAACCCAGATTTTCATTCAAAATTGTATTTTTTCAATGATTTGCAAAATAAAAGTTAAAAAAAAAAAAAGCAGTAACCCCAACCTCCATTGTTGTAATTGGCTAACTTGCAACTCAAGAGTTCGCTAGCTTGAATGCTATATAATGCTAATGTTTACAACAATTGGCTAACATGCATCGCAAAAGTTCGCTAGCATAAATGCTATATAATGCTAATGTTTACAACAATCGGCTAATTTGCATGGCAAAAGTCCGCTAGCTTAAATGCTATATAATGCTAATGTGTACAACAATTGGTTAACTTGCTTAATTAAATAATAAATATCGGTGGAAATGGATGACGCTACACAAGCACCTTATTATGCTTGTTGTTCACTTGTGTATGTAAATTTGACGTTGGTAGATTATCTTCTTGGAGATGAGATGCGGGTTTTAAAAAAATTTTTAACATAGGGTTTTGACAGTTGGAGTCATGTTTTCGGGATCAAAGCACCATTCTGCCCCGAATCTTATACGAGAACGGCGTTCCGGACCGTTCCAGCCCACTTTCACCCCCTAACTACTCAAAAATAGAAGATGCAATTTCTGGAGACGTGACCAAAACCCTGTAGATTCTAATTGGATATCTGTCATTATCAATGGCTGGCAATTAGTTAATTTTAGGTCAATTGTTAATTTTGAGGTAGAGCACCGCATTATAAGGCGCAACATTAGTCGTAGTCGTAGGGGTTGTGTTATGCTTCCACTAGATGGAGCTGTGCTAAAGGGAATATCATGCCATGATTAACAAATATCGATCCATTATAGCGCAAAAATTGAAGGCTTTTAGTTGCGCCTTATTGTGCGAAAAATACGGTAATTAAATGTCCTTGCTGGAAAGAAATCTGCAATTTGACTGAATGAACAAAGCTTTTGTTCATCTATGGTGTTCATCTGAACACACCCTGCTATTTTGCAGTCTTTCTTTCTCATACTCTCCTCCTGCATCCAATGTCCCCTTGACATTTTACTTTGTTTATACCTGGGGGCTTTTGTCATTTTCCTCGGCTTATCATGTTGAAAACAGGTTGCTTCTCATTTCCCCGCACGACGGCCGGAATGCTGAAAATCTGAAGATACACACATATATAATACCTATTGACACATCACTGTTTGTGCTCAGTGGGCAGGTCAAAAAACGTGTTATTAGGGTTTGGTAAAGGAAAATTATTGAATTTACGAGGCGAATACTGCTTATTTTAAAGGTATTCGAATAATCTTTTTACTACTATCACTTCATATTATGTAAACAATGCTGTCATTGTTCAGCAGCTTTGCAGTATTTCTGGGGTGGGACAATAAATGGATAAGGTGATAAATCGCGATATTTTAAATCCTAGTACGGTAGGATATTGATAAGATGGGCCGTCGTATATTCGGGCCAATACAGTAATATGCATAAATTCATTTACAGAACAAATCTCAACAATTGCATGTTGTTTATAAAAATTTAACATCATTTGAAAGAGTCTGAGATTTGTTGTTGCACTGAAAAGCTGGACCAACAAATCACGACTCTGAAATTAAAAAAAAAAAAATTTTTTTAATGAAAATGAAATTGAAATTCGCGGCATCTAGGGAACAACGAGCTAGGATCAAACGGTATAGACCCCACTCACGTGACGTCACAACCACGCCTCCGCGCCATATTGTCCGTCAACTGGTCATGTTTACGCATTACCCCTACGTAAATTCCTCCTATTATGGCGTGTTTTTCTGCTCGTTAACATTAATAATCAAAATGGTGAAGGCGTGTGTGGCGGTTGGTTGCAGTAGCAGAGAAGATAGATGGAGAGACTTGAAGTTCTACCGTATTCCGAGAGACCCGGAGAGGAGAGCGAGATGGACTGCTGCAATTCGACGAGAAAACTGGGCACCAAACGATCACCACAGATTATGTAGTAGTCCTTTTATATCTGGTAAGATGCATTTAATATATATTTAGAGGGTTTGGGGCTGACAACCACAATTAAGATGATTGCGAGGCTAATCGCCGACAACATACAGTTTCAAATTCAAGATGCTTATTTCTTCCACCATCATTACATTTTGAATAATATTTAGCTGGTACCAAGTGAAAGAAGCTGGCCTCGTCTACGGATCATCAGTTAAACAGGTGTGTCCAAACCTTTTGCAAACGGGGCCAGATTTGGTGTGGTAAAAATGCGGGGGGCTACCCGATTTACATAGAACAATATATTTAAACAAATTTTAGCAAGCCCTTCTGTGTGTCACATTTGCTTTATTATTTTTTTTTTTGAATTCATAATTTCAACAATGTCGTATTTGTGGCGTTCTCTTTTGACACTCGGGCTCTTGCGAAATACTGCTGGTGTAAAATTAAACTAGCTTCAAGTTGCTTTCATTTCTCGCTGCGTATCTTCCCTGTAATGTTTTACCTGTTAGCGTGTCTTGTTTGGTAATATCGCGTCACATTGAACTCTTTGAAAACAGCGACTGTCTCTTTGCAAATGAGGCAGACACAGTTGTTGCGTATTTTATAGTGTTGCACCGATACCATTTTTTTGGGCCCGATACCGATACAGATACCTGGCTGTGCAGTATCGGCCGATACCGATACCATTCCGATACCACTCTGTTGGGAAAAAAAAACAAAAAAAACATATATATATATATATATATATATATATATATATATATATATATATATATATATATATATATATATATATATGTATGTATAAGGGTTGCAACGATACAGTTAAGTCATGGTTCGGTACGATTTTCGATACAATTCAATACATTTAGTATTTAGTATAGTGCATAATATTTATGTGCTTACTTCTTACTGATCTGTAGAAATTTTGTCTATAAGTGCCGAGAACAATCATTACTGTTTGTAAAGTGGGGCACGCTGTTGATTGCTGCAGCTCTCTTAGCAGCTATATTTACCATCTAAGCAAAACATCCTATTTGTGGTCCGAGTCCATCTGTAACATGTACTGAATTAACAGTATTTGCAGCATTATCTATAGTCACTGGTATGGATTGATTTGGCCTGCTTAACTTCCATTCAGTCATGGCGGTTTCTAATTCATCAATGTAGTATATGGACTACACGTCGCTTTAGGCTCACGCAGCTAATGGCATGGGATCTAATGTAGCACATCTAGGTTGCTATTTGATGAGATCTAGTGTGCGGGCTGCGCCGCTTGAGTGTTTTCTGGCCACAGAAGTCACTTATGCTCATTACTGCACAACACATATGACAGTCGTCTTTCATAAACAGGATGAGTTTGAAGTACGGCGCTCTTAATTTGCCACTCATTGTTCATCATGAAACCATGAGTTTGCTTAGTCTCCCTCGGTTTTAACGTTTCTGATCCCATCGGCGCTTTAATAGCAGACGTTAGCTTACGCATGATAATCGTTTGTGAATGCTATGTTAGATGAGCAGCGTAACATCGCGGATATGCGTTGTAGTTTACATCCTTAAAATTGAAGACGAAGGAGTTAATTTCGTTTGGTAATTTTGAGAGAAAGGCATACAGATGTCATGCATTGGGATTTGGGAAGTTAGCTCACGTGGGGAGGACAGTACATTTGCGTTCAAGTGATGCCAGTAGATGGTATCGGCGCCCTAAATGTTGGTACTCGTCGATACCGATACCACCAATTCGGGCCGGATCGGCGCCCCCTGCTGATACTGGTATCGGTGCAACTTTAGTATTTTAATGAAGAAATAGTCCAATATCCACCTATCCTTGAAGCGTCGACCATCGCTGGCAACTTTTTTTTTATTGATTGTCGCCATTTTAGAAAATTGGAAGTAAAGGGTCACACGGGGGTAATGACCCTTAGAGTGCTGCTGTTAAAGTTTTTCAAACTTTCGTGAGAATACGCTGAGTTTCTGTGGACAAGATAGTTGTAAATATCAGGGTAGCAGATGTCAGGCAGAGACGGCGAAGACAGTGGGTCGAAAAATATCGATTTAGGCATCAAATATGGATCTGGCGAATGGATCGACCGAAGCTTTTCCACATAATGCCTTTTATGCAACACATCCAATGAGTTTACAGCGTCTGAAAGCACCGGGGCTTCACTGAATTGCACTATAAATTGCACGACAAATTGAAACCATTGAGAATACGGATAAACAATGACGGACAATATGGTGGCCGGATACAGCGACACGTCATTGTGTGACGTTGGTGAGTGGGGTCTATATCAACATTCCAAAAAGAGTTGAATTTACGGTCTTTTTTTCACAAAGACGGAAGATGGTTCAGAGTCGGAAAAGCGCAAAGAAAAGAAAGAAATGTCCCACAGTATGGCAAGTGGGCATTTGCGTTTTGTTTTCAGCACCATTTTCTGCGTATGTTCCGGGACCTGTGCTTGTCACGTCATCCACGCGCTGTCATATGTACTTTGCTTTCCGGCACCTTTATGATTTACAAATTAAGCACTGTGCTGTCTACGTGTGTGTGCGTTTTTGTGTGTATGAGGCACAGCGGAAAGCTGTGGGCTGCTTCTCATTAAAACTGTTACCTTCTTGTTTTTTTTTTGTTTTTTTTTGAGTGATAACTGTTGATTTGTTCCGTTGCCATTTCCTCCTACTCTCTGCACAGGGGGATAACTCCTATGTGAAAGATCGTTGGTGCATGTTTGATGGATTCATGGTGTTTTTCATCTGGGTGTCCCTGGTGTTGCAGGTATATTGCGACATTTAACGTTTTTTGCTGCACTCGTTCTTTATAACCGCTTCAGATTTGCTCATCCAGCTTTATTGAAGACGTTTTACTATTTCAACCATCTGCCTCTCTTTGTTTTAAGGTGTTTGAGATTGCGGAGCTGGTGGATCAGATGTCTCCGTGGGGGATGCTGAGAATCCCCAGAGCGCTCATTATGATACGGGCCTTCAGGATCTACTTCCGCTTTGAGCTTCCTCGCTCCCGCATCACTAACATTCTTAAGTACATTTGAGCATTTTATTCTTACTGAAATTGATTGTGCATCAAGAACTAGGTCAGTAAAATGTTATTTGTCTAAAGCCTTGTTGTTGTTGGACAGGCGTTCCGGGGAGCAGATTTGGAGTGTATCAATCTTCCTGCTGTTCTTTCTCTTACTTTATGGAATTCTGGGTGTGCAGATGTTTGGAACCTTCAACCATCATTGTGTTACCAATGACACGCAGAAAGGGTAATTAACACTATTGTTGCCTATGCATCTGTGCTAACCTAAACGGTGCAATCGAAAACAAGAATTCTTTAGTGGCAATTACATTTGCAGGGTTCTCACAGATCTAACTGAATTGAAAGGTCTTAAAGTGCCTATGACAGCATAAAAAAATCTTAAATAGCATTATTATGTGAATTACAATCATATTTTGAGATAATTCGACTCTATACAACAATTTGGCAAAGAGCAGATGACGAGAAATCAGTCTTTTAATCTGCCGTTTAGCCCCGCCTGTCATTATACCGCTCTAGCGTTCCCAGCTGGATGATGACGTTGGCAGGGTCACGATTTCATCTGATTTAGAATTCAGCCAATTAAAGTGATACTTACGGTGGCAGGCGAAATCCAAAGTCCAAACACTTTGCAAATAGAAAAAAGCACGAACCCAAATTACAAAAGCTTTGCAAAAGAAAGAAGCACGAATGCAAACTGCCAGAACACGATCCCCAATTTCTAAAGCGCGATGGCAAATTGGCAAAAGCTCGAACCCCACCCATCAGATGCAAATTTATATAAAAATGATGTCAATCGTTTGTGCTGCAACGGTTTTGTTGATACAGTATTATGCTTTTATAGAGATATTAATTTCGAGTGGTGACGTCAGTCATAGCTTTTCCTCAGTTTAGCTCCCGCGGCTAATGGAGCGTACAAACTCTCTCAATATCAAGGCAAGGCAAGGCAAATTTATTTATATAGCACAATTCAACACAAGGCAATTCAAAGTGCTTATCAGAGGGGTGTCCTGATAACTAGCACGATCATAACACAAATTTGGGTCAATTTTGCAGTAAATTGGGGGGCTTGAGATGTTGATTTCGAGTGATGACGTCCCTCTAAGCCCCTCATTTACTGCAAAATGTGTTATGATCGTGCTAGTTATTAGGACAGCCCTCTGTTATTGAGAGAGTTGGTACGCTTCATTGGCCGCGGGAGCTAAACTGAGGAAAAGCTACGAGTGACGTCACCACTCGAAATTAATATCTCAATAAAAGCATAATACTGTATCTACAAAACCGTTGTAGCACAAACGGTTAACATCATTTTTATATAAATTTGCGGGGTGGGGGCAACTTCATGGATGTCCGTATTTAAAGTGTGTAAAGTGTCGTCCTTTTTCTTTTTTTTTTAACTTCCGGGTCATCCTCTTGCCGTTGTGTTGCGTGATTTTGCTGCTGTGCTGTGAGCCGTTTGCTGTTGTGCTACGAGCCATTTGCTGTCGTGTTGTGGCAATTGGGGTTCGTGCTTTTGCCAATTTGCAATCGCACTTTAGGAATTGGGGATTGTGTTGTGAAAATTTGCATTCGTGCTACGAGCCATTTGCTGTCATTTTGTTGCAACTGGGGTTCATACTTTTTTATATTTGCAAAGTGTTTGGACTATGCATTTCGCCTGACACCTCTCGGCCACTGTAGATCTTCGATTTTTAAGACAAGTATTTCTTAAAAGATGAATATTAAATGAGTTATAATAATTTGATATTAAAACCCCTCTTAATGTTTTCGTTTTAATAAAATTTGTAAAAATATTTTAAGTGATAGGTCGCCATTCTTGTTACGTCACAGTGCATGACGTCACCGGGCCGAACTTCCAGCGTGTCACTCTTAGCTAACCCACGGACTTTCAACTCCCTCCTCACCCCGTGGCGTCAAAATGATAACAAGAACAGAGAGCAAAAATCCCAGAACCACACGGGGGGACTTAGTGAATGGCCTACAGAGAGATGGGACCACAGTAACAAAGGCTACTATCAGTAACACAATGCACAGCCAGGGATTCAAATCCTGCACTGCCAGACGTGTCCCCCCGCTGAAGAAAGTACATGTCCAGGCCCATCTGCGGTTCGCTAGAGAACATTTGGATGATCCAGAAGAGGATTGGGAGAATGTGTTATGGTCAGATGAAACCAAAATAGAACTTTTTGAATGACTGAATGAATGAATGAATGGAATTTTATTGTCATCATCATCGGTATCATTGACAATCACTGACAATTACAAAATGTAATATGATTTAAGGAACCGAAGAAAACGACAAAGGCGGACGGGATGAAGCATATGCTTATCAGTTTCCCATCCCACATACAACTAAAGACGCACATTCAGGCATGGAACATACATCAAAACTGTAAAATAACACAGGCAACAATCTGGGTTTAGTAACTAAGCGTCCAGTCAAGCAGCTCGATTAGCTCAGAGCGCGTCTGTACACGGTGAAGGCTGAGCAGCGAATGGTAGACACACAGGTTCTCTTGTTTGGAGGAAAAAGAATACTGAATTGCACCATACCCACTGTGAAGCATGGGGATGGAAACATCATGCTTTGGGGCTGTTTTTCTGCAAAGGGACCAGGACGACTGACTGTGTGAAAGGAATGAATGGGGCCATGTATCGAGAGATATTGAGTGAAAATCTCCTTCCATCAGCAAGGGCATTGAAGATGAGACGTGGCTGGCTCTTTCAGCATGACAATGATCCCAAACACACAGCCATGGCAACGAAGGAATGGCTTCCTAAGAAGCATTTCAAGGTCCTGGAGTGGCCTAGCCAGTCTCCAGGTCTCAAACCCATAGAAAATCTGCGGAGGGAGTTGAAAGTCCGTGTTACAGTCCCAAAACATCACTGCTCTAGAGGAGATCTGCATGGAAGAATGGGCCAAAATACCAGCAACAGTGTGTGAAAAGCTTGTGAAGATTTACAGAAAACGTTTGACCTCCGTTATTGCCAACAAAGGGTACATAACATAGTATTGAGATGAACTTTTGGTATTGAACAAATACTTATTTTCCACCACGATTTGGAAATAAATTATTTAAAAATCAAACAATGTGATTTTCTGTTTTTTTTTCCACATTCTGTCTCTGATGGTTGATGTTTAACCATGTTGACAATTACAGGCCTCTCTAATATTTTCAACTGGGAGAACTTTTACGCACAATTAGTGGTTGACAAAATACTTACTTGCCCCACTGTATATAGTATATACGCATATATCTGTATTGGTTTGATTTCGGTTATCGGTTAAAAAGTCATGATGGGACAACTCTAGGTATTTTGTTTTTCATTTGTTTAGCAATGTGACATGGAATAGCTTGGCCATCCCTGACACCCACTGCTCACCCGATGGTGAAGGCTACCAGTGTCCTCTTGGCTTTAAATGTATGGACCTTGAAGAACTGGGCCTTAGCAGGCAGGAACTCGGCTATAGTGGCTTCAACGAGCTGGGTAATATAGTTACCTGAATTTTTTTTAAAAACACTTCATTGTCTGTTTCGACAATATTGGTCTAATATTGGCCTTGGTTTTTATATTTTAGGGACAAGCATCTTTACTGTGTACGAGGCTGCCTCTCAGGAGGGTTGGGTGTTTCTCATGTACCGAGCAATCGACAGTTTCCCTCGCTGGCGCTCCTATTTTTACTTTATCACTCTAATTTTCTTCCTGGCGTGGCTTGTGAAGGTGAGATTGTTTTCCTGCAAAGTGTCTCTTGAATTGAACCAACATTTGCCATCGATTGTAGCGAGTTGCAAACGAACGGTTTATATTTGTCTTTTCACAGAACGTGTTCATCGCTGTCATTATCGAGACCTTTGCTGAAATTAGAGTTCAATTTCAGCAGATGTGGGGATCCAGGAGTAGCACGACATCCACAGCGACGACACAGGTATGTGACTTTTGAATGTTTGTGTTGTTTGAATGGTGTTATTTGTTTTTAATGGTGTGCATTTATTTTTCTTTGGTTTATTACGTTTTTGTTTGGGGGGTGTGGTTGTGCCAAAGATGTTCCACGAAGATACTGCAGGGGGATGGCAACTCGTAGCCGTGGATGTCAACAAACCACATGGGCGAGCACCTGCCTGCCTCCAGGTAAATTTCTTAACCTGTTTTATTAGCTGCGTTGAGTGGAATAATGTTTACGTTTCCCTTAATTTCACTCTTGGGAATATAATTGTAGGTCTTATTTTCTGATGGAATGACTCTTAAAGAGATTATACAGAGTTAGGCACTTTTTTAGACGCAAATGCCACCTCTGGCCTGAAGCGTAACTGCAGCTCGTGCATGTCGCACATCTTGTACGGGCATCAAGCCCGACAAATCAGCCCCAGAAACGTATACACAGTTAGTAACAACTCTTAAGTGGGTTAGAAAAGTGTTTTGCCAAGTAGACACTCGGCAAAACTGCTGCTGCTGCGGGGACGCGTGTGGATGTACACAGGCATGTGTTCGGTTAGAGTAGTCGACCTGAACCCTCTTTATTACAGGCAGGAAAATAGCTTTTGAAGGGAATCTCATGGCATTGGTGGAGCATGCACGGAGTAGAATTTTTTTTTAAGCATATTCAGACCTGCCCTTGTTGGTCAGGACTAAATAAAAAAAATTGTGGTGCGTACCGTTCGGGCTGGTGTGAATACAAATCGGCGAACTCTGGTGCGGACCAAACAGCCGGTCAGAGACCTCACCGGAGAGGTGATCTCGGTTCGCTTCTAAGCGGACCTTGGTGCGGTCCGCTATCGGTGTGAAAGCGATCGCACCGTGGTCTGAACAAGACCAGACTCAAATACCTTTTGCACGTAACAGGCTTCCGTAGCAAGGAAATGTTGTTTGGTTAGCATTAGACATGTGCCGATTTCTGGTGTCAAGGTATACCGTGGTATGAAAACGTCAGTTTCAAAACCGCAAAAATTTGCCGTCATACCGTCCCGATGGTATTAGCTATTTTGGTAACACTTTACACTAAGGGTCCCTTAATTAACATTTAATTAATGCATTTTTACACAATAACTAATGTTTAAGTAACATTAGAATAATTAATATACAGTGCCCTCCATAATTTTTGGCACCCCTGGTGAAGATGTGTTTTTTAGCTTCTAATAATTTTTTAAAATTCAAATAATATGGGAAAAATCCAACCTTCAATACAAGTGCATTTATTCAGTGGGGAAAAAAATCCCACATAAAGAAATAATTATTTGACATCAAATAATGTGTGTCACAATTACTGGTGTTAATACTTTGTACAAGCCCCTTTTGCCAACAAAACAAGGTCTGGGGACTGAGATGGCCATGGGAGGAGCTTGATTTTGTGTCTAGTGAACCATTTTTGTGTAGATTTGGCCATATGTTTAGGGTCATTGTCTTGCTGAACGACCCAGTGATGACCCACCTTCTTTTTTCGGGCAGAGTACAAAGCACGCGGTCCCAGTTGAAGCCTGGGACCGTGTGCTTTGGTCAGATGAGACCAAGATTGAGCTTTTTGGCAACAAACACTCTAAGTGGGTCTGGCGTGCCACGAAAGATGCGCATGCTGAAAAGCACCTCATACCCACTGTGAAGTATGGGGGTGGGTCAGTGATGCTGTGGGGCTGTTTCGCTTCCAAAGGCCCTGGGAACCTTGTTAGGGTGCATGGCATCATGAATGCTTTGAAATATCAGGAGATTTTAAATCAAAATCTGTTGCCCTCTGCCCGAAAGCTGAAGATGGGTGTGTTGGCATCATGCTTTGGGGGTGTTTTTGTGCACATGGAACAGGACGAGTGCACTGTATTAAAGAGAGGATGATCAGGGCCGCGTATTGTGAGATTTTGGGGAACAACCTCCTTCCTTCAGTCAGAACATTGAAGATGGGTCCTGCATGGGCCTTCCAACATGACATTGATCCGAAGCACACAGCCAGGAAAACCAAGGAGTGCCTCCGTAAGAAGTATAACAAGTTTCTAGCATGGCCTAGCCGGTCTCCAGACCTAAACCCAATAGAAAACCTTTGGAGGGAGCTCAAACTCTGTATTTTTCAGCGACAGTCCATAAAACTGACTGATGGGTGGACCAAGATACATACCTCTTGCAATGTGTGCAAACCTGGTGAAAAACTACTTGAAAGGTTTGACCTCTGTACTTAGAAACAAAGGCTACTGTACCAAATATTAGCATTCGATTTCTCAGTATGACACAAATAAATTGTAAAAAAAAAAAAAAAAAATCATACATTGTGATTTCTGGATTTTTCTTTTTAGATTATCTCTCTCACAGTTGACATGCACCTACGATGAAAATTTCAGACCCGTCCATGATTTCTAAGTGGGAAAACTTGCAAAATAGCAGGGTGTTCAAACACTTATTTTCTTCACTGTAAGGGAATACTTCAGCTACAGAAAAGTTAGACGGCCGCGGCTTAGAGGAGGAGGGCAAACCAACATGTAAAACATGTTTGCGGGAGGGTGTTTGCCGAGGAGGCAGTACCTCCAATTGGATTTTGCATTTATACAAAATTAAAGGTTAGTCAACACTGTCATGAATGTTTCCCACCAGCTACGAGATTTAACTCCAGTATGTTTAGTGTGTCTAGCGGTGGTAAAAAAGGGTGTTTTTTTTCTCTTTGGCAACTGTCTGTATTGAGAAATGGTGTGTGTATAATGTAAACATGATACGAGTCATACACACATGCTTTTTGTGGAAAATAATTCAACTATTTGTGGTGTTATGGTCATAATGTTGAGCTGTGGCTGTGGGTATAGGCTTTTCTAAAGGACTGCATTTTAGGGCTGCAGCTATCGATTATTGTAGTAGTCGATTAATCGATGAACTAGTGAGTTCGAATACCTGAGCTGAGCCTCAAACGATGTCCCCCCCCCCCCAAAAAATGATGATGTAAGTACAACAAAAGAAAAATTGCCTAATTTACATAGCAAATGTCCGCTAGCTTAAATGCTAAAAAGTGCTTTTTTTTTTTTATTATTATTATTTTTTTTAGAATGCTCTTAACGAATAGTTTCAACACATACCCACAAAAACAGCTAAAAATACCTATTAAATAAATTACGACTGCATTAAAAAAAACATTAGCGCAAACAAAAACTTGGCTTATGTTGGTCTTAACAGGGAGCAGCTGGATTCAGCCATGTGAAATGAGTTATGTCATACTCACTATTACCGCCAGAGGGCAGTGTATCCACCCAAGCCAATAAAACTAAACGCAAACGCTTTCAAAACAAACCAATACAACCTCACTTTAATTGAACGAATACTCGAAGCAGCAAAATTTTATTCGAAGCTTTCTTTCGAATTGAATTACTCGAGTTTATCGATTAACCGTTGCAGCAAACTGCATTTATTTTTATTTTATTTAAGATTTTTTATTTTTTATTTTAACTTAACAATATACTTATGTTCCAATTTGCTAATCTGTTTTAAAAAATAAAAGTCATGTTCAATGGATTTTTTTGTTTTTAAACCAGATATCCGAAGTAACACATTTTAAAATTGTCCGATATTATCGGGTAGCCGATAAAAGCATTTTCAAATATCAGATTATATGATTATTATAGGGCTGTCAAAATTATCGCATTAACGGGCGGTAATTATTATTTTATTAATCACGTTAAAATATTTGACGTAATCAACGCACATGCCCCGCTCAAACAGATTAAAATGACAGCACAGTGCAATGTCCACTTGTTACTTGTGTTTTTTGGAGTTTTGTCGCCCTCTGCTGGCGCTTGGATGCGACTGATTTTATGGGGATCACCACCCATGAGCATTGTGTAATTATTGACATCAACAATGGTGGGCTACTAGTTTTTTTTGGTTCAACATTTTACAAATTTTATTAAAACGAAAACATTAAGAGGGGTTTTAATTAGGGCTGTCAAACAATTAAAATATTTAATCGAGTTAATCACAGCTTAAAAATTAATTAATCGTAATTAATCGCAATTCAAACCATCTGTAAAATATGCCATATTTTTCTGTAAATTATTGTTGGAATGGAAAGATAAGACAAAAGATGGATATATACATTCAACATACGGTACATAAGTACTGTATTTGTTTATTATAACAATAAATCAACAAGACGGCATTAACATTATTAACATTCCGTTAAAGCGATCCATGGATAGAAAGACTCGTAGTTCTTAAAAGATAAATGTTAGTACAAGTTATAGAAATTTTATGCTAAAACCCCTCTTAATGTTTTCGTTTTAATAAAATTAGTAAAATTTTCAATCAAAAAATAAACTAGTAGCCCGCCATTGTTGATGTCAATAATTACACAATGCTCATGGGTGCTTAAGCCAGTAAAATCAGTCGCACCCAAGCGCCAGCAGAGGGCGACAAAACTCCCAAAACATTGCACATGGACACTTGGACATCGCACTGTGCTGTCATTTTAATCTGTTTGAGCGGGGCATGTGCGTTAATTGCGTCAAATGTTTTAACGTGATCGATTAAAAAAAAAATTTAAAAAATAAAATTACCGCCTGTTAACGCGATAATTTTGACAGCCCTAGTTTTAATATCAAAAAAATTCTAACTTGTACTAACATTTATCTTTTAAGAACTACAAGTCTTTCTATCCATTGATCACTTTAACAGAATGTTAATAATGTTAATGCCATCTTGTTGGTTTAATGTTATAATAAACAAATACAGTACTTATGTACCGTATGTTGAATGTATATGTCCATCTTGTGTCTTATCTTTCCATTCCAACAATAATTTACAGAAAAATATGGCATATTTTATAGATGGTTTGAATTGCGATTAATTACGATTAATTTTTAAGATGTAATTAACTCGATTAAAAATTTGAATCGTTTGACAGCCCTAGATTATTATTGATTATTTTTGTTTCATGTCATGTCATGTTTTTTTTTTTTTTTTTTTTTAAAGCTGCTAAACTTTTATTCATGCTGTTTGAAAATCCGAGAAACTATTAGTCAACCAAGCTGACAAGTGAGTGAAGTTTTAATAAAGTGTAGACTTGCACTAATGATGTCGCTAGTGATGAATGACTTATAAATGACGTCTCCAGTAAACAAGGCAGGACGCCGCTGTTAGCCATGTGGTCAGTGTGATCCGAACAGCAGTGCTTTTGAGATAAGCCGAACACAGCTTGCAGCTGGACCTCTGTTGATAGCCGCGCGGGGCGAAAGACTGGCCTCACGCTGAGAGAGATACCAGAAAGATGGTGAAGAAAGAATTTAAAAATAGAGGAATGTGGAGAGGAGATATAGCATGTGAAATATGCAGTATTTCCCCTCCAGAGCACCATCATCACATGGAGAGGAGGATTTAGATAGGGATAACCAGAGGGATAAACACGGCTGACTTCCCTCTGAGCTTTCTGCTCCATTAAATGTATCA
Source organism: Corythoichthys intestinalis (assembly GCF_030265065.1). Lineage (NCBI taxonomy): Eukaryota > Metazoa > Chordata > Actinopteri > Syngnathiformes > Syngnathidae > Corythoichthys > Corythoichthys intestinalis. The sequence goes on from NC_080406.1 coordinate 3,597,026, forward strand.
CCCGGAGCAGTATTTTCTCAAGAGAATTTAGTGTGAAATACTACAAACAGTCAAACGCTATATTCAAATTGTCAGGTTTCTCAGGATCTTCTTGTAGATATCCCTGCAGCATTGCGCTTCAGAACAATAGCGCGAAAACACTCCTCAAACAGACATAGCAGATATTCTGGGGTTTCTGTTGAACACGAAACATTGAACACAGTTCACTCCATGAAAAATGTGATGTAGCAGTTGTTAAGTGGGTTAGAAAAGTGATTTTGCCGAGCATAAACTAGGCGGAGGCTCCATGAAACAGCGCTGCTGCTACTCCTATGGGGATGTACGTGCAGTCTCTGCAGGGCTCTGTGTACTCATCATGACAAATTAGAGGTACATTTTTTAGTAGTCGATTAATCAGTGAACTAGTTAGTTCGAATTAGAGCTGAAACGAATACTCGAGCAACTCGAGTAACTCGAGTTTAAAAACTGTTCCGAGTAATTTTATTCACCTCGAGTAATCGTTTATTTTGACAGCTCTAAGCATCACGTTTCGCTCGGACTACTTTTAATGCGGGACAACGCGTTGACGTCACGTGCGTAGAGGAAGAAGCAATAAAAAAATATAAAAAACATTTCCGCAGCCGACAGCCGCTCCAAACTACGCCGACGTTGCTAAAAACTAGCCCGCATGATGTTAAGTTGGTAGCAGGTAGCATCTGATGAGTCTCATAGAGATCACATGTATGTTGAACTAGATGTGAAATGACAGACTCGGCCGCGTCTGGGCAGCGTTAATAAATAGCCGCCATCTTAAAGCAGGAGAGCGCTAATAAAGAGCGCTAAGCGCTAATAAATAAGATTAACGTTACTGTCTGAGTCACTAGCTCATGTAACGTTAGCCCTGCGGAGGGCTAGGTTTCTATTAATTATGACCACTTTCGATGCGTGGCTAACGTGTCTTACATACAGGCTTTAACATAACATAGCTTTGTGGCGTGATAAGGGTGTAAAATAAAAACTCAATAATGCTAACTATCAATTTTAGCTCAGTAGTCATTGCTGGATAAAACACCAAGTAGCACTGGTCCCTAATGTGCTCCAATACAGCCTGTATCATACATTTATTTTGAACACTGCAAAAACTCAAAATCCTATCAGTAGTTACAGTTTAGAGTAGCGTAAAACTTAAAAATGGCTTGACACAAATAGAAATTCAATTGAAACACGTGGGAAAAAATCCTAACTTTTAAGTGATGTGTGTTATCAAGCGTAATGGCATTTTTAGGTATATATATATATATTTTTTTAAATAAGATCTAAAGGTTTTTTGAGTGAAAGCAGTGAATTTGTCTTTTTTTTTAATTCTAGTTACATCTGAGATGCAATTGTTGGCTGTTTTCAACAATATACATCGAAAAAAAAGACATTGATTGATTGAAAATGGTTCAAGATTAGATGAAATGTCTTGTTTTCTCATGTATATTTATAATTGCTCTTCACCGAAAAATATATTTGTTTTATCCGATTACTCGATTAATCGATAGAATTTTCAGTCGATTACTCGATTACTAAAATATTCGATAGCTGCGGCCCTAGTTCGAATGATTAGATAATTAATATGGGGATGGCGTGGCTCAGTGGTAGTTGTCCCCCAACCCAGAAGTTGTGGGTTTGATTCTCTGCCCTGATGAACTCTCCTAAGTATCCTTGAGCAAGATACTGAACCCCACATTGCTCCTGGTGCTGCGTCACCAGTAGGGGTGCAACGGTTCAGTTAGCCCACGGTTCGGTTTGAACCTCAGTTTTGGGATCATGGTTTCGGTTCGGTTTCGGTTTTGCTTTTTTTTTTTTTTTTTTTTTATTTTTTTTATAAACTGCCTTTATTTTGCTTATTAAAAAAAATGAAATGTAAACATTTTCGACTGTTAAAATGCCTCTTCGCTCTTTGGCTAGTGGAGTGACTGACTACTGAAATACACAGTAGTAAAAAAGTTACTTGGCAAAGTGACTGGTGATACCTTTCATGTTTTTTTTTTGTTTTGTTTTCATTTAAAAAACAAAACAAGCAAAAAAAAAAACAAAAACAGAGTAACCGTTGCTATGTTTGAAGGTCATTTAATCTTGTGAATCAACTGTTAAAGTCGATAAAATTGCTCCCGTTTTTGCATTAGTTCCCTTTTGTCTACTTTCGACATGTGAAAATTTTAAAACTGTTTCATCTTTTAAAGATAAGACTCAAGTCAAGATTTTGCCGATTTAGGAGTATTTTGGATAAAAAGTTGCTTAGTTGGCTCGGAAGGTTTACTGCAACAGAGCCTGTCTGAGAAGTTTACTGCTCTAATATGGCGGCTGTTTACTAACGCTACCGAGTCTGTCATTTCGCATGTAGTTCTCTATACATGAGATATCTAGGCGTAGATTGTATGCTGTCGGCTACAGTCAGGAAATATTGGAGCCACCTAGCCTAGCATCGCGTTTGCTACAGCATCTCAACAAACACTCTTCCCTCTCCGTGTCTCTTGACTTTTGTTGCGTCATTCAACCAACGGATTAACGAACATTTTCTCGTTGCAGAAACGGTGACCAAATCGGAACGGATGGGAAAAAAAACCGTAATCCACGAAAAACGTGCAGATTTTGAACGTAACGTACGGGGTACACATTTAAAAATCAGTGCTCACTTGTACAAATTACGCCAAGACCGTACACCTTGTTATAGTGTTATAGTAGCACTCTGTAGCACGGGGCGTCCAACTATCAGTGGTCAGGGCGAAACTATGTGCTTTAGCGAAATCATCTTCGATGGCTTTGCGTGCCATTTCATAAATGTCGGAGATTACGTTGTTGGAGAAATATGTCCGCGAGGGAACAATGTAACGCGGGTCAAGCGTTGCAAATAAATTAACGAAACCCGCCGTGTGTTTTCACTGGTGTCATCTTCGGGGTTGTCCTGCCCTGAGAAAGTGATATCTGTGGGTGATGCCGGGTGAGGTGCCGGAGTCATGTTATAAAAGTGTTGCCATTAGCAAGCGCTGGGCAATGCTTGCAAATTTTTTTTTCTTCAATATTTTCTCTCCCTCCGCATTGTAGTCCACGGGGAAACCTAAATTTTGCCACACCGCAGATTTGAAAGAAGTCGGTGCTTCCTCAAAATTCGGTCTCTCCACTCCTCCGCTCGCCATAGCTATTTGTTTTCTTGTTTCACTTTCACTTCGCTCGTAAACGAGAGAGGGCGTTACTCGGCTTCTATTACACAGGTGCTTGACAGCGATCCGACATTTACTTGCGGGGCGGGAATTTCTCCACAGCGGTACTTCACGTCACACACAGCTCGATCAATTCATTCCACAAGCGTTCGGAATACATTAATTGCAAAACCGAAAAGGTGCGGTTCATAAAGGCTTATTGAACCGTACAGGGCGAACCGTACAGTTCGGCTTTGAACTGCAAACCGTTGCACCGCTAGTCACCAGTAGGTGGATGGCGATGTAGTGTAAAGCGCTTTGAGCGCCTTTCAAGGTGGAAAAGCGCTATACAAGTATAACCCCATTTACCAATTGAGTAATTGAAAAAGGAACACAAAAAATTAAGAGCTGAGCTCAGCCTCAAACGGTATGAAAAAAAATAAATAAATGAAGATATAAGTTCAACAATTGAACAACTGGCTAACTTACATAGCAAAAGTCCGCTAGCTTAAATGCTATAAAATGCTAACAATTTATTTATTTATTTTACAATGCTATTAACACATGGCTGGCTCTGTAAATAACCGAAGCCTCATTTTTTTCCTGTCTACCAAATCAGTTTTATTTTGTAATTTGCCATGACTTCCACTTACGCTTTTATTTTGGTATATTTTCTGTTTCCAGTGTTTTCCAATGTTTGTAGCTTGAAGACAGGCGAAAAGGAGTGACGGCGAAAGTGTGTTTTTATATTGTCTAGTGGCCCCTCTGGATTAGGCAAAGTGCTTACAGTGACCCTAGTGATCATTTTATATTCTAAGGCGATCGGTTTTATTTTCTTATGGTTATAGGGAACGTTTTGCAAGGTTTGATAATAAAAGACTGTAAAGACACTAAATTATCAGTCAAGTCTCAGCCTTATTCGTAGTAGGTCTGCTACAAGTTCGAACCATTATTCCCACAAAAAGTGGCTAAATATACCTTTAAGTTACAAATGGATTAAAAAAACATTAGCTCAAACAAAAACTTAGTTTATGTTGGTCTTAACAGGGAGCAGCTGGATTCAGCCATGTGAAATTAGTTATATCATATTCACTGTTGCCATAAGAGGGCAGTGTATCCACTCAAATCAATAAAACTAAATGCAAACACTTTCAAAACAAACCCTTACAACGCCACTTTAATTAAATACTCAAAGCAGCAAAATGTAATTCGAATCTTTTTTCTTATCAAAATACTCGAGTTAATCGATTAATCGTTGCAGCACTAAAACATAAAGATAGGTAAGCTCGGAGGTCCAGACTGCAGTGCCATCTGCCTGCATGTGAAGGACAAGTAATGTGTAAGCTTGTGTTCTGTTCTGTCTGCCTCCAGATTAATTGGCCATCAGATAAGAATGTTTTGCATGCTGGCAGATGGGCACTACCCACACTGACATCCAAACCCACCAGACTCTCTATTAAACCACCTCAATGTACTAATGCAGACCACTAATCTGTTCGTAGACATTCAGCGATTCAAAAATTGACACCTAAAGGGTACTACGGATAGAAAGACATGTACAGTGCTAGCCAAAAGTATTGGCACCCTGCAATCCTGTCAGATCATGCTCAATTTCTCCTAGAAAATGATTGCAATTACAAATGCTTTGGTAGTTATGTCTTCATTTTGCTTGCAATGAAAAAACACAAAAGGGAAGGGAAAAAAAGGAAATCATTATCATTTTACACAAAACTCCAAAAATGTTCCGAACAAAAGTATTTGCACCCTCAGACTAATACTTGGTAGCACAACTTTTAGCTAAAATAATGGCGAACAACCGCTTTCGGTATCCATCAATGAGTTTCTTAGATGCTCTGCTGGAATTTTAGACCGTTCTTCTTTAGCCAACTGCTCCAGGTCTCTGAAATGTGAAAGGTGCCTTCTCCAAACTGCCGTTTTGAGATTTCTCCACAGTTGTTCTATGGGATTAAGGTCTGGACTAATTGCTTGAAGTCTCCAGTGCTTTCTGTCAAACCATTTTCTAGTGCTTTTTGGGTGATTGTCCTGCTGGAAGACCCATGACTTCTGACGTAGACCCAGCTTTATCACACTGGGCCATACATTATGCTGCAAAATTTGTTGGTAGTCTTCAGACTTCATAATGCCATGCACACGGTCAAGCAGTCCAGTGCCAGAGGCAGCAAAGCAACCCCGAAACATCAGGGAACCTCCGCCATGTTTGACTGTGGGGACCGTGTTCTTTTCTTTGAAGGCCTCGTTTTTTCCCGCTGTTGCCCTTTCCCATAAAGCTCTACTTTTGTCTCATCTGACCAGACAACATTCTTCCAAAACGTTTTTGGCTTTCTCAGGTAAGTTTTGGCAAACTCCAACCTGGCTTTTTATGTCTCTTGGTCAGAAGTAGGGTCTTCCTGGGTATCCTACCATAAGCCCCTTTCCCACTGAAACTAGTGGGTCAACGCGCATTTTTTCCAAGCCGATGCAACCCACTAACAATTGGCATTTGGCACCTTTCCCATTGACAAAAAAAAAAAAGCCGTCTCTTTTTTAAATTTTTCCACCCGTCTAACCCCCCACCCCTCCTCAGCCGTGCGTAAGGTTACATGATGTCACCACGCTAAGATGCGCGTCAACACAAGTGCGACCGAATTCATTCAGTTGAAGGAAGTAAACAATGCAGAGCAACATGGAAGCCTCCTATCAGTTTGTGTTCTCTGTTTTCATGCTTTTTATTGCCCTCAAAATGGTCGAAATTGTTATGACGCATCACGTAAGAGCCTACGTCACCACGTAGATTAGGGTGTTGACTGTTGACCCGGGGTTTTGCTTTAACACTGCATGACGATCAGAACCGAGGTAATTTTAACGCGGGTCGCTTGGCGGGTTGATTGACACGGGTAGAGGCGGGTCGCTGCACCTTTCCCACTGCCACCAAAAGCCGATTGTTAGTGGGTTGACATGGGTTTTTTGGCCAGTGGGAAAGGGGTAATAGAGTCCCTTTTCATTCAGACGCCGACGGATAGTATGGGTTGACACTGTTGTACCCTCTGATTGCAGGACAGCTTGAACTTGTTTGAATGTTAGTCGAGGTTCTTTATCCACCATCCGCACAATCTTTCGTTGAAATTTTTCTTTTCTGTCCACATCTAGGGAGGTTTGCCACAGTGCCCTGGGCTTTACACTTATTGGTGACACTGCGCACTGTTTACACAGAAATATTCAGGTCTTTGGAGATGGACTTGAAGCCTTGAGATTGCTCATGCTTCCTCACAATTTTGCTTCTCAAGTCCTAAGACAGTTCTTTGGTCTTCTTTCTATTCTCCATGCTCAATGTGGTACACACAAGGACACAGGACAGAGGTTGAATCAACTTAATCCATTATAACTGGCTGCAAGTGTGATTTAGTTAATGCCACCACCTGTTATATGCCACAGGTAAGTAACAGGTGCTCTTAATTACACAAATTAGAGAAGCATCACATGATTTTTCAAAGGGTGCCCATACTTTTGTCCTGCTTATTTTTGGAGTTTTGTGTAAAATGATAATGATTTACTTTTTTTTTTTCATTCTCTTTTGTGTTTTTTCATTGCAAGCAAAAAAAAAAAAAAAGAAGATATTACTACCAAAGCATTTGTAATTGCAATCATTTTCTGGGAGAAATTGAGCCTTATCTGACAGCAGGGGTGCCAATACTTTTGGCTAGCAGTGTACATGTGCTTTTGTTGTGGTTTAGTCCAAAACTGTTGTCACATGACAAGTTCCTGTCCGTCACTATTTTCCCATGCAACCTCCAGATCCCACCACTGTTTACCGTTTAGCTGGCTGAGACGCACAAAGTTGGCCTCCTTACCTGGTTTTCTATCGACTTTTTTAATTCTATTGCCACTGTGTCGCAACCTGACATGTGCCGGTTACCGGTTTCACGGTTTACCGTGGTGTGAAAACGTCGCGGTTTCAAAACCACTAAAATTTTCCGTCATACCTTAGTACGGTATTCGCTATTTTTCATGTGCCAAAATGCAGCCGAAGTGGCTTGGTGCGGCACCGCTCACCCCTTCCCGTTTGTTGCCGTGAGTGTCACTAAACAGCCAGCAAACCCAAAAACAAATCCTCCAAACACAAGGCGTACTTTTCTTCAATTTATTGAGCTCTCAAATCGTGGTGAAATATATAAATAAATACATTTAAAACGTTGTACAATTGTATTTTTCCACGTGTGATTAGGTTCAACAGGATAGCAGTAGCACCATTAAAAAGTTCGCCAAAAACAAAACACACATTTTCCTTTCAAATTCAATACACAAACTAAAACTTACAAAGACGAATGTTAGCCTAGGCTAAACTGGGAGAGCAGCTTCTTTTATGTCTCACAGCCGCTGAGTGAGAGAAAAGCTTGAATGAAGGGGGGAAAGAAAAAGAATCGCGTCAAAGATCGCTAATTGAGAGAGGAGGTCTCACTCCTCTCTCCTCACTTTTTTTTTTTTTTTTTTAGATGAAACCTTTCCTCAACAATATTTACATTTTAACTAATTTATAAAATTAACTCATACATTTTTAACTAACTTATTAACTTATGAATTCTTTGTTCTTTTTAACACAAAGGCATGGCATCATGTAGACTAGAGTTGACACAGTGGCTGAAAATGGCGAAACTTCACTTGAGCTTCCCCCCTCAAAAAAAAGTCATACAGTATATATTTTTAATTTTATTTAGAAGTGTTTTTACTTTTTATAGCAATTATTTTGTTCTTACTCTAATATTGAGCAACTTGAGCTGTGGCTGTGGGTATAGTCTAGGTTCTATTTATTTTAATTTTATATAATATTTGTTATTTTTTGTTAATTTATTTATTTTCACATTATATTCATGTTCCAATTTGCAAATATGTTTTGAAAAAATCCTGTTCAATGGATTAAAAAATTTTTTTTGAAACCCATACATCTCAAAATTTTGGAGCTATAATTGCAATACCGTGAAACCGCGGTATTTTTGCTCACGGTTATCGTACCGTGAAAATCTCATACCGGCACATGCCTAGTCGCAACCTGACGTCTTTAATATGACAACCTCCAGTCTTGATGGACCGTGTGGGTGAATGTTTTATTTAAGTGGAAATCAGGAATATCTAAGCATTATGAATCTGAATCTTCCGCGCTCGGAACCCTGGAGTGTTAAATTAAATGTAATGCAGCTGAACTTGGTGTCATTGAAGAGCTATTGAAGTCCGCGTCTCTGCAAAGTTCTAGATTGAAATTGGAGTGCGTGTTGTGTTTTTTTCCAATCCAAACAATCCATATTGTTTATCCACGCTCGTCGCTCTTTTGCCTCCGTAAGAAGTAAGGCTTTACCAAAGTAGTCTACTCTGTGTTTTCTTCGTTCTTCTCCTATCAGATTTGTGGTTAACAGCCAGGCGCATTGCTGCCACCTGTCGGATTGGATGTGAACTGTAGATAATCATAGAGGATAGGGGGGTTAAAACAGTGAAGTATGTGTGGCGGCCGCCGGCCGTCCAGAGCACCGGCCATTCTGTGATCCCCCAGGAGCTTCAGATTACCGGTCCGCCCCTGGTAGTTACATTTCAGGGAACTTAGAAAATACAAATTAAATTGATGAAAAACAAATGAATCTGTTTTATCAAGAATGACAAAAGCGCATAGCTGGATGAAATCTATTTCCCCCCCATTCTTTCCTGGACACAAATCTTTCCGGAAATGAACGAGGAGTGACACAGTTGGAGTGTTCATGAATGTGAATGAGACCGTTTATTCGATGCAGCTTATTATCAGATACAGCGTACCGTATATATGCGCAGGTCTGAAGAGCCAGGCAGGAAATGGAGGAGGAGGAGGCAAAGCATAGCGGATATTGAGAACTCAAGGTTCACTAACCTAACAGAGGTTTTAGATACATCGTGATGTTCACAACAAGCTGATTTGATTCAAGCTGAATTGAAATTCAGTATCTTTAGCTCATTATCTTAGCTCAGTTCTGATTTTGTGTTGACGTCTGTGTGACTGATATCGGAGTGGATAATCAACTATATACTACATCAATTAACTTGATGGTCTGAACGTGACAAGTCGCATAGAAGTGGACCATTTCAAATCCGATCTGGGTCACTTTCGTATGTGGTTCAAATCCGATCTGGGCCACATTTTTTCAGAACGTGACTGGCGGTCTGAACTGTCAAGACTCCCAAATCGGAATTCATGCAGCAATTACGTCAGCAAAGAGCAAGACGCATGGAGGACGGCAGCGATGTAGGCATTAGCGCCTAGCTTGAACGAAGTAGGCCTGACCACAGTCATAAAAAAAATAAAATGAAGAAAAGGATAGCCCTTAAAATTTTCGATTTTCATTCTGTGCGCCGATTTCATTATTGCACACATGGCCGAGCCAGGGCAAACTGACGCACACTCGTCATTTCACGCACTATGCGTTTTATCAGTCCATATAAACTTTGAAAATGAAACTAAACAGGGATAATTAATGTCTGTTATTTGTGTCCTCTTTTCGGAAATCAAAATATGATCGCCCTGGAATGACTGATGACAGCCAGCATGTGTAGTCATTTGTTTTGATGCAGATATGACAAAAAATCGGATTCGTGCATTAAGACCTGTAGTATGAACTAGGAGTGGGAACCTCTTGATACCTCACTATACGATAACATACAGTGGTCAGGAAATCATTCTAGGATATTCGACAAATAACTAATTACCAGAAAAACAACCTTCTAGTGTGAATTGGAATTAGATTATCACTGGTAGACGTTCAATCCGTTTGAAGTGGGAGGGGTGGCAGCGAATGAACGAATGTTCATTCGCTGCCACCCTCCCAGTTCAAATGGATTGGACGTCTATGGCTGGCAGTGGCAGTAAATGCCAGGCAATTAGGTAGTTTTGGGCGATTTAAGGTCTCACTGGAACAGCACCAAACAAAAATTCCAGCATCATCACCTTGTCCAATGCAGAGTTTTGACTCTGCACACCTTGTCTAATGCAGATTCGTGATGCTGCTGGAACTTTTGTTTGGTGCCGTTCCAGTGAGATTTACAAAGATGATTGCCTGAAGAAGAAATCAAAATTCCATCAGTCCTTGATGACATGGGGCTGCATGTTAGGCAAAGGCACTGGTGAGATGGCTGTGGTTAAATTTTCAATAAATGCACAAGTTTACATTAAAATTTTAGACAGCTTTCTTATCCCTTCAATTGAAAATATGTTTGCATTTTCCAAGATCACAATGCATCATGCCACAGAGCTAAAACTGTTAAAGCATTCCTTGGAGAAAGACTCACTCAGTCAATGGCATGGCCTGCAAATAGCCCAGATCCTAAGCCTATTGATAACCTGTGGTGGAAATTGAAAAAAATGGTCCACAGCAAGGCTCCGACGTGCATGGATGATCTGTCAACTGCATTCAAAGAGAGATGGCACCAAATTGATGAAGAATACTCATCAAGTCCATGTCTCGGAGACTGAAAGCTGTCATAAAAGCCAGAGGTGGTGCTACTAAATACTAGAGATGTGTTTTGATTGTTGTTTCTTTGTTTGTTTCTCATGATTCTCATGATTATTTTTCCCCAGAATGGAGGATTTCCATATATACTTCCCTGCACTTGCTCTACAAAATTAACATTTACTGACCGCCACAATGTTCGCAGGCTTAGATAAACGACTATTTCAGTATCAAGTTAACAGTTAAAAACAATAAATAATATACTCAAATCACCATTCTGTATCAGCAGCTTTAAACTACATTCAATTAATTTAATGTTGTGAATCAACCGTTAAAGTTGTTAAAATTGCTCCCGTTATTCCATAATTTCCCTTCTGTCTACTTTCGACATCTGAAAGTTTTAAAACTATTTTAAAGATAGATTCAAGTCAATATTTTGCCGATTTAGGAGTATTTTAGTTAAACTGTTAATTAGGTTCGCTTGGAAGGTTCGCTACAACAGCCTTGCAGGGACGTCTACTGCTTTAAGATCGCGGCCGTTTACTAACGCCCGCATCTAGCTTTCTGTACATGTGCTGCTAACGCCACCGAGTCTGTTATTTTGCATCTAGTCCTATATAAAATGATATCTACCGTACCATTATGTGGACGTAGTTTGTAGAGTGAATTTTGGCAGCCTTTGGAGCTTTTTTTTTAATTGGCTCAAGCCTTACTATCCCTCTCTCAACAATTAGAAATATCGTGGGGAGCAATGCGGGGAAGAAAGGTAGTAGTTCTTTTTCTTAACACCCTATATTATTTCCCAACGCAGAGAAGATATATCAATTGGTGCCACTACGCACAGTCATGGTTGCACTTCCCATCATCCGTTTGGGCAGAACAGTTAAATAGCTACAGTATCATTTACTGAAAGCCCAACAAATACTCTAGATGGCAATATTTAGTCACAATATACAAAGTCACATTTATCCTTTAAGAATTACAAGTCTTTCTATCCGTGGATCCCTCTCACAGAAAGAATATTAATAATGTAAATGCCATCTTGAGGATTTATTGTCATAATAAACAAATACAGTACTTATGTACTGTATGTTGAATGTATGTATTCGTCCGAGTTTTATTCATTTTTTTTCTTAATGCATTGCCAAAATGTATATGATCAGGAAACATTATCGGGAATGATTGGAATTGAATCGTGAGCAAAAAAAAAAAAGCAATCGGATCGGGAAATATCTGGATCGGCAGATACTCAAACTAAAATGATCGGGATCGGATCGGGAGTAAAAAAACATGATCGGAACAACCCTAATTACTAACATAATAATTTTCACGACTTAATAACCTTGATAAGGTCATTTGCTCGGTTAAGAGGGCATGGGCCAGTGCTTGAGCACCACCTGGCGTCTATGTGTGCACGCCACTGATAATTGGCATATTACTACATTGCAGCTGCAGCTCTAAGGAAAGTATGTTTTCTCTGCCATCGGCTGTATTGCGTCTATGTTACACATGCCAGTGTACTGTAGTCGTAGCCGGTGTTTCTGCATTACAGCCTCATTCCCTGTCATTTTTCGTCAAACATCTCCGCTTTCTCTTGTCTTCCTCTCATTTGAAGCATTGCCCATCTCATTTTTTTTTTCTTCTTCATTTTTTTCCGGGTTAGATGTTTCGCCCACTCCCAAGCTGTTCCCTCTCTTGCCACACACGTGCAGTCCATGCAAGGTCGTGATCACATCTGTTAAATTGTTTCCAAACCAACACAGGCAAGTGCGTGTCTGTTCCCTCTATCACTTTTTCTTTGTGCACTGATTGTTTCCTCCTTGCGATGTTGTTGTAGGCGTTCAATTTCACAGCGCGTCCCGCGAGAAATAACACACAGTGATTGCCCCTTTCTGCACTTGTTTCTGACGGTGTGAATACACACTGATTTGGTTGTTTGGCTTGACGTCGCGTTCAGAAAAAAGGTCCTTGATTGCTTTGAGTTTTAAGGAATTGCGCTTGCTGGTTTGTCCATTAACGTATGCATTCCATAGCATATGTATGACGTACGGATCCTTTGCGTATTATGCAATATATTAATACAATTGTTTTTCCGGTTGTGCCTGTAAGCCATGAGTTGAGTTTCAATAGCAGACAAATTGAAATGACAGTTCAAGCAATTACTACTTTGTTTCCACAGCAACTGATGCGCTCATCCGTGTTCCACATGTTCATCTTGAGTATGGTCGCCGTTGACGTGATCGTCGCTGCGAGCAATTATTACAAAGGCGAGAACCATCGCAGGCACTATGATGAGTTTTACCTGGCGGAGGTAAGACTTCTATTTGTTATATATACAGTGCCCTCCATAATTATTGGCACCCCTGGTTAAGATGTGTTTTTTTTAGCTTCTAATAATTTTTTTTTAATTCAAATAATATGGGACCTTAATGGAAAAAAAGAGAAAAATCCAACCTTCAATAAAAGTGCATTTATTCAGTGGGGAAAAATCCCACATAAAGAATTAATTATTTGACATTAAATAATGTGTGTCACAAATATTAGCACCCCTGGTGTTAATACTTTGTACAACCCCCTTTTGCCAACAAAACAAGGTCTGGGGACTGAGATGGCCATGGGGGGAGCTTGATTTTGTGTCTGGTGAACCATTTCTGTGTAGATTTGGCCATATGTTTAGGGTCTTTGTCTTGGTGAAAGACCCAGTGACGACCCATCTTCAACTTTCGGGCAGAGGGCAAAAGATTTTGATTTAAAATGTCCTGGTATTTCAAAGCATTTATGATGCCATGCACCCTAACAAGGTTCCCAGGGCCTTTGGAAGCGAAACACCCCCACAGCATCACTGACCCACCCCCATACTTCACAGTGGGTATGAGGTGCTGTCTACACGCCAACAAGCTGTTTGGGAGGCATGCATGGAGAAAACCTTTCCTCACTCACAATCATAAACGCAAACATTTGGAGTTCGCCTGGGACCGTGTGCTTTGGTCGGATGAGACCAAGATTGAGCTTTTTGGCAACAAACACTCTGAGTGGGTCTGGCGTGCCACGAAAGATGCGCATGCTGAACAGCACCTCATACCCACAGTGAAGTATGGGGGTGGGTCAGTGATGTTGTGGGACTATTTCGCTTCCAAAGGCCCTGGGAACCTTGTTAGGGTGCATGGCATCATGAATGCTTTGAAATGCCAGGAATGGAAAGATGTTGGAATGGAAAGATAAGACACAAGACGGATATATACATTCAACATACTGTACATAAGTACTGTATTTATTATAACAATAAATCAACAAGATTGCATTAACATTAACATTCTGTTAAAGCGATCCATGGATAGAAAGACTTGTAGTTCTTAAAAGATAAATGTTAGTACAAGTTATAGAAATTTTATATTAAAAACCCTCTTAATGTTTTCGTTTTAATAAAATTTGTAAAATTTTCAATCAAAAAAATAAACTAGTAGCTCGCCATTGTTAATGTCAATAATTACTTACACAATGCTAATGGTGCTTAAACCCATAAAATTGCTGCTCAGCCTTCAACGCGTACAGACGCACTCCTGAAGCACTCTCTTATCTTAACCGATAAGCGCTCAGGGCCAGCAAGCTCGACTCCCAGTATGGCTCCAAAGAATTTGAAACCTGGAGACTTGGATGAAATTAAATCCTCCATACAGAAGTTGGAGGTCTCCTTGACTGGCTTGATTCAAAACCAGAATCAAGAAATTGTCAGAGAGCTCCAGTTACTTCCCGCTGAAAACGAGAAACTCAAGCAGGCGGTCGAGGAGAGAGAGATGTTCGCATCAAGAGGCTGGAAATTTTGGCTGACGATCTCAACCAGTGCTGACGCGCAAATGACCTCATCATTTCTGGATTCGAAATGCCGAAATTGGAAGAAAAGCACGTCAACTCAAGAAAGCTGGGAAAATAGCCAACACCTGGGTCTCGGATTGCAGGATCCTTGTCAAGATGCAAGATAGGAAGATAAAAGCTATCACGAGTCTTGACCAACTGAATATACTAGCTGGATAACTGTAAATACGACACAGCGGACCAGTATAACAACTCGTGGATGCGGACGGTAAGCTGAAACCTATCAACGGCAGGAGTCTCTACAAGAATCTCAAACACACTAAGGATTATCTACTAAAGATAACAAAGGCTCTGACTTTAATTTGCACGGACATAACATGACACGAATGAATCGGGCATCTAGGGGGGAGGGGGTGTTGCAATTATGATTGACAATCTCCTGGAATGTATTACAATTGAGCTCCTAATCCCCAATTGTAAGAACATAATTATCTGCTGTGTCTACCGAGCTCCTGATTCAAATGTCTAGTATATGGAAAAGATACTGTATAAAACAAATAATAAGCATGTTTTCGTTGTGGCGACATTAATCTTGGGATAAAATATGTACAGCATGTTGTTTGATTTTATACATTCATGTCTGATGAAGCTGTTACAGTGACCTTTATGTGCGCCAATTGTTGCTACTCACACCAGCTGTGATAACTTATAATCACTTTTGCCAGACACATAACCACAACAAAATGTTCCACAGCAAACAGATGCAAAAATGTCAGGGACATGACTAAGCACGCCCTGAAACTAATTGAGCTGCTTGACTGGACGCTAAGTTACTAAACTCAGATTGTTGATTGTGTTATGGTACAGTTTTGATGTATGTTCCATGCCTAAATGTGCGTCATTAGTTGTATGGGGGACGGGAAACTGATAAGCATATGCTTCATCCCGTCCGCCTTTGTCCTCTCTTCGGTTCCTTCGGGCAAATCATATCACATCTTGTAATTGTCAATGATTGTCAATGATACCGATGATGAGGACAATAAAATTCCATTCCAAAATCAGTTGCACCCAAGCGCCAGCAGAGGGAGAAAAAAAACACAAATAACAAGTGGACATGACACTGTGCTGACATTTTAATCTGTTTGAGCGGGGCATGTGCGTTAATTGCGTCAAATATTTTAACGTGATTAATTAAAAAGAATAATTACCACAACGTTAACGCGATAATTTTGACAGCCCTAATATAAACATTTTTTAACCAAACATCTTGGCTGTCTGACTGCTTGCACCGAACCGTGATGCCCGGTTCGGGACGAAGACTAATACGGTTACTCTTAGTAACTACTCTTGCTGCTGGTGGCATCTGTCACAGCATTTCTCATCGTTGCCCTCTTCAGTCTGGATTTAACCCACTCTGTTATGTTGGTTGTCAAACATGCTAACCGCCGAGCTAAGGTACTGCAGTGTGTGTGTAGAAGGTTAGGAAAACATGGACAAAGTGGACGAGAAATAGGAACTTGATGAGCTTTGTAGCTTTTGCAATAATGCAAAGCTACCATCAATTATAATTAATTCAATAAATACACTTAAAATATTGCATACTAATCTGTTTTTGTAATGTTTGTCATTTTAGGTTGCCTTTACTGTGTTATTTGACCTGGAAGCGCTTCTTAAGATATGGTGTCTGGGCTTTACCGGCTACTTCAGCTCCTCCCTGCACAAGTTTGAACTATTGCTGGTGGTAGGCACCACCCTTCACATCTACCCAGATCTCTACCATTCCCAGTTCACCTATTTTCAGGTCAGCATTCTTACACACATACTCATTTCCTGTGCTAAACTATCATCTTAAGGATATTCAGCAAAAATACAAGCTGTTTTTGTAAGCACCTGTTTTTGGGATTTACACGTGGCTCTTAAATGTCAGACCTGTAATTGGCAAATCAAAGATTATACCTGCAAACACAACATTAAAGGTATTGAATAGTGGTACTTCACTGTGCCTAATACTCTTTCAATCCAAACAAATTTCACATGCTTCTCAGCCTCACTTAACAATTTTGACATGGCTTAGAATGATTTTTAATCAGCCAAAGGAGCCATTCTTCTCTATCTGTGCTCAGAATTGCAATGATTTCACTAGCTGCATGAGTCAACAGCTCAGTCCGTCTGATTCATTCAGAAAGACGGCGACGGATGATTCTTGGCCCTTCGAAGTGCCGGGGTGTGAGAGTGCTGCCAATATCTGTTTAAAATAAATCAGATGCCTGTGACAGCGACAGTGTGTTACAATACATCATATAATTACATTTCATGCAAATCATTTCAATGTCTTGTGAGGGGCCAGGAATATTCTGGCAGTGATGCAGGGGTGCCATTGTCCGTGTCTAATTTGTAGCTGCTGGAAAACACTGTTTATATGCCATGTAACAGTAATCCGATTCAAAAGGAGTCAGTTGTGAAGAAAAAGATGCATATTTAAACCCAAATGCTTCAATGTTTGATGAAAGTATTTGACAGTTTGTTGGTTAAACATTGTGACAAATATTGGAATTGGTGTGTACAGTATAATGTGTGTATATATCCATTATCTACCGCTTAATCCGGGTTAGTGTCGCGAGGGCAAGAGCTTTCAGCAGGGCCGTGAACGAAAAGTGGTATTTGGTATGTGGCAAAATAGATTTTGTCATGTGGCAATTTTTTTGCTATGTGGCAAAATGGATTTTGGCATGTGGCATTTTTTTTTTGTTAGTGTGTTGCATTTTATTTGGTATGTTGCAAAATGGAATTTTGCATGAGGCTTTTTTTTTTTTTTTTTTTTTTTTTTTTTTTTTTGCCATGTGGCATTTTTTTGATATGCGGCAAAATGTGGCTTTTTTTTTTTTTTTTTTTTTTTTTTTTTTTTGGTATGTTGCATTTCTTTTTTAGTACATGGCAAAATGGGATTTTAGCATGTGGCATTTCTTTTTTGCCATTTGGCATTTTTTTGGTATATGGCATTTTTTTGGTATCTAACAAAATTGATTTTGCCATGTTGCACAATGTATTTTGGCATGTGGTATTTTTTGGGGAATGTGGCATTTTTTTGATATGTGGCAAAGTGTGGCTTTTTTTTATTTTTTATGGTATGTTGCATTTCTTTTTTAGTACGTGGCAAAGTGGGATTTTAGCATGTGGCATTTCTTTTTTGCCATTTGGCATTTTTTTGGGAATGTGGCATTTTTTTGATATGTGGCAAAATGTGCTTTTTTTTTTTGGTACGTTTAATTTTTGTTTTTTTTAGTATGTGGCAAAAATGGATTTTGACATGTGGCATTTCTTTTGGTATTTTTTTGGGGGGGGTATGTGGCAAAATGGATTTTGGCATGTTGCATTAAAAAAAATTTTTTTTGGTATGTGGCAAAGTGTGGCTTTTTTGGTATGTTAGATTTCTTGTTTTGGTACGTGGCAAAATGGATTTTTGTATGTTGCTTTTTGGGTATGTGGCAAAATGGGTTTTGGCATGTTGCATTTAAAAAAACATTTTTTTGTGGTATGTTACATTTTTTTGGGTATGTGGCAAAATGGATTTTGGCATGTGGCATTTCTTTTTTGCCTTGTTGTATTTTTTTTGGTATGTGGCATTTTTTTTGTATGTAACAAAATTGATTTTGCCATGTGGCATTTTTTTGGGAATGTGGCAATTTTTTGATATGTGACATTTGTTTTTGGTATGTGGCAAAATGGATTTTGGCGTGTGGCATTTAAAAAAAAATGTTTTTATTTTGGTATGTTACATTTTTTTGGTATGTGGCAAAATGGATTTTGGCATGTGGCATTTCTTTTTTGCCATGTGGCATTTTTTTGGTATGTGTCCAAATTTTTGGTATGTGGCAAAATGAATTTTGGCATGTGGCATTTCTTTTTTGCCATGTGGCATTTTTTTGGTATGTGGCTAAATGAATTTTGGCATGTGGCATTTTTGGGTATGTGGCATTTAATTTTTTTTCTAGGGCATGTAACAAAATTGATTTTGCCATGTGGCAAAATGAATTTTGGCATGTGGCATTTTTGGGTATGTGGCATTTAATTTTTTTTTTTTTTCTAGGGCATGTAACAAAATTGATTTTGCCATGTGGCAAAATGTATTTTGGCATGTGGCATTTTTTTTGCCACTTTTGCCACGCTCTTTGAGTGTCATCATTATTGCTGATTCTTAGTAAATTACAAATAAATTATTTTTAAAAATCATACAATGTGAGTCCCGCGATTTTTTTTTTTTTTTTAAGATTATGTCTCTTTAAGTGGAAATGCATAGATGATTGAAAGTTCAGACCTCTACCTATTTTTTGAGTGGGTGAACTTGCAAAATCCCAGGGGGTGCAAATACTTCTGCTGCTCACTGTAGGTCTATATATACTGTATATAATTCTGGAAAGACAAGATTCTACAAGCAACTTTTATTGTTGGTTTTTGTTTCCATAAAATTTTCGTGTTTTTCCAAAGGTACTTCGAGTGGTACGTTTGATTAAGATCTCCCCAGCATTGGAAGACTTTGTCTACAAGATATTTGGACCGGGTAAAAAATTGGGAAGCCTGGTGGTGTTCACCGCCAGCCTCCTCATCGTCATGTCGGCCATCAGTCTTCAGATGTTCTGCTTTGTGGAAGACCTGGATCGCTTCACCACCTTCCCAAGGGTAAGAGAACAACCAAGCTTCTCAATAAAATACCTTGCAATGATATTCTAGCAAAATGAAGATCATTTTCTCATAAAATCTTAATTTTATTGGTGAAAGAAGTACAGTTAAACCTTGCCGTAATGCAGGGGTCTTCAAGTCCGGTCCTCGAGAGCCCCTAGCCGTCTTGTTTTCCATGTCTCTCTCCTTAAACACACCTGAATCAAATGATCAGCTCTTTGGCAAGCTCTGCCGGAGCTTGATAATGATCCTGATTATCACAAGCCCCTCAAATATTGTCTGTTTTTTACGGCTTGTGCTTCCCACCCACACATTTGTCAGGTTTTTTCAATCTCTGTAGGTTGTATCATTATTTGCAATGATTGGACTGCAGGAGTCAGAATTGGAGTAGAGGGGAGGTGAGGATGCTATTTGTCTGTAAAGAAGAAAGGAAGGGCGTGCATCTCTGACCTCTACTTGCAGCAGATGATTAAGTTTCTAAATCTCGCAATGGCAGGGTGGAAAACATAGTTAGCGAGAAGCATCCTGTGCATTGCGTCTTCACCTTGTGTTGCCCTCAAGCCTCTTCACACTCTCACAGTCTACCATGTTTTTATTCCCCCCTGTAGGCTTTCATGTCCATGTTCCAGATCTTGACACAGGAGGGCTGGGTCGATGTTATGGATCAGACCCTAGTGGCAGTGGGTCACATGTGGGCTCCTGTCGTGGCCATTTATTTCATTCTCTACCATCTGTTTGCAACCTTGGTAAGACTTTTAACGGGTTTGATGTCATTTGAAGTATATGAGACTGCAACTATTTACTTGATTTTCAGTATACTCACTTTATTTGTTGTTACATTAGATGCTAGCCCATATTGGTAAATACAAAATCAAGATCCTATCACCCTTGAGCATGTCAAGTCGCCACATAGGTGATTGTTGTTGTTCTTAAAATCCTACTCCTTCCTCATTTGTGACCATATCGTCTTGAAACTTGGTATCTATTTAACATAGGCCAATATCTATTGATCTTCTGAGCTTGCTTTTTTTTTTTATATATCATGGCTGATTAACGTTAAGGAATTATAGTTAGGAGTTAGCCAGCAGAGGACAGCTTTCTGTAGGCTAGGAATTTACCAAAAGAGGCTAGTGCAGACTTATTGTTGCCTGTAGGTGACCAGTTGGCCTTTAGCCTATAATAGCATACACATGCTTGTTAGAATAATGGTATGGTATTTGACAAATTGCAAAGTGGCTTTTGGCATATGTCATAACAATGGCCATATGCAAAATTAAAAAAAATAAAAACAAAAACAACTTCTATATGCCAAAACAACAGCCTTGTGTCAAAAAACTGCCCTATGCCAAAAGCCATTTTACCATATCTCAAGAAAACTGCAGTATACCAAAAGCCATTTTGCCATATGTCAAGAAAACTGCAGTATACCAAAAGCCATTTTGCCGTGTATAAAAAAAAAAACAGAAAAAAAACCTGCCATATGCCAAAAGCCATTTTGCCATATGCAAAATCTGTCCTATACCAAAAGCCATTTTGCCATATGTAAAAAAAAAAAAAAAAAAAAAAAAAAAAAAAAAAAAAAAAAAAAAAACTGCCCTATGCCAAAAGCCATTTTGCCGTCTGCCAATAAACTATCATCTACCAAAAGCCATTTTGCCATCTGGCAAAAAAACTGCCATATGCCAAAAGCCATTTTGCCATATGCGAAAATACTGCCGTATACCAAAAGCCATTTTGCCATATGTCAAAAAATTGCCTATGCCAAAAAACATTTTGCCACATGCCAAACAAACTGCTATACGCCAAAGCCATTTTGCTTCATGCCAAAAAACTGCCATATGCCAAAAGCCATTTTGCCATATGCCAAAAAAACTGCCATATGCCAAAAGCCATTTTGCCTCATGCCAAAAGCCATTTTGCCATATACAAAGAACTGCCATATGTTTAAAAAAAAACAACAAAAAAAACTGCGATATGCCAAAACCATTTTGCCGAATGACAAAACTGCCATATCCCAAACCCATTTTGCCATGTCAAAAAACTGCCATATGCCAAAAGCCTTTTTGCTACATGCAAAAAAAACCTGCCATATGTAAAAAAAAAAAAAAAAAAAAAAAACCTGCCATATGCCAAAAGCAGTTTTGCCATAGGTACAAAAACTGCCATATGCCAAAAGCAGTTTTGCCATAGGTACAAAAACTGCCATATGCCAAAAGCCGTTTTGCCATAGGTACAAAAACTGCCATATGCCAAAAGCCGTTTTGCCATATGTAAAAAAACTGCCATATGCCAAAAGCCTTTTTGCCACATGCAAAAAGAACTGCCATATGTTAAAAAAAAAACAAACAAAAAAAACTGCGATATGCCAAAACCATTTTGCCGAATGACAAAACTGCCATATCCCAAACCCATTTTGCCATGTCAAAAAACTGCCATATGCCAAAAGTCTTTTTGCTACATGCAAAAAAAAACCTGCCATATGTATAAAAAAAAAAAAAAAAAAACGCCATATGCCAAAAGCAGTTTTGCCATAGGTACAAAAACTGCCATATGCCAAAAGCCGTTTTGCCATAGGTACAAAAACTGCCATATGCCAAAAGCCGTTTTGCCATAGGTACAAAAACTGCCATATGCCAAAAGCCGTTTTGCCACATGCAAAAAGAACTGCCATATGAAAAAAAAAAAAAAAAAAAAAACTGCCATATGTCAAAAGCAGTTTTGCCATAGGTACAAAAACGGCCATATATCAAAAGCCATTTTGCCATATGTAAAAAAAAACAAAAAAAAACTGCCAAATGCCAAAAAACATTTCTGTTCTGGCTGTCTCTCCTTGTTTTTGCAGTGTACACAATTTAATTCAAATCATCATCTCAGTTTTTATTGACATACACAACTTCAGCTTCAGTGGAATTGGGGTTTGTTCATCTCCAGTGTCCGAAATGTTAATGCATTGATACTGAAATATGTTAAAACCTAACAAATGTTAAAATTACTTCCTAACAATTTAGACGGTCCACTAAAGCCCACTTTACGAAAATAACATTAAGATAGGAAAACAAGGGTGACATTTAATTTGAGTGAACATTATTTGTAAGCATTTAAAGCAAGCAAATGGCACGCAAGCTACACGAATTGTTTTCTTATCTTAATGCATTTAATTAGTTGCCGCCTGATCACCCCGCTACGCTTCCTCGAGCTTTACAGCCAATCAGCAGCAGACTTGAGGAGTGCTAACATTTTAGTGTTTGTCCTCCTAATATTGGGAAGCGTCTGTATGACTCATACCGCCTCCTCGCGCCAAATAATGTCTTTGAGGACGGCGCGAGCATCAAATCGAATTACTGTAATTATTTTTGAAGAACTGTTAGAAATGGCCACTTCAAATCAAAATGGCAGACTTCCTCTGTCATTTCTGGCATGACTTCTTTTTTGCAGCTTGACTCCTAACAAAACAAAAATCCAAAATTCAAGGTATCTAACAAAATCTTGTTCCGCCCCTTTTGTTTTTCTAGATTCTGCTCAGTCTCTTTGTGGCTGTAATATTGGACAATCTTGAGCTGGATGAAGATTTGAAAAAGCTCAAACAGGTAAGGAATTTGATCTCATTTGAATCAACAAGCACGAACAACATATTGTCCTTCCACTCTCGGCCATTTCCCATTCACTGCCATATTTTATTTAAAATGCTTCTGTGGTACCAACTCGGGAAGAGTGACAAGACTGCATAATATATTCGTATGTGGGCAGGCACCCTCTCACCTTCTTTTGTCTCCGGAGGGTTGAGCAAGTGGGCAGAGCTAATTAACAGTCATACATGCACACATATGCGCAGACACAACAGGTCAACTTCATTAGACATTTCTTAGCTCACGGGCTTTAACTCGATCATTGAAGCTTGTATTTGTACTATTAAAAACAAGGACGAGTGTGCCGCAGCCAGAGGTGGGTAGTAACCAGTGTTGTAAAACCTATAAAGGGAACCTTGGACTTACAAGTGTATCACAAAAGTGAGTACGCCCCTCGCATTTCTGCAGATATTTAAGTATATCTTTTCATGGGACAACACTGACAAAATGACACTTTGACACAATGAAAAGTAGTCTGTGTGCAGCTTATATAATAGAGTTCATTTATTTTCCCCTCAAAATAATTCATAATATAGCCATTAACTCATTTGCTCCCAAAAACGTTTAAATACGTTCTATTAGGGCCCGAGCACCAACATGGTGCGAAGGCCCTATTGTTCTGCAAAGGATTATTATTATGCTTTCTTCATGGCAAATGAAAATGGCCCATTTGGAGGTCTTAACATGCTCAAAAACTCACCAAAATTTGCACAAACATGCAGATTCACGAAAATTTGGGTAATTTGGCAACGTTGTGAAAAAATGTCACAAAATGGCTCAGTGGCGCCCCCTGGAATTTAAAAAAAAGGCCTCTCCATTCAGGTTTTTTCAACGTGGCGCGATGAAATTTCAAATAATCGATAGTTGCAGCCCTACTTGAGTTAATCGATTAATCGTTGCAACACTAGAAGTAACACCACTCTTAAAATTATCTTAAATTATCATTATAATCTTAAAATTAGAAAATTTTTTGGCTGTTCTACCCACCTCCGGCAGTTGATCAGATTGTTATGTTAGAGATGTGGGATGAGTTCCCAATGTCGTACCTGCATCCAGCTCATCAGCAGTGTCTTTAAACCGATCATAGGCGGCTTGCCGAGAGATTGACTTGGTGCCATTTGACAGTTTATCCCTTCAATGCTAGTTTCATCACTGTTTTACTTCGTTTTTTTTTTTTTTTTTTTTATTGATCCCTACCTACTGTTGCGATGGTGTGTTTTTTTGTGTGTGTTTTCAATAAACCCTGTTACGCAATCCCGTTCCTATTTTATTTCATCATAACGTTTAAAAGGTACTGGATAATTCATCTTGAACGTGCTTGAATTTGGACATGAGAAAGGTGTTTGAACCCTGACTGTAATTTTTTTCAATTATTTTCCAGATAAATGGGATGTACTGTATGAAACAAGGTTAAAATTTCTAAATCTAGCCTAGAATTGATAAGATTCACAGAATTGAGTCTTTTCGGTACAAGTCGGACACTCGTCTTGAAAGCTTAGGCACAGTGCCAGAGAAAAGTACTAGAAAAAAAATAAAACACAAGTTAATGACCCTAAAAACGAGTGTTGCATTTTATTGTTTCATCGTTATCGATGGTAAAATACTACCAAACATCAAAATATACTATAAAATGTCCTGCACAGTGGTGCATTAAGTTATTATTGCTTATTGAATGTATGTGATATGCACTTTTCTAAATACTGTATCTATGCTTAGAACTAGTAATGATAGAATACCTAATTCCAATAAACGAAATATTTTTGAATGCAAATTATAGTGTTTTTGTCTCCGTATGATTTAAATGACATTGAAAATATTCTGTGAAAACAACCTTTCAAAACTGTAACCAGGCTGGCTCACATGATGTTTGGTGGTTCCTGTAAATCTAACCCCAACATCTCACGTTTTCTGTCACGCTCCATATACGCCAGCAATGTGTGAGAGAAAAGCTGCCAAACATGTCAGCTCCACTCGGGTGCCATTGTATTGTGCTTCTTCGACCCAAGAAAAACCCGACACATACAGTGCACGTATCTGTGTATGTGATTTTCTAAGTGTGTAAGTGTGACACATTGAAATGGAAATTCAAAAGTGCAGTCAGGCTTGAAGCAATAAAGCTTACCTGCACAATTATGCATGCTGCCAGGGAGCCATTTATCAAGTCCTTTTTCTATAGTATATCGCTTGCTAAGGCAAAAGCAAAGTGTTATTATTTTTGAAGTCTAATAAAACGACCAAACGCAACCTAAAATACGTAACTGTAATTCATGACCATCGTGTACGGTACAACCAGCGCTCTCAATTTGTGAAAACTTAGAGTGAGACTATACACACACATATAATATACTGTATATACAGTGCCCTCCATATTTATTGGCACCCCTGGTTAAGATGTGTTTTTTTTTTAGCTTCTAATAAATTTTTTTTTTAAATTCAAATAATATGGGACCTTAATAGAAAAAAAAGAGAAAATCCAACCTTCAATACAAGTGCATTCATTTAGTGGGGAAAAAATCCCACATAAAGAAAAAATTATTTGACATCAAATAATGTGTGTCACAATTATTAGCACCCCTGGTGTTAATATTTTGTACAACCCCCTTTTGCCAACAAAACAAGGTCTGGGGACTGAGATGGCCGTGGGAGAAGCTTGATTTTGTGTCTGGTGAACCATTTCTGTGTAGATTTGGCCATAGGTTTAAGGTCATTGTCTTGTTGAAAGACCCAGTGACGACCCATCTTCAGCTTTCGGATATAGGGCGACAGATTTTGATTTAAAATGTCCTGGTATTTCAAAGCATTCATGATGCCATGCACCCTAACAAGTAGAGCTGGGAATCTTTGGGCACCTAACGATTCGATTACGATTACGATTCAGAGGCTGCGATTCGATTATAAAACAATTATTGATGCACCCCCCTCCTTTTTTTTCTTTTTTTTTTTTTTTTTTTTTAAATGTTTTGTACATTAGTTCCAAAATTGTTCGAAAATACTCTCAGGCAAATACTCTCAGGCTATTCACAAAATATGAAGTGGTTAAAGTTTCCCCAACTCAACTCGTGACCTTATTCTCTTTATTTTAAGTCTAATAGGTCAGCAGTCAGTAAAAGGGCTATGTCTGTGAGTCATGCCCTATTAAAAATGTACACCTTAGAGGGCCCAAAACCCTTTTCGCCTGCTGGTATTCGCAGAATCACCTTATGACGCGAGCTGAAAATAGAGTGAAGATTGACTTTATAAAAGCACCTGCAGAATAGACTGCAAGAAGTAGTCTGTCTACCAAAGTCACATAAACATACAGTAGTTTTCTTGTCGATTGAAGTCGGTGGGTGCGGCTTATAGTCTTGTAATATAATTATGTTAATTCTCCTGACCTGCCTCTACTTGCAGTTCTAATCACGGCATACTTCTTTTTATTTTGGGTATTTCTGCGACTCATTCATCGGGCGAAGATGGGGGATCCCGAATTGATCAGAGCCGGCTGTGCCACTTTTAATGACATGTTTGAAGTTAAATGATGTGAAGCCATGCCTGAGCGGTGCCTTCATCACTCTCACGTGTGCGCACCGAGAGCGGTCCTGTATTAATTAGGAGGTGGGAGGAAGCTGTCTGGGACACACATCACATTGTTGTGTGATACTGAAAATACACACACACTCATCAGTGTTGATTAGGATAATGTATTTAGCGCGTGAAATTAGGTTTGTTCCAAAGGTTTAATAAAAAGACTGCAGCAGAGTGGTAGACGGACAGTAGAGGAAAGCAGAAGTGACGCGCCGTCACCGCACGCCCACACACTCATCAACGCCCGTAGAAGATGTGCAACGTAGAAAATGCTGCAAAATGTGTGTATGGATGGCCTCATCGGCCTCAGTTTTGGAAGAAACTGATACTATCTAACAAATCATTACTGCCCACGTGCCCATGGGGTCAGAAGGAGGTGCAAGAGATAGGCGGAAATGTTTAACCTGTGCGAGTAAATATCGTCCAATTTGAAGGGGGGGGGGGGGTGTTTAGCCCTCAGGCTGCAGTTGTGATGGTAATCACGTGGGCATGTTTGTAGGGAAACGTGTAGCAGTCATCCACGTCTTCAGGCCAGGTAGATGAGTCATGAGATGCGTTGGAGAAATTGTTCGGGGGGAAAAAACAGAAAGGAAAGGGCTAGTAAAAATTATAAATCAAAATGATGATGACTAAAGGGAAGCCTGTTGTAAAAGTAGAGACTAAGTAATAAGCTCAAGCACCCCTGCAACCCAACCCACTTGGGGACCAGTGATGCACATAATGAATGGATATACCGTAACATTGATTTGAGTCATACTAAGTCTTTCACTTACTCTTGTAATATTTACACTGCTCCTCCTTTTGAAATGAGTCGCAAACAAACAAACTACAATAACCCAATGGGCAGTTTTTCCACTTTAAACATACTGTTGTAGCAGACGTTGTGAGTTGGTGGCCGCGAGTTGAGCAGATGTGTCGTGTGTTGGCTGCTCCTGTCTCTAGTCTGCAAACCATGCGTCAAAGTGTTCCCCTTTGGAGCACAACATCCCCCACATTAGTTCCATGGGTGAATTATGTAGAGAGGATGTGGCAGTCACTATACAGGCTCACCCCAGAATTCAGCCACACAGGAGGCTAGGTGTAATCTGACCGAACGGAACAATCGGGTGGACGCCCGGGGCGCCAGGTGGAAGATGACCGAATGGGACGATCAGGAGGACGTTCAGGATGCCAGGCGTGGGACGACCGAACGGGACGACTCGGTAGACGTCCGGAATGCCAGGCGTAGGACAACCAAACGGGACGGCAGGGCGGACATCCGGGATGCCAGACATGGGAGAACCGAACGGGAAGGCAGGATGGACGTCGTGGATACCAGGTGTGGGACAACCGAACGGGACGGCAGGGTGGACGTCCTGAGTGCCAGAATGGGACGACAGAGAATGACAATCCAGGTGAGGTCCGGGATGCCAGGCGTGGGACGACCGAACAGGACGACAGGGTGGACGTCTGGAATGCCAGGTGTGGGACAACCCAACGGGACAACCAGGTGGACGTCCAAAATGCCAGGCGTGGGACGACCGAACGGGACAACAAGGTGGACGTCCGGGATGCCAGGCGTGGGAGGACCGAATGGGACGACAGGGTGGCTGTCCAAAATGCCAGGCTTGGAACGACTGAACTGGTCAACAAGGTGGACGTCCGGGATGCCAGGCGTTGGACGACCGAACGGGACGACAGGGTGGACGTCCGGAATGCCAGGTGTGGGACGACCGAACGGGACGACTGGGTGGACGTCCGGAATGCCAGGCGTGGGACGACCGAACGGGACAACAAGGTGGACGTCCGGGATGCCAGGCGTGGGAGGACCGAATGGGACGACAGGGTGGATGTCCAAAATGCCAGGCGTGGAACGACCGAACGGGTCAACAAGGTGGACGTCCGGGATGCCAGGCGTGGGACGACCGAACGGGACGACAGGGTGGACGTCCGGGATGCAAGGCGTGGCACGACCGAACGGGACGGAAGGGTGGACGATGACAGGGTGGACGTCTGGGATGCCAGGCATAGACCGACCAAGCAGGACGAATGGGTGGATGTCCAGGACGAGGAGCGCGTTGTGCAGCACAGCCCAACCTTGGCTGGAGAAACGGGCGACCAGAGAGGTGGTATGTGTTGCCCATCGTGGCCGTGGACGAGGGCAACTGATGGAACGAACCAAGCCGACCAGTCGTAGCAGGAGCGAAGGGTGCACCGAAACCAGAATCTAAGCGACTTCCTCGTCGTTCAGCAGTGGCGAAAAAGGAGTGACGTTCGCAGGCGCTGGCAGAGGAGCGACACCGGAGACTTCCGGAGGCGCTAGCACAAAAGCGACGTCATCGATGGCCAGAGGTGCAGGCACAGGATTGCCTTCAGCGGTCGTCATCGAGAAGGCCAGGAACGAACGCTGTGTGGTCGTCGAGAATCGCTGGAGCTGAAGCGAGCAGTAGTGGCACTGGAGTACAGACAATAATGTCAGTGTCTGGAAGCGCCAGACTGGGAGCAAGCTGCGGCACCGGGACAGGAGCTTGAGTGCGGGGAACCGGGGCGAAAGTGTCGCTGTTGTCGTCGGAACCCTTGTGCAGTTGGGCTCTTGTGACGGGCACCTCAAGCGTCTTTGAAGTCATAAATGTGCAAGACTGTTCAAAGACCCTGAGAAAGTGTGTCTTGAGCCCCGTATACATGTTCCCCTTTGGCGGAAAGACAACAAAGCATTGAGCTTTGACCGCTGCCGAGTACC
This sequence comes from Corythoichthys intestinalis, assembly GCF_030265065.1. NCBI lineage: Eukaryota > Metazoa > Chordata > Actinopteri > Syngnathiformes > Syngnathidae > Corythoichthys > Corythoichthys intestinalis. The sequence continues at coordinate 3,626,049 of NC_080406.1, forward strand.
CGAGCACAGACACAATGTGGCGCGTGATATCGTTTGAAATACCACTGAGGGCGAACTGCGCCCCTGTGCATACGAACCTTGCAGCTGCAGCAGACTCACAAAAATCGCCAGCTCGAGAAAGCCAGTGTCCGCCATTTCATTCAATGTTCTCACTTATGATGAATGATTTCCTGATCCATGTATAGATGATTGTTGTATCACCATATTGTGACATCGTAATTATCTTGAGCCTTGTTTCGCAAATCGTATCATATCTTGAGATACCCAGAGGTTCCCGCCCTTAATGGTGACTAGATTTACATTAATTCATCTCACCGAGCCATTTATCTAGAAGTACTTGCTAGTACGGATCTAATCCTAACATGAATGCCAGCTCTCACAAAACAAAAATCCAGGATATAACACGATGAGTCAACTGTGGTTCTGATGCACAAGCAAACAAAAAGAGCAGTTGGTCATACTTACTCAGATATTAGTAATCGAAAGATTAGTGTGTGTATTCTGTGCTCAACAGATTTATCAGAAAATATTAAAAATCAGGAAAAAGTGCTCTTTCCATTGCAGTGGGCTTTCAATATTTTTAGATTGCCCAGCAAGAGGTCTTTATTTCTACTCCTCATTATCAGAGGATCAATCAGAATGAGATTTAGTAGGTACTTGTGTTCTAGGGATCCAAAGAGCAGTGGGGTAAGATGAGCCAGAGGGTAAATTGACCCTCAACCCCCAAATGTTCTGCATATAGACAACTTTCCCGAGCGAAAAAAATTTTTTGCCATTTTTTTGCCATGGACTTACGGTTTAGACAGAAAAACATGAAGTGCGGCTGTGTGTACACAAAGTTGAAATCAAAATCAATCCAGAGGAACCCACGGAATCTACAAAAATGGATGGAGCACGATGTAGATGAGGCTCTGGGACTTTCTGTGCTGTGCGTGGTTGTGTCAACTCTTGGGAGCGCCTATATATACGGTTGGAAGTGGAATGTTTTTATCACCGACCAGCAACAAAGCACCAGTGTGGATGTGTACCCCGCCAAATAAAATGAAAAGAAATCTCATCTTTGATACAACCCTTAGTAAAAAGTATGGAATCACCAGTCTCGGACGAGCACTCACTCAGACATTTTATCATGTAGACCAAAATCTGACAAAAACTTTGAAAAAATAATTGATTAGTTCAAAGGTGCAACTCCTTAGCATTCAGAAACACTAAAAGAATTGAATAATAACATTGCGGTGGTCAGTAAATGTGACTATTATAGAGCAAGTGCAGGGAAATATATATGGAATCACTCCATTCTGAGGAAAAAAATTGAATCATTAGAAACAAAAGAAGAAATAACAATCAAAACACATCTCTAGTATTTAGTCGCACCACCTCTGGCTTTTATGACAGCTTGCAGTCTCTGAGGGATGGACTTGTTTAGTATTATTCATAAATTTTGGTGCCAACTCTCTTTGATTGCAGTTGCCAGATCATCCTTACAGGTCGGAGCCTTGCTGTGGACCATTTTTTTCCATTTCCACCACAGGTTTTCAATAGGGTTGAGATCTGGGCTACTTGCAGGCCATGATGACATTGACTGGATGGGTCTTTCTCCAAGGAACGCTTTAACAGTTTTAGCTTTGTGGCATGATACATTGTCATCTTGGAAAATGACTAGCATATTTTCAATTGAAGGGATAAGAAAGCTGTCTAAAATTTCAATGTAAACTTGTGCATTTAACGAAGATTTAACCACAGTGCCTTTGCCTGACATGCAGCCCCATATCATCAAGGACTGAGGGAATTTTGATGTTTTCTTCAGGCAGTCATCTTTGTATATCTCACTGGAACGCCACCAAACAAAAGTTCCAGCGTCATCACCTTGTCCAGTGCAGATTGTTGACTCTTGACACCTTGTCCAATGCAGATTCTTGACTCTTGACAATTTGTTTTTACAACTAGCTGCTGATACAGCAATAACAAATGATTAGCATGTATCAATTAGCATCCGCACATCATTAGGCATGTGCTGGTATGATATTCTGACGGTATGATGACCTTAAGCCAAAATATCACGGTTGCACGGTATCGCAATTAAAGCTCTAAAATGTGTTACTTTGAGATATCTGGGTTTAAAAAAAAAATCTTTTTCTATTGAACAGGTTTTTTCGGTATTTATTGGTATACAATTTGTAAGTATAATAAGTTAAAATCCTTTTTTTTTTTTTAATTACAATAAAAAATACATTTTTAAAAATAGCTAAATATTCTAAATTAAAAATAAAATAAATGCAGTCCTTTAGGTGAGCCTAAACCCACCGCCACAGCTCAACATTTTTACCATCAGAACAAAAATAATTATTTTCCATAAAAACACGTGTGTATGACTTGTATCAAGGTTACATCATACACACACTCTCTTTTTGCCAGAGAGAAAAAAAAACATGAGGAGAGAAAAAAAAAATATGTTTCACCACCGCTAGACACACTAAACACGCTGGAGTTAACTCTCGTGGCTGGTGGGAAACGTTCATGACAGTGTTTACTAGAGATGTCCCGATCATGCCGATCGATCGGGTCCAATCACGTCATTTTATCGGAATCGGCAAAAAAATATCGGCCATTCCTTTTTTTAATATATATATATATATATATATATATTTTTTTATTATTAAATCGTTTTCTAATTGTATTTAACGTGACAGACATAATATGTTACACTCATCCAGAGTCTTTAGGCTTAAGGTAGGGTTATCAAATTTGTCACGATAACGGCGGTAATTAATTATTTTAAAAATGTATCACGTTAAAATATTTAACGCAATTAATGCATGCGCTGCACGACCCACTCACGCATTGTCGCGCTCAATCTGTAATGGCGCCGTTTTACCTATATAGAGACATAAAAGGCAGCGTAAAATGAGTAGAGTGAATTTTGGCAGCCTTTTTTAATTGGTTAAAGCCTTACAATCCCTCTCCCTACGATTAGAAACATCGAGGGAAGCAATGTGGGGAAGCAAGGTAGCAATTGATCTTTTTCTCAACACCTTATTTTATTTCCCAACGCAGAGAAGATATATCAATTGGTCGCACTACGCACAGTCATGGTTCCACTTCCCATCATGCATTTGGGCATGGCTACAGTATCATTTACTGAAAGTTCAACAAATACACTAGATGGCAATATTTAGTCACAATATACAAAGTCACAAGTCTTTCTATCCGTGGATCCCTCTCACAGAAAGAATGTTAATAATGTAAATGCCATCTTGAGGATTTATTGTCATAATAAACAAATACAGTACTTATGTACTGTATGTTGAATGTATATATTTGTCCGAGTTTTATTCATTTTTTTTCTTAATGCTTTGCCAAAATGTATATGATCGGGAAAAATTATCAGGAATGATTAGAATTGAATCGGGAGCAAAAAAAAAAAAAAAGCAATCGGATCGGGAAATATCGGGATTGGCAGATACTCAAACTAAAACGATCGGGATCGGGAGCAACAAAACATGGTCGGAACAACCCTAGTGTTTACTAACCCTTGTTTTTCTATAAAGGCAAAATCATATTGGAGGTATTGCCTCCTTAGTAGCCACCCTCCGCAAGCATGTTTCACATCTTAGTTTGCCCTCCTCCTCTAAGCCGCGGCCCTCTGTAACTTTTCTCTAGCTGAAGTATTCCCAGTCTTTTATGGGGGAAAAAGTTCAGGAGTTTCACCTCCCCCAGCCATTGTGTAGCACAGCTGACTCACTGACACTGAGCAACAACCGGTGGGGGAGGGTTGAGCCTTACAGCTGCAGTGAGGGATTTCTCCATGTATTTTTGGGACATAAAAAAATAGCTAATACCTTAGGAACGGTATGACACAATTTTTTTGCGGTTTTGAAACCTTGGCGTTTTCATACTTCGGTATATGTCAAGTTCAAATCTAGTGCTGCAGCGATTAATCGATTAACTCGAGTATTCGATTAGAAAAAAAGATTCGAATTAAATTTTGCTGCTTCGAGTATTCGTTTAATTTAGGTGGCATCTTAATGGTTTGTATTGAAACTGCATTTAGTTTTCCTGATTTGGGTGGATACATTACCTTCTAGTCTGCCTCGTTTTCCCTGGCTGAATCTAGGTGCTCCCTGTTAAGACCTACATACGTTTTTGTTTGAGCTAATGTTTTTTTTTTAATGCATTCGTAATTTAGTTTAGGTATATTTAGCCTATTTTTGTGGGAGTATGTGTCTCAACCATTTGTTAAGAGCATTGTAAAAAAGTTGGCATTTTATAGCATTTAAACTAGTGGACTTTTGCTATGTAAGTTAGCCAATTGTTCTTTTGTTGTACATAGATCCTCATTTATTTATTTTTCACAGCTCAGGTAATTTAATTTTTAATGTTCCTTATCCGATTACTCGATTATTCGAACTAATGGTTCATCGATCAATCGACTACTAAAATAATCGATAGCTGCAACCCTATTCAAATCACAATCCTTAGGTAGACATTTATAAAATTACCCAAAATAAGGAGAGATGGCACTCAGCTTTTGTGAACTTGCGCAAGGAGAGCAGGAGGGACTAGACGGTGAAATACTAGATTACACTATACAGTCACCAAAGTTGCTCTAAACTAAACCCTCCTGCACCCTTTCTTTTTATTGAGGTTTGGCCCTAGCAACAGATGAGTGTCTTGCCCTAAAAGGGAAGGGGAAACAAGCTGGTGACACCCCTTGAAGTTGTTTGGCTATGTGTGTGCGTGTAGGTGGAATTATATACATGTGTGCTAATACATTTCATGAAGCAATGGCGTCTGAGGAAAATGGCACGTCAAACTTGATTTCTTAAATGTACCAGACAGTCTAATTCGCTAATGTCTGCGGCTTGTCCTGGAAGATGACCTGTGAAACTCAGACTGGCCTAAACTGGTCTGAAAGGCAAGGCAGTTTTCATCATGAGTTAGACCTTTCTGGCATAATCAAACACTTTAATAATCACTTCAAACATTTCCTATTCTAGCAAGCATTAATCATGAATCTTGATTATATTGGTTATATATTTGTAAGATTAAATGAGTTTAACTGAGATTAAATGATTATATTGGTTATATACAGTGCCTTGCAAAAGTATTCGGCCCCCTTGAATCTTGCAACCTTTCGCCACATTTCAGGCTTCAAACATAAAGATATGAAATTTAATTTTTTTGTCAAGAATCAACAACAAGTGGGACACAATCGTGAAGTGGAACAACATTTATTGGATAATTTAAACTTTTTTAACAAATAAAAAACTGAAAAGTGGGGCGTGCAATATTATTCGGCCCCCTTGCGTTAATACTTTGTAGCGCCACCTTTTGCTCCAATTACAGCTGCAAGTCGCTTGGGGTATGTTTCTATCAGTTTTGCACATCGAGAGACTGACATTCTTGCCCATTCTTCCTTGCAAAACAGCTCGAGCTCAGTGAGGTTGGATGGAGAGTGTTTGTGAAAGCAGTCTTCAGCTCTTTCCACAGATTCTCGATTGGATTCAGGTCTGGACTTTGACTTGGCCATTCTAACACCTGGATACGTTTATTTTTGAACCATTCCATTGTAGATTTGGCTTTATGTTTTGGATCATTGTCCTGTTGGAAGATAAATCTCCGTCCCAGTCTCAGGTCTTGTGCAGATACCAACAGGTTTTCTTCCAGAATGTTCCTGTATTTGGCTGCTTCCATCTTCCCGTCAATTTTAACCATCTTCCCTGTCCCTGCTGAAGAAAAGCAGGCCCAAACCATGATGCTGCCACCACCATGTTTGACAGTGGGGATGGTGTGTTCAGGGTGATGAGCTGTGTTGCTTTTACGCCAAACATATTGTTTTGCATTGTGGCCAAAAAGTTCAATTTTGGTTTCATCTGACCAGAGCACCTTCTTCCACATGTTTGGTGTGTCTCCCAGGTGGCTTGTGGCAAACTTTAAACGAGACTTTTTATGGATATCTTTGAGAAATGGCTTTCTTCTTGCCACTCTTCCATAAAGGCCAGATTTGTGCAGTGTACGACTGATTGTTGTCCTATGGACAGACTCTCCCACCTCAGCTGTAGATCTCTGCAGTTCATCCAGAGTGATCATGGGCCTCTTGGCTGCATCTCTGATCAGTTTTCTCCTTGTTTGAGAAGAAAGTTTGGAAGGACGGCCGGGTCTTGGTAGATTTGCAGTGGTCTGATGCTCCTTCCATTTCAATATGATGGCTTGCACAGTGCTCCTTGAGATGTTTAAGGCTTGGGAAATCTTTTTGTATCCAAATCCGGCTTTAAACTTCTCCACAACAGTATCTCGGACCTGCCTGGTGTGTTCCTTGATTTTCATAATGCTCTCTGCACTTTAAACAGAACCTTGAGACTATCACAGAGCAGGTGCATTTATACAGAGACTTGATTACACACAAGTGGATTCTATTTATCGTCATCGGTCATTTAGGACAAAATTGGATCATTCAGAGATCCTCACTGAACTTCTGGAGTGAGTTTGCTGCACTGAAAGTAAAGGGGCCGAATAATATTGCACGCCCCACTTTTCAGTTTTTTATTTGTTAAAAAAGTTTAAATTATCCAATAAATGTTGTTCCACTTCACGATTGTGTCCCACTTGTTGTTGATTCTTGACAAAAAAATTAAATTTGATCTCTTTATGTTTGAAGCCTGAAATGTGGCGAAAGGTTGCAAGATTCAAGGGGGCCGAATATTTTTGCAAGGCACTGTATGAGCACAAGCAAATATTTAATCCCTTGAACCCGGTAATCGGCACATGTCTACACATCATCAAAAACAATCACATAAACTCGCCCCAAGTATTCAACCACAATTGAAAACGCAAAACAAAACAGTCCAAAAGGGGTTGTATACAGCCATCACCTCTGGATGCTTCACAAGCAACAAATCTGAGTGCAGGCTGTCACCTCTTTCTCTCACTCTGCTGCTCTCACTGTGTACATGAGCTCCTTTGCGGAGGTACTACCTTCTCTACGCTTCCTGCGCCAAAATAAAAGCATGCGTCACAAAACTAAAGTCGAGATTTAAAAACATTTTTTAAAAAAACAAAACGGCAAAAAAAAAAAAAAAAAAAAAAAAAAAAACGACGAGAATCAGGTTTCGTAAAATCGAAATCATGTAAGTTGGGTATTTCGTATCCCGGGGACTACCTGTATTGTCACACTCCGAGTCAGCATGTATTCTGTGTCTGCAGGGACTTCTGCAAATCCACAAAATCCAACATGATGTGATGCAGTGCTAATCTTTTTATTAACACTCCGCCCCTCTTTCAAGTACGACTAGCTTGTTGCGGGTGGTAACACCATGCAGTCGTCAGTCCACATTTTGTAACTGTCCAAGAGGCTGCGAGAAATCAAGTGTGGAGATGAAGCTAGAGATAAAGCAGAGGAATCGGGATATATTCAGTAAATTATGTTGAGAATGACAAAGAATCATAAAGGCTGTATTAAAACCCTGTTTTTGCATTGAAAGGTGAATTCCACCTGATCAAATGCATTATGGAGGTGAATGTGTTACCACCTGATTGTTTATTAATTAAACTAAAAGCCTGGCCCTCCATTTGTGGGACTTAATGGAGCGAGGGCTTATTTAGAGGGATTTAGCGACAGAGAAGAAAGCCTATAGACAAGAGAGAGGAGAGTGCAGAAGAAAAGAGCTTTTCCCCCCTCAGAGAATTCCCAGTACAATGTGCTCTTACGGATTCTTTGAATGTCACCTTCAGTTATCAATTGAGAAGCCACAATGGCGTTCCTTACCATCTTAGTCTTTTGGATGATAAAACTTAGTAGTTTTAGTCAATTCGATGTGTTTGTCTTAGTCTAGTTTTTGTTGACGTTTCCTAAAAATGTTTTCGTCTGTAAAATTAAAAAAATATATGCTCCAAAATAAAGAGTTCCAACTATTTCGGATGGACATTGACAGACACATACTGTAGCATCTATAAGGACAACCCCAAATTGGTGATAATACACACTCAGCAGGAGAACAGTACATTATTTTCCATTGATTATACCTAGCTGGACGCCACGAACTGTATGTAAAAACGTTGTCCGAGCGTTTGAGGACACACGCCGTTAGCATTAGCCTAATGTGAATGCTATGCTAATGCTACAAGTTACATTTAGTGTGTGATGATCACTCAGCACAGAGCTTTAAAGGCTAAAGCAACGTTGCATATTCTCTCTAGCCAAGATAAGAAAACAAATCTTACCCTGTGTGCAAGCCTGGAGACTGCAGAGGACACTGCACTGTGGCCAAGACCAAAGAGCTGTCGATGGACACCAGAGACAAAATTATAGACCTGCGCCAGGCTGGAAAGACCGAATCTGCAATAGGTAAAATGCTTGGTGTAAAGAAATCAACTGTGGGAGCAATTATTAGAAAATGGATGACATAAAAGACCACTGATAATCTCCCTCGATCTGGGGCTCCATGCAAGATCTCAAACCGTGGCGTCAAAATAACAAGAATGGTGAGCAAAAATCCCAGAACCACACGGGGGGACCTAGTGAATGACCTACAGAGAGCTGGGACCACAGTAACAAAGGTTACTATCAGTAACACAATGCGCCGCCAGGGACTCAAATCCTGCACGGCCAGACGTGTCCCCCTGCTGAAGTCAGTACACGTCCAGGCCCGTCTGCGGTTCGCTAGAGAGCATTTGGATGATCCAGAAGAGGACTGGGAGAATGTGTTATGGTCAGATCAAACCAAAAGAGAACTTTTTGGTAGAAACACAGGTTCTCGTGTTTGGAGCAAAAAGAATATTGAATTTCATCCGAAGAACACCATACCCACTGTGAAGCATGGGGGTGGAAACATCATGCTTTGGGGCTGTTTTTCTGCAAAGGGACCAGGACGACTGATCTGTGTAAAGGAAAGAATGCATGGGGCTATGTATGGAGAGATTCTGAGTGAAAATCTCCTTCCGTCAGCAAGGGCATTGAAGATGAGACGTGGCTAGGTCTTTCAGCATGACAATGATACCAAACACACAGCCAGGGAAACAAAGGAGTGGCTTCGTAAGAAGCATTTCAAGGTCCTGGAGTGGCCTAGCCCGTCTCAACACCATAGAAAATCTGTGGAGGGAGTTTAAAGTCCGTGTAGCCCAACGACAGCCCCAAAACATCAATGCTCTAGAGGAGATCTGCATGGAGGAATGGGCCAAAATACCAGCAACAGTGTGTGAAAAGCTTGTGAAGAGTTACAGAAAACATTTGGCCTCCGTAAACATAAAGTACTGAGATGAACTTTTGGTATTGAACAAATACTTATTTTCCACCATGATTTGCAAATAAATTCTTTAAAAATCAAACAATGTGATTTTCTTGTTTTTTTATCCACATTCTGTCTCTCATGGTTGAGGTTTACCCATGTTGACAATTACAGGCCTCCCAAATATTTTCAGGTGGGAGAACTTGCACAATTAGTGTTGACTAAATACTTATTCGCCCCACTGTACGTGTAGACATAACCTGAGTTGGATTGTGTTTCCCACTATTAGAACATTGGCTATAGTAGGTCTCACATACTGTATTATAAATTCCAAAGTGTCCCTTTCTGAAATTTAGGTCTCAAATATTGGGTGTACCCAATATCCAATATCTACTTTTGCTCAGTCAGCAAGTCCAGTTTTTCCTCTCATCAATTTGTATTTACCACCTGCGTCTGACATCTTCACAACTTTAAGACTGAACCCGGGAGGCTTAAATCAAGGAAGGTAGCGAGAGACGGTTAATATTGGACTTTGCTCGACGCAGTACAAACACAATAACGGAAAGCTCCGGGTGTGTTTATTCCTTACATTTGTTATTTAGACTTCTTGCAAAAACAAGGCAAGAAATGATTTGCCAAAATACACTCGGAGACCATAGGTGTGTTTTATTGATAATAATAGTGCACTGCTCTATGTTGTTTTTAGTCTTGAAGGTAGCTATAAGAGGTTTATGGGCTGCGTGGCTCGACAGCGGCTCGACGGCACGCCTCATTAGCCAGCTAATGAGAGAAGGAGAGGGTGACCCTGCTCCCTCACTCAGCTCTCCTTCCCCTTGGGTAGTGCAGCTGAATGGGCCCTGAGGCATGAGGGGACCCAACCCAAATGTGTCGAGTGCAAGTAGGTTATTAAATGGCACGGTACACATAATGTTAGCCTTCGTTGTAGCCATAGCTGTCATGGTAAAAGCAGGAGTTTGTAAAGTCCCATATAACATATGACAGGGAATGCCAAAAAACTGCTCAGGGCTCAGATTCACCCGCTGCTTGGTAGGGAAAGAAACTAGAGTGCCAGAAGTCAAGTCTACAAAGACGAGCAGCTACAATAGAGGAAAAACATAACACAAGAAATGGAAGCTCGATTTTTCATTAGTCGTAAGTGTCACTCGTACTATTATGAAAGTCTCTGGTTCAACTCAGAACAACAGAATGAAAATTTTAAAATGCATCCTGTGGATGTTTGTTTTCCGAAATTTCCAGGTTCGCGGTGAATCAGTAACAGGAACACTTTTGCAAAATAGACAATGTTTATTGATTAGAAAATGCAGAATAAATGAGATTTATTGATTACAATTCCACAAGAGCAAGCAAACAAGTAACAAAAAATGTCAAAGATGACGCTAGATTTGAGTTTGTCAACCCCAGAATCTCCACATTACCGTTACAGCAAAACGAAATGTCTCTTAGCAATGAAAATCGCTTACCGTGACAAATGAGCGGGGAGCCAGAACACTCCAGCAAAGCGGCATAGGAACAAAACCAGGCGACCCTAACGTAATCCACTGGCAGACTTCCCTGGTTGCCCGGTTTTGTAGGAACGCGCCACACGGGGGCGGAGACGGCCAAACTCCGCTCCCAGGCGGCGCGGCCCCGTCCAATGACAAAACTACTTTTGGTTCAGCCCCTCGAAAAAGGGGCTTTTCTTTGCATGGTTCCCAGGTTGCGCAGTCCGGTAGCAGATGTTGTGTTCCCACGGAAAATATTATGAGTGCAAAACAAGTTATCTCGTGAGATTCCCTCCTAACTATGAAACTCAAGGTAAAAAACAATAGAAGTTGTTACAATCTAGGTCACAGAAGCAATCATACATCACAAAGGCCTAATGTAATATTTTCCCCCATCAATGTTAATGCAACAAGAATCACTGAAAAAAGGGATTCAGCCTCAGACAGATCATCCAATCAACATGCAGAGTAGCAGACGACCTGGGCCAGCAACACGCATTTTAACAATAAAACACTTGACACAAAATCCTTGGTGTTCAAACACCCATCTACTCTGATCAGTATGTAAATTTAGTTGATTAAATTAGCCTAAGTTGCTTGACAAAAGTCCGCTAGCTTAAATGCTACGAATGGTAACGTATTTACAATTTTGATTTGATAATGATTTATTATTAATTTACAAACACTGGAGCTGTAAACTTAATTAGAAATGCATACACAAACATGTATTGGCTGAAACAACTTACAGCTTTATGTGGACCAAACAAGAGCGCAGCTATCCTTTATCTGTGTCAGTAATCTGAGTTTGCTCCTCTCAGCCATACAACGCGACAGTCCAGGCGGACACGCCTGCTGTAAACACTGTTGTCGTCCAACATGTCTCCTAGCATACTTTGCGGCGCTACATATGTAAATAACAATCAAAATTCATATTCGGTGGTAATTATTTCTCCAGTTACTGTTCCAATTGTTTCATTAATTACTAGTTATGGTATTTGGTAACACATTATTTGACAGTGGCGCCATAAGACTGTCATCTACAAGCTTCATGAATGAAGCTTCTTGAAGCAACGAAGCTTTGAACCAATTGGCTACACTATTGTCATCCAACATGCCTCCTAGCAAAAAGTGGCAATTGGTTCAAAGCTTCATTGCTTTAAGAAGCTTCATTTTGCCATCACTGCTCCCTTGGGGGGGGGGGGGACAGTCAACCTCTGCTGCCACCTGCTGTCAATACTGTTGGCGTCCAACATGCCTCCTAGCAAAATGAAGCAAGAAAGCTTTGAACCAATTGGTTGCAAAGCTTCATTGCTTCAAGGAACTTCATTTGGCCAACACTGCTCCCTTGGGGGAGACAGTCAATCTCTGCTGCCACCTACTGTCAACACTGTTGTCATCCAACATGCCTCCTAATAAAATGAAGCAAGGAAGCTTTGAGCCGATTGGCTGCAATGCTTCATTGCTTCAAGAAGCTTCATTTGGCCATCACTGCTCCCTTGGGGGAGACTGTCAACCTCTGCTGTCAACACTGTTTTCGTTCAACATGCCACCTAGCAAAATGAGGCTTCTTGAAGCAATGAAGCTTTAAACCAATTGGCTGCAAAGCTTCATTGCTTCAAGAAGCTTCGTTTGGCTATCACAGCTCCCTTGCGAGAGACGGTCAACCTCTGCTTCCACCTACTGTCAAAACTGTTGTCATCCAACATGCCTCCTAGAAAAATGAAGCAATGAAGCTTTGAACCAATAGGCTGCGAAACTTCATTGCTTCAAGAAGCTTCATTTGGCCATCACTGCTCCCTTGGGGGAGACAGTCAATCTCTGCTGCCACCTACTGTCAACACTTTTGTCGTCCAACATGGCTCCAAGTAAAATGATGCAACGAAGCGATGAACTTTAATTGCTTTAAGAAGCTTCATTTGACCATCACTGCTACCTTGGGGGAGACGGTCAACCTCTGATGCCATCTGCCTTCAACACTTTTGTCGTCCAACATGCCTCCTAGAAAAAATGAATCTTCTTGAAGCAATGAAGCCTTAAACCAATTGGCTGCAAAGCTTCATTGCTTCAAGAAGCTTCGTTTGGCTATCACAGCTTCCTTGGGAGAGACGGTCAACCTCTGCTTCCACCTGCTGTCAACACTGTTGTGATCCAACATGCCTCCCAGCAAAAAGAAGCAAGGAAGCTTTGAACCAATTGGCTGCAAAGCTTCATTGCTTCAAGAAGCTTCATTTGGCCAACACTGCTTCCTTGGGGGAGACGGTCAACTTCTGCTGTCAACAATGTTGTCATCCAACATGCCTCCTAGCAAAATGAAGCAAGGAAGCTTTGAATCAATTGGCTACGAAGCTTCATTGCTTCAAGAAGCTTCATTTGGCCAACACTGCTCCCTTGGGGGAGACAGTCAATCTCTGCTGCCACCTACTGTCAACACTGTTGTCATTCAACATGCCTCCCAGCAAAATGAAGCAAGGAAGCTTTGAACCAATTGGCTGCAAAGCTTCATTGCTTCAAGAAGCTTCATTTGGCCAACACTGCTCCCTTGTGAGAGACAGTCAACCTCTGCTGCCAACACTGTTGTCGTCCAACATGGCTCCAAGCAAAATGAAGCAATGAAGCGATGAACTTTAATTGCTTTAAGAAGCTTCATTTGACCATCACTGCTACCTTGGGGGAGACAGTCAACCTCTGATGCCATCTGCCTTCAACACTTTTGTCGTCCAACATGCCTCCTAGAAAAAAATGAAGCTTCTTGAAGCAATGAAGCTTTAAACCAATTGGCTGCAAAGCTTCATTGCTTCAAGAAGCTTCGTTTGGCTATCACAGCTTCCTTGGAAGAGACGGTCAACTTCTGCTTCCACCTGCTGTCAACACTGTTTTCATTCAACATGCCTCCTAGCAAAATGAAGCAAGGAAGCTTTGAACCAATTGGCTGCAAAGCTTCATTGCTTCAAGAAGCTTCATTTGGCCAACACTGCTTCCATGTGAGAGACAGTCAACCTCTGCTGCCACCTGCTGTCAACAGTGTTGTCGTCCAACATGCCTCCTAGCAAAATGAGGCAATTGGTTCAAAGCTTCATTGCTTTAAGAAGCTTCATTTTGCCATCACTGTTCCCTTGGGGGAGACAGTCAACCTCTGCTGACACCTGATGTTAACACTGTTGTCGTAGAACATGCCTCCGAGCATGCATTGCAGTGCTACAGATGTAAATAACAAAATTCATGTCTCTGCTAAATATTGAAGCTTTGCAGCCAATTGGTTCAAAGCTTCATAGTGGTTCATTTGGTCTTATGACAGTCTTATGACGCCCCTGTTAAATAAAGTGTTACCGGTTTTTATCTTTTGTGGTAAATATCCCATAATACAGAAAGGCCAGCTACGGCTTATAGTCCAGTGCGGCTATGAACAAATATCGTTTTCATATCAAATTTGGTGGGTGGCGGCCTACAGTCAGGTGTGCCTTATAGTCCGCCTTAGCCTTGGTAAGGAAAATGGTTCGAGAGGTTCAGCTTCTTTAGCCTAGCCGAGCCTGAAATTGTCCGGAATGAAGGAGGAAGCAGTGGTTTGTTCAACTGAGTGATTCCTCAAGGCGAAACACATTAGTCTTCGCTCCATTGTTACAGTAAATCTCATCCATTCACCGTCACACTCTGGAGAATAGACGCTCTACTGAATATGTAGACTTACAACAAGTAAACTGTTTATACCAGGACTGTAGCACTTGCTTTAAAAGCTGTACCGGAACATAATGGGCTGAAAAGTCATATGAAAAGTCATATATTTTCCCCTTTGCCCTTTATTAATGTGCACGTTATTGATCCTGTATATCGACCGCACAGTTTTAGCACATGTACTGTAAGGTTAATAGTGATCCATGGCAATAGCAACACAGCAGGTGAACAACCCTGCCCAACATCAATAGATAAACGGTGAACAAAGGAAACCATTCTAGTAAAGCTGACACTTTTCTTTTTTACAATGGACTCTGGACGTTAATTGCTGTAAGGTAAAATAGCGCGTCTTGGAGAATCTAAATGGGCTCCAGTGTAGTACGTGGCACTGTGCTCCCAGGGTGAAATTCAATTAAATCCAGCACACCGTTTCCTTGTTTTATCCTTCTTCCGCCAGGATGCCCACAGTGGAAATAAACACAGTATACAAGTAATTGGCTTATGTCGCAACTGTCTATTTAAATCTTTGTTTTGAAGTTTTGGGAAAGTAAGGGACTTACAAGTTGGCACACGGAGCAACAAAATGGGTGATTTTTATTGAAAGTTCAGGTTTAATGGGACGTTTCTTTTGTCAGAGCAATTGATTAGAACCTTAGGGAACAGTACTGTAAGGTCCATATTAATTCTGCATTGTTGTCTCCCGTATGTGCGCATTGCTCTTGTGTTCGGTGGGTTCAATTGGGCAGTTGTGATGAATCAACACTTTCTGGGTTTCTACCTGAGAATTGCCGCACCGCAGAGAGCTTAAGTATACCTTTATTTTCAACTCCATGAATGTGGATTTCGTGTTCAGGCACCACTCTTAACTCACTTACTCCCAGCCATTTTCACCGGTGCAACCCTCTTCGCTCCCGGCCGTTTTACTGGATTTTGACTGATTTTGCAAGGCCCACAGAAAATTCTGTTCTATTGCTATATAAACATGGAATCCACCAAAAGAAAGATTAGACTCTCTTCTTTCAGCAGGAAAAAAAAGTTTTTCTCTAATCGAATACTCGTGTATATCGATTAATCGTTGCAGCTCTGATCTTTTAGAATTTCTCACATTTCTGCATAAAATCACCATCAAATGTGAGCTGATCTTTGTCAAAATCACACAGATGAAAAAAAAAGTGTCTGCTTTAAGTAAAACCACCCAAACATTCATATGTTCTCATATTTTAATGAGGATAGCATGCAAACAGTGACAGAAGTGGGTAAATAAGTAAGTGAACCCTCTGCCTAAGGAGACTTAAAGAGCAATTGAAACCAATTTTTACCAAACAATTTTAAGTCAGGTGTGTGCACAACCACTGATGAGTGGTTTAAAGCTGCCCTACCCCTTTATAAAACACACACCTGGTCCTGGTCTCACCAGAATTGTCTTGTTGAGAAGCATTGTCTGATGTGCATCATGGCTCGGTCAAAAGAGTTGTCTGAAAGGATTGTTGATTTGTATAAAGCTGGGAAGGGATACAAAACGATCTCTAAAAGTCTGGATGTTCATAGTCATAGAAGTTGTCTACAAATGGAGAGAGTTTGGCACTGTTGCTTCTCTCCCATGGAGTGGCCGTCCACCAAAGACGTCAATGGTTCAGCGCAGAATACTCTGAGAGGTAAAAAAGGACCCTAGAGTGTCTGCTAAAGACTTACAGAAATCACTGGCACAGTCCAATATCTCTGTGCACACATCAACTATATGTAAAACTATGGCCAAGAATGGTGTTCAGGGGAGGACTCCATGGAGGAAGCCACTGCTAGCTAAAAACATTGTTGCTCGTTTAATGTTCGCAAAGAGGCACTTGAAAACTCCACAGATGTTTTGGCAAAATATTTTGTGGACTGATGTAACTAAAGCGTTCACCTTGTTCTTTTTCCCTTGTACTGACTCCATTTTAAAAGCTGGAAAAGGGCTTCGAAACACAAGTTGAAAATTTATTCTGAGTCAACAGCAATCAAACAGCACAGAGGGATCCAAGCAAGGATTCAGGGTCAGCATATCACAAGTCAACAAAAGATTCTTGGGAAAAAAATGACAACTATTAGTGAAACATTGTCTTTTTGAAGGCTCTCACGGGGCGGGTTGTGGGCAGACAGAAGGGTCTGTTTGGGCGTTGGTTTACGATTTTCTTCTATTGCAGTTTGGGCTGTTTAGTTCGTGCGTCACAGTTGCTAAGTCACTGTTATTAAGGCAACTGGAGTAGGAAAGTTTGCCCGCCTCAGTGTCAAAGGCGGCGCTTGGAGTCTTATCAGTTGGATATCAGGCCAGTGTTCCTTATAGGACAGGACGTCCCGCCATTTGTTCTGGAAAAAGAATTGATTGCGGGTTTTGGTGTTGCAGACGTGGGACAGTAGATATCTTGCCTATCACCTGGTAGTCAGCGTCAATCTTGCTCAGTCAGCTGGATGACGCACGCGTTGGGCTTCCGTGGTCAGAAAGCGTCATGTATCTCCTATGCCTTGTGTCAAAAATATTCTGCTTGTTTTCTTTAAACTATGATATTAGGGCCCGAACACCAACATGGTGCGAAGGCCCTATTGTTATGCAAAGGATTATTATTATTTTTCTTTTTTCATGGCAAATGAAAATCGCCAATTTGGAGGTCTCAACATGCTCAAAAACTCAAACCAAAATTTGCACAAACATGCGGATTCGCAAAAATTTCGATAATTTGGCAACGTTGTGAAAAAATCACAAAATGGCTCACTGGCGTCCCCTGGAATTTAAAAAAAAAAAAAAAAAGGCCTCTCCATTTTGTTTTTTTCAACGTAGCGCGATTAAATTTGAGGAGTCGATACCTTGTTTAAGAATGCTTCAAAAAGTCTCTTGCACCCATATTCCAAAACCAACAGAAAATCAGGTAATTTGGATTGAATATTGAAAAACATGCCATTTTTGTCCAAAACCAGGGTGCACGTTTGAGACCATTGCGCCGAGGCAGTTAGTTGGATCCTCCTCAAAATTGGTGAGACTCTTCATGTGACATATGAGATGTTATCAAAATGGTGAGTTTTCATCCACGGGCCTGACCTGGGCGGAGTACCAAAGTCGGGCTTATTTGGGGATTAGGGTTTGGGGTTAGGCCTTCTTCAGGGCAAATGAAAATTGCCAATTTGAAGTTCTGAACATGCTCGAAAACTCACCAAAATTTGCACATATCAAAATGGTGACTTTTCATTCACGGGCCTGACCTGTGCGGGGCGTTTTTTTTTTTTTTGTGTGTGTGTGGCTTAGCACACTCTGCTACTTCTTCTGTTGGAGAAAAAAATACTATGTACTTTTTGATGAAATATATTAGGGATAAATTGGTTCATCTAATGACAGCATTGAAGAACTGCTTTGACTCAGTAAGGCTGTTGCTTCACACTCTGCTACTTCATCTGTTGGAGAAAAAAAGATACAAAGTATTTTTCATCGTGCCAAAGTCGATGGGGTGCCAAAGTCGGACATTTTTTTGACAAAACACCAAATTCAGAAAATGACTAATAACTCCCCAATACAACGTTCAATCTTTTTCATATTTGGCATTTACCTGATGTATCCCAGCCTGAACTCGACTTCATTGAAATATCACCCGTTAGGCCTGGCGCCCCCTGCTGGGAACAGGAAATGGCCTTTTTTACTAGGCCGACTCCTCCTGAAAGGGAAAAAAACCTAATGAGCCCCCCCCAAAAAAAATAACCGAAAAGAAATTGGAGAAATTGACATAGGACTCCTGAGGGCCCGTTGAGTCCTGCTTGCAGGGCTAGTTTATTTTATATTGGGTGTGTTAGAGTAATACAGTCTAACGGTAAATACGAGAAAAGAAACTATTCCCTTTGACTGCCAAATCAAAAGTGAAATAAACAAAAATTCCAGGAATGTAATGGCACTGTTGTCGCGCCGCACAGCCAGACGACCAGCATGACGGGATGTTTGCGACCACGCGCACAGGCGGACGGACGGCAAAACATTAACCAAGCTCGACTAATTTGCCACACAGCGAGCGGCCCGCTCAGAATGATAAGCTGCCATTCGGCATTGCTTTAAATGCAGCGCGGTTCTAATCGGTAATGCATCAAAGGTTATCTGCGGGCACCCACACAGACTACCTGCCAGGATTTTCAATCAACCTCCCCCATATGTAATTAAATGGAAATAATTGCTCTCATTTCCCTTTTGTCATTTTATTTTCTTTGCTTCTATCAACATTGTTCTATTGCTGTCCATATTTTTTCCATCTTTTTTCCCCCACCAACCACTCCAAAGTAATCTTTGTTTTCTCTCTTTTGTTGGCTTCTTCCATTATTTTCTCCAAAGTAAGTCAGATCTCAAGTGTGCCTTTATGTGAGTGTGCTGTGTTGAAGGTAAGCTCGTTGCTGCCATCATCAGGAAGAAAGTTGAAGCTCATTCCTTTCCCGCTGCTTAGTTAGAATCATTGAGCAGGACGTTAGCGTCGCAATCCTCAATTTCCCCTAAACCCATGTGATGTGTCTCTTCCTTGTCAGTTTGAATCCAATTATAATATACTAGTCCTTTTAAAAAAAATAGCATATTGTGATAAAGTTAATTATTTTCTGTAATGTACTGATAAACAGACTTTCATATATCTTAGATTCATTACACACAACTGAAGTAGTTCAAGCCTTTCATTGTCTTAATATTGATGATTTTGGCAAAAAAGAGATTTTAGGTTTTTCCAGGATATCTCCAAAAATTAGCATATTTTGTCCGACCAATACAAAAAAAGTTTTTATTTTTATTTTTAGGGCTGTCAATTTTATCGCGTTAACGGGCGGTAATTAATTTTTTAAATTAATGCCATTAAAGTATTTAACGCAAATAATATTAATATATCGAATATTTTAGTAATCGAGTAATCGACTGAAAATTCTATCGATTAATCGAGTAATCGGATAAAACAAATATATTTTTAGGTGAAGAGCAATTATAAATATACATGAGAAAACAAGACATTTCATCTAATCTTGAACCATTTTCAGTCAATGTCTTTATTTTCTATGTATATTGTTGAAAACAGCAAACAATTGCATTTCAGATGTAACTAGAACAAAAAAGACATTCACTGCTTAACTCAAAAAACTTTTAGATCTTATTAAAAAAAATATATATATGTATATGTATATATGTATGTATATGTATATATATGTATATGTATGCATATGTATATATGTATGTGTATATATGTATATATGTATATGTATGTGTATATATGTGTATATATGTATATGTATACATGTATATATGTATATATGTATATGTATACATGTGTATATGTATACATGTATATATGTATATGTGTATATGTATATATATATATATGTATATATATCTTACCTAAAAATGCCGTTACGCTTGATAACACACATCACTTAAAAGTTGGGATTTTTTCCCACGTGTTTCAATTGAATTTCTATTTGTGTCAAGCCATTTTTAAGTTCTAGTTAAGTTTTAAATTAGTCTAAACTGTAAGTCCTGATAGGATTTTGAGTTACTGTATGTTACTGTAGTTTTATGTCCTAATGTAGTAAAAGCCGGGCACTTGTAGTGTCCTAAAAAGTGCTCTATGAGACCAAGGCGTTATTATACTTTTATTAAATATGCTACTGCTCAAAGTCCAACTGTCCCTCTTACTTGCACACGCTCGAAGGGCCCCATGTTGCTCGTTGCCTGGGGCCCCTGGTGCCCCTTGCTACGCCTCTGCTTACCTGTGGTACATAACAAGTGGTGGCAATAACTAAAGCGGTGCCAATACTTTTGGCCAGCACGTGGGTTGATTCATTTTGAACGCAGTTGTATACAAAATATTTTATTTAAAAAAATCTTTATACACAAAGTTGAGACTAGTTCTGAAAGACTTTGCATTTTGGCTGAAAATATCTCATAGTTTAGAATCGACAAAATAATTAATTTGCAAATAATTTAGGGAGAGCCTGAGACATTCCTACAACCGAACTCTGTAGTGTAACCTTGAAAAAAATATTTGAAATATCATAATTTTACATCAGAAAAAGCTCATTTTTTAGTTTCTCTATCAACCGTTGTGTTCGATGCAATACCAGTAACTTTCCACTCTTCTTACTCATTCTCTTTTAGCTGAAGCAAAGTGAGGCGAATGCCGATACGAAAGAGAAGCTCCCTCTCCGGTTAAGGATCTTTGAAAAATTCCCCAACAGACCTCAGATGGTGAAGATCTCTAAGCTGCCGTCAGACTTCACCGTGCCCAGAATCAGGTAATTAGCCTTTTTTATAGTGCAGGCAAAAATGATTTATTCACTGCTTGTTGCGGCCCAAAAAAAGTTGAAATAGAAAGCACCGAGGTTGTTAAAGCAGAAAGTGAAGAGCCAATCCAATACTCTGTATCGGTATTGGCGCCTCTGTTTTTGAAGTATCAAACAGTATAGCATTTTGAGTAAGTGATAAGAATAGGCCAGCATCTGAAAAATGTGACACCCTCGCCATGTGATAACTGATGGACATAACACTCCAAGTTTACGTTGTGCATCTAGTACCAGCTGAAGCAGAGAGATGATGATCAGCGTTGCCCTGATTGGAAGTAAAAAAAGAAAAAAAAATAAACATCAGGACATCCCTAGTCCTCATTACTTACATCATTACCAAAATTTCAGGGTCACTTCCTGTTGATCTGAGGGGGATTATGGGGTCACTTTCTGTTGATTTTGGGTCACTTGGGTCGGAAAAGAATAGATGTGAAAGTGCATTTTTGTGAAGTGAAAAGTTTTAAGTTTTGAATTTTTTTATCGGGCGACGTCTTGTTGATTTTGTAACCTTTCAGGGTCACACCCTGTTGATTTGGGGAGATTGGGGGGTCACTTCCTGTTGATATTAGGACACTTCCTTTTTATATAGTGGGTTTGGGGGGTCATTTCCTGTTGGTATTGAGTCACACGGGTTGGAAATCAATAGGATTGCATGGAGGTTTTTGTGAAGTGAAAAGTTGAAGTTGTGAATTTTTTTATCGGGTCACTTCCTGTTGATTTTGGGACATTTCAAGGTCACTTCCAGTTGATTTAAGGGGATTTCGGGGTCACTTCCTTTTTATTATGAGTCACTTGGGTTGGAAAACAATAGAAGTGAATGGACGTTATTGTAAAGTCAAAAGTTGAAGTTGTGAATTTTTTTATCGGGTCACTTCCTGTTGATATTGGGTCATTTCAGGGTCACGCCCTGTTGATTTGGGGGGAATTCGGGTTCACTTCCTATTGATATCTGGTCACTTGGGTTGGAAATCAATAGGAGTGAATGGAGGTTTTTGTGCCATTGAAATGAATGGCAAATAGAGCCATTGGGAATCCATGGGAAAATTTGCCCATTAGAAATGAATGGGTATGTTTTTGGAAAATTTTGGTCGAGCCGTACATTTTTAGCAAAAAACTATAGAACTTTGTTCCCCTTAGCGTCCTCATTTTCTCAATGAATATAAAGGATTTGATTAGCGAACAGTCATTTTTGGAGTGTCAAACAAAAGAGAGCCCGTGTCACATGAGAATTCAGGTCGTTTTGGTGTATAAACTGTGTATAAACACTAGTGCGGCAACGAATAATCGATTAACTCGAGTATTCGATAAGAAAAAAAAGATTCAAATTAAATTTTGCTGCTTTGAGTATTCGTTTAATTAAAGTGGCGTTTTCATGGTTTATTCTGAAAGTGTTTGCATTCTGTTTTATTGATTTAGGTGGATACACTGCCCTCTAGTCTGCCTCATTTAACATGGCTGAATCCAGCTGCTCCATGTTAAGACCAACATAAGCCAAGTTTTTGTTTGCACTAATGCTTATTTCAATGCATTCATAATTTAGTTTATAAGTATATTTAGCCGTTTTTTTTTTTTTTTTTTTTTTTTTTTTCGTGGGAATATGTGTCTGGACCATTTGTTAAGTGCATTATTTAAAAAAAATAAATAAAAAATAAAAAAGTTAGCGTTTTATTGCGTTGAAGCTAGCGAACTTTTGGTATGTAAGTTAGCTAATTGTTCTTTTGTTATACATAGATCCTTATTTATTTTTCAAACCGTTTGAGACTCTAGCAAGTTCATCGATTAATCAACTACTAAAATAATCGAAGCTGCATCCCTAACAAACACTGCTGAAAAAAAAGAAGAAAAAAACTGAATACCATAGATAGGTAGCTTTTGTAATACCTGCAAAGCTACCATTAACCGTGTATTGTTCCAAATTTTTAGTTAGCAGAACTGCTTCATACGTCACTCTAAAGCAGGGGTGTCCAAACTTTTTGCAAAGGGGGCCAGATTTGGTGTGGTAAAAATGTGGAGGGCCGACCTTGGCTGACGTCCTTTACGTAGAACAATATATTTAATCAAATTTTAGCAAGCTATTCTGTGTGTCGCATTTGCTTTATTTTTTTATTTTTTTTTTTAGTTAATTTAGGGTTAAAATTATCGCGTTAACGGGTGGTAATTAATTTTTTGGATTAATCACGTTAAAATACTTGACGCAATTAACGCACATGCCCCGGTCAAACAGATTAAAATGACAGTACAGTGTCATGTCCACTTGTTACTTGTGTTTTTTGGTGTTTTGTCGCCCTCTGCTGGCGCTTGGGTGCGACTGATTTTATGGGTTTCAGCACCAGTAGCATTGTGTAATTACTGACATCAACAATGGCGAGCTACTAGTTTATTTTTTGATTGAAAATTTTACAAATTTTACACACAAAAAAAAAAAAAAAACGAAAACATTAAGAGGGGTTTTAATATAAAATTCCTATAACTCTTTTAAGAACTACAAATCTTTCTATCCATGGATCGCTTTAATAGAATGTTAATGTTAATGCCATCTTGTTGATTTATTGTTATAATAAACAAATACAGTACTTATGTACAGTATGTTGAATGTTTATATCCGTCTTGTCTTATCCTTCCATTCCAACAATAATTCACAGAAAAATATGGCATATTTTATAGATGGTTTGAATTGCGATTAATTACGATTAATTAATTTTTTAGCTGTGATTAACTCGATTATAAATTTTAATCGTTTGACAGCCCTAAATTAATTATTTCAACAATCTCGCAACTAGCCTTTGTGGCGTTCTCTTTCGACTCTCGGGCTCTTGCGAAATACTGCTGCTGTAAAATTAAACTAGCTTCAAGTTGCTTCAATTTCTCACTACGTATCTTCCCTGTAATCTTGTCGTACATGTCAGCGTGTCTTGTTTGGTAATATCGCCTCACATTGAACTCTTTGAAAACAGCGACTGTCTCTTTGCAAATGACGCAGACACAGTTGTTGCGTATTTTGGAGAATGGTCCAATTTCCACCTATTCTTTAAGCGTCGGCTGTCACAGTCAACTTTCTTTTTTTTTTGTTGATTGTCATCATTTTAGAAAATTGGAAGTAAAGGGTCACATGGGGTAATGTTGCTTCGAGTGTTGCTGCCTTTTAGTGGGTAAATGAGGAGCAGCATTTAGTGTGGAAGCTACTTCATATGCTGGTAGCAGTACTGCTGACCAATTTATTAAGTCTGTGTGCGGGCCAGACGTTATTGATTATATGACAGAGGCTGGGGGCCGGATGAAATTTGACCACGGGCCGCATTTGGCCCCCGGGCCGGACTTTGGACATGTCTGCTCTAAAGCAATTTGGTTCCAGCAAGAATCCCACTCTGACAAAATGTCCCTGATACATCAGTTACTATCATAAAAGTGTATAAATGCTTACCGTTACTGTGTGCTACATCCTAAAGGGAGAGCTTCATGAAGCAGTTCATTGATAGGCAACAGCAGGACCCCAGCTGTTTATTTCGGAGACTCCCTTCAGCCTCCTCGTCCTCCTGCGACCACTCCAAACGCTCGGCCATTGAAGACAACAAGTATATCGACCAAAAGGTGATTTAATGCTCAAGTTATTGTCCACCACCACACAGGTATGAGGGTTATAACTTTCTTCCTTTATATAACTTTGGGACTAATACTCAGTAATAAAAGCAATAATAGAGAGCTATAATGTGTGTGTGTGTGCGTCTACATTCATCAATTGTTCCAACTTTAATTAACTTGCAGTGTTTTGCAATCTGTGTGTGGCCTCTCAGCTTCGCAGGTCAATATTTAGTATCCAGGCCCGGAACCTGCTGGAAAAAGAAACAACGATCAGTAAAATACTACGGTAAGAAATAGATGTGTGTATTTATTTACGCAAAGAATGCAAGGGGAAACACTTTTCAGCTGTAAGACTTAATGATTCATTCATTTGAAAAGTACCGTAATTTTCGGATTATAAGCCGCTACTTTTTTCCTTCATTTTGAATCCTGCAGCTTAAAGTCCATTGTGGCTTGTTTGTGGGTTTTTTGGGGTTAATATGCAACACTTTATTTGACAGGGGCGTCATAAGACTGTCAAAAGACCGTTATAATTATGACATGGTACTATCATGGGCATTACTGAATGCTTATGACAGATGTCATTAAGTGTCATCCGCAAATTATCTCACTCAGATCTTTTACATTCATTCAAAGTGAGATAATTTGTCGGATAACACTAAATGACATCTGTTATAAGCATTCATTAGTGCTCAAGACAGTGTCATGTCATAATTATGATTGTCTAATGACAGTCCTATAGCACCACTGTCAAAAAAAAGTGTTACCAAATACCATAACTAGCAATTAATGAAACAACTGGAACAGTAACTGAAGAAATACTTAGCACAGAGCATGAATTTTATACTTATTTACATCTGTAGTGCTGCAATGCATGCCAGGAGGCATGTTGGACGACAACAGAGTTGACAGCAGGTGGCAGCAGATGTTGACTGTCTCCCCAATGGAAGCAGTGATGGCCAAATGAAGCTTCATGAAGCAATGAAGCTTTGCAGCCAATTGGTTCAAAGCTTCATGGTGGTTCATTTGGTCTTATGACAGTCATATGATGCCGCTGTCAAATAAACCGGTTAATATCTTTTAGTGTAAATATCTCGTATTACAGTGAGGACAGCTGCGGCTTATAGTCCAGTGCTGCTTATACTGCAAAAATTACGGTAATCAATAGTCAAATTCCGTTCCTACGGTGGCGACATAACCCGAGTTTCCAAGAATTAACCCTTTAGGTACCCTTAAATAACCCCTAAATCTCAAGTAACTATCCAAAAACATGTATTATATGTCATATGGTTGTAAGATGCATTGTAGCATGCACTGGGACACATTATCAGTGATTTGCCTAAGATCCTCAGGGGTTTCGGGTCTTCCAACATCATACCCCCTCCCTCAGGTGACCTAGGCAGGGTTGATCAGACCCCGGCTTGTGTCCCAGTAGCATTGGCCCTCTGATTGCGCCTCCTGATCCAGAGCCATCTAGAGGCTTTCTCTGGTGCCTTCAAGGTGGTTTTCATTACCTTCCTTTCCTCACCATCCTCATCATCATCACCTGTGATGGCCAGAATTGTGAGCACTAAAGAAATCTGACTTTTTAGCCAGATTGCCAGAATCACGCCAGCCGAACCGCTGGAACCGCGCTAGCGCAATTCCCACGACCCGTGCCGGTGCGTGCGTTCACCTCAGTCTTAACCCCTTGCACTGACTCCATTTTAAAAGCTGGAAAAATGCCTAGAAACATAAGTTGAGAATTTATTCCAAGTCGGCAGCAATCAGCACAGAGAGACCCAGGCGAGGAGGCAAACTAGATCCAGGGTCACCATATCACAAGTCGACAAAAGATTCCCGAAAAAAAATGACAACTTGTTAAACATTCAGTCTTTTAAAGGCTCTGGTGAGGCGGGCTGTGGTCCGGAAGAGGTTGTGTTTAAGTGTTGTTTAGGATTCTTCTCTGTTGTGGATTGGGCTGGAGGGTGCGTTACTGTTGTCAGGGCAACGACAGCATGAGGATTTTGCCACCTCAGGGCCACGTGATTATTGAGTGTTCGCTTCTCGGTCGCTGGTTCCTCCATATCAGATGTTCCTTGTGGCAAGACAAGATGTCCCGCCATTTGTTCTGTACTGTCTAAAAGAGCTGATTGCGGGATTTGGTGATGAAGACGTGGGCTTGCAGATGTCTTGCCTATCACCTGCTTTTCAGCATCAATTTTGCTCAGTCAGCTGCATGATGCACGCGTTGGGCTTCTGTGGTCTGGTGTCCTGTATCTCTCTGTTCTTATCTGCCCGTTGTCTTGGCGCTGCAAGTTCCAATCATGCAACTGGTCATAATATCTAATATATTTTGTTTTTCTTAAACTATGATATAAAAGCTATTTATTTTATATTGGGTGTGTTGGAGTAATACAAACAGTCAAACAGTAAATACGAGAAAAGATACTATTCCCTTTAGCACCTTGCATGGTGAGCGTCCCGCAAAACCCTCTACACCAGTGGTGTCCAAACTATTCCACATGGGGCCGCAGTGGGTGCTGGATTTCATTCCAACAATACCAGGCGACACCTTTTCACCAATCTGGTATCTTACAAGTGTAATCAGTTGATTGCAGTCAGGTGCTGCTTATTTTAGCAGAAACCTCATTGGTTGAACTGTCTGTGCTGGATCTGTTGGAGCAAGGACCAGGACCCACTGCGGCCCTTTGTGGAATCGGTTTGACACCATTGCTCTACACCCAACTTCAATGGGCTTTGCTCAACGAGCTCCTGGTACTTTGACCGCTTCCTCTATTCACCTCCTCTATGCGATCCTCCAAGGGAACTGTCAGTTGTATCAGTAGTACCTGCCTTGAAGATACTGACGTAAGTACAATGCCTAGCCTCAATGAAGTTTTTGTAATGCAGTCTGGAAATTTGAGCTGTTTGCCCAAGTCCGCTTGTAGAACCCAGTCCAATGCTGAGATGAGGAGCCCGGCAGCTGGTTTGGGCTGTGACCGAGGCTCTTCTCCTGGCCTGACAAAGGCGATTCTCCTCGTCAGGTTGTTGTTTGCTGCTGTTGTTTTTAGCCACGGCTTAAGCTATGGCTTCAGCAATGGTCTTCAGCACCTGTTCCCGCCGCCAACTGTAGTGACCCTCCCCCAGAGCTTTCGAGCAGCTGCTCAGGATGTGCTCCAGCCTTTTTGGAGCACAACATGCAGGATGGAGAGTCATTCAGGCCCCAGAGTTGGAGATTGGCTGGGCTGGGAACTTATTGGGCTTGGGTTCTGCCTGCCTGATCCCAGACCAGGTCCCCTACCTCTCCAGTGCACCCTCCCACCTTGTCCATTCTCTCTGCTGCTGCATGTCCACCATCTTGCTGGTTCGTTTCTCCTCAACCTCTGCATGCACTTCCTTCAAGACTAGCTGGCGTTTGTCCTTACCACATGCCCTCTGTTCAAATAATGAGATTAGTTGATTTTGAAACATAAATGTCACCGCCTACTGTTTAATGCAGGGCTTGCACAAGACAGCGAATGCTCAGTGGGTCCTTGGAAGGGCAGCCGACCAAGGAACGTTCCATCCTTAGCGTGCAACATCACATACGGCAAGAGCGCAGGTCTTTACGACATGGTTCTACCAGTCAGAGGATCAGCCGAGGAAAGTCGCTAGAGACCCTCACCCAAGATGTGAGTACTTTTTCTTAGGAATGTTACTGTATGCATCTTACATATCACCATTTTTAGAATCTGTTACAAAACTTCAAAATGAACCCAACTAGTAGTTTAACATGTTAAATCACAGATTAAGCACTTCTTATGATTTCAAGTGTCAGGGAAGTTCACGTTTGAGCTCCGAGACAAGTATCAACAAATAGCTCAAATAAGAGAAAAGAATACAACTCGGCCAAGGATTGCCTTCTACGAAGACTTTATAAGCTAGATGTATATCAAGGGTACAAATGGTGTGATCCAGCCAGGAGCTGTGACCACGCAGGAGTACAACGAAAATACACAAGTCAAGGGTATACATATATATATATATATATATATATATATATATATATATATATATATATATATATATATATATATATATATATATATATTTATATTAGGGCTGTCAAAATTATCGCATTAACGGGCGGTAATTAGTTTTTTAAATTAATCACGTTAAAATATTTGACGCAATTAACGCACATGTCCCGCTCAGACAGATTTAAATGTCAGTAGAGTGACATGCCCACTTGTTAAATGTGTTTTATGGAGTTTTGCCGCCCTCTGCTGGCGCATGGGTGTGACTGATTTTGTAGGCTTCAGCACCCATGAGCATTGTGTAAGTAATTATTGACATCAACAATGGCGGGCTACTAGTTTATTTTTTGATTGAAAATTTTACAAATTTTATTAAAACGAAAACATTAAGAGGGGTTTTAATATAAAATTTCTATAACTTGTACTTACATTTATCTTTTAAGAACTACAAGTCTTTGTATCCATGGATCGCTTAAACAGAATGGTAATAATGTTAATGCCATCTTGTTGATTTATTGTTATAATAAACAAATACAGTCCTTATGTACCGTATGTTGAATGTATATATCAATATTGTGTCTTATCTTTCCATTCCAACAATTTATTTTACAGAATATATATATATATACAATTTACAGAAAATATGGCATATTTTATAGATGGTTTGAATTGCGATTCATTGCGATTAATTACGATTAATTTTTAAGCTGTAATTAACTCGATTAAAAATTTTCATCGTTTGACAGCCCTAATATATATATATATATATATATATATATATATATATATATATATATATATATATATATATATATATATATATATATATATATGCTTGTTGAAAGGGCGTTGCTTACTATGAAACGATACCTTACGAAAACAAAAGTGAACTTTATTACAGCCCTCTGGTGATTTTCCACAGAAAAACATCCTGAGTTATGACCTTGGAATCTAGCTCTGGCTGGTACAAGAGGGAGTCAAATCAGATAAGGCAGTCAAAACAAATACTCATTGTAGAATGTTCAAAGGAATACATGGAGCACTCAAACATTGATACAGTCTCACATGAAAACATAAAAAACGCATATAGTTTCACAGCAGTTGATGTTTGTGTTTTTATGAGCATGAATAAAATATACTTTCACAGTGACATGCATATATTTGACTCTCCAAGATGACGTATTTATTAGGGCTGTCAAACGATTAAAATTTTTAATCGAGTTAATTACAGCTTAAAAATTAATTAATCATAATTAATCACAATTAATCGCAATTCAAACCATCTAGAAAATATGCCATATTTTTCTGTAAATTATTGTTGGAATGGAAAGATAAGACACAAGATGGATATATACATTCAACATACGGTACATAAGGACTGTATTTGTTTATTATAACAATAAATCAACAACATGGCATTAACATTATTAACATTCTGTTAAAGCGATCCATGGATAGAAAGACTTGTAGTTCATAAAAGAAAAATGTTAGTACAAGTTATAGAAATTTTATATTAAAACCCCTCCTAATGTTTTCGTTTTAATAAAATCTGTAAAATTTTCAATCAAAAAGTAAACTAGTAGCCCGCCATTGTTGATATCAATAATTACTTACACAATTCTCATGGGTGCTGAAGCCTATAAAATCAGTCGCACCCAAGCGCCAGCAGAGGGCGGCAAAACTCCATAAAACACAACAAGTGAGCGTTTCCCTGTACTGTCATTTAAATCTGTCTGAGCGAGGCATCTGCGTTAATTGCGTCAAATATTTTAACGTGATTAATTAAAAAAAATAACGCCCGTTAACGCGATAGTTTTGACAGCCCTAGTATTTGTTAACTTTCTGTCTTTATTTGGTCAGCATTCCAGCACTGTCCGCTACCGTAACGCCCAGAGAGAGGACAGCGAGATCAAGATGATCCAAGAAAAGAAAGAACAAGCAGAAATGAAACGGTAGTCGCACATAAAATTTAGTCAACATAGGAAACTGTCTTTATTGTACCTAAACCACTGTTTGACTTATGCTTCTTCCTGGTTGGTCTGACAGAAAAGTCCAAGAGGAAGAGCTGAGGGAGAACCACCCATACTTCGATAAGCCTCTATTTATTGTCGGCCGGGAACACCGCTTCAGGAACTTCTGCCGAATGATCGTTCGAGCTCGCTTCAATGCGTAAGACACTACTTCTAGCTTTTTTTGCCATGCTAGAATAAAGTGTAATTGCACATCCACTCAGTGGGGTGCAGTTGCGCTTTTATTTAGAGAGAATGCGCAGTATTTTTGAACCAAAGCAAGAGCACACAGCAAAGAGCACTGGAGATATGAAGAGCTAAGACAAGGAAATATGACAAAGTGTATGTGGCGTTTGGCTTTGACTTTTAATACATTGGGAGATCAGGAAGACCAGTCTGTTTATTACATCTAAAAATGTTGGCAGCGATCAGCAGGAAGCCAGATCAATGAAGATGTCACTTAAAGACATTAGACCCCAATCACGTTGATACGCCGCTATATCAGTTAACCAGCAAGTACTGTTAGCATCATATAAGGTGGCATATCAAGTTGTAAAATGAAATTTATACAGAAACTTTCATACCTCGAGGCAGAGGTGGACTGGCCGTCCGGCCGGTGGGCTGACACACATTTTTCGGCCGGCGACACCATTTAATAATTTAAAAACGCACAAGCACAAATGATTGACATAATTTTAATATAAATTTGCTTGTGACGGGGGCCCAACCTCGCAGAGTTAAACTATACTTGACACTGTCAAGCAAAGATGTTTTACTGTCACATGCAGGATAATCTGTGTATTGCCTTGTTGAACAAAGCAAACACTGAACAAAGATGGCAACAGCACTTAGCCCCTGTGGGTTACATGTGGCCCCCCCCTCTTGGCCCCTGTTTCAGAAAAATCCTAGAACCGCCACTGAATAGTACTATCTTGGAAACTCAAGTATCATAATACAATCCCAGTTCTCTAGTAGAAAATATCACTTGAGGGGGTGTTCACATGCAATTTTAAACTTGACAAGTGATATTTACTGTAATTATGACACCACATGGAGGCAGCGTTATTGTCATAATAATATGATTTATTTCTGTGAATCCATCTCTAGATCCAAAACGGACCCGATCACAGGAGTGGTGAAGAACACAAAGTATCACCAACTTTAGTAAGTGGTTTTCAGAATTGTTTTTCCTACCTGAAAAAAAAAAACAACTCAAAATTGGGTTCAAAGAAAATGCAATAGATACAGTAACATGGTTCTGTGGCTCATATTTTTATTGTGTATGGTGTTATGATTGTCCCGCCAAATCGTGACATCGTTACTGTGAGCCTGGTATCGCAAATTGTATCTTATCGGAATAATCGTATCGTGGGGTACCCACTCCTATGTTTTTGTGGTGTACAACACCCAGGGCCGGCCCAGGCCATTTGGAGGTCCTAAGCAAAATGATGCAAAGGGGCCCATATTTTTGGCCCACCATTTCGTCAGAGTGTACTGTGAAACCCATACAAGCAATCCAACCCATACGGCCATATTTTCTATATTAATCAGATTTTGTTGTACTGCATACTTCAAACTTCTCACCCCAAATGATTGTCAGTACTTACAGTAGATAGCGCCAAACCTTTTTCTAAAAGAGGAAAGAAAAAAGTTAAGGAAGAGATTTTATTTTTTTAAGCTTGTAATCAAGTCTCAAAACTCACAAAAGTCAAATAAATCAAACTGTAGTGAACAAAATAGAATACAGATTAAACAATTGCCAGATTGGGGGCCCCCTCGTGGTCAGGGGCCCTAAGCAGCTGCATAGTCTGCGTATAGGCTGGGCCGGCCCTGACAACACCCATGCATCATAACTAAATGACAGATGATGGATTTGGCTAGATGACAGGGGCATAATTATTAAAATCTCTCAGTGCGATGAACTCTATCATCGCGCAGGTGTATCTAAACGCTATATCCAATGAGTGTCTTGTTATGCTGATTTGGGATTCAATTTCCAAAACATTTCTCTGTGGAACGTGTGCCTTCTAGCGGAACTTCAATAATTAAATTCATTTCGGCCACGGCACCTGGAGATTTCAATTATTCTGAGGCCTGCGCTCACCTGACAGCTCTCATTAGCAGCCAAAGGATCATATTCTTTTTCAAGTCATGATGCAGCACATGCTACCACTGTCTGCTCCAATCAATCCTCGTGAATGGTTGCCAGATTGAAGTTCTGAAGTATCACAAAGTGGAACACCCAAAGTTGTCGGGGAATCTCTGGGTATTTCACAATACGAAGATCTCACGATATGGCGATACAATTTACCGATACATGGGTCAGGAAATCATTCTAGGATAGTCTACCAAAAAACAGCTAGTAAACAGAGAAACATTTGTAGAGCCAGACGCACTCATCAAAAGCGCCAGATATGACTAGTGAGGTACAGTGGTATGAAATTGGAATTGTTCACATTTCTGCATAATATTACCATCATGTGATCTGATCTTTGTTAAAATCACGCAGATGAAAAAATAGCATCTGCTTTAACTAAGACCACCCAAACATTTATAGGTTTTCATATTTTGATGAGGATAGCACGCAAACAATGACAGAAGGGGGGAAAAATAAGTAAGTGAACCATCACATTTAATAATTTGTGCCCTCTTTGGAAGCAATAACTTCAACCAGACGCTTCCTGTAGCAGCATATCAGTCTGGCACATCAATCAGGACTATCTTGGCTCATTCTTCTCTACAAAACTGCTGTAGTTCAGTTAGATTCCTGGGATGTCTGGCATGAATCGCTGTCTTTAGGTCATGCCACAGTATCTCAATGGGGTTCAAGTCTGGCTTTTGACTTGGCCACTCCAGAACGTGTATTTTTGTTCTTCCGAAACCATTCTGAAGTTGATTTATTTCTGTGTTTTGGATCACTGTCTTGTTAAAGCATCCATCTTCTTGTTAGCTTCAGCTGTCTGACAGACGGCCTCAGGTTTTCCTGCAAAACATCTTGATAAACTTTTGAATTCATTCTTCCATTAATAATTACAAGTTGTCCAGGCCCTGAGTTAGGAAAACAGCCCCGAATCATGATGCTCCCTCCTCCATGCTTCACAGTGGGGATGAGGTGTTGATGTTGGTGAGCTGTTCCATTTTTCCTCCACACATGACGTTGTGTGTTATTCCCAAACAATTCAACTCTGGTTTCATCAGTCCACAAAATATGTTGCCAAAACTTCTGTGGAGTGTCCAAGTGCCTTCTTCGAACTTTAAATGAGCAACAATGTTTTCTTTAGACAGCAGTGGCTTCCTCCGTGGAGTCCTCCCATGAACACCATTCTTGGCCATAGTTTTACATATAGTTGATGGGTGCACAGAGATATTGGACTGTGCAAGTGATTTCTGTAAGTCTTTCGGAGACACTCTAGGGTTCTTTTTTTACCTCTCTGAGTATTCTGCGCTGAACTCTTGGCGTCATCTTTGGTGGACAGCCACTCCTTTGAGAGAAGCAACAGTGCCAAACTCTCTCCATTTGAGGACAACTTCTCTGACTGTCGATTAACATCCAGACTTTTATAGATGGTTTTGTATCCTTTCCCAGCTTTATACAAATAAACAATCCTTGATTGCAGGTCTTCAGATAGCTCTTGACAGAACCATGATGCACATCAGACAATGCTTCTTATCAAGACATTTCTTACCAGGTGTGTGTTTTATAGTGGGCAGGGCAGCTTTAAATCCTTCATCAGGGATTGGGCACACACTTGACTTAAAATGTTTGGTAAAAATTAGTTTCAATTGCTCTTTAAGACTCCTTAGGCAGAGGGTTTACTTACTTACTTTTCCCCCATCTGTCATTGTTTGCATGCTATCCTCATTAAAATATGAAAACCTATAGATGTTTGGGTGGTTTAGTTTAGTTAAAGCAGACACTGTACCGTATTGGCCCGAATATAAGACGGTGGTTTTTTTTGCATTGAAATAAGACTGAAAAAGTTGGAGTCGTCTTATATTCGGGGTCTAGACATTATACCAATTCACGATGCTAGATGGCGCCAGATATCATTGAAGCGATGTTCTGTCATGACAGATCTCAGCTACTCTCAAGTTTAACCAGTTTGCATTATTTTATTGCAATGTTTTTCCTGATTCAGATTAGTTTCAAGACTACAGTTACAGTTAGACTTCACTTTGATGGTTAATGCAGTTATTGCAATTTTGTTGTTTTATCACAATAGATTGGCTTCTGGTTTTTGAAATGTAAATAAACCATTCATTTACGAATATGATTGCACTTTAGATATTTAAATGTTCAGATATTAAGATTTGAAGGAGGCCAAATAACATGCTTTTTCTCTCAAATATATTGTTATAATCGTTTTAGATGTATTGTGATTACTTTCTGTATGAAAATTAATTTTGTGTTCAAAAAGTCTTTTTTCAAACTTGAGTCTTAAAAAAAAAAGGGGTCGTCTTATAATCAGGGCCGACTTATATTCGGGCCAATACGGTATTTTACATTTGTTGGTGATTTTATGCAGCAATGTGAGAAATTCCAAAAGGTTCAGTTACTTTTTCATACCACTGTAGGATCCAGTCCCCTGCTCGTGAGTATAGAGCCTACCCACGTACCACGTGCTCGCTGTATGGTTCCGCCCACTTGTCCGTCAAAACATAGTGTTAACCTGTTACGGCTACGTACATTTCTCCTATTTACGGCGTGTTTTTCTGCTCCTTAACATTAATAATCAAAATGGTGAAGGCGTGTGTGGCTGTTGGTTGCACTAACAGAGAAGATGGAAGGAGAGACTTGAAGTTTTACCGTATTCCGAGGGATCCAAAGAGGAGAGCGAAATGGACGGCTACAATTCGACGTGAAAACTGGACACCAAAAAATCACCACAGACTATGTAGTAGTCATTTTATATCCGGTAAGATGCATTTAATATATATTTAGAGGGTTTTGGCCTGACAACCACAATTAAGATCATTGCTAGGCTAATCGCCGACAACATACGACGTAGTACGACATAGTTTCAAATTCAAGATGTTTGTGACTTCCCTTTCTTCCACCATCGTTATTTTTTGAATAATATTTAGCTGGTACCAAGTGAAAGAAACTGGCCTCGTCTACGGGGCTGACAAATAACCACAATTAAGATCATTGCTAGGCTAATCGCCGACAACATACACGTATGTATGTAGTGAGAATGCTATCGCTAAACCATATAAACGTTAAAAGCCTTAACTCCATTGACAAACGACATGAAATACATTAGACTTGACAGTGGATGTTAGCAATAACAAAAGATTTTGAATTGAAAATTTCGTAACTCACCTTTCCAAGCACAAGATAGATTCCTGCCGAATTTTCGTGGACGAGGACCTGTTTCACCCAACCAGCAACGAAGTATTTATAAGCCTCCAAGCTCTTGAAGTTTTTCATATTTTCGTGAGAATAGGCTGATTTAGTGTGGACAAGATAATTGTAAATATCTGCGTAGCAGATGTCAGGCAGACAGGGCGAAGACAGTGGGTCGAAAAACATCGATTTGGGCATCAAATATGGATCTGGCGACTGTATAGAACGAAGCTTTTCCTCATAACGCCTTTTATGCAACAGATCCAGTGAGTTTGCGGCATCAGAAAGCACCGGGTCTTCCATGAAATGCATTTTAAATTCCGCCATCAATTGAAAACAATGCTAATACAGAGTCAAAATGACGGACAAGTGGGCGGAACCATACAGCAAGCACGTGGTACGTGGGTAGGCTCTATAGGCGATACAGAAGATGAATGAATATGTTCATTGAAATCCTTAATGTTTTTTTTTTTTCACTAAATGCGTGTGTAAGTGTGTTTTAATGTTTCCGCCTGCAGCGACCTATTGGGCCTGGTCACCTATTTGGACTGGGTGATGATCATCGTGACCATCTGCTCGTGCATCTCCATGATGTTCGAGTCACCTTTCACCAGGGTCATGCACGTACCGACCCTGCAGGTGAGGAAAGCATCAGCGTCCTTCATGGAGCATCTCTGAACAACAATCTTCTCCCAAAGATCGGGGAGTATGTCTTTGTCATCTTCATGAGCATCGAATTAAACCTCAAGATCATGGCAGACGGTCTGTTCTTCACACCCACGGCGGTGATTAGAGACTTTGGAGGCGTGATGGACATCTTTATTTACCTTGTGAGGAAAGATTGACGCACAGAGTATGCTTGAATAGTGTGAAATGAACGAGTGTTCTTCTTGCTGCCGCAGGTTAGTCTCATCTTTTTGTGCTGGCTGCCGCATGACGTCCCTCCCGAGTCTGGCGCTCAGCTGCTGATGATGCTACGGAGCTTGCGACCACTAAGGATCTTTAAGCTGGTGCCTCAGATGAGGAAGGTGGTGCGGGAGGTCCTCAAAGGCTTCAAAGAGATTTTCCTGGTGAGCGATTCCACTCTCATCTAGATGTTTAAAAGGTTAATAGGTTGGTAGCTTAGTTGACAATCAAATGTTATTAGATGGGGCTTTGCAAGGCAAATGTTTGACCGATCGGCATCGTTCAAATATCAAAATGACCGAAAATTTTGGAGAGACAGCGAGAACCAAAAGTGGTATTTGCCATGTGGCGTATTTTTGTCATGTGGCATTTTTTTGCCATGTGGCAAAATGGCTTTTGCAATGTTGCATTTTTTTTGCCATCTGGCAAAATGGCTTTTGCCATGTGGCATTTTTTGTTGCTGTGTGGCAAAATGGATTTTGCCATGTGGCATTTCTTTTGTCATGTGGCAAAATGGATTTTGCCATGTGGCTTTTTTTTTTTGCCCTGTGGCAAAATGGATTTTGACGTGTGGCATTCAAGTGTATGCTCAAAAATCACAGCCACATATGTTTTCTGCCATTTAATATGAATGGAAAATTTGGACATGCATAGCCGTGAATGGCATAGCGTGCCTTTGTTGTCGGTTGAATGTCAATGCGCTTTCATGAAAAGTTTATGGTCAAAAATCACAGCAACAGGTTTTTCTGCCATTTAAAATGAATGGACGTACATAGCCGTCAATGGCATGGAAGTGCATGGCCATGTGGCAAAATGACTTTTGCCATGTGGCATTTTTTTTGCCATATGGCAAAATGGCTTTTGCCATGTGGCATTTTTTTTGCCTTATGGCAAAATGGATTTTGCCATGTGGCATTTTTTTTGCCATATGGCAAAATGGATTTTGCCATGTGGCATTTTTTTTTTTTTTTTTTTGTCATGTGGCATTTTTTTGCTACGTGGCAAAATGGATTTTGACATGTGGCATTCAAGTGTATGCTCAAAAATCACAGCCACATGTTTTTCTGCCATTTAATATGAATGGAAAATTTGGACGTGCATAGCCATGAATGGTATAGCGTGCCTTTGTTGTCGGTTGAATGTCATTGCGCTTTCATGTAAAGTTTATGGTAAAAACAGCAACATGTTTTTCTGCCATTTAAAATGAATGGACGTACATAGCCGTCAATGGCATGGAAGTGCATGGCCTGCAAAACTGCCATACACCCCAAAAAATGCCACATAAACCCCCCGCAAAAATGCAACAAACATACCACATGTCAAAATCCATTTTGCCAGGACGGTAGGGGACATAAAAGTTGGATACAGAATTTGGCAAAAACCTACGGTTCCCCCAAAATTCGCCAAAAACTTGCCCATTCATTACAAATTGACACGCAAATTTCCCATTCAATTTAAATGGCAGGAAAACGTAGGTTCTTGTGATTTTTGACCACTTACCATGAAACCCAACTGGCGCCCAAGTAAGTCGATGCCATTGACATCCATAAACGTCCATGCAGTTGGCGGACAAGTACATCCAAATTTCCCATTCATTTTCAATGGCAGAAAAACCTGTGTGGCTGTCATTTTTTAAACAAAAACTTATCATTACAGCCCATTGACATTCAAATGGCATCCAAGTAAGTCGATGCCATTGACAGCCACGCACATCCGTGTCATTGACGGCCATGTACGTCCAAATTTCCTGTTAATTTTCAATGGCAGAAAAACCTGTGTGGCTGTCATTTTTGACCAAAAACTTACCATTACAGCCCATTGACATTCAACTGACGCGCATGTAAGTCGATGCCATTGACAGCCATAAACGTCCATGCCATTGGCGGACAAGTACGTCCAAATTTCCCATTCATTTTCGATGGCAGAAAAACCTGTGTGGTTTTGATTTGTTTTTACCAAAACGTTACCATTACAGCCCATTGACATTCAACTGGCGCCCAAGTAAGTCGATGCCATTGACAGCCATGCACGTCCATGCCATTAATGGCCATGTACATCTAAAACTAGGAGAAATTTGTATGAGATTTTGTCGACTAAAACTAGACGAAGACTAACACATTTTGAAATGACAAAAATATGACAAAGACTAATAAACATTTTTGTCCCAAAGACTAAGATGAAGACCAAAATTAAAGGGCTGATGGAACCCACTTAAAAACACAGTGTTTAATGAACGGCTAGCTGCGTTGTGCTTTGTTGTAGCATAGCTTGGATATTAGTCTTTTTAAAATGTATTTAACTACCCATGGTGAGCTTTAGATTGTTCTTTAGTGGCACCTAGCAGCGCACGGACGCTTCTCCAGCAATAAAATCCCCATAATGGTTCATGAAGTCCAACCAAACTGCTCTTGCTAAGTCAGAGCTAGCAGCCGTGAGCTGTATGTCATAGAAAACTGGATAATATTCTGATTATTCTGTCGTTTGATTCTTTGGTTGATTGATGATCTTCAGGTTTCCATTCTACTTCTTACGCTGATGTTGGTGTTTGCAAGCTTTGGAGTTCAACTGTTTGCTGGAAAATTGGCCAAGTGCAACGACCCCCATGTTCTCAGGCAGGTATGGCAAGAGACGTGATCATTCCTAATCCACCAACGGAATGTAAGATGAACTATAATATCGCTGTTTTTACACGTTTACTTGCAACTTTTGTCGATTGTGTTCATGGCAGATTGACTGTCACGGTATATTCAGGATTAATGTCAGCGTTTCCAAAAATCTTAATCTGAAACTGAAAATCGGAGAGAAGAAGCCAGGATTCTGGGTTCCGAGAGTCTGGTAATGTGGTCTTTTATTTCTGCTAAACCTCATGGATTGTTACAGTACAATTGGTGATTAAATATGTGTTTGTGTCATTCTGCTGCCTTCCAGGGCTAATCCTCGCAACTTTAATTTTGACAATGTGGGAAACGCCATGTTGGCGCTGTTTGAGGTACTTTCTCTGAAAGGATGGGTGGAAGTCCGAGATGTCATTATTCACCGTGTTGGACCGGTATTGAATGCACTTCATAGTCTGTATTTCAGTTGTGGTAACTACTGGTTAAGTGTTATCTTCTGTATGAACAGATCCATGGCATCTACATCCATGTCTTCGTGTTCCTTGGATGCATGATTGGACTCACTCTGTTTGTTGGTGTCGTCATTGCCAACTTTAATGAGAACAAAGTAAGGGCTTTAAGTCACTAACATTACTGGACTATGAGGGGAGGGATTTATACAGTGAACCCTCATGGTACGAGCACAATCCGTTCCGCGAACGAGCTCATAACGTGAATGTGCTCATATATTGAATGTATTTTCACCATCGAAAAAATTGTAATTAAATTTCAGTTAATGCATGCAATACTCCCAATAAACCCCCATGTTGTCCATCAATAATTCAAGGCATCAGTTTTAAGGTTCAATAATCTGAAAAAGAAATTAAAAGTATGTTATTTTTTTTACAAGCGCATGGATGGATGGATGGATGGATATGGATGGATACAGATGGACGGATGGATGATACAGATGATGGTTACGGATAGATGGATGGATACAGATGATGGAGACAGATGGTTGGATACAGATGGATGGATATGAATGGATGGATGATACATTTGATGGATTTATACAGATGATGAAAACATGGATGGATGGATACTGATGGATGGATGGATGGATGGATGGATGGATGGATGGATGGATGGATGGATGGATGGATGGATGGATGATACATATGTATTTATACAGATGATGGAAACGGATGTATTTTACGGATGGATGGATGGATGGATGGATGGATGGATGGATGGATGGATGGATGGATGGATGGATACAGATGATGGATGTATACAGATGGATGGATGATACAGATTATGGATAGATGGATGGATACAAATGGATGAATGATGGATGATACAGATGGTTGGATACAGATGGAAGGATGGATACGGATGGATGGATGGATGATGGATATGGATGATGGATGATGGATGACGCATATGGATTTATACAGATGATGGATACGGATGGATGGATACAGATAATGGATGTATACAGATGGACAGATGGATGGATGATACAGATGATGGATATGGATGGATGGATGGATTGATACAGATGGATGGATGGATACAGATGGTTGGATGTACTAGTATACAGATGGATGATATGGATGGATGGATGATACAAATGATGGATATGGATGGACACAGATGGAAATGGATGGATTGATGGATACAGATAATAGATACAGATGGTTGGATACAGATGATGGATACAGATGGACGGATGGATGATAGGGATGAATGGATGGATGATACAGATGATGGTTACAAATAGATGGATGGATACAGCTGTTGGATGCAGATGGATGGATGGATGGATGGATGGATGGATGGATGGATGGATGGATGGAGACAGATGGTTGGATACAGATAGACGGATGGATACAGATGATGGTTACAAATGGATGGATACAGCTGTTGGATGCAGATGGATGGATGGATGGATGGAGACAGATGGTTGGATACAGATAGACGGATGGATACGGATGATGGTACGGGTGGGTGGATGATACAGATGGATGGATACAGATAATATGGATACATGGATGGATGGAGGGATATATTGTAAATGGATGATATGAATACAGATGGATGGATGGAGGGATATGGATGGAGGGATGGAGGGATATGGATGAATGGATACCGATGGATAGTACAGATAGAGATGGATTGATGGTTTAGGGTATTATTACATGTTAATATTTTTTTTCTGTGTCTGGGCTAACATGGCTATATCTCCTTCCAGGGAACTGCTTTGCTTACTGTGGATCAGAGGCGATGGGAGGATTTGAAAAGTCGCCTTAAAATAGCTCAACCCCTCCACCTACCTCCCCGTCCAGGTATGTGTATGCTTATTTATTAAACATTTCATTTTGAAAACAAGAACACTATCCAGCAGTACTTGATTGCCATCAAAAGGACATAGACGATACATTTCGTTGCATTATATTTAATCAGTCCTTTTTTGCATTATATTTAATCCTTCTTAGGGGACTTAAGGGAACATTCTTTTTTTGCCATACTAAAATGAAATGTAATTGCACATTTAGTCAGTGGGTGGCAGTGGCGCTCTCATTTTCAGAGTGTGTGCAGTATTTTTTAACCAAACAGCGAAACCATGGAAAAAAACATTTAACACGGATGTCAGATGCCTCCCGAAAGCTAAGATGAGGAAATATGAAGAAGTGTATGTAGCGTTTGGTTTCACTTGGGATATTAGGAATCTTCACTGTGTCTAAAAATGTTGGCAGCGGACAGTGTGAAGCCAAATCAATTAAAATATCACTTAAAGCATTAGACCCCAAATACATTATAAGCCGCTTGATTTTTCAGCGAAAACGTGCCGAATATTGTCAACAATCTTTGTGTTACATGCGTTTTGTTCTTGCTCCCATTAGAGAATGGAGGGTTCCGGGCCAAGATGTATGACATCACACAACACCCTTTCTTCAAACGTGGCATTGCTGTACTGGTATTGGCCCAGTCTGTGCTGCTCTCAGTCAAGGTACATACGAAATTGCATTTGAAAGACCAATTTAACAACCTGGAAAACTAACACAAGCAACCTCTTTTTAAGTGGGATGTAGACGACCAAGTTACATTTCCTCTTGCCACGATGTCGGTGGTCTTCACCTTTATATTCGTACTGGAGGTGACGCTGCTCGGCTGCATTTATTTCAAGGTGGTGTTGCCTTTCATACAACATGGTCAAATCCTTGTTGTTCCTAGGTTACGATGAAGCTGATAGCCATGTCTCCAGCCGGTTACTGGCAAAGTCGACGGAATCGTTACGACCTGCTGGTGACGTCGCTCGGCGTCATTTGGATTGTGCTTCACTTTGCTCTCCTGGTTAGAAACAACATTATGTTCAGATGCTATATGTGTTTCAGAAAACTAATCCATTTCTGTTTTTTCTCTCCAGAATGCGTATACTTACATGATGGGCACATGTGTGATTGTCTTCCGATTCTTTACAATATGCGGGAAGCACGTAAGTGTTAGCAAACAAAATGTTCTATATTCCCATTAAATTTGAATCAGAATGCACAAATGGAAATCATCCTTAAAACAGGGGTGTCCAAACTTTTTGCAAAGGGGGCCAGATTTGGTGTGGTAAAAATGTGGAGGGCCGACCTTGGTTGACGTCCTTTACGTAGAACAGTATATTTAAGGAAATGTTAGCAAGCCATTCTGTGTGTCACATTTGCTTTATTATTTTTTTTTAGTGCTGAAACGATGAATCGATTAACTCCAGTATTCGATTAAAGAAAAAAAGATTTGAATTAAATTTGCTGCTTCGAGTATTCGTTTAATTAAAGTGATACACTGCCCTCTAGTCTGCCTCATTTCACATGGCTGAATCCAGCTGCTCCATGTTAAAACCAACATAAGCCAAGTTTTTTTTTTTTTTTTTGAGGTCCGATCACGTCATTTTCAAAGTATCGGAATCGGCAAAAAATGATCGGCCATGCCTTTTTTTAATATATATATTTTTTAATCAAATCGTTTTCTAATTGTATTTAACGTTACAGACATAATGTTACACTCATCCAGAGTCTTTAGTGTAGGCTTAAGGTAGGGTTATCAAATTTATCCCGATAACGGCGGTAATTAAGTTTTTAAAAAATGTATCACGTTAAAATATTTAGTGCTGCAGCTATCAAATATTTTAGTAATCGACTGAAAATTCTATCGATTAATCGAGTAATCGGATAAAACAAATATATTTTTAGGTGAAGAGCAATTATTAATATACATGAGAAAACAAGACATTTCATCTAATCTTGAACCATTTTCAGTCAATCAATGTCTTTATTTTCGATGTATATTGTTGAAAACAGCCAACAATTGCATCTCAGATTAACTAGAATTAAAAAAAAAAAAAGACAAATTCACTGCTTTCACTCAAAAAACCTTTAGATCTTATTTTAAGATATATATACCTAAAAATGCCATTACGCTTGATAACACACATCACTTAAAAGTTGGGATTTTTTCCCACGTGTTTCAATTGAATTTCTATTTGTGTCAAGCCATTTTTAAGTTCTAGTTAAGTTTTACGCTACTCTAAACTGTAAGTCCTGATAGGATTTTGTGTTTTTACAGTGTACAGAGCACATTAGGGACCAGTGCTACTTGGTGTTTTATCCAGCAGTGACTACTAAGCTAAAATTGATAGTTAGCATTATTGAGTTTTTATTTTACACCCTCATCACTCCACAAAGCTATGTTATGTTAAAGCCTGTATGTAAGACACGTTAGCCACGCATCAAAAGTGGTCATAATTAATAGAAACCTAGCCCTCCGCAGGGCTAACGTTACGTGAGCTAGTGACTCAGACAGTAACGTTAATCTTATTTATTAGCGTTTAGCGCTCTTTATTAGCGCTTAGCGCTCTACTGCTTTAAGATGGCGGCTGTTTATTAACGCTGCCCAGACGCGGCCGAGTCTGTCAGTTCGCATCTAGTTCAACATACATGGGATCTCTATGAGACTCACCAGATGCTACCTGCTACCAATTTAACATCATGCAGACTAGTTTTTAGCAACGTCGGCGTAGTTTGGAGCGGCTGTCGGCTGCAGAAATGTTTTTTTATATTGTTTTATTACTTTTTCCTCTACGCACGTGACGTCAGCGAGTTGTCCCGCATTAAAAGTAGTCCGAGCGAAACGTGATGCTTAGAGCTGTCTAAATAAACGATTACTCGAGGTGAATAAAATTACTCGGATCAGTTTTTAAACTCGAGTTACTTGAGTTGCTCGAGTATTCGTGTCAGCTCTAAAAATATTTAACGCAATTAATGCATGCGCTGCACAACCCACTCACGCATTGTCGC
The DNA here is from genome assembly GCF_030265065.1 of Corythoichthys intestinalis. Lineage (NCBI taxonomy): Eukaryota > Metazoa > Chordata > Actinopteri > Syngnathiformes > Syngnathidae > Corythoichthys > Corythoichthys intestinalis. The sequence continues at coordinate 3,670,543 of NC_080406.1, forward strand.
GCTCAATCTGTAATGGCGTCGTTTTACCTATACAGAGAGATAAAAGGCAGCGTAAAATAAGTAGAGTGAATTCGGGCAGCCTTTGGAGCCCTTTTTTTAATTGACTAAAGCCTTACAATCCCTCTCCCTACGATTAGAAATATTGTGGGGAAGCAAGGTAGCAGTTGATCTTTTTCTTAACACCTTATGTTATTTCCCAACGCAGAGAAGATATATCAACTGGTAGCACTACGCACAGTCATGGTTCCACTTCCTATCATGCATTTGGGCATGGCTACAGTACCATTTACTGAAAGCTCAACAAATACACTAGATGGCAATATTTAGTCACAATATACAAAGTCACAAGTCTTTCTATCCGAGGAATCCCTCTCACAGAAAGAATGTTAATAATGTAAATGCCATCTTGAGGATTTATTGTCATAATAAACAAATACAGTACTTATGTACTGTATGTTGATTGTATATATTCGTCCAAGTTTTATTCATTTAAATCTTAATGCATTGCCAAAATGTATATGATCGGGAAAAATTATCGGGAATGATTGGAATTGAATCGGGAGCAAAAAAAAAGCAATCGGATCGGGAAATATATGGATCGGCAGGTACTCAAACTAAAACGATCGGGATCGGATCGGGAGCAAAAAAACATGATCGGAACAACCCTAGTCAAGAGCATTGTTAAAAAAACAATTTTTTTTTAAGAAAAAAAAGCGTTAGTGTTTTAAAGCATTTAAGCTAGCAAACATTTGCTATATAAGTTAGCCATTGTTCTTTTGTCTATCCTTATTTGTTTTTTATACCATTTGAGGCTCAGCTCAGGTATTTAAATTTTTCATGTTCCTTATCCAATTACTCGATTATTATAACTAACTAGTTCATCAATTAATCGACTACTAAAATAATCAATAGCTGCAGCTCTAATTTTTAAAATGAATTAAAAAAAATAATAGAATAATTTCAACCATCTCGCAACTAGCCTTTGTGGCGTTCTCTTTCGACCCTCGGGCTCTTGCGAAATACTGCTGTTATGTAAATGTAATGTAAAAATGCTGCTGTAAAATTAAACTAGCTTCAAGTTGCTTCAATTTCTCGCTTATTCCCTGTAATCTTTTCGTACATGTCAGCGGGTCTTGTTTGGTAATATCGCCTCTGGTAATATCGCCTAACATTGAACTCTTTAAAAACAGCGCACTGTCTCTTTGCAAATGAGGCAGACACAGCTGTTGTGTATTTTAGTGAAGAAATGGTCCAATTTCCACCTATCCCTGTAGCGTCGGCCGTCGCAGTCAACAGTTTTTGTTGATTGTCACCATTTTAGAAAATTGGGAGTAAAGGGTCACACGGGGTAATGTTGCTTAGAGTGCTGCTTCCTTTTCGTGGGTAAATGAGGAGCAGCATTTAGTGTGTAAGCTACTTCATATGCTGGTAGCAGTACTGCTGACCAATATATTAATTCTGTGCGGGCCAGATGTTAATGATTATTATGACAGAGGCTGGGGGCAGGATGAAATTTGACCGAGGGTCGCATTTGGCCCCCGGGCTGGACTTTGGACATGTCTGCCTTAAAAGGAGGGTCACATGCAAATTTCACAGTCAAAACTGTGAGTTAACGTGACGTAAATTTTTATTGAACAGCCTCTCCGTAGTACTCAAACATCACACAAGCCTACCGTATGTGTTCGCGTATAGATAACATTTTTTTAACCAAAATTTTCGCACAAAAATGCGTGTGCGACCTTTACACCCGATATCCTGTCCTCACTCTAAACATTGCCCACTTTCGAGTGTCGTAAAACTGGAAGAGTATACAACTTAGCATTAGCGGCGTACCCTAACGATATAGACAAGTTAAACTCAAAATAAGCTACAAATGTCTTATGTCAGAAATACTGGAGGGACAAGTTTCTTAAAGAGACAGGGTCCCTTTTCCAGATGTTTTGGATTGCCAAGATGCAAACACAAGTATGTATTTAGTAGGGCTGTCAAAATTATCGCGTTAACGGGCGGTAATTATTTTTTTAAAATTAATCACATTAAAATATTTGACGCAATTAACGCACATGCCCCGCTCAAACAGATTAAAATAACAGCAAAGTGCAATGTCCACTTGTTACTTGTGTTTTTTGGAGTTTTGTTGCCCTCTGCTGGCGCTTGGGTGCGACTGATTTTATGGGCTTCAGCACCCATGAGCATTGTGTAATTATTGACATCAACAATGGCGGGTTACTAGTTTATTTTTTTTGATTGAAAATTTAACAAATTTTATTAAAACGAAAACATTAAGAGGGGTTTTAATACAAAATTTCTATAACTCGTACTAACATTTATCTTTTAAGAACTACAAGTATTTCTATCCATGGATCGCGTTAACAGAATGTTAACAGCAATAATTTACAGAAAAATGTGGCATATTTTATAGATGGTTTGAATTGCAATTAATTACGATTTATTAATTTTTAAGCTGTAATTAACTCGATTAAAAATTTTAATCGTTTGACAGCCCGAGTATTTAGTCGTGTATAAAATGTAAAGTTTTCACAGACTCAAGGTAAAATTGTTATTTGAATATGGCGGAAAAACAGGCACTACCCACTTTAAATTTACTGAATAAAAAATAATGCGCTTACCATAATAAGGGCTGGAATTTACAAAAATAACGTGTGTCAAATCTGATGTGAAATATTGACAGTAAGTCTTTTTAATGTCTACAGGTAACACTGAAAATGCTGTTGTTGACTGTGGTGGTCAGCATGTACAAGAGCTTTTTCATCATCGTAGGGATGTTCCTTCTTCTCCTCTGTTATGCGTTTGCGGGTGTCGTACTCTTCGGCACGGTCAAGTATGGAGAGAACATCAACCGGTAGGTTTTGAGTGAAATAACACAGCAAAATAAGTCAGATTGATCTGATTTTGGTCACCCACTTGCAGCCACGCCAACTTCTCCACGGCGGGCCAAGCGATCACTGTTCTCTTTCGCATAGTCACAGGCGAGGACTGGAATAAAATTATGCATGACTGCATGGTAAGTTCGCCAAAATAGAGAAACCTCAATGATGTTGACATTAGACGTTTGATATCGACATCTGCGTAGCTATCATTACCAAGCTATGATGTATTTCCACAGGTGGGTAGAGTAGCTAAAATTTTACTCAAGGAAGAGTAGCATTATTCTAAATAATGTTACTTAAGTAAAAGTAAAATTGTTCACCCAAAAATTTACTCAAGTACATGTAAAATAGTATTAGTTGAAAAGAAAATTGAAGTCATAGTTACATTGTAAATAACTGCTTACACTGTCTGATTTTTTTTTTTCAACTTCATCGCTATGAACTGTTATTTTTATACTGTACTATAACCTATTACAAGACCATATAAGACCAAAGAAATACACCAAAATCATGGAATCCAAGAGAGAAAAAATAAATATCACCCATCCAAACAGCAGGAGTGCCCTCTAGTGGAGGAAAAACATAGTTACCTGTGATTGGAGGTCATGTGGTTATCGTTGCGACGTCTCATTAGTGAAAAAAACAACGACTGTCGAAATGGTAATATATATCGTTTAAAAAGGTGTCACTCTTTAAAATATATGGAGCAGAAATCGACAGAAATAAAATAAATTGAAACCATCTAGTGCACACCGCAAACGATCTAGTGCACAGCATATTGTTTCTGGTGCGCACTAGAAACATTATGGTAAATGTTAGCATTATATAGCAATTAAGCTGGCAGACGTTTGCTTTCCAAGTTAGCCAATTGTTTTTTTTTGTTTTTTTTTTGTACTTAGGTCCTCATTTATTTATTTATTTTTTATATCGTTTGAGGCTAAGCTCGGGCACTAGTTGAGTCCGAGATTGAAGTAAAGTTCAACTAAATCCTGTATTAACATTTTTAGCACGCCCAAACTGCTGGTGTCTGATGCACGCCTGAGCTTAGCCTGAAACGATATACCGTAAATAAATGGGGATCTTACAAAAGAACAATTTGCTAATTCGCATAGCAAAAAACTGCTATCTTAGACGCAATATAATGCTAATATTAACCAGATTGTTTCTGGTGCGCACTAGTAACATTCCGGTAAACATTAGCATTATATAGCATTTAGCTAGCAGACCTTTGCTTTGCAAGGGAGCCAATTGTTATTTTGTTGTACTTGGATCCTCATTTATGTATTTTTTTTTTTATATCGTTTGAGGCTAAGCTAGGGCGCTAGTTAAGTCCAAGATTGAAGTAAAGCACAACTAAATCCTGTATTATCATGTTTGGCACGCCGAAACTGCTGGTGTCCGATGCACACCTGAGCTTAGCCTCAAACAATATAAATAAATGAGGATCTTACAAAAGATTAATTGGCTAATTTGCATAGCAAAAGTGTGCTATCTTAAATGCTTTATTATGCTAATGTTTACCAGATTTTTTTTGGTGCGCCCTACAAACATTCTGGTGAACATTAGCATAATATAGCATTTAATCTAGCGGAGTTTTGCTTTGCAAGTTAGCCAATTGGTATTTTGATGTACTTAGATCCTCATTTATTTATTTATTCATTTATTTATTATATCGTTTGAGGCTAACCTAGTGCGCTAGTTGAGTCCAAGATTGAAGTAAATCTCAAATAAATCCTGTAATATTACTTTTGGAGCGCTGAAACTGCTGGTGTCGAATGCGTGCCTTAGCTTAGCCTCAAATGATATAAATAAATGAGGATCTTACGAAAGATTAATTGGCTAATTTGCATATCAAAAGTCGTCTAGCTTAAATGCTATATAATGCTAATGTTTACCAGATTGTTTCTGGTGCGCACTAGAGACATTCTGGTGAACATTAGCATAATATAGCATTTAATCTAGCAGAGTTTTGCTTTGCAAGTTAGCCAATTGCTATTTTGTTGTACTGAGAACCTCAATTATTTATTTATTCATTTTGTATCGTTTGAGGCTAAGCTAGGGCACTAGTTGAGTCCAAGAATGAAGTAAAGCTCAACTAAATCCTGTATTATCATTTTTAGCACGCCAAAACTGCTGGTGTCCGATGCGCGCCTTAGCTTAGTCTCAAACGATATAAATAAATGAGGATCTTACAAAAGATTAATTGGCTAATTTGCATAGCAAAAGTCTGCTAGCTTAAATGCTATATAATGCTAATGTTTACCAGATTGATTCTGTTGCGCTCTAGAAACATTCTGGTGAACATTAGCATTATATAGCATTTAAGCTAGCGGACTTGCTTTCCAAGTGAGCCAATTGTTATTTTGTTGTACTTACATCCTCATTTATTTATTTTTTCTATATCGTTTGAGGCTAAGCTAAGGCACTAGTTTAGTCCAAGATTGAAGAAAAGCTAAACTAAATCCGATATTTTCATTTTTAGTACGTCGAAACTGCTGGGGTCTGATGAGCACCTGACCTTAGCCTCAAATGATGCTAGCCTAAATGCTATATAATGCTAATGTTAACCAGATTGTTTCTGGTGTGCAATAGATGGTTTGAATTGATTTTTTTTTCTATTGATGTCCTTTTAGGGGCTCCGTTAAAAAAAAAAAAAAAAAAAGAACCAATAAGCTGCTAGCAAAATCTTCACCAGAATAGTGTCTGTTAACTCAATGGCTACCATAACGGCACTGGACGTCCAATACTTTGAAACTGGGAGGTTCGCATCCAGTCTTTCCGATTTTCGGGGCATTTCTGGGTCAGGTCTGGGTCATTTACAGGTCATTTCCTTTAGAGATATAGTCACTGCCCATTCATTTGGGGAAATTCCTGGGTCACTTTCTGTTCTGTAAACCAAAATCAACAGGAAGTGATTGAAGGAGATAGTACCTTTTCTCGTCGGCACCGTCTAAAGGTTTTCATTATTCTAACACTCTTAATATAATCAATCAGGGAATAGTATCGTTTCTCGTATTTACCATTTGACTGTTTGTATTATTCTAACACACCCTACATAAAACAAATAGCACTTCTACCATAGTTTAAAGAAATCAGGCAGAATATAGGGCATAAGAGATAAACAATGCCTTCTTATCATGGAAGCCCAACGTGTGCGTCATGCAACTAACTGAGCAAGATTGACGCTGACAAGCCCTCGTCTGCACCACCAAGTCCCGCAATCAGTTCTCCCGGACAGTCCAGAACAAATGGGGGGACGCTTTGTCCCAACACCAGGAACACAGGAGAACGCCAGATATCCAACTGATAACACGACTGACAAGTCTCCAAGAGCCCCTTTGATGCTGAGGTAGCAAAATCCACAACCCTCGTTGCCCGGACAACAGCAACTTCCGAAGCCTCCCGTCCAATCCGCAAACAGACAATAATTCCTAACACACCCTTCTTCCTGCCAAAGACTGAATGTTTAACTAATCGTTGTCATTTTTCTCTAGAACCCTTTGTTGACGTGTGATAGGGTGACCTTGCCTCCCCACCTGAGTATTTCTGTTTCGCCTTGCCATTTTGATCGTTGTCGACCGGAATTAATTGTCAACTTGTGTTTCAGTGAGCCTTCTTTCAACCTTTCAAAATGGAGTCAGTACAAAGGGTTAGGGCTAAGGTGAACTCACCGAGTTTGGCCTTCTGGCCGGATTGCCGGGGTCCCCCTGGCATGGGTCGTTGGAGCTGCGTCAGCGCGGGTCCGTTGGTTCGGCTGGAGTGATTCCGGCGGTCTGGCTAGGTCAAATTCCTTCATGACCCAGAAATACACCCGAAATCAACATGGAGTGAACAAGAAATGCCCCCAAATTCAACAAAAAGTGACCGAATGTCAACAGCAAATGACTTAAAATACCCCAAAATTAAACTCATTGATTGCCATTGACCGCCATAGACGCCCAATTCGTTTGAAGTGGTAGGGCTGGCAGCGAATGATCGAAAGTTCATTTGCTACCACCCTCCCACTTCAAAAGAATTGGACGTTTAGTAGTGATGAACTCATTCCAATGTCATGAATCAAGGCGGACATGGCAGAATATGCTTTCTCACTATCAATGCATTGACTTAACTCTATGCCTTTATAATTTTACGCATTCATTTTTTTTCTCGTCAGGTGCAAGCTCCATTTTGCACCCCGGATAAGCATCGCTATTGGGAGACCGACTGCGGTAACTACGCCGGAGCACTCATCTACTTCTGCTCCTTCTATGTCATCATAGCCTACATCATGCTCAACCTACTTGTTGGTGAGTACGCGGATCTCTTTTGGTATTTACATGTCTTGTTGTTCATTTGCGCTCCCAACAGTAAGGAGACAGAACAGGAATGTGTTTGTGGAGCAGCACTGCCACCTAGCTGTAGCCATTATCTATTGTTCATATCTATTTATCATGACACCGATGGTAGAGCGAGTTCTTGTGTTACTTGAGTCATATTATTACCCCGAGACTACCTGTTTTTGTATCGCTGTGTTTATCATTCTGACCATAAGGAAGATAGATGGCGCTGACAGTTATTGCATTATGAGAGCTATTGATCTGTAAAGGAGCAATCATAGCATGGCAGTTCAAATACGTGTAGGAATGAATATTGCAAAGATTCTAAAATGGTGTGTTCTTATCCTTGCCATGCAGCCATCATTGTGGAGAACTTCTCCCTGTTCTACTCCACCGAGGAGGACCAACTGTTGAGCTACAATGACTTGAGACATTTCCAAATCATCTGGAACATGGTAGATGACAAGCGGGAGGTGAGTACAGTGTACAGCACATGGTGTACTTGTATCGTTAGTCAGTCAGTCTCCTGCTTTGCACATTTAGGTTTCCACTAGAGTTGTCCTGATCAAAATTTGCTAACACTTTACTTGAGAGTAGGTTCATAAGACTGTCATACATATGACACGACTCTGACATGAGCCTGAATGAATGCTCATGAACGGATATCATTAGATGTCATCCAGCAAATTATGTCACTAAATCCATATATGACCAGTCCGCATTTTTTTTCCCATCCATTCAAAAGTGACATAGCGTAATTTTCAGACGATAAGGCGCACCTGACTATAAGGCGCACCCAACAAATTTGACATGAAAATGGCATTTGTTTATAGATAAGCCATACCACACTATAAGTTGCCGCTGTCCTCAATGTATTATGGGATATTTACACTAAAATATATTAACCAGTAACACTTTATTTGACAACAGCGTCAGAAGACTGTCATAAGACCATCCTAATTATGACATGACACTGTCACGGGCATTACTGAATGCTTATGTCATAGTCATCCGGCAAATTATGTCACTAACTCCATTTATATCCAGCTTGGATCTATTAGATCCATTCAAAAGTGAGACAATTTGCCAGATAACACTGAATGACAATCTGTTATAAGTAGGGCTGTCAAAATTAGCGCGTTAACGCGCGGTAATTTTTTTAATTAATCACGTTAAAATATTTGACGCAATTAATGCACATGTCCCGCTCAGAAAGTATTCTGCCTTTTGGTAAGTTTTACAGCAAGGGTTTTTGTGCTGTCCAACAGCGAACTCTTGTGGTCACTTTGCGACATGGTTTATTGTTTTCTTGCCAGTTCATTATGGCTGCACGACGTCTCGGGCTGATAATGTTGTGCTTATATGATCCTTGGACCACTACAGTCCTTATGTACCGTATGTTGAATGTATATATATCCATCTTGTGTCTTATCTTTCCATTCCAACTATTTATTTTACAGAATATATATATATATAATTTACAGAAAAATATGGCATACTTTATAGATGGTTTGAATTGCGATTAATTGCGATTAATTATGATTAATTAATTTTTAAGCTGTAATTAACTCGATTAAAATTTTTAATCGTTTGGCAGCCCTAGTTATAAGCATTCATAAGTGTTCATGACGGTGTCATGTCATAAACATGATTGTCTAATGACAGTCTATGGAGCCACAGTCAAATAAAGTGTTACCAAATATCATATCTAGCAATTAATGAAACAACTGGAACAGTAACTGAAGAAATAATTAGCACAGAACATGAATTTTGACTGCTATTTAGTTGTGTAGCGCTGCAATGCATGCTAGCAGGTATGTTGGACAACAACAGTGTTGACAGCAGGTGGCATGAGCATTAATGAATGCTTATAATGGATGTTATTAAGTGTCACCCAGCAAATGATCTCACTTTCGAATAGATGTAAGAGATCCAGAATGGATCAGGAATGGACATAAATGGAGCTATTGGCCAAATTTGCCTGATGGCATTAAATGACAACTGTCATAAGCATTCATTAATGCCCGTGACAGTGTCATGAAATAATTATGACAGTCTTATGACACTGCTGTCAAATAAAGTGTTACCTATTAATGCAAATAAATCAAGAAATAAGCCGCATGGGACTGTAAGCTGTAGGATTCAAAATTAGGGGGGAAAAGTAACGGTTTATAGTCCGAACTTTGATATTTTTCCGAATAACACTTAATGACATCTGTCATAAGCATTCATTAATGCTCATGACAGTGTCATGTCATAATTATGACTGTCTTATGAACCAGCTGTCCAATAAAGTGTTACCAAATTCTTTTTTTGTTGTTTTTATTTGATTTGATTTTGAGGACCTGCTGTTGGCGAGTACCGACCTGATACCTCAGAAATGTATGAATTAATTTAATCGTAAAACATCTATACTGTGTATATATGGCGGAAAACACTTACAGTTCACTTGAAGTACCGCTTTGAGACCCCCAATTTGGCCAAATTTCAAAATTGTCCGATATGCATGTGTGATACATCATTGGAAAGCTTAAAATCTCAATTTTCTGGGGGAAGAAAAGTTGTGAACAGGAGGGCATTTTAAAAAAAAAAAATTAAACAGCAACACCCTATCTGGAGGTGAGAGCACGCGAGAGCAGAATTACAGACGCCACGACTTTAACGAAATATTATCGCGTAATTAACTTGTTTCGATCCAAAACCTCCATGTAGCATGTATCACTGAGTGTCAAGACACAGCTGTGAATGGCCACAGCTGGATTTTTGGGGGATTTTATGAGTGAAACATGGTGATATAACAAGGGTCACGATGCAAAAATCACAGACATCAAGGAGTGGTCGAGATTTTCTTTTTCATATATTTACCCTTTCAAACGTTTTTTTTTTTTTTTTTTCAATTTTTCTTTGTTTGGATCATTTATTTATCATCTAACATTACATATCAGAGAAAATGTGACAGTAGCAAAAAAAAAAATACAATTAAGCGAAAGTTATGGGGTAGATATCGGTGACATTTTTACAGACACCTTTTTTTTTCATAGTGACATAATATGTTTAAAAGTTTAAAACTTGCAAGTGAATATTGTTTTTTGAGTTGTTTTTATTTTTTAAACAAAATATTAGACATCAATTAATGATTTTAAGCTAAAAATGACACATTTTGAACAATAAATATATTTACTTCTTTTTATGGCTGGGTTGAAACAAAAGCGGTTGCGCGACGTCTGTAAACGGTGTTTTTCAGGGTAAAACGGACACATTAAAAATAGTTCGGGGGCTTAATGCACTATGAATCTGCAATGGCAGCATATAGACATATTGTTGTATCAAACCCAACCGTTTTTTTTGGGTTAAAATACAGCAGTTTCTTTTAAAGAGGAGTGCAAGAGTAGAAACTGCTTTTTCAGTCTTGTCTGTGTTTTCCGGCATATATATATAAAATATCCCCTTGTCCATCTTGATTATTTTGTGAAAAAAATCTTAAAAACACCATATTTTTCCACTAGAGGCCGATCTTCTAAAAATGTTGCATAGTACGAAACCTAATTTATTTTTCTTTCTTTGGACGACATTCTTTGGTTATACTTTATTTGACACTGGCGTCGTGAGACTGTAATAAGACGGTCATAATTATGTGATGACACTGTCATGAGGATTAATGAATGCTTATGACAGTTGTCATCAAGTGTCATCCGGCAAATTATGTCACTTTTGAATGGGTGTAAAAGATACGGACTGGACATAAATGGAGTTAGTAAAAAAACTTGCCGGATGACCCTTATGACATCTGTCATAAGCATTCATTAATGCTCATGACAGTGTCATATCATATTTATGCCGGTCATATGAAAGCCTTATGACACCACTGTCAAATATAGTTTTTCCCATCCGTTTACATTTCATGATGTTGCTTTGTAGCCCTTATATAAAAAAATACAAATATCTTAAAGACTCAATCGTGTTTTACGCGATTCGGATCTTCATAAAATGGGCTCCGATCATGTGATTTGATCAACCCTAATCGTTATACTTCTGGATTTTTTTGTGGCTAGTAGCCCTTAACTTATTCACTTTCATTAATATGTTTTTTTTTTTTTTTAATTATTATATTGATTTATTTGAACTGGGAAAGCTGGCATTGAGTGAGCATGTTACATTGCTATTGACAGCTGCCAACCCTCTCAGTCTAAATGAATTGAACGATTTTCACCGTCAATAGCAGCCAAAGGAAAAAATCGGGGGCATCTGAAGTTTCTTAAAGTTTCTTCGAATACATGCTTGAAGTATTATTGTTTTTCTCAATGAATGTTTGTCTCCATTTGTATCTAGGGTGTGATCCCAACATCCAGGGTGAAGTTCCTCCTGCGTCTCCTCAGAGGCAGGCTGGAGGTAGACCTGGACAAAGACAAGTTACTCTTTAAGCACATGTGCTACGAGATGGAGCGACTACACAGCGGGGGCGATGTTACCTTCCACGATGTGCTCAGGTGACCATGACAATAAAAGTGCCAAAAAAACCAAAGGTATAATAAATCTTTGAGGCAATCACATGCCAGGAAGCACGAAGACTTTACCTCGAAATACGGAAGCTAATCACTAGGTTAAATTAAAGGTGCTCTGAAATGGTCATGTGTGAAAATGCATGCAATGAGTTACCGTATTTTTTGGACTATAAGTCGCAGGTTTTTTTCATAGTTTGGCTGGGGGTGCGACTTATACCCTTGGAGTGACTTAATCTTGGTGCTCGGTTCGGAGCGGAGTCGTACCGAACGAGTTTCTGACGTAATGTAACCCTTACTTTTCGAGGCTGTAAATCGATCGGGTTACAGTTTCTTTGTGTAGATTATATTTACTCCGTCTTCTCTACTATCATGAGGACCAACACGGTAGGATAGTAAGAAACGTCAACGGTGCGACAACGTGGCCATCGCGAGAACGCAGTGAAACGCGGCCGTTAAAGTCAATCAGCCAATGCACACCAGTCGCAGTGCGGCCGCGTGTTAGACGTGTCCCAGAAGCGTCTCAACACGACGCACCCGAAAAGAACGGCAGAGTTTATTATTCGACGCGAGACACGACCCTCCTGCGTCAGTACTACTAGCTAGCAAACCTGGCAGACCAGAAGTCACTCGTGTAAAAATACGGTGGATCTGGTCGATTTTTAAACTAATATGCAATCGTAACCCACTTTTTGAGTCCATCAGATCTCTTGAGTGGTAGATCGGGGCACAGTTGACTTGTCTTTGTTCATTTACAGTCGTCTTCTCTGCTATAATAATAACCAACACGGCCCCGTGTTCAATACAAAACCCTCCTACCACAACAAAACAAGTAGGAACTAATATTCACATAGGAACTAAAGTTATACAACATAAAATATACAATATAAATGAATACTACATAACATTTGTAAAATACAAACACATAATAAATAATAGCCCATTTAAATAAAATAAAATGAAATGAGCTGAATCACCTGTAATTAAATAGTAAGCATAACACACAGATCCTGCTTACACAATTAAATTTATGAATTTCTGTGTGGCGCTTTAACTTGAGAAAATCCACTAATAAAGCTTTTGAAAACCGTTCATAAGAAAAAAAATTATTTGAGGCATTTCATCTGTAAAATACATGTTAAAATCTTTGTGATTGGGATTGCTTTTCTCTTGAGCATAGGACTTTTTTTTTTTTCTTTCATAAAGAAAGCTGACCAATACGCGGGGTCTGAAAGGCAAATTGTTGTCGGGTTATTATCTTTAAATATCCACTACTTTTTGAGCAGAATTCTAGCTTTGTATAGGCTACAGTTCCTATTGTTGAAAGCACAAAAGTGTGTAATAAACAACTAGCACATTTATGTTTTGCATTTTGTTTTCTTACTGTACCGAAAATGAACCGAACCGTGACCTCAAAACCGAGGTACCGAACCGAGATTTTTGTGTACCGTAACACCCCTAATAATTTCACATGTTATTTTGGTGTTTTGGAGTTGCACTGATGGTTTGGTAAACTTGTTAGCATGTTCTTTATGCTATAGTTAACTGAATAACTCTTAATAGCTATGTTACGTTAACATACCGGCCACGTTCGCATTTCATTGTTCATGCATCATGTAACATTATCATACTGTACACATATTCAGCATTAGGAGTGGGAACCTCTTGGTACCTCACGATACGATACGATACGATTTGCGATACAAAGCTCACGATAACGATGATCTGACGATATGGCGATACAACGATTATCGATGTATTGGTCAGGAAATCATTCTAGGATATTCTAAAAACAACTAATTAACAGAAAAAAAAGCTTCTAGTGTGAATTGGAATTAGTTTATCACTAGTAGACGTCCAACCCATTTAAACTGGGAGGGTGGCAGCGAATGAACGTTCATTCATTCGCTGCCATCCCTCCCACTTCAAACGGATTAAACCTCTATGGCTGTCAGTGGCAGTCAATGCCAGGCAATTAGGTCATCTTGGGCCATTTAAGGTCTCACTGGAACAGTACCAAACAAAAGTTCTAGCATCATCACCTTGTCAGATGGTTGCCTGAAGAAAACATCCAAATTCCCTCAGTCCTTGATGATATAGGGCTGCATGTCAGGCAAACTGCATGTCAGGCAAAGGCACTGGGAAGATGGCTGTGGTTAAATCTTCAATAAATGCACAAGTTTATATTGAAATTTTAGACAACTTTCTTATCCCTTCAATTGAGAAAATATGTTTGTCATTTTCCAAGATGACAATGCATCATGCCACAGAGCTAAAACTGTTAAAGCATTTCTTGGAGAAAGACTTATCCAGTCAATATCATGGCCTGCAAATCGCCCAGATCCCAACCCTATAAATGACCTGTGATGGAAACATTGACACCTTTTTAAAAGGATATCTGGATTCTTGGCAGGAGCATATCGATAACCTTTTGGGATACAAAGTATCACGATGTATCACCATTTCAATATTTTGTCACACCTCTATTCAGCATGTTGTTCTCTATTGTATTTTTATTTTAAATTGCCTTTCAAGATGACATATCTGTTCTATGTGTTAGATTTTATCAAGTAAAGTTCCCCCAAAAATGCGACTTATACTGGGTTTTTTTTCCCTCTTCATTGCGCATTTTAGGGCTGGTGCGACTTATACTCAGGTGCGACTTATAGTCCGAAAATACGGTAAATACTATTTTAAAAATGAGCTTCAGTGTTACGTAGGGTCGTAACCAGTGTATTTCTGTTTTTATTCATTTTAATATAATGAATTTACTTTTTATTAACACCGTATTAATTAGAGGCGTGCAAAATTTCCGTTTCTTAGATTATTCGCGATTCGGCCGTGGAAATTTCGAGAACGATTCACGAACATCCAAATTCCGATTATTGAATTAAACCAGGTTAAGCGGAAATAAAACGCAGTCAGCGCGGTCTTCGGGACGCAATGAGGAACGGACCGAGAGTAAATATCATGTGTAGCTAATGCCGCTAGGTAAAAAAAAAAAATACCTGACTGCGGCCGTCAGCCGCTACAAACAGCGTCCAGTTGCTAGTTGCTACAAACATACAGCAACACACGGCTATGTTAGATATCACATATATCTAGACTAGATGGGAAATGACACTTTCCCGCGCTAGTAAACAGGCGCCATCTTAAAGCAGTACACTTCTCTAGAAGGCTCTGTTGTAGAGAACCTAATTACTTTTTATCTAAAATACCCCTAAATTGGCAAAATCTTGACTTGAATCTATCTTTAAATGATGAAACAGTTTTAAAACTTTCACATGTCAAAAGTAGACATGAGGGAAATTATGGAATAACGGGCGCAATTTTAACAACTTTAATGGTTGATTCACAACATTAAATTAATTGAATGTAGTTTTAAGCTGCTGATACAGAAGGGGAACTTGAGTATTTTATTTACTGTTTTTAACCGGTAACTTGATACTAAAATAGTAGTCTGGTTTATTTAGCCTGAGAGGATTTTTGAACAATTTTGGAACAAATATACAAAACATAAAAAAAAAAAAAAAATTAAATGGGGGGCATCAATAATCGATTTATAATCGAATCGGAGTCTCTGAATCGTAATCGAAATATATTCGTTAGGTGCCCAAAGATTCTCACCTCCAGTATTAATTCAGAAATGCATTAAAATACAATCATGATGAATCATATTTCAAAAATAGTAATAAAACTGCACATAAATGCAACATTATTTTCCAGAGTAAGGTAACTGTTTGAAAAGCCTCCCATTATAGAATCTGCATATCTGATTTTGTGTGTGTTGGCGCTCGGCAGCATGCTGTCATACCGCTCTGTGGACATTCGCAAGTCTCTCCAGTTGGAGGAGCTGTTGGCCAGAGAACAGCTAGAGTACACCATCGAGGAGGAGGTCGCCAAGCAGACCATCCGCATGTGGCTGAAGAAATGCCTGAAACGCATACGCGCCGTGAGTTCACCCCACCTTGCGATGGCGTGCCACGCGTGACTCTTTGTACTCTGTTTGCAGAAGCAACAGCAGTCTTGTAGCATCATCCACAGCCTGAGAGAGAGCCAGCAACAGGAGCTGAGTCGCTTCCTCAACCCCCCCAGCATCGAGACCACGGTGCCGAGCGAAGACCACAACGCCAACAATCCGGACAACTCGCAGCCCGAGGTGAAAGTCCGCTTGCAAGTATCGTAGCTTGATACGCTGAACAAAGGATCTGTTCTTTTTGTTTAGATGAGTGGCCTCCAGCAGCTCCTCAGTCCCACCTTGTCTGACAGAGGAGGCTACAGGCAGGACTCCTCTGACCTGGGCAAACCGCAAAGAAAACTGGGGCAGTGGCGGCTACCTGCAGGTGTGTACAATTCTCAATAAGAGGTGGTGCACTTAGACGACACTGAGATCAGATCAAGAATGTAGCTGCAAGCCGCTACGCACTTTACATACTGTACATGTACAGTGGGGCAAATAAGTATTTAGTCAACCACCAATTGTGCAAGTTCTCCTATTTGAAAAGATTAGAGAGGCCTGTAATTGTCAACATGGGTAAACATCAACCATGAGAGACAGAATGTGGGGAAAAAAACAGAAAATCACATTGTTTATTTTTAAAGAATTTATTTCCAAATTGGAGTTGAAAATAAGTATTTGGTCACCTACAAACAAGCAAGATTTCTGGCTGTTAAAGAGGTCTAACTTCTTCTAACGAGGCTCCACTCGTTACCTGTATTAATGGCACCTGTTGTAACTCATTATCGGTATAAAAGACACCTGTCCACAATCTCAGTCAGTCACACTCCAAACTCCACTACGGCCAAGAACAAAGAGCTATCGAAGGACACCAGAGACAAAATTGTAGACCTGCACCAGGCTGGGAAGACTGAATCTGCAATAGGTAAAACGCTTGGTGTAAATAAATCAACTGTGGGAGCAATTATTAGAAAATGGAAGACATACAAGACCACTGATAATCTCCCTCCATTTGGGGCTCCATGCAAGATCTCACCACGTGGCGTCAAAATGGTAACAAGAACGGTGAGCAAAAATCCCAGAACCACACGGGGGGGACCTAGTGAATAACCTACAGAGAGCTGGGACCACAGTAACAAAGGCTACTATCAGTAACACAATGCGCTGCCAGGGAGTCAAATCCTGCACTGCCAGATGTGTCCACCTGCTGAAGCCAGTACACATCCAGGCCCATCTGCGGTTCGCTAGAGAGCATTTGAATGATCCAGAAGAGGACTGGGAGAATGTGTTATGGTCAGATGAAACCAAGATAGAACTTTTTGGTAGAAACACAGGTTTTTGTGTTTTGAGGAGAAAGAATACTGAATTGCATCCGAAGAACACCATGTCCACTGTGACGCATGGGGGTGGAAACATCATGCTTTGGGGCTGTTTTTCTGCAAAGGGACCAGGATGACTGATCTGTGTAAAGGAAAGAAAGAATGGGGCCATGTATCGACAGATTTTGAGTAAAAATCTCCTTCCATCATCAAGGGCATTGAAGATGAGACGTGGCTGGGTCTTTCAGCATGACAATGATCCCAAACACACAGCCAGGGCAACAAAGGAGTGGCTTCGTGAGAAGCATTTCAAGGTCCCGGAGTGGCCTAGCCAGTTTCCCGATCTCAACCCCATAGAAAATCTGTGGAGGGAGTTGAAAGTCCGTGTTGCCCAACGACAGCCCCAAAACATCACTGCTCTAGAGGAGATCTGCATGGAGAAATGGGCCAAAATACCAGCAACAGTGTGTGCAAAGCTTCTGAAGAGTTACAGAAAACGTTTGGCCTCCGTTATTGCCAACAAAGGGTACATAACAAAGTATTGAGATGAACTTTTGGTATTGACCAAATACTTTTGCAAATAAATTCTTTAAAAATCAAACAATCTGATTTTTCTGGGTTTTTTTCCACATTCTGTCTCTCATGGTTGAGGTTTACCCATGTTGACAATTACAGGCCTCTCTAATATTTTCAAGTGGGAGAACTTGCACAATTAGTGGTTGACTAAATACTTATTTGCCCCCTGAGTCTGCTCCTCAGTTATAACTTGGGCGACAGTCCAGCCAGGCAAACGCTGCCACCAGAGGGCAGTTTAACCTCGATCATTAAACAAAATACAAAACTTTTGGACGTTTTGGATAGCTAGTTTGTAGAGGTACCTAAAGGGTTCATTCGAGTTACGTCGCCAGCTTAGGAACGGAACTCGTTCATAACCCGGGGACTACCTGTATAGGAAAGTCAATTACATGCAATGACATTTTTGGCCACCCAGCGGCAGTATTGTGCCTGTCAATGTCAACCAAAAGTGAACATTCATTTTAGTGCTGTAACGATTAATCGATTTACTCGAGTATTCGATTACAAAAAAAAATTCTGATTAAATTTTGTTGCTTCGAGTATTCGTTTAATTAAAGTTGCGTTGTAATGGTTTATTTTGAAAGTGTTTCCATTTAGTTTTATTGATTAGAGTGGATACATTGCCCTCTGGTCTGCCTCTTTTCATATTGCTGAATCTAGCTGCTCCCTGTTAAGACCAATGTAGCTAGGTTTTTGTTTGAGCTAATGTTTTATAATGCATTAATTATATAGTTTAGAGATATATTTAGCCGTTTTTGTGGGAATATGTGTCTGAACCATTTGTTAAGCGCGTTGTAAAAAAAAAAGTAAGCATTTTATAGCATTTAAGCTAGCTGACTCTTTCTATGTAAGTTAGCCAATTGTTCTTTTGTTGTACATAGATCCTCATTTAAAAAAAAAAAAAAAAAAAAGAAACATTTATACCGTTTGAGGCTCAGCTCAGGTATTTTAATTTTTCATGTTCCTTATCCAAATACTCGATTATTCGAACTAACTAGTCCATCGATTAATCGACTACTAAAATATTCGATAGCTGCAGCCCTAATTCATTTTGATTGGATATTTTTACTTTTAGCTACAACTTTTGTATATTTTGTGCATCAGGTCGTACCAGCGTCAAGTCCATTGTGTGCAAAATGAACCCTGTCAACGACGAGGCCTCCTCTGGGTCAGAGGTGAAGAAGTGGTGGACCCGTCAGCTGACGGTGGAAAGCGATGAAAGCGGCGATGACCTCATCGACATTTAGGTGCATCCTGACACCGCGTATGTTATTTTTTAAACAACTGTGGACTCCTGTGTGGACTCCTTGTCGAATGGATGACATTTTTTTGAATATAATGAAATGTAGGCAGCACGGAGAGTTGAAATGACACCTCACCGTTCAGCCAGGATAGGCTCCGGCATCCTCGTGATCCTTATGAGGATAAGCGGAAGAAGGTATTCGGAGCAAGCCTTGACGTCAAGCTGATACCACTGGGAAATGTATTTCCTGTCCTCTGCGAGTTTTGCTTTGTAGGCACATCTGGTGTGCGGCGAGGCCAAACCGGATCGATGAAGGAAAAGCTGCTCTTCTTTGTGTATTCAGCTGTAAAGGCGCTTTTCATCTCCCTATGACTTTATTTATCACATACATATGGATTTTCCTATGGTCACTTTATACAGGTTGGTAGGGAGTGTGTATATAGTTGTGATTTATAGCAAAGCCCACAAGTAAGAGATATTATGAGGATTTAGAATTTATTCCTTTGTGTTTTTTCCAAACACACAGCTAGTACTTTGAAGTGTATATGGAAGAAAATAATAGATTTATGACTGAATGTAATTAAAAAGTTATATATACATAAAATAAAAAATAAAGGGTTACTCTGTATAGATATTAATGAAGAGATGTTTCTTGTTTGGTTGTTTGTTCAAATATTGAAAAAAAAATTCCCTCAAGCTCAGGTGGATCAGGAATCTTTTTACATATCTTTTACCGCCACCTGCAGGACGCATACAAGCGTAATTTGCTAGAGGTCAACATCCAACTGAGTGAGTACATTTTCCAATACAACTGGAAACTTTCCTCTGTGGAGATACAGATCTTAGCCCCACTCATGTCTATCAATAGAATGGACAATAATGCCAGTCAATGGCACTAAACAAAGTAAAAGCCATGAGAAATGATTGGGAGAATTGGACGTCTGTGTCCGTCAATGGCAGCAACCTCCGTAAGCGTCAATGCAATCGGGGACATTTAGGGTACACGTCCTATTGATATCTAGTAATTTCCTGTTGATTTGGGGATATTGTTTTTTTTTTGCCATTGAAAATTAATGGGAAAAAATTTGGACGTCAATGGTATCAACTTACATAGGTGTCAATGGAATCCAAGCACATTGGCATCAAAAAATGAAAAAACATGCTGAAATGCCATTGGAAATGAATGGGAAGTTTGGATGTACATTGACGTCAATGGCATCACCCTTCATATGCGTCAATGCAATCGGGGACATTTGGGCTACACGTCCTATTGATATCTGGTCATTTCCTGTTGATTTGGGGATATTGTTTTTTTTTTGCCATTGAAAATTAATGGGAAAAAATTTGGACGTCCATGGACGTCAATGGTATCAACCTACATACAGTAGGCGTCAATGGAATCCAAGTACACTGGCATCAATAGAATGAAAATCCATGATTAAATACCATTAGAAATGAATGGGAAATTTGGACGTCCATGGCCGTCATTAAAAGACACAGTGGTGGATGAAGTACATTTTTTTAAACAAAAGTAAAAGTAAAAAAGTACTTGCTTTGAAATTTAAAAAGCAAAAGTATTTTCTCCCGATGCAAAAATGTAATCAGTAAATTTCATTTTTTGACATGCTCACCATTTCATAGCACCTTAAATTAAATAGCAATTAGTATTGTGTATATGGCGGAAAACACAGACAAGGCTGAAAAAGCAGTTTCTGCTCTCGCACCCCTCTTTGAAATAAACTGCTGTATTTTAAGCCAAAAGAACTGTTCTGTTTGGTAGAACAATATGTCTATATGCTGCAATAGCATTTTCACGGTGCATTAAGCCCCTGAAGTATTTTTAATTTGTCAGTTTTTTACTCTGGAGAGTGGAGACCCCCATTTACAGACAACCACGCACCCACTTTTGTTTCTACCTAGCCATGAAAAGGTTAGTAATTATACTATTCAAAATGTCTGTCATTTTTAGCTTAGAATCATTAAATAAAAAAATAAAAAACTTGAAAAAATTATTCACTCGTATATTTTAAACTTTTAAACAAATATTTTGGATCATTGTCTTGTTGCAGCATCTATCCTCTTTTTAGCTTCAACTGTCTGAAAGACGGCCTCAGGTTTTCCTGCAAAACATCCTGATAAACCTTTGAATTCATTCTTCCATTCATGGTTGCAAGTTGTCCAGGCCCTGAGGTAACAAAACAGCCCCAAATCACGATGCGCCCTCCACCATGCTTCCCGGTGGGGATGAGGTGTTGACGTTGGTGAGCTGTTCCATTTTTTCTCCACACGTGACGTTGTGTGTTACTCCCAAACAATTCAACTTTGGTTTTATCAGTCCACAAAAATTTTGTCAAAACGTCTGTGGAGTGTCCAAGCGCCTTTTTGCGAACATTAAACGAGGTAAAACAGGTTGACAATTTATTCGTCGACAGTGGTCAAAAACAAGGCAAAAACAGACGATGGAGGGAACAGTGCTGAATCCAAAGCAAGGCTACATAGCAAATGTTTCCGAGCAGCAAATCTGTCTTATCTCAGTGTCCAGTGTTTTTTAAGTCTGTGGGCCGGCCGAAGGTGTGTCCGGGCGTTGCTTTGGGATCATCCCTCTCTGGCCGGTTTCGGGCTGTTTAAGTTCGTGGGTGGATGGGATGTGGTTGCCACAGCGACCGACACTGGTCTTGATGTCACAAGCGCCCGCTATCAGCTTTGTTATCCGGGCTGGCACTCCTTCTTTTAGGACAAAGCGCTGGTCTTTGTCCTTGTTCGTTTGTCGGGAGGACTGATTGTCAGAGTTGGTGCGTCAATCTTGCTCGTGGCGCACACGTTTGGGCTTCTGTGATAAGATGGCGTTGTGTATCTATTCTGTTTCTTTAAACTATGAAATGATACTATTCCCTGATTGATTATATTACGTGTGTTCGAGTAATGCAAACAGTTAGACGGTGCTTACGAGAAACGGTACCATTTTTCCTTTTCCCCCTTAATGAGCGCCGATAAGGTGATTCACTTTACTGTGTTCAAGGCCACTGAGTGAAGTCTACCTAAACTATAGTTAAATGAATGTGTTAGACTAGTGTAAACAATTATATGGTGTGTGCGAGAACGGTACCTTTTCCCTTCAATGCAAATCAATATTGATCGCATGTCTTCAGACATCTCTTTTGACCGAGCCATAATGCACATCAGACAATGCCTCTCATCAAGACAATTCTTAACAGGTGTGTGTTTTATAGTGAGCAGGGCAGCTTTAAATCACTTATCAGTGATTGGGCGCACACCTGACTTAAATTGTTTGGTAAAAATTGGTTTCAATCGCTTCTCAAGTCTCCTTAGGCAGAGGGTTCACTTATGTTTTCCCCCTTCTGTCATTGTTTGCATACTATCCTCATTAACTCATTCACTCCCAGCCATCTTCACCGGTGTAAACCCCTTCGCTCCCGGCCGTTTTACTGGGTTTTGACTGATTTTGCAAGGCCCACAGAAAATTCTGTTCTATTGCTATATGAACATGGAACCCGCCAAAAGAAAGATTACGCTCTTCTTTCAGCAGAAAAAAAGTTCTTTTTCCATTCTTTAGAAATCAGCATTAGCAAATAGCTTAGTTTGAGCAATTTTCCTATTTCTGTTGAGAAAAAAAAACTGAGAAATTGAGCTTTTTGTAAAAGCATACATTTCAAACTTTGACTTTAACACAGCTATTTTTCTCTTTTGTGACATCCCAAACGTCTGAATAATGTTTTCGTTCTACAAAATAACATAAACAAGAAGACAAATATTTTTTTAATCGCAGAGTAACAATTTATTTACACATAACTAACTGAGAGATGACGCTGTTGTGGCTGCAACAGCCGGGTAAACTTTTCCCTCATCGCCGCCTGTCTCATAAACATGGATTTTTTTGAGTCTCTGTGGGGTCTGCTCGGCAAGCAGCACGGACTCAACGGCATCGTCCGCTGCACTGGTGGTCCCGGTCGTTCTGCTCGGTCGTCTAGCACCTGGAATTCCAGGCGTCCTCTAGGTTGCTCTGCTCGGTCGTCCGCCGCCTGGCATCCTGGATGCCATTCGGCCGTCTTCCGCCGGTGCCCCGGCCATGCAGCCCGGCTGTTCGTTGCCGTCGAATCGTGTTGCGGGTCTTACCAAATGCGCTACTGCCCTCCAGTGGCCAGTTTTATTGCTTTAAAAATGATTTTCAGCTTTGTGCTATGGAGCTAAATTGAATCAACCCTGAGGGGTCTCTTATTAAAAAACAAAACAAAAAATAAACGTAAAAGACGTATAAATTAGGGCTGTCAAACGATTAAATTTTTTAATCGAGTTAATTACAGCTTAAAAATTAATTAATCGTAATTAATCGCAATTCAAACCATCTATAAAATATGCCATATTTTTCTGTAAATTATTGTTGGAATGAAAAGATAAGACACAAGACAGATATATACATTGAACATACGGTACATAAGAACTGTGTTTATTATAACAATAAATCAACAAGATGGCATTAACATTATTAACATTCTCTTAAAGCGATCCATGGATAGAAAAACGTGTAGTTCTTAAAAGATAAATGTTAGTACAAGTTATTGAAATTTTATATTAAAATCCCTCTTAATGTTTTCGTTTTATTAAAATTTGTAAAAATTTCAATCAAAAAATAAACTAGTAGCTCGCCATTGTTGATGTCATTACACCAGGGGTGGGCAAACCGGTCCTCGAGGGCCGCAGTGGGTCCTGGTCTTTGTTCCAACTGACCCAGCACAGATAGTATAACCAATGAGGTTTCAGCAGAAATGAGAAGCACCTGACTGCAATCGACTGATTGCACTTGTAAAACAGCAGATTGGTAAAAATGTGTCCTCTTAATGAGTTGCAACAAAAACCCGCACCCACTGCGGCCCTTTGTGGAATAGTTTGCCCACCCCTGCATTACACCATGCTCACTCCCAAACCCATAAAATCATTTGGACCCAAGCGCCAGCAGAGGGTGCCAAACAACAAAAAACAAGTAACAAGCGGACATTACACTGCTGTCATTTTAATCCGAGCAGGGCATGTGCGTTAATTGCGTCAAATATTTTAATGTGATTAATTTTAAAAATTAATTACCGCCCGTTAACGTGATAATTTTGACAGCCCTAGTATAAATACGTCTTTGGGACACTGAAACAATTAAAACTAGAACGTATTTATATGTTTTTGGGAGCAAATGAGTTAAAATATGAAAACCTATAAATAGAGCTGTCGATCGGGTCTGATCACGTCATTTTTAAAGTATCGGAATCGGCAAAAAAATATCGGACATGCCTTTTTTAATATATACTGTATATATATATTTTTTAATTAAATCGTTTTCTAATTGTATTTAACGTTACAGACAAAATGTCTTACAGTCACCCAGAGTCTTTAGTTTTGGCTTAAAGTGGGGCTGTCAAATTTATCGTGTCAACGGTGGTAATAACATTAAAATATTGAACGCAATTAAGCATGCGCTGCACTATCCACTCACGCATTGTCACGTTCAATCTATAATGGCACCGTATTACATATACTTAGAACTAAAAGGCAAAGTAAAATGAGTAGAGAGAATTTTGGCAGCCTTTGAAGCCTTTTTGTAAATGGCCAAAGCCTTACAATCCCTCTCTCAGCGATCAGAAATATCGTGGGAAGCAATGTGGGGAAGAAAGGTAGTAGTTGATCTTTTTCTTAACACACGATTTTATTTCCCAACACTGAGAAGATATATCAATTGGTACCATTACTCACAGTCATGGTTGCACTTCCCATCATGCATTTGGGTTGAATGGCTGCAGTACCATTTACTGAAAGCTCATAAAAATCCACTAGATGGCAATATTTAGTCACAATATACAAAGTCACATTTGTCCTTTAAGAAATACAAGTCTATCCGTGGATACCTCTCACAGAAAGAATATTAATAATGTAAATGCCATCTTGAGGATTTATTGTCATTATAAACAAATACAGTACTTATGTACTGTATGTTGAATGTTTCTTCGTCCGAGTTTTATTCATTTTTTTTCTTCATGCATTGCCAAAATGTATATGATCGGCAAAAATTATCGGGAATGACTGGAATTGAATCGGGAGCAAAAAAAAAAAAAAAAGCAATCGGATCGGGAAATATCGGGATCGGCAGTTACTCAAACTAAAACGATCGGGATCGGATCGGGAGCAAAAAAACATGATCAGAACAACCCTACCTATAAATGTTTGGGCCGTTTTAGTTGAAGCAGACACTGTTTTTTCATCTGTGTGATTTTTTTACGAAAATCAGATCCCATTTGATGGTGATTTTATGCAGAAATATGAGACATTCTGAAAGCTTCAGATACATTTTAATACCACTGTAATTCATGAATTGTCCATTCAAAATCCCAGTAATTTTGCAAAACCCTAGCTTGATAACGAACATAAAGCTACAGCAGCAGAGAACCAGCTGCCACTGGGACACCCACTCACTCTATAAAAATCCTGACTTTTCGAAGCACATTCCGAGCCCTCGACGAGTGAGTGAGTGAGTGAGTGAGTTCTCTCGGCGACGTACGCTCCTGTAGGGAAACAGTGTGACATCGGGCCCCGTGCTAATCAACTGTCTTTAATTTGCCCCTTATTACTCGGCCTTTTCTTCTCCGCCACCATCGGCTCTTAAGCTCTACTTAGCTCAAAACCAGCTCATCAAAGCGCCTCTCTCCTCTTTTCTTCTCATTTGCACCCTGCGTGGTGTAACATTTGTGCCTTTTAATTGCCTCCGCATAAGACACCGCCTCGTACGGGGCCTGTTGTTTGTCGGACACCCCCCCCCACTCCAACCGTCACTTTTCCGTCATGCGTGTCTGCAGCTTACTTATGGCACTTTGGTAATTGGCCGGGAAGTTCTTAAGTGCAGCGGCTGTCTGAGAGTGGAGATTACCTATAATTAAAATCCACTATTGGCTGCGCAGGCTTGTTCCCCTCCCGGTGAGACGTGACTTTAAGAGCTATACTTTGCCTGAACGCACCTTTCCTAATTGAACTGAGTACTACTGACTTACAAATCGACGATGATGGAAGAAAGAACCTTGAAGAGGTAAAATCTAGTATTAACATTGCTACACTTTGTTAAATATTAAGCTACTCTCCAAAATACACCAAAACTGCATAAAGCAGAGGTGTCCAAACTTTATTCTCCGAGGGCCGCTTTCAGAAAAATCAAACGATGCAAAAGCCAACTCGAAATCCTTCCATTTTTTTATGTTAAAGGGGAAGTTAGTCCGTGCAGTTATTAGTTTCAAGGCCCCGGAGTGGCTAAGCTAGCGCGAGTCAATGGTGCTGCTGGCATGCCAATAAAAAATGAAATTAACAGATCTAACATAGTCAAATAAATTCAAAATGTTGATCATCGTTCAAAACACCCATGCGGCCAAAACAATTCCTCACCAAACTGCCGTAATTTATTTCTGAGGGACTTTTTTTTTTTTTTTAGATGCGTAAGGCGACCACAATAGAGATGAGTGTTTCGGCCACTCGTGCTCATGCTGCATTCGAGGAAAGTTTTCTTCCTGAGTGTGTCTAATTGCACCTAGTCATGCATGAATTCTATCAGACATGTCCTGCAGATGATTGGAGGTGCTGCCCCAGCTAATCGGGAGGAGGGCGAGCCAGTGCAGCCCATCCCTCCTCCTGCAGCAAGCACAGGGGCCACCGTCATCCCCCCAGGATCCAGGGTGGTCCCCCGAGCCATCCGCGCTCCCGTCAACCGGCCTTCAGGGATGAGATAAATGGGGGGCCCACCAGCTCTACCAGCCCACCTAGCCCAGGGCAGGGCAGGACCCCCTACCGGAACAGGCAATACCCACCAACACCCAGTCATAGCGCAGGGTGGATACCCAGGCAGAAAAGAGAGGGGAAGGCGGAGGTAGGACAGTACTTCTCAAATAGTGGGGCGGGCCCCCCCCAGGGGGGCACAGAACGATGCTGGGGGTGGCGCATGTGACCTCAGGGAACATACTTTTTTACTGTACTAGAATAAAGTGTAATTGCACATCCATTCAGTGGGTAGCAGTGCCGCTCTCATTTTCAGCGTGTGCGCAATATTTTTTAACCAAACGAGCACACAGCAAAGAGCACTGGAGATATAAAAAGCTAAGACAAGGAAATATGGCGAAGCGTATGCAGCATTTGGCTTTTGGCTTTGACTGTTAGTACAGTGGGAGACGAGGAGAGGCCAGTCTGTTTGTCTAAAAATGTTTGCAGCAGACAGCAGGAAATATTTTTTCAGCCAAAACGTGCCAAAAATTGCCAACAATCCTCCTGCTTTGTCAGTGTTAAATCACTAAACCAGCGAGCACTGTCACCATCATATAAGGTGGCATACCAAGTTGCTCAGTGCAAAATAACCCCACACCATAAGAAAGGAGCTGATACTGCCTGCAGCAAAATAAAAACTGTCCCTATGTCCAATGACATTTTTTTTTTTTTTTTTAATGTTGTTTTTTCAGTGTAATTGTATGGCATATTGTCCTCGTGAGTTAATGTTGCTAATCAATTTGAATTTATTTATTGAATTTATTAAATTTTATTTTTCAGTTTAGAGATTGTTTTTTTTGTACACTTTTGTAAGTTGATCTATATTACTTTTTTCTTTAATATTAAAAAGAACACGTTGTTGTGCAGAGGTGTACTTGTAATAATAAGAATTTTATATACAAACGATACTATAATATATTTACAGTGTCGGCAGAGAGTTGGGGGGGCGTGGAACGTTTACGTCATCCTGGGGGGCATAACAGAAAATAACTGAGAAGCACTGAGGTAGGAGAACGCAAAGAAGCTGCCGCAGGGCGGTGCGAGATCGGAGCCCCAACCGCCCCCGTGGCTGCCAGCCCAGGCAGAGAGGAGGCCATGTCCTTGGAGTCACGCCATTGAGAAAAAGTGTTGGACCCACCCTAATACTGTGCCTGTCAGGTCCCCGATGGGATTGTGTGGGGAGGGTAGTGCAGTGTATGCATTAAAATAGGAGAGCCCGGTTTAGGGCAGTGGGACAGCCGCATGAAAATTCTACCCAGCTGCCTGTCCCACTGCCCCTCGCTGGACCGTTAAAAGAGGTGCGGGAATGGCGGGGTCTGCCATGAGGAGGCCACAGTGATGTCAGCCACCCGCCCCACAACAGGTCCCAGACTTGGAGGTGCTGATTCTCATCCCAGCCACTTCACACTCTGCTGAAAACTGTCCCAGCATGAGCTGGAGGTCACTGTGCGATGGAGCCAGAAGGACCATCATCATCTGCAAAAAGCAGAGATGAGATCCTCCCACCACTGAACTCGACCCCCTCCAACACCCGGCTGCACCTAGAAATTCTGTCCATGAAGTCACGAACAGAACCGGTGACAAACGGCAGCTCTGGCGGAGTCCAACCCTCACCAGGAACAGGTCCGACTTATTGCCGGCCACACGGACCAGACTCATACTCCTGTGGTTGAGGGACTGGATGGCCCCTGGCAGAGGGCCATCCGCACCATACTCCCGCAGTACCTTCCCCGACCCAAAGGCGCAGGGAAGCGACCCTTTCGTCCACCGGGGTAAACTCTAATACAAGGCAGAAAGCCATTGGGCTATCAAAAGCCCCACTCCAGCCCTCCGCCTCTACCCCGGAGCAACTCCAGAAAAGGAGAGTGTCCAAGCGCTCTCCAGGACCTGGGTTCCAGAGCCAGAGCTATGCGTCGAGGTAAAGCCGACTACATCGAGCCGGAATCGCAAAACCTCTTCCACAAGCTCCCGCTCCTTTCACGCCAGAGAGGTGACGTTCCATGTTCCAAATGCCAGTTTCCATATCCAGGGATCAGACCGCCAAGGTCCCCGCCTTGATCTGCTGCCCAATCCACGTTGCACCGGACCCTGCGGATTCAACCTGCGGGTCCACGAGCCCATGTATCCAGTTCGGGCTGTGCCCGGCCGGGCCCTACGAGCGAAGGTCCGACCACCAGGCGCTCACACACGGGCCCCAACCTCAGGCTTGGCTCCAGGGCGGAGCCCCGGTACTCCTCCGGGCTGGGTACACTTACTCCTGTTTTTATCGTCCATCAAGGTCTTCTGAACCGTTCTTTGTCTGACCCTTCGCCTAGGACCAATCTGTCATGTGAAACACTACCAGGGGCAAAAGCCCCCGACAGCCTAGTTCCTAGGGGCATTAGGGCACTCAAACTCTTCCACCACAATAAGGTAACGGCTCACGGAGGAGGAAAAAAATTAACTGAGTTAGTCTATTGTCAATATTTTTGAAGACTTTTTTTCAATGTGTTGTCATTTTTTTCCCACTATCTTTTCAATTCGTATACAGAGGTGTGTGTTCGAGAAGCTTGGTTGTATGTATATAGTTTTAATAACGTGATAGGTGCAATACCTAATTCAATTCAATTTTATTTGTATAGCCCTAAATCACAACAAGGTTGTCTCAAAGGGCTTTGAAGAGGCAATATGATAGAGTCAGAAACAGCAAATGAAGTAAACAAAGATGAATAAATAAAGTTCAAGTCCTTGGCATCCCCCATCCTTGGACCCTCCATGTCGGCAAGGGAAAACTCCAAAAACTCCAAGCTCTTTGGGAGAAAATGAGAAACCTTGGGGAGTACCACAGTCAGGAGAGATCCACTCCCAGGATGGATAGACGGGATGCACCAGGACTGCTAATGGGAATTAGCAGACGGGGTTACAGTCTGTAATGATGCAGTAGAGTAAAGGAACAAGAAGAGGTCCATCTAGCCAGATCAGACGGGGGTGGCAAAGAGGACGTCCATCCAGCCAGGGGTTAGATAGTCAGGAGGCTGCAGCTGAAAAATAGCCCCTCCCCTAAAGGGTACACCGGGTGACTAGTGATGAAAAGACTAGTTAACTAGATATTAACATTGGAAAATAGAAATAAAGTAAGACAAGGGGTAGGTAGAGTGAGAAAAAGGAGATGGAACTCAGTGGCTGTACTTCCCCCTTCATGATAGCTTCTAGTGCAGTTTAGACTGAACTGTGAGTCTAATCCGACTTCAACTAGCCTGACCATAAACTTTGTTGAATAGGAACGTTTTTAATCTAATCTTAAATGTGATGATTTGTGTTCAGAGTGATGAGCTGTGTTGCTTTGTGTATGTGCAGACTGTCTCGGCTTCTTGAATATTAGCTGGAAGCTGATTCCATAAAACAGGGGCTTGGTGGCTAAAGGCTCTAGCTCCGACAGTACTTTTAGAAACCCTGGGAACTACCAGTAGACCTGCATTCTGAGAGCGGAGTGTTCTGTTGGGGCGGTATGGAACCAGAGCATCGGTGAGATAAGATGGCCCCAACCCATTAATGGTCTTAAATGTAAGAAGGAGGATTTTAAATTGAATTCTAAACTCGACTGGAAGCCAGTGAAGGGCCTGGAGCACAGGGGTGATGTGCTCTCTTCTATTAGTTCCTGTTAAAAGTCTTGCTTATGCATTTTGGACTAGCTCAAGACCTTTTAGAGAACTTTTAGGACAAGCTGTAAGTAGGGAGTAACAGTAATCCATTGTAGATGTAATGAACGCGTGAATTAATTTTTCTGCATCCTTTTTAGATAAAATATTTCTAATTTTGGCTATGTTGCACAGGTGAAAAAAGGCCGTTCTGCAGGTTTGTTTAATATGAGCTCTAAAGTCTGGGTCAAATAGAAGTCCTAGGTTTTTAACTGTGGGGCTGGAGGCTACACTTACCTACCTAACCTCACCACTTTCACCCCTAAGTGTATGTGAAAGGATTTCAGTCATGTGTATGACACCATTTAGCGCTTAACGATTGTAAAGCCTCTAGCTAATCATTTAACAATGTAGGTTTTAATTACAGGATAGAGTGGCAAAATAAAGGTGATGTTTACGCTGCGACCTCACATGAAAAAAAGCCAAACGCGTAAGGTCAAAAAGTGACGCTTTGGTCTTTTGGGAGTAGCAGCTGTGGCTTGTGGATGAACGCCAAATGACTTAGTGGAAAACGACTGAGATTCTCTATTTTCATTTTTAGGATGGAATGGATTTTAATCAACACATTATGCCAGTTGTTAATTGCTTTTGCCGCCTGCTGCTAAAATAATTAGCTACTTTTTCCAAATTATTGTACTAGTAGCCATCTGTTTGGAAACACATGGATGGGATGGAGGCCCGGACCTGGCAAAGTTGCTGACATGGAATACGCGCGGATAATTCTTACCTTATTTTTAAGCTAAGCTAAATTTGCAGTGGTACACATTAAGCTAGGGGTGTCCAAACTTCAGCCTTCGGGCCCAGTTTTTATTGAAATGCAGCAAAACATTGAAAATTAGGGGTGGGAACCTCTGGTTACCTGATGATACGATACGATTTGCAATATAAGGCTCAAAATTCATCGATACAACAATTATCGATACATGGGTCAGGAAATCGTTAAAATTGTAATGAGTTTATGACTGGTAGATGTCTGATTGAGGGATTGGATTTCTATGGTTGTCAGTGGCAGACAATGCCAGGCAATGAGTTCATTTTGGGGCATTTTACATCATTTTCTCTTGATTTAAAAAAAAAAAAAAAAAAAATCAAATTTATTTATAAAGCCCTTTATAAAAACCCTAAAGGTCCTGAAAGTGCTTTACAACAACGAAAACTATAGTTCATGATTAATAAAAGGCTGGAAAGTTTCATACAATAAAATTGACAATGCATCGTGCTAAATGTCAAAACAGCAAATACAACAATAAAACAGATAAAGTCCAAAAACATTCAAACCCTTAAGAAATATAGTGTTGTTCAAAACTATTGGCACCCCTGCAATTATGGCATATAATATAATAATAGATAATATAATTCCAGCAGAGCATTGCTAAGAAACTCATTGATGGATACCGGAAGAGGTTGTTCGCAGTATGTCTAAAGGTTGTGCTACCATGTATTAGGCAGAGGGTGCCAATACTTTTGTCCGGCCCATTTTTGGAGTTTTGCGTAAAATGATAATGACTTAATTTTTGTTTTCATTGTCTTTTGTGTTTTTTTCATTGCATGCAAAATAAATGAAGATATTACTAACAAAGCATTTGTATTTGCAATCATTTTCTGGGAGAAATTGAGCATTATCTGACACAATTGCACGGGTGCCAATACTTTTGGCCAGCAGTGAATGTACGAGCATGGGCTCAGCTACTATCAGAGCATATACAGTGGGGAGAACGAGTATTTGCTACACTGCCGATTTTGCTGGTTTTCCCACTTGCAAAGCATGTAGAGGTCTGTAATTTGTATAAGTTCTCTTCAACTGTGAGGGACGGAATCAAATACAAAAAAAAAAAAAAAAAAAAATCACGTAAGATTTTTAAAAAATAAATTTGCATTTAATTGCATGAAATAAGTATTTGATACATCACAAAAAATCGAACTTAATATTTGGTACAGAAACCTTTGTTTGCTATTACAGATACCAAATGTTTCCTGTAGTCCTTGACAAGGTTTGCACACACTGCAGCAGGGATTTTGGCCCACTCCTCCATGCAGATCTTTTCCTGAGCCTTCAGGTTTCGGGGCTGCTGCCGGGCAACACTGACTTTCAGCTCCCTCCATAGATTTTCAATCGTGTTCAGATCTGGTGACTGGCTACGCCACTCCAGGACCTTAAGATGCTTCTTACGGAGCCACTCTTTAGTTGCCTTGGCTGCGTGCTTTGGGTCGTTGTCATGCTGGAAGACCCAGCCACGACCCATCTTCAGGGCTCTCACTGAAGGAAGGAGGTTGTCAGCCAAGATCTGGCGATACATAGCCCCATCCATCCTCCCCTCAATACGGTGCAGTCGTCCTGTACCCTTGGCAGAGAAGCAGCCCCAAAAAAATGATGTTTCCTCCTCCATGTTTCACGGTTGGGATGGTGTTCTTGGGGTTGTACTC
Organism: Corythoichthys intestinalis; assembly: GCF_030265065.1. Lineage (NCBI taxonomy): Eukaryota > Metazoa > Chordata > Actinopteri > Syngnathiformes > Syngnathidae > Corythoichthys > Corythoichthys intestinalis. Next base: position 3,703,246 of record NC_080406.1, read on the forward strand.
ATCCTTCTTTTTCCTCCAAACACCACAAGCCGAGTTTAGACCAAAAAGTTCAATTTTGGTCTCATCCGACCACATGACCTTCTCCCATTGCTCCTCTGGATCATCCAGATGGTCAGTGGCAAACTTGAGATGTGTCTGGACATGCACTGGCTTCAGCAGCGGGACCTTGCGTGCGCTGTAGGATTTTAATCCATGACGGTGTGATGTGGGTTTTCTTCGAGACTGTGGTTCCAGCTCTCTTCAGGTCATTGACCAGGTCCTGCCGTGTAGTTCTGGGCTGATCCCTCACCTTCTTCATGATCAGTGATGCGCCACGAAGTGAGATCTTGCACGGAGCCCCAGAACGAGGCAGATTGACCGTCAACTTGAACTTCTTCCATTTTCTAATAATTGCCCAACAATTGTTACCTTCTCAACAAGCTGCTTGCTTATTTTCCTATAGCCCATCCCAGCCTTGTGCAGGTCTATTATTTTATCCCTAATGTCCTTACACAGCTCTTTGGTCTTGGCCATTGTGGAGAGGTTGGAGTTTGTTTGTTTGAGCATGTGAACAGGTGTCTTTTATGAATGCATGAATGAATTTATTGTCATCATCATCATCAAAATCATCAAAAATCATCAAAATCATTATCAAAATCATTAACAGTTTCAGAGTGTGGAATTTTGTTTACCTGAAGGAAAGACGAAGATGAAGACAGACAAGGAAGACGGGAAAAGCAAATGCTTATCGGAAACCCGTCCCCCATCAGCCCGGGTCGCACAAACAGCATATTGTGTATCAGTCCAGTCATAGTCTAACGCATTTTTTTCAAAGGTCATTGATTGCCATGGAAATTTCGCATATTGTCAATTTGAGTTCATTGTATCAGTTGATGTCCAAGTAGGTGAAGGGAGGGAAGGCCTGGCCTTGTTATACAGGCAACAAGTTCAAACAGGTGCAGTTACTTCCGGTAATGAGTTTAGAACAGGAGGGGTTCTTAAAAAAAGAACTAAGAGCCGAAATATTTTCTAGTTGGTAATGTATCAAATACTTATTTCATGCAGTTAAATACAAATTTATTATTTAAAAATTATACAATGTGATTTTCTGGATTTTTGTATTAGATTCCGTCCCTCACAGTTGAAGAAAACTTATGATACAAATTACAGACCTCTACATGGCTTGCAAGTGGGAAACCCAGCAAAATCGGCAGTGTATCAAATACTTGTTCTCCCCACTTTACGATGACCCCTGCCACAAAAGTCAACCTCTGCCTATGATTCTAGGTATTCTATGTTCACTTTGAGAACCCAACATCTCCAAAAATTAATTAAAAACCTTCTTTCATGCCTGACATGTTTAGACGAGCACGACCGTGTCCTGTTAAATGTCACTCCTCCCCCCCAAAAAAGTCATTTTCCATCGGAGCACCAGTCGATGGCCACCCCACCGAACACGAAACACCATTCTCTCCAGCAAAACCTCATTTTTCACTAAATACCTAATCAGTCCCATTGAAGTGACTCTGGTTGCCTGCTTCCTATACACCTGGCTCCTTTAATTATAGGGCCACCTCGGCTTGTTCTCATCTCGCCGGCGAGAATGCAATACGGGTGGAAATTTCACAGAGAAATCGTATGTGCTCAATCAAATTCAAATACCTAGCGATCAAAGCAGAAAGGCTTGTAATTGCTGTGAAAGGTTACCCAAGACTGCCCGCGCACACTCGGGGTGTGATTAGCGCAAAATAATGCATACCTGCAGGGGGTGCTATGTTCAAACAATTAAATTTCCCCGCAGAGAGCAATCTTACAGATCACTGAGAAAGCGGTTTTAATGTGACTATGTATAGCCCTTGGTGAGACATTACCTTATAATTTGCTGTTTTTCATTCTGCTATTATGCTAAATTGTGCGTGCATATGGTCCTCCGGGAGTGAGGAAGCAGAAAATGGATGTGACATTACAGGATAAAAGGTAATGACAGAAAAAAAAAGGTTTTGAGAGTGTTGAAATGAGAAAGTGACATTTGTAAAAGTTCTGCACTTGGAAAAATATGACTTGACATACAGTGCCTTGCAAAAGTATTCGACCCCCTTGAACCTTGCAACCTTTCGCCACATTTCAGGCTTCAAACATAATACTTTGTAGCGCCACCTTTTGCTCCAATTACAGCTGCAAGTCGCTTGGGGTATGTTTCTATCAGTTTTGCACATCGAGAGACTGACATTCTTGCCCATTCTTCCTTGCAAAACAGCTCCAGCTCAGTGAGGTTGGATGGAGAGTGTTTGTGAACAGCAGTCTTCAGCTCTTTCCACAGATTCTCCATTGGATTCAGGTCTGGACTTTGACTTGGCCATTCTAACACCTGGATACGTTTATTTTTGAACCATTCCGTTGTAGATTTGGCTTTATGTTTTAGATTATTGTCCTGTTGGAAGATAAATCTCTGTCCCAGTCTGTTCTTGTGCAGATACCAACAGGTTTTCTTCAGAATGTTCCTGTATTTGGCTGCATCCATCTTCCCGTCAATTTTAACCATCTTCCCTGTCCCTGCTGAAGAAAAGCAAGCCCAAACCATGATGCTGCCACCACCATGTTTGACAGTGGGGATGGTGTGTTCAGGGTGATGAGTTGTGTTGCTTTTTATGCCAAACATACCGTTTTGCATTGTGGCCAAAAAGTTCAATTTTGGTTTCATCTGACCAGAGTACCTTCTTCCACATGTTTTGTGTGTCTCCCAGGTGGCTTGTGGCAAACTTTAAACGAGACTTTTTATGGATATCTTTGAGAAATGGCTTTCTTCTTGCCACTCTTCCATAAAGGCCAGATTTGTGCAGTGTACGACTGATTGTTGTCCTACGGACAGACTCTCCCACCTCAGCTGTAGATCTCTGCAGTTCATCCAGAGTGATCATGGGCCTCTTGGCTGCATCTCTGATCAGTTTTCTCCTTGTCTGAGAAGAAAGTTTGGAAGGACGGCCGGGTCTTGGTAGATTTGCAGTGGTCCGATGCTCCTTCCATTTCAATATGATGGCTTGCACAGTGCTCCTTGAGATGTTTAAAGCTTGGGAAATCTTTTTGTATCCAAATCCGGCTTTAAACTTCTCCACAACAGTATCTCGGACCTGCCTGGTGTGTTCCTTGGTTTTCATAATGCTCTCTGCACTTTAAACAGAACCCTGCGACTATCACAGAGCAGGTGCATTTATACGGAGACTTGATTACACACAGGTGGATTCTATTTATCATCATCGGTCATTTAGGACAACATTGGATCATTCAGAGATCCTCACTGAACTTCTGGAGTGAGTTTGCTGCACTGAAAGTAAAGGTGTTAAAATGGCCAAGTCAAAGTCCAGACCTGAATCCAATCGAGAATCTGTGGAAAGAGCTGAAGACTGCTGTTCACAAACACTCTCCATCCAACCTCTCTGAGCTCGAGTTGTTTTGCAAGGAAGAATGGGCAAGAATGTCAGTCTCTCGAGTGCAAAACTGATAGAAACATACCCCAAGCGACTTGCAGCTGTAATTGGAGCAAAAGGTGGCGCTGCAAAGTATTAACGCAAGGGGGCCGAATAATATTGCACGCCCCACTTTTCAGTTTTTTATTTGTTAAAAAAGTTTAAATTATCCAATAAATGTTGTTCCACTTCACGATTGTGTCCCACTTGTTGTTGATTCTTGACAAAAAAATTAAATTTCATATCTTTATGTTTGAAGCCTGAAATGTGGCAAAAGGTTGCAAGATTCAAGGGGGCCGAATACTTTTGCAAGGCACTGTATATATTCCACGTGTCTCACTCCTACATTCCATGCTTAAGCGCCTCTCGTGGCTGTCAGAAAAATGCACAAATTGGCCGCATCATTGCACACGCTGCAGGACCCAAAATGAGGAAAAAAATGAGGAAATTACGGTAAATTCACAGTTCAACACATAATTAACAAAGATTGTCATATCTAATGATTATATTGTTATAAACTATGACACTTCAGACGTTCACAGATAAAGAAAGAGAATGTCACAGAAGACAAATTTTCTCAAAACGCCAGAATTTTGTGACAGCAAAATGGCAATTGCAATCACTTTCTTGTCTGCTTTCCGGAGACAAGACATGGAGAAAGCCTCGTTGTCAAGTTTGTAACCTCTCGCTAGTTACAAGTCGCACGCTATTGATCAAGAAACACAACCCGCGAGCGGCACGTGTGTAAACAGAATCAAACACAATCAACACAAGAGAATCAGATTGTCCTTCATGGTTTGTGTGATGTTATGTTCTGCTCGACTCTCATTCTTCTTCCAGACAGTGAAGATCTGATTTGGAAAGATGATTTTTGATATTTGCCGTGACAACATCACACAAATTTATTTGCGCGGGGAGAACAGATGGAGAACCCGGCGTGTTTGGTCACCAGATCGGCAAGCTAAGGCAAAAATATATTTATATACAGTGAAGAAAACAAGTATTTGAACAATGAAGGCAATAGGTATCGTTCTCACACACTATATAATTGTTTGCATTAGTCTAACACATTCATTATAGTAAAGCATCTAACTATAGTTTAGGCCAGGGGTGGGCAAACCGGTCCTCGGGGGCCGCAGTGGGTCCTGGTCTTTGTTCCAACTGACCCAGCACAGATAGTATAACCAATGAGGTTTCAGCAGAAATGAGAAGCACCTGACTGCAATCGACTGATTGCACTTGTAAAACAGCAGATTGGTGAAAATGTGTCCTCTTAATGGGTTACAACAAAAACCCGCACCCACTGCGGCCCTTTGTGGAATAGTTTGCCCACCCCTGGTTTAGGCAGACTTCACTCCATGCCCTTTGACACAGTAAAGTGAATCACCTTATCAGCCCTATCGGGGCTCATGAGGGGGAATGAAAAAGATGGTACAGTTTTTCGTAAGCACCGTGTAATTGTTTGCATTACTCTAACACACGTAATAATAATGCATTTTATTTATAACGCACTTTACATTTGACAAGCAAATCTCAAAGTGCATAATATCATCATAAAATCATGCGTAATACAATCAATCAGAGAATAGAATCATTTCTTATACTGTTTCTTTCTTTTACTTCTTATACTTTCTTATACTCTGTACTGTAGGACTGATTGTACTACTCTAACACGCCTAATATAAAATAAATAGCACTTACGCCATAGTTTAATGAAAAGAAGCTGAATAGATACACAACGCCATCACAGAAGCCCAACGTGTGCATCACGAGCAAGATTGACGCACCAACTCTCGCAATAAGTTCTCCCGGCCACTCTAGGACAAAGAGCAGGGCGCTCTGTCCTAGAACAAGTCGCAAACTTTCACATGTCAAAAGTAGACAAAAGGGAAATTATGGAATAACGGGAGCAATTTTAACAACATTAACGGTTGATTCACAACATTAAATTAATTGAATGTAGTTTTAAAGCTGCTGAACAGAATGGGGATTTGAGTATATTGTTTTTAACTGTTAACTTGATACTGAAATAGTCGTTTATTTAAGCCTGCGAGGCTTTTTTTTTTTTTTTTTTTTTTTTAAGTTTTTGTAACTAATGTACAAAACATTAAAAGCAGCTAATAGCAGGGGGGGGGGGTGTCATCAATAATTGATTTATAATCGAATCGTAGCCTCTGAATCGTAATCAAATCATTAGGTGCCCAAAGATTCCCACCTCTAGTAGCTAATGTCATGAATATTAATGAACGGAAGTGACGTGTTCCTTGCGGTACGCCATTGGGGTTCATGCTGTTTTCGGACTTTGCATTTCGCCTGAGATCTCTCAGCCACTGTACTAAAACAATAGCAGCACAAACAAACAAACAAAAATTGCACAAACGTAGCACAAACAAATAACATTTTTCTATATACAGTGGGGCAAATAAGTATCTAGTCAACTACCAATTGTGCAAGTTCTCCTACTTGAAAAGATTAGAGAGGCCTGTAATTGTCAACATGGGTAAACCTCAACAATGAGTGACAGAATGTGGAGACGAAAAAAAACTGAAAATCACATTGCTTAATTTTTAAAGAATTTATTTGCAAATCATGGTGGAAAATAAGTATTTGGTCAATACCAAAAGTTCATCTCAATACTTTGTTATGTACCCTTTGTTGGCAATAACAGAGGCCAAACGTTTTCTGTAACTCTTCACTCTTCGTTAGGTGTAAAGAAATCAACTGTGGGAGCAATTATTCGAAAATGAAAGACATACAAGACCACTGATAATCTCCCTCGATCTGGGGCTCTATGCAAGATCTCACCCCGTGGCGTGAAAATGATAACAAGAACGGTGAGCAAAAATCCCAAAACCACACGGGGGAACGAGTGAATGACCTAAAGAGAGCTGGGACCACAGTAACAAAGGCTACTATCAGTAACACAATGCGCCGCCAGGGAGTCAAATCCTGCACTGCCAGATGTGTCCCCCTGCTGAAGCCAGTACACATCCAGGCCCGTCTGCGGTTCGCTAGCATTTGGATGATCCAGAAGAGGACTGGGAGAATGTGTTATGGTCAGATGAAACCAAAATAGAACTTTTTTGTAGAAACACAGGTTCTCGTGTTTGGAGGAGACAGAATACTGAATTGCATCCGAAGAACACCATACATACTGTGAAGCATGGAGGTGGAAACATCATGCTTTGGGGCTGTTTTTCTGCAAAGGGACCAGGACGACTGATCTGTGTAAAGGAATGAATGGGGCCATGCATCGAGAGATTTTGAGTGAAAATCTCCTTCCATCAGCAAGGGCATTGAAGATGAGACGTGGCTGGGTCTTTCAGCATGACAATGATCCCAAACACACAGCCAGGGCAACAAAGAACAAGCATTTCAAGGTCCTGGAGTGGCATAGCCAGTCTCCAGATCTCAACCCCATAGAAAATCTGCGGAGGGAGTTGAAAGTCCGTGTTGCCCAACGACAGCCCCAAAACATCACTGCTCTAGAGGAAATCTGGATGGAGGAATGGGCCAAAATACCAGCAACAGTGTGTGAAAAGCTTGTGAAGAGTTACAGAAAACATTTGGCCTCCGTTATTTCCAGCAAAGAGTACATAACAAAGTATTGAGATTAACTTTTGGTCTTGACCAAATACTTATTTTCCACCATGATTTGCAAATAAATTCTTTAAAAATCAAACAATGTGATTTCCTGGGTTTTTTCCGCATTCTGTCTCTCATGGTTGAGGTTTACCCATGTTGACAATTACAGGCCTCTCTAATATTTTCAAGTGGGAGAACTTGCACAATTAGTGGTTTACTAAATACTTATTTGCACCACTGTATTTGCACCTGGTGGGGGGCCAACTTTACGGAGGTGGTCAAAAGAATTGAGACAACGCTGAAATGATTATCATTTAGACTGAGCTCCAAATTCAACCACTTGTAGGCCGAAAGAAGTATGAATTACATATGTTAAGTGGATTTACAAGATAAAAAGGGTGACATTAACAGATATTTTTGTATCGTACACTCCGGGATGACTGCAAGCTGATTAACTCTGCCGCACTCTCGCACACACACACTCTGAAACACTAATGACTCATAAAGCTCTCGCTGCCACCTCAACTTGACAAATGGCAAATGTCAGCGGCATATTCTCCCGGTAGGCATAATTTTATTAAGTGCAAATATCACTGCGCTCCTTAGGAGACACTCAAAGGTTAGAGCAGCAGCTGTAGCGGGTTTGGTGTGCGTTCGCTGGGATCCCTCACGTTGATGGACGCAAGCAGTCAAGCATGTGAGGGGACGCACTTAACTAAATGCAATAGGCAAAGATCATGTTTATTTAAAAGCCTAGAACAAAATGCTAAGGTAAGGACCGGTGCTGTATAGATCTTGGTTTTTTTTTTTTACCTCATTTATTGGCCGGGGTCATTTGTTGACTCATTCATCCATGCACAGTCTTTGTTTAATGCAAAGGAGGAAAGATAGGGTGTGTGTGTTTCTTTTTTAGGAGATGGGATGACAGGCGATGCAGGGGGGTTACCCAGAGAGATTAGTCCACACCTCTCAGTGTGTGAGCCGGAGGTTGGCAAATTACAACAATTAAAGTGAGGTCTCAGATGTCTTATTAGTGTTCAATACACCTACCCTGATAATTGACGCTTCGTCTTAGTTATTGTTGCTATGTCCGACAAACTTTTTAATTTTTTGAACCTGTCCCGCTTAGTTGTTTAGGCATGAAGAATATTTTTTGTTGCTGTTTGTTCTTCTCCTTATCTGTCTGTTTCCTTCCTTTCTGTCCCCACATAACCCCTCCCTGAAAATACAGTCCCCTGATTACGACGTCCCCGATTTATGTAAATTTAGGAATATGACTGTTCTGCCCTCCGATGATACCACACACTTCTACCACATTGTGTGTAGGCTCTGGTACTCTCTGCCGAAGGGGAACATGTATACAGGGTTCAAGACGCGCTTTCTCAGGCTTTTTGAACCTTCATGTACATTAATGACTTCAAAGATGCCCAAGGTGCCCGTCACGAGAGCCAACTGCCTCCCGACGGCAGCGGCACTTCTGCCCTGGTTCCTCGCAGTCATGCTCCCGTTCCGGTGCCATAGCTCATTCCGGTGTTCTCCAATGTTCCTGTCTGGAATTCAGCGCCACTACTGCTTGCTTCAGCCCCCGGCGCTTCTCGACAACCACTCTGTGTCCATTCCGGGCCTCCTCGACAACTTACTTCGATCCTGTGCTTGCGTCTCTGGCCTCAGCTGACTTTGCTTCTTTGCCAGTGTCGCTGGCCGCCGCCGCTAATGTCGCTCCAATGCTAGTGCCTCCGGAATTCTCTTGTGTCGCTACTCTGCCAGCGCCTGTGAACGCCGCCGCCGAAGTCTCTCCTGTTTCACCGCTTCTAGACGACGAGGACGTCGATTAGACTCCGGTTTCGGCGCTTCCTTCGCTCCTGCTACGACTGGTTGGCATGGCAAAAAAAAAAAACGCTACATGGAAAAATCAATTTTGCCACATGGCAGAAAAAATGCCACATGGCAAAATCAATTTTGCTAATTGCCCAAAAAATGGCAAAATCAATTTTGTCACATGGCATAAAATGCCACATGGCAAAAAAATGCCAGATGGAAAAATCAATTTTACCACATGGCTAAAACAATGCCACATGGCAAAATCAATTTTGCCACATGGAGAAACAATGCCACATGGCAAAATCCATTTTGCCAGATGGCAAAAAAATGCCAGATGGAAGAATCCATTTTGCCACATGGCAAAAAAATGCCACGGCAAAATCAATTTTGCCACACGGCAAAAAAATGCTACATGGCAAAGTCAATTTTGCCACATGGCAAAAAAAATGCCACCTGGCAAAATCATATTTTTCCACATGGCAAAATAAATGCCACATGGCAAAATCAGTTTTGCCACATGAAAAAAAATGCCACATGGCAAAATCATATTTTTCCACATGGTGAAAAAAATGCCAGATGGCAAAATCAGTTTTGCCACATGGGAAAATGCCACAAGGCGAATTCAATTTTTCCCAATGGCAAAAAAATTTCCACATGGCAAAATCCATTTTGCCACATGGAGAAACAATGCCACATGGCAAAATCCATTTTGCCACACAACAAAAAAATGCTACATGGCAAAGTCAAGTTTGCCACATGGCAAAAAAAAAGTGCCACATGGCAGAAAAAAATGCCACATGATAAAAAAATGCCACATGGTAAAAAAAAGTCAAGTTTGCCACATGGCAAAATCATTTTTGCCACATGGAAAAATGCCACATGACAAATTCAATTTTTCCAAACAGCAAAAAAATGCTACATGGCAAAATCCATTTTGTCACATGGCAAAAAAAAAAAAAAAAAAAAATGCCACATGGCAAAATCCATTTTGCCACATGATAAAAAATGCCACATGGCAAAATCCATTTTGCCACATGATAAAGAAAAATGCCACATGGCAAAATCAGTTTTGTCACATGGCAAAAAAAAAAAAAATGCCACATGGCAAAATCAGTTTTGCCACATGGAAAAATGCCACATGGCAAATTCAATATTTCCAAATGGCAAAAAAAAAAGCCACATGGCAAAATCCATTTTGCCACATGGCAGATACCACTTTTCGTTCTCGGCCCTGCTGAAAAAAAAGACCGACACAAAAACGCTAATTATTATTAAATGACTAGAAATGGTGAGTAAAAACTTTTTGGGGCTACTAAGCAAACTATAACTAACTAAAATTGAGTTCCTACTCTAACAATAACTGACAGCAGCTACAACAATTCCCTGTCATTTGTCTGTCACTTCCACCTACTGGACTCAACACAGGTTACATTTTGACATCTGTCATTTTTGTTTGATATGAGACCTGCGCTGGTCTGAGCCCTGAAGACTCTGAGCGCATGTGGCTAAACACGTCTCCCTTTGTGATTCCCACTTACCAAAACATTTTACCTCGTCTTCACTGCAAGAGGTTTCATAGTAAATAAGTGTCACAATAAGTAAGCTTGTCACAAAACGACAGGTGTTTCTTAAGAATTTTCAAAGTCATATGAGGTCTTAGGAACTGTAAATTTTGAGTTAGATTGAGGAACCAAGGGCGCACGCTAATATTTGTGAAGTATTTGCTCACCCATCAGTGCTGTTTTCGTCAACGATGACTATGACGAAAATATTTCGTCAAGGAACAATTTTTTTCATGACGACGACGAGGCGAAAACCTAACGGAATAATGGCAATTTTCGTCTGATGAGAAGAAAATGCACAATAGCTTCCGTCACATGTTCACAACGTGTTAACATTTTATGTGTAGTTTGCTTGTTTTGAGACACACGAGGTAAGATTTGTCTTATCTTAGCAAGAGAGAATATGCAATGTTGCTTTACCCTTCAAAGGTCTTTGCTGAGTGATCATCACACACTAAATGTAACAAGTAGCAGTTGCATAGCATTTGCGTTCGCGCTAGCAGAGCGTCCTCATAAACTCTCAACTACAGTATATTTTTATATACAGATCGTTGCATCCAGGTGGGTATAGTTAATTGAAAATAATGTAACTACTGTTTTGCGTTCCTTTTCATGTTGGGTCACTTCCTGTTGATGTGGAGGCATTCCAGGGTCACTTCCTGTTGATATGGGGGCATTCCGAGTTTACTTCCAATACATGTTGGGTCACTTCCTGTTGATATCAGTTCACTTCCTGTTGAATTGGAGGCATATCAGACTTCCTGTTCGTATTGGGTCACTTCCTGTCCATATGGAGGCATTTCAGGGTCACTTTCTGTTGATTTGGGGTCATTTCAAGTTCACTTAAGTACATGTTAGGTCACTTACTTTTGATTTTGAGGCATTCCAGGGTCACTTTCAGTAAATATCGGGTAACTTCCTGTTGATTTGGAGGGATCTCTGACTTCCTGTTCATATTGGGTCACTTCCTGTTGATATGGAAGGATTTCAGGGTCAATTGTTGTTAATCTGGGAGCATTTTGAGTTCACTTCCTGTTGATTTTGAGGCATTCCAGGGTCACTTTCTGTAGATACCGGGTCACTTCCTGTTGATTTGGGGTCATCTCGGACTTCCTGTTCATATTGGGCCCCTTCCTGTTGATATGGAAGGATTTCAGGGTCAATTGTTGTTAATCTGGGAGCATTTTGAGTTCACTTCCTGTTGATTTTGGGCATTCCAGGGTCACTTTCTGTAGATATCGAGTCACTTCCTGTTGATTTGGGGGCATTTTGCGTTCACTTCCTATACATATTGGGTCACTTCCTGTTGATTTTGAGGCCTTCCAGGGTCACTTTCTGTAGATACCGGGTCACTTCCTGTTTATTTGGGTTCATCTCGGACTTCCTGTTCATATTGGGTCACTTCCTGTTGCTATGGAGGAGGGATTTCAGGGTCAATTCTTGTTGATATGGGGGCATTTCGAGTTCACTTCCTTTAAATATTGGGTCACTCCTTGTGGATATGAAAAGATTTCGGGGTCACTTCCTGTTGATTTTGAGGCATTCCAGGGTCACTTTCTGTAGATATTGGGTCACTTCCTGTTGATTTGGGGGCATTTTGATTTCTCTGCCTAAAGATATTGGATCACTTGCTGTTTATTTTAGGGCATTCCATGTCTCACTTTCTGTAGACATCACGTCACTTCCTGTTGATTTGGAGGCATTTTAGACTTCCTGTTCATATTGGGCCACTTCCTGTTGATATGGAGGGATTTCAGGCTGAATTCATGTTGATTTGGGGACATTTTGAGTTAACGTCCAGTACATATTGGGTCACTTCCTGTAGATGTCAGGTCACTTCCTGTGTATTTGGAGGCATATTGGACATCTTGTTCATATTGGGTCACTTCCTGTTGATATGGAAGGATTTCAGGGTCAATGGTTGTTAATCAGGGAGCATTTTGAGTTCACTTCCTGTTGAGTTTGAGGCATTCCAGGGTCACTTTCTGTAGATACCGGGTCACTTCTTGTTTATTTGGGGTTATCGCTGACTTCCTGTTCATATTGCGTCACTTCCTGTTGCTATGGAGGAGGGAGTTCAGGGTCAATTCTTGTTGATTTGGGGGCATTTCAAGTTGACTTCCTTTACAAATTGGCTCACTTCGTGTTGATATGAAGAGATTTCGGGGTCACTTCCTGTTGATTTTGAGGCATTCCAGGGTCACTTTCTGTAGATATCGGGTCACTTCCTGTTGATTTTGGGGCATTCCATGTCTCACTTTCTGCAGATATCAGGTCACTTCCTGTTGATTTGGAGGTATTTCAGACTTCCTGTACATGTTAGGTCACTTTCTGTTGATTTGGAGGCATTACAGGGTCATTCTCTGTAGATATCGGGTCACTTCCTGTTGATTTGGGGGCACCTGAGACTTCCTGTTCATATTGGGCCACTTCCTGTTGATATGGAGTGATTTCAGGCTCAATTCATGTTGATTTGGGGATATTTCGAGTTAACTTCCTGTACATATTGGGTCACTTTCTGTAGATGTCAGGTCATTTCCTGTGTATTTGGAGGCATATCAGACTTCCTGTGTATATCGGTTCACTTCCTGTTGATATGTAGGGATTTCAGCATCACTTCATGTTGATTTGGAGGCATTCCAGGGTCACTTTCTGTAGATATTGGGTCATTTGGGTTGGATTTCAATAGGAGTGAATGGAAGTTTTTTTGCAATTGAAATGAATGGGGAAATTTTGGTCATTAGAAATGAATGGGTATGTTTTTGGCAAATTTTGGCCGAACCATACATTTTTAGCAAAAAAAAGTTGATTTGGGGGCATTTAAGGGTTACTTCCTGTTTATAGTGGATCACTTCACGTTTATTGTGAGGCATTTCAGGGTCATTTTCTGTTGATCCGGGTCACTTGGATTGGAAATCACTAGGAGTGAATGGAAATTTTTGTCTATTGAAATGAATGGGAAATTTTGGCCATTAGAAATGAATGGGTATGTTTTTGACAAATTTGGCCAAACCGTACATTTTTTGCAAAAACTGTATCGAACTTTTATGCCCCTTACAATTCCTAAATTTTTTGATGGGTAAATAATGTGATTTGGACAAAAATTGTAGTACAAGCAGCATTTTGAAATTTCACTTTTTACCCCTAAATACTGCGTTTTTGGGCGAATGGCAATTCTGGGGTTGCCAAACGAAAAGTCACATGAGAATTCCGGTCGTTTTGGTGACAGAATCAAAGGAATATTATAGATACTAGCTTTTGCATGACATGCAAGGCTACCATCAATTAGTGAACTCATCTTTTCACCCACACATATCAGCATTCTAAGCCATATGCAGAAACATCTGCGCCCATCTATAAAACACACACAGCTGCAACAGCAAGAACTGGAAGCACCTTAGGGTGTCTGCACTACTCTAGTATCACTACTATCGCTCTCTTTCTGTAAGATAATGTGACAGGCTGTCAATCAACCCGGAGCCCAAGGGGTGCTGTAGCGACAAGAAGGTTTTAGGCGCAACACGTTTGTGAACATCACTGGCAACAGCGGGGATCACACTGAAGACCAGGTCTCACACATCTTTTTTTTTTTTTCAACAAATCTACCACTATGTATTTTGACCTCTTGGATGGAAGTTGTTGCTGGGCATATATCAGATAATCCAAACATCCATTCAATTTTCCTGCCCAGGGGCTTACAACGGGCAAGCTGCTGGCTGGGTGCTGCCACTCTTCCACTCTAAATCGTGATGTGTTGTGATAGCTCTGTCATTTAAGAGGCCAAAGACACCTGTGGAGGCGAAGGGTTAAGTTGATGGAATAGGACAGGACTTAATATCTGTGTCTGGCTCAAGGCAGGCAAGAGTTGTTATAACGTTAAGTACATGTGCACACTTTGTGATGAATAGTGGCCATACACCAGAGGTGGGTAGTAACCAGTTTGTTTTTGGCAGCTCTTTTAATCTTCGTCTTAGTCTATTAGATGAAAATACTTACTCGTCCTAGTCACATTTTAGTCATTTCAAAATCTGTTTGTTTTCATCTAGTTTTTGTTAATGAAAACTAATTTTGTCGTGTTTTCGTCGACAGTTACTCAAAATGTTTTCGTCTGCAAAATTAAAGTTTTAGTTCCAAAACAAGTAAGTAAACCAAGGTTTTCAACAATTTCAAATAAACATTGTCAGACGAGCATACAGAGGGGCAAATAAGTATTTAGTCAACCACCAATTGTGCAAGTTCTCCGACTTGAAAAGATTTGGTCACCTACAAACAAGCAAGATTTCTGGCTGTCAAAGAGGTCTAACTTCTTCTAACGAGGTCTAACGAGGCTCCATTCGTTACCTGTATTAATGGCAGCTGTTTTAACTCATTATCGGGATAAAAGACACCTGTCCACAATCTTAGTCAGTCACACTCCAAACTCCACTATGGCCAAGACCAAAGAGCTGTCGAAGGACACCAGAGACAAAATTGTAGACCTGCACCAGGCTTAGAAGACTGAATCTGCAATAGGTAAAATGCTTGGTGTAAAGAAATCAACTGTGGGAGCAATTATTAGACAATGGAAGACTTACAAGACCACTGATAATTTCCCTCAATCTAGGGCTCCATGCAAGATCTCACCCCGTGGCGTCAAAATGATAACAAGAATGGTGAGCAAAAATCCCAGAACCACACGGGGGGACCTTGTGAATGGCCTACAGAGAGCTGGGACCACAGTAACAAAGGCTACTATCAGTAACACAATGCGCCGCCAAATCCTGCACTGCCAGACGTATCCCCCTGCTGAAGAAAGTACACGTCCAGGCCCGTCTGTGGTTCGCTAGAGAGCATTTGGATGATCCACAAGACGACTGGGAGAAAGTGTTATGGTCAGATGAAACCAAAATAGAACTTTTTGGTAGAAACACAGGTTCTCGTGTTTGGAGGAGAAAGAATACTGAATTGCATCTGAAGAACACCATACCCACTGTGAAGCATGGGGGTGGAAACATCATGCTATGGGGCTGTTTTTCTGCAAAGGGACCAGGATGACTGATCTGTGTAAAGGAAAAAAATGAATGGGGCCATGTATCGAGAGATTTTGAGTGAAAATCTCCTTCCGCCAGCAAGGGCTTTGAAGATGAGACATGGCTGGGTCTTTCAGCAGGACAATGATCCCAAACACACAGCCAGGGCAATAAAATAGTGGCTTCGTAAGAAGCATTTCAAGGTCCTGGCGTGGCCTAGCCAGTCTCCAGATCTCAACCCCATAGAAAATCTGTGGAGGGAGTTGAAAGTCATTGTTGCCCAACGACAGCCCCAAAACATCACTGCTCTGAAGAGTTACAGAAAACGTTTGGCCTCCGTTATTGCCAACAAAGGGTACATAACAAAGTATTGAGATTAACTTTTGGTATAGACCAAATACTTATTTTCCACCATGATTTGCAAATAAATTCGTTAAAAATCAAACAATGTGATTTTCTGTTTTTTTTTTTTCTCCCCACATTCTGTCTCTCATGGTTGAGGTTTACCCATGTTGACAATTACAGGCCTCTCTAATATTTTCAAGTGGGAGAACTTGCACAATTAGTGGTTGACTAAATACTTATTTGCCACACTGTATATAAATGTTCAGATATTAAGATTTGAATGAGGCAAAATAACATGCTTTTTCTCTCAAACATATTGTTATAATCATTTGTTTCAGATGTACTGTAATTTTTTTTTCTGTATAAAAATTGTGTTCAAAATGTCTTTTTTTCAAACTTGAGTCTTGAAAAAGAGGGGGTCGTCTTATAATCAGGGCCGTCTTATATTCAGGCCAATACAGTTTTATATACAATGAGATTTCTGTATTTTTTTTAGAATGTCTCTCACACTGGACGAGCACTCCCCATGCAAATTTCAAACCATTTAGAAGTGGGAGAACTTGCAAAATCGCATGGTGTTCAAATACTTATTTTTCTCACTGTATAAGATTTAGCGGGTAAGACCTGGCTTGAGATAGCAAACCCATCGCTATATAGATAATAGTAAAAAGTGTGCGGTCGGCACATGTGTCAGGACAGCAAAATGTAAATCTGATCCGATCAGATGCCTTCCTGCAGAGGGCCTTGCCTGGTGATCCCGCGATGGACCGCGGTCCCCCAGGTGCTCTTCTTGATGCGAGAGCCCTTATCAGAGCAGATCACCATCTCCACCTGGTTGTCTTTCGGCCTCACATGGAGAAAGAAAGAATCCTTTGGCAGATGGAGGAGTCGTCTAAGGCTACGTCTACAGTCCCTGACAAAACTCTTGTCGCTTATCCATTTTGTAGCAACAATTGCTAATAACTAGGGCTGTCAAAATTATCGCGTTAACGCGAGGTAATTAATTTTAAAAATTAATCACGTTAAAATATTTGACGCAATTAACGCACATGTCCCGCTCAGACAGTATTCTGCCTTTTGGTAAGTTTTACAGCAAGGCTTTTTGTGCTGTCTAACAGCGAACTCTTGTGGTCGCTTTGCGACATGGTTTATTGTTTTCTTGCTAGTTCAAAATGGCTGCACGACGTCTCAGGCTGACGCCTACGTTGTAATGCTGTGCTTATATGATCCTTGGACAAGATTTGTCCGTAAGTATGGTTGTTGTAAAGAATGTACATATTATGTTAGTAAGCGAAATGTTCTATTTTTTGTATCAGACGCTTTTTATTTATGTTTAGTGAACCTGTATAGCGTGCTAAGCTAATGTTGTTGCTAATGCAATGCTTGTGTACTTTTTTTTTTGTAGTTTTACGACAGTCTAAAGAGGACAATGGTTTGAGGCTATTTTATTAATAAATCAGATGAAAAAGGAAGAAGTATGATTATTAAGGCGTCGTTCACTAGCTGTCTAGCTTTGGAAAAAGTAGACGCTTCAGAGTAAGGACAGCATAGACAGATTTAAATGACAGTAGAGTGAAATGCCCACTACAGTCCTTATGTACCGTATGTTGAATGTATATATCCATCTTGTGTCTTATCTTTCCATTCCAACAATTTATTTTACAGAATATATATATAATTTACAGAAAAATATGGCATATTTTATAGATGGTTTGAATTGCGATTAATTACAATTAATTAATTTTTAAGCTGTAATTAACTCGATTAAAATTTTTAATCGTTTGACAGCCCGACTAATAACCTAACTTTTAATGATTCAATAGGTTTCAGAAATGGCTCATATGAAAACTAAGCCCCTCCCAAATGATGTCGAATGTACAGAAATGTATTTCTTTCACTGAAAAAAGAAGACATTAAGTTCAAATTTTGGCAAGATAAAAGTTTTGTCGCCTACAGAAAGTAGTGTGAAAATTGAAAAAAAAAGTACTTCAAATACAAAAATATGTTACAAAACATAAGCGAATTAAGTAGTGTTGCTGTGAGATCCAAATCCAATATTTTGTATGACTTCCATGGGCTTCGGCAAGGATTCATACAATTTATTGATGAAGTCATCAGGAACATCAAAGAAAGCAGTCTTGCGTGCCTCCCAGAGTTCATCCAAATTCTTGGGTTTCGTCTTCCATGCTTCCTCTTTTATCCTACCCCAGACATGCTCAATGATGTTCATGTCTGGTGACTGGGCTGGCCAGTCCTGGAGGATCTTGATCTTCTTTGCCTTGAAGAACTTTGGGGTAGTGATCGAAGTATGCGATGGAGAACCATCCTGCTGCAGAATTTGTCCCTTTTTATGGTTAGGAATGTAAGAGGTAGCTAAGATTTGTTGATCTTTCAGACTCCTGCGTCGTAAAGTCGAAATCACCGAAATCAAGTCGAGTGCATCGTAACCCGGGGACTACCTGTGTAGTAGGGGTGTGACAAAATATCGAAATGGTGATATATCGTGATACTTTGTATCCCAAAAGGTTATCAATATGCTCCTGGCAAGAATCGAGATATCGTTTTAAAAAGGTGTCAATGTTTAAAAAAAATAAAATAAAAAAAGGAACCCACAAGTTACTACCAAATTCTTCCACCATAATAGTGTCTCAGGTAACTCAAAGGCTGCCATTGACGGTGCTCGACGCCCTATCCATGTAGACTGGGAACGTTCGTTCATTCGAAATAGGGCTGCAGCGATCGATTATTTTAGTAGTCGATTAATCGACGAACTATTTAGTTCAAATAATCGAGTCATCGGATAAGGAACATAAAAAGTTAAAATACTTGAGCCGAACCTCACACGGTGTATATACAGTGCCTTGCAAAAGTATTCGGCCCCCTTGAACCTTGCAACCTTTCGCCACATTTCAGGCTTCAAACATAAAGATGTAAAATTGTAATTTTTTGTCAAGAATCAACAACAAGTGGGACACAATCGTGAAGTGGAACAAAATGTATTGGATAATTTAGACTTTTTTAACAAATAAAAAACTGAAAAGTGGGGCGTGCAATATTATTCGGCCCCCTTGCGTTAATACTTTGCAGCGCCACCTTTTGCTCCAATTACAGCTGCAAGTCGCTTGGGGTATGTTTCTATCAGTTTTGCACTCGAGAGACTGACATTCTTGCCCATTCTTCCTTGCAAAACAACTCGAGCTCAGAGAGGTTGGATGGAGAGTGTTTGTGAACAGCAGTCTTCAGCTCTTTCCACAGATTCTCGATTGGATTCAGGTCTGGACTTTGACTTGGCCATTTTAACACCTGGATACGTTTATTTTTGAACCATTCCACTGTAGATTTGGCTTTATTTTTTGGATCATTGTCCTGTTGGAAGATAAATCTCCGTCCCAGTGTCAGGTCTTGTGCAGATACCATCAGGTTTTCTTCCAGAATGTTCCTGTATTTGGCTGCATCCATCTTCCCATCAATTTTAACCATCTTCCCTGTCCCTGCTGAAGAAAAGCAGGCCCAAATCATGATGCTGCCACCACCATGTTTGACAGTGGGGATGGTGTGTTCAGGGTGATGAGCTGTGTTGCTTTTACGCCAAACATATCGTTTTGCATTGTGGCCAAAAAGTTCCATTTTGGTTTCATCTGACCAGAGCACCTTCTTCCACATGTTTGGTGTGTCTCCCAGGTGGCTTGTGGCAAACTTTAAACGAGACTTTTTATGGATATCTTTGAGAAATGGCTTTCTTCTTGCCACTCTTCCATAAAGGCCAGATTTGTGCAGTGTACGACTGATTGTTGTCCTATGGACAGACTCTCCCACCTCAGCTGTAGATCTCTGCAGTTCATCCAGAGTGATCATGGTCCTCTTGGCTGCATCTCTGATCAGTTTTCTCCTTGTCTGAGAAGAAAGTTTGGAAGGACGGCCGGGTCTTGGTAGATTTGCAGTGGTCTGATGCTCCTTCCATTTCAATATGATGGCTTGCACAGTGCTCCTTGAGATGTTTAAAGCTTGGGAAATCTTTTTGTATCCAAATCCGGCTTTAAACTTCTCCACAACAGTATCTCGGACCTGTCTGGTGTGTTCCTTGGTTTTCATAATGCTCTCTGCACTTTAAACAGAACCCTGAGACTATCACAGAGCAGGTGCATTTATACAGAGACTTGATTACACACATGGGATTCTATTTATCATCATCGGTCATTTAGGACAACATTGGATCATTCAGAGATCCTCACTGAACTTCTGGAGTGAGTTTGCGGCACTGAAAGTAAAGGGGCCGAATAATATTGCACGCCCCACTTTTCAGTTTTTTATTTGTTAAAAAAGTTTAAATTATCCAATAAATGTTGTTCCACTTCACGATTGTGTCCCACTTGTTGTTGATTCTTGACAAAAAAATTAAATTTCATATCTTTATGTTTGAAGCCTGAAATGTGGCGAAAGGTTGCAAGATTCAAGGGGGCCGAATACTTTTGCAAGGCACTGTACATACACAAGTGTTAACAACAACCGTAATAAAGTGCTTGTGTAGCCTAATCCGTTTCCACCAATATTTATTATTTATTTTATTCCATGGACGGCATGGAGGGTTCCCCAGCTGCTGCAGTTATCTGAGTTGTGCGAATGCACGCAGCAAAGCAAAACGTCTGGACTCATTTATCCGTTCAATTGGCTGACATACTGACCTGTGATCAGCAGAGATAGTTAGCTCTGATTGGTTCAAATGTGCATGTTTTCTGGAACAGCAAAAAAAAAAAATTAATGCGACAAAAAAAGGGCAATGCAACATAAAATGGATCAAATCTTTAAGAGCAACGAAATGTTGAGGAGGCTTATTTATCATAATTAGTTTTATTTGCTCTAATGGGGAAGTTCAGAACATCTTAGCTGTCAATGTGCACTTTGGACTTATATTTGTTCATTTATGTTAGGCTACTTATTCATTTCCTCATGATTTAATAAAGTTAATGCGCGAAGCTCAAAATATATTCCATTTCACACTGCAAGATATAAGTCATTTGTACTTATTTTTCTGAATGTACAGTATATGGAAGATGATGAATGGATGGATGTTACTTATATCTTTACTATTCAAAAAAAAAAAGTAAATGTTTACATCAATTTACATTATTTCAATTTCAATATACATCCTATGCTCTTAAGGCAGTACTTCTCAAATATTGGGGCGAGCGCCCCCAGGGGGGCGCGGAGCGATGCTGGGGGTGGCGCATGTGACCTTGGGGAACATACCTTTTTGCCGTATTAGAATAAAGTGTAATTGCACATCCGCTGAGTGGGTGGCAGTGGCGCTCTCATTTTCAGCATAAACGCAGTATTTTTGTACCAAACAAGAGAACACAGCAAAGAGCACTAGAGATATGAAAAGCTAAGATGAAGAAATATGATGAAGCATATGTAGCATTTGGCTTTTGGCTTTGACTTTTAGTACAGTGAGAGACGTGGAAAGACCAGTCTGTTTACTTAGTCTGAAAATGTTCGCAGCGGACAGCAGGAATAGTTTTTTTTCCCCAGTGAAAACGTGCCAAATATTGCAAACAATCGTCCCACTTTGTCAGTGTTACATCAGTAAACCAGCGAGCACTGTCAGCATCACATAAGGAGGCATACCAATTTGCTCAATGCAAAATAACCAAACACCAAAGCAATGGAGCTGATACTGCGTGCAGCAAAAATGAAAACTGTCTCTCCGTCCAATGACACTGTTGTTTTTGTTCTATTATTATTATTATTATTTTAGTCTGATAGTTTGGCATGTTGTCCTCTCAAGTTAATGTTGCTAATCAATTTGAATTTATGATTATTTATTTATTTTATTTTTTTTCAGTGTCAAATGGTCAAAAGATGTATCTTGACTCTATTTTTAGTTTAAAAAAATTTTTTTTTTTTTTTTTACTTTTTTTCGTCTTTAATATTAAAAATGACACAATGTTATGCAGATGTGTACTTATATTAATAAGAATTTTATAGACAGATGATACTACAGTAGATTTACAGTGGCATCAGAGAGTTGGGGGGGGGGGGAGCAGAACGTTTACGTCTTCCTGGAGGGGGCATAACAGAAAATAATTGAGAAGCACTGTCTTAAGGAGTTAAAATTGAGATTTGGCATTTGGTGTGTAAGGAAATGAGGGAAAATACAAATTAGGAGATGGAGGTTGAAGCTATTGCTGTTTTTGTTAACTTTTATTTTGCAAATCATTGAAAAAATACAATTTTGAATGAAAATCAGTTTTTGCATGTGTTGCAGAAATAACTGTGCTAAAATTGTTTTCTTTGCATTTCAGTAGTTTAAGAGGTTTGATGCCACCCCCCCCCCCCAAATAAAATAAATAAATTAGGGCTGTCAAAATTATCGCGTTAACGGGCGGTAATTAATTTTTCTAATTAATCACGTTAAAATATTTGACGCAATTAGCGCACATGGCCTGCTCAGACAGGTTTAAATGACAGTAAAGTGAAATGCCCACATGTTGTGTTTTATGGAGTTTTGCCGCCCTCTGCTGGCGCTTGGGTGCGACTGATTTTATAGGCTTCAGCATTGTGTAAGTAATTATTGACATCAACAATGGCGGGCTACTAGTTTATTTTTGATTGGAATTTTTACAAATTTTATCAAAACGAAAACATTAAGAGGGGTTTTAATATAACATTTCTATAACCTGTACTAACATTTATCTTTTAAGAACTACAAGTCTTTCTATCCATGGATCGCTTTAAGAGAATGTTAATAATGTTAATGCCATCTTGTTGATTTATTGTTATAATAAACAAATACAGTACTTATGTACCGTATGTTGAATGTATATATCCGTCTTGTGTCTTATCTTTCCATTCCAACAATAATTTACAGAAAAATATGGCATATTTTATAGATGGTCTGAATTGCGATTAATTACGATGAATTAATTTTTAAGCTGTAATTAACACGAGTAAAAATTTTAATCGTTTGACAGCCCCAAAATAAATAGAATTTCTGGCTCTGTGGTGACCCTCACGTCGGGGAGTTCCGGCAAGAAATTCTAGCCACTTTTACCCCTGGTTACATGTACTGCAAGTCCAGTGCGGTTGCCGTAACATTTATTCCCAACCACACGGCGACGAGATGAATGGTCCACCGCAGCCAACTCGAGGAAAGCCTGTGAGCCGCTCCCTCGTTAATGAGCTGTGAAAGCGAGCGAGTCAGTTCGTCCTGGTCAGAGTTGCGTCACTGCAGCCTTTACAGCCGAGGAACATGGAGAATAGCGAACATTAATGAGGGGCAAAGCAGCAGGTAGGGAAAGCTGCTTTTCAAGAGTCAAACTGGATGTCCAATGAAGTGACATATTCTAAAAATAATGATGGATGAATGCAAAATCAGCATTCTACTGTCAAGCAATTTGTACTTTTGCACAGCTTCTTAAAAAGTGATATGCTTGTCTCTTATAAAGTGGAAATAAAATACTAATGCAATACTGGCTAAGTGTATGCAGTGGCATTCCAAGCTTACATGGTGCCCTGGGCGACATGACGCTTTGTCCCCCCCCCCCCCCCCCCCCAAAAAAAAAAAAAAAATACAAAAATGGTTGACCCACAAAATACAGCGCATTTAATATCACAAAAATTTATAAAATATTGTAGAAATAATAAAGAAAGTGTGGAAGGTTTTACTTGTGACTAGTTGGCTCAGATGTGTTGATCACTATAAGTGTCTCCGGTTAGAGAGGTTCTGGCCTCTTGTGCAGGTGTGCATGCATATACACACTAGGGCTGGGCAATATGGCCTTAAAGTGATCCTCGATCTTTAAGACAAGTAATTCTTAAAAGATAAATATTAGTATGAGTCATAATCATTTGATATTAAAACCCCTCTTAATGTTTTCGTTTTAATAAAATTTGTAAAATTATTTAAGTTATAGGTTGCCATTCTTGTTACGTCGCAGTGCGTGACGTCACCGGGCCGAACTTCCAGCGTGTCACTCTTAGCTACCCCAACATGTCGTCGGTTCTGCCCTTCCAATTTGAACCAGATCGGAAAAGTGAAGAGCAGGACAGCACTGTCGGTCGTTCGCAAGACGAGCAGCAAAGGCAAAATGAGAACAGGAAATACAGTACCTTATAAGAGAAGAATTGGGCAAAACTGGTGATGTACTCGCTGCAAGTGCGTCTCAATGATAACGGGGCAGAGAGTGTATGCTGTTGAGAACACCGGTTTTTGTTGGCAGATCGCCAAGGTAACATATTGCGTTTTCAAACTCATCCCAGTATAATTATGTAGACTGTTAGTGTCCAGAGCTGTCGTATGCTTTACATACAGTACAAGCCAACAGTTTGACAGGAACAAATCCTGGAATCGAGTGTAATCCATGTCTTGTACATTGTAACGCGTGGTAGGTAGGATACATGCATAAAAGTACTAAAAAGGGGAGAAGCTTCCACTTATTAGAGGTGCACGATAATTATCGGTTCGATAATAGGAATTATGACGTCAGCCCAATAAATCCGATAACATATTATCGGCCCTATTAATATTTTGGCACGGTGTTGGATTGGGATTTGTGCGTTTGTTTCCACTCCTGTTTTTCCAGTATGCAAAGTTTTGTTACTGTCTTTGTTTTGTTCATTATAATAATGTTCATGTCATCATGCAAATTCTGGTTCGGTCAAAGGAAAATCTAAGCTGAATCAACCACTAGTATTTTTGACCTACAGGTGTTCAAAAACTCAGGTGAATATACATTGAAAAATTATATATATATTATCGATTATCGTATCGGTATCGGCCTTGAGGAGCAGGAAGTTATCGATATCGGTTTCAAAAAATGGATATCGTGCACCCCTACCACTTATGCACATTTATTCAAACAAAAAATAATATTTTCACCTTGACCACACGTCACTCGGGAGCTCAGCGGTACGCACACATGCGTTCCCAGACGAACTCCAACATAAAAGTAAGGTCCATGTCAGAGTCACTGTCGTCACTGTAGTGCGCCATAGTGCTTTAATTATTTGGTATGATTTGGGGAAAACTCCCACGAAGAATAGTCAAGATAGCAATAGTAATCCAAATCCGCGTTTTTTCACTCGCTCGAAGATCCAGGAATCACACCGATCTCATGGCAATGTTGCAACTGCGATCAGGCCGTCGAATCCACAAAATAGACTGATCCCAAAATCCCAAACCAAAATTGCAGCCGCAGTGGGACCGTCGGATCCAGAAATTAGACGGATCCCTTACTTGACTGAGGATCCAGGAAAAATGTTCGGGCGCCAGTTGTAACGCGTGGTAGGTAGGATACGAGCATACAGGGACCAAAATGGGGAGAAGCTTCCACTTATGCACATCACTTCACAAAAAAATAATAAGTCCACCTTGACCACTCACGTCACTCCACTTGTTACCATTTGACTGGAAATTGCATCCAAAAGCAGCACATCACAGACGCCGACAGATAGTACGGGTTGACACTGTGTTACCCTCGGACTGCAGGACAGCTTTCATTGAAATATCTCGTCACTTTTTTCATTTCCGTCCAGATCCAGGGAGGTTAGCCACAGTGGCATGGGTTTTACAGTTACTGATGACACTGCGCACGGTAGACACAGGAAGATTCAAGTCTTTGGAGATGGAGTTGTAGCCTTGAGATTGCCTATGCTTCCTCACAATTTTGCTTCTCAAGTCCTCAGACAGTTCTTTGGTGTTCTTTCGTTTCTCCATGCTCAATGTACAAGGGCACAGGTTGAGTCAACTTTAATCCATTTTAACTGGCTGCAAGTTGATTTAGTTATTGCCACCACCTGTTATATGCCACAGGTAAGTAACAGGTGCTGTTAATTACACAAATTCGAGAAGTATGACATGATTTTTCAAAGGGTGCCAATACTTTTGTCCGGCCCATTTTTGGAGTTTTGTGTAAAATGATGATTCAATTTTTTCCCCCATTGTCTTTTTTGTTTTTTCATTGCAAGTAAAATCAATGAAGATTATTACTACCAAAGCATTTGTAATTGCAATCATTTTCTGGGAGAAATTGAGCATTATCTGACAGAGTTGCAGGCGTGCCAATACTTTTGGCCAGAAGTGTATGACAGAGCCTTAATGGCCAATATCCATAAAAGTGATGTTTGCACATTTGTTTTGATATGTTTTGATTTCAACAATAAATATAGTGGTGCAATATAGACACTTTTTGCTTACCTTTAGTTGAAGTTGTTTCCTTATTTTTTTGACAGAATGTTCATTGGAAAACCTTAAAGTTGTTACATTTATCATTATTAAACAATCTAGTGGGGCATCACAATACAATTAGCCATATAATGTTAAGTCCACGACTGCATATATCAATATCGGTTTTAATCTGGGTATCCGATTTTTGGAGTTGGACAATATCAGGATATCGGTTAAAAAGTCATTATTGGACAACTCCACGTACAATTTGTGTGTGTGTCAAACTTTCAGCAGTTGGGCATGTGATGGGGGAAAATATTGCATTATGCTTTTGTGATGTATGATAGCTTCTGTGACATAGATTGTAACAACTTCTATTGTTTTTATGTCTGTGAACAACTTATATTGTTTTTCACCTTGTTCCCATAGTTAGGAGACCCGCTTTGTCACGTTCCGCCGCTGGTCAGAATTTGTTTTGTTGCAGAGCCGGCTGTGGGGGCGTGCCGGCGTCGCACCTGCAGCTAATCCCTGCTCATCAGCGATAGTATATAAACGCAGGCCATCCAAGAGAAGAACGCCGAGATATTTTCTTGCTGGTCGCCATCCACATATACTGCTTTCGAGTCGCGTTGTATTTGCTCTCTGGTTCGTCTGACGTCTTAGTTCTGTGATCCTCTACCTTGTGCAGGTATTGAGTGTATTTTTGTTTGTCTTTTGGCGCTCTGCCCTCCGCTCAGTTTTCGCGTTTTTTTGATCCCCGTCGACCTATTTTGTCACGGACCCCTTTTGTTATTCCCTTGTTACCGCGTTCACGTGTTTTTTAATTTTGTGATTAATAAATCCCCGAACGCATCCTCTTTGTTGTCTGTTTTGGGTCCAGTCGTTTCTCCGCATTCGCGGATCCTTAACAGAATATCTCGGCCATAACTATGGACCCTGCAGACAGCGAGCCAGGACAGAACGCTAACTCGCACGATCTTGTTTTAAGTGAGATCATGTCGGCGATAAGAGCCCTTACAGTTAATATGTGCTCTCTTGAGGCACGGGTGGATCAGGTTTGCGCTTACCGTTCCGCTTCACCTGCGACCGCGGCGTCTGCGCACGTTCCCCTCGTGGCGCCGTCTGCCCCGGCTTCCATTCCGTTGCGTGAGCCAAACATTCCGCACCCGCCACGCTATGGGGGGGAACCCGGCTCGTGCGGGCAGTTTCTCCATCAATGTTCACTAGTTTTTGACCAACAACCACTCACGTACTCCTCAGATAGATCCAGAGTAGCGTTCGTTATGAGCCTCCTAACCGGAAAAGCGGCAGCGTGGTCCATGGCAATCAGCAACCAGTACCCCGAAGTTCGTAACTCCTTTCTTGAATTCGTCGGGGAGATGAGGAGGGTTTTCGATCACCCCATTCGGGGTAAGGAGGCTGGCAGTCGCCTGCTAGACCTAACTCAGGGCAAACTTTCCGTCGCAGACTATTCGGTCTCATTCCGCATTCTCGCTGCGGAGAGCGGCTTTGATGACGCAGCTTTACGCTGTATATTCCGGAGGGGGCTAAATCCGCTTGTGAAGGACGAACTAGCCGCCCGCGATGAAGCAGCGGATTTGGAGGACCTTATTGGACTTGCGGTACGTTTGGACAATCGACTTCGAGAGCGAGAGCGCGAGAGAGGCGTCGAGTGGCACGGCCGGTCAACAAATGCAGTCATCGGGAGGGCTGCCCCAGCGGCGCGCATTGCTGTCTCCCGTCCGGCTTCCCTTCCTTCGTCGGACCCTGAATGGCAGCCAACGACTGACGAGGAACCTATGCAGCTCGGCGGGAAGAGACTCACCGCAAGGGAGCGCCACCGACGCATGGCATCGCGGCTCTGCTTGTACTGCGGAGAACCTGGCCATCACGTCGCTTCCTGCCCCACGAATCCCCGTGCAGCCTCCGGCGGCCATCTTGCCCAGGTACCGACATCAGACAGTGGCCACGCAGCGAGGTTTTTCCCCTCTAGTGGCACACCACCACCTCAATGTGAGTACCCGCACACGGCTACTAAGACTGCCAAACAGCTCAAGAACACGAGACTACAATTACCAGGGATTATTACGGGGGGAGAGCGCAGTTGCAAGGTAACTGTTTTAGTCGACTCGGGGGCTGATGACTGTTTCGTGGATTATTCAGTCATAGACACACTTGGTGGTTCTCTAATTAAATTGAAGGAGCCCCGGGAGGTACGGGACCTTAACGGAGACTTGATTTCAACCATAACACATGAGACTGACGTTCTCACCTTGGTGGTATCTGGTAACCACAGTGAGCGTCGGCCCTTTTTTGTTATGCCCACCAAATTGGCTCCGGTTGTTCTTGGTTTAACCTGGCTTAAGCAGCATAATCCAGACATTAACTGGGAGGTCCCCAGAATAGATAACTGGAGTGTCCATTGTCACTCTCATTGCTTGCGTGCGGCCTCAGCTTCCCCGGGAGCATTTGTGTCTCGTAAACCAACACCAATTGACTTGTCTTTAGTACCCAGTGAATATCATGACCTCAAGTTGGTTTTTAGCAAGGACCTAGCACAGTCACTTCCACCACATCGCCCCTATGATTGTTCCATTGATCTGATTCCCAACTCTAAATTGCCCTCCTCTAGACTGTATCAGGTGTCCAAGCCGGAGCAGGAGGCCCTTAATGAGTACATAACATCGTCTCTCGCGGCCGGGCTAATCAGACCGTCCAAATCCCCTTTGGGGGCGGGTTTTTTTTTCATTGATAAGAAGGATAAATCGCTCCGACCGTGCGTTGATTATAGGGGCCTGAATGAAATAACAATTAAAAACAAGTACCCCCTCCCTCTCCTGGACTCGGCGTTTGCACCTTTGCAGTCCGCAACGGTTTTTACGACTCTAGACTTGCGCAACGCTTACCATTTGGTAAGGATAAGGGAAGGGGACGAGTGGAAGACTGCGTTTAACACCACCAGGGGCCACTTTGAATATTTGGTTATGCCGTTCGGACTAACTAATGCGCCGGCGGTGTTCCAAAATCTGGTTAATGACGTTCTTAGAGATATGATTGGCCGTTTTTGTTTTATATACCTAGATGACATTCTTATTTTTTCCAGAGACCTCGACGAGCACAGACAGCACGTTCGGCTGGTCCTACAGAGGCTGCTCGAGAACCGTTTGTATGTTAAAGCTGAGAAGTGCAAGTTTCATGCACGATCGGTCCAGTTTCTGGGGTTCATTGTGGAGAAGGGCCAGTTGAGAGCTGATCCAGCAAAGATACAGGCTGTGGTCGAGTGGCCTTCTCCGACATCAAGGAAGCCCTTGCAAAGGTTCCTCGGGTTTGCCAACTTCTATCAGCGCTTCATTCGCAACTACAGTCAGAAGGCCGAACCTTTGACAAGGCTTACATCCATAAAGGTTCCATTTAAATGGACCCCAGAGGCCGAGGCTGCTTTTGTAGCACTAAAACAAGCTTTTACGTGTGCCCCTGTTCTCACTCACCCTAATACTGATTTGCCGTTTGTTGTTGAGGTGGATGCCTCAGATTCAGGAGTGGGGGCGGTCCTGTCTCAGCGTTCCCCAGTCGACCAGAGGGTTCACCCCTGCGCCTTCTTCTCACGTCGTCTCAGTCCCGCTGAACAAAATTACGACGTCGGCAACCGGGAGCTGCTGGCCATCGTCCTGGCACTACAGGTGTGGAGGCACTGGTTGGAGGGAACATCGGAGCCGATCGAAATCTTTACAGACCACAAGAACCTGGCATACATCAGGGCAGCCCAACGACTGAACTCCCGTCAAGCGCGCTGGGCCCTCTTCCTCACCCGCTTCAACTTTACCATTACATACCGCCCCGGGTCTCGCAACACCAAGCCGGATGCCTTGTCAAGGATCTTCAGCCCTGTCCACCATGAGTCAGTTCCGGAGCCTATTGTGCCTGCAGTCCGTGTGTTGGGAGCACTGCAGTGGGAGGTGGAGAGGAAGGTCGCCAGGTCCTTACAAGACGGGGCTGTACCAGTCGGGTGCCCAAAGGACAGACTATTCGTGTCTCAGGAACACAAATCAGAGGTCCTACAATGGGGACACGCCTCGAAGGTTGCCTGCCACCCAGGGGTCTCACGGACACAGTTCCTCATCTCCCAGAAGTTCTGGTGGCCTGGGATGAAAGACGAGATCCGAGAATTTGTTCTTGCTTGCTCAGTGTGTGCCCGTAACAAGGCATCCCATTGTGCCCCCTCTGGTTTCCTGCGCCCACTACCGATTCCGTCCCGTCCATGGTCCCACATTGCCTTGGATTTTGTCTCTGGTCTTCCTGTCTCCCGGGGAAAGACCGTGGTGCTGACTGTTGTCGACAGGTTCTCAAAGATGGCACACTTCATACCTCTGCCCAAGCTGCCTACCGCTCTAGAGACTGCAAATATACTCGTCAGGCATGTCTTCCGCATCCATGGCATTCCATCGGACCTGGTGTCTGACAGGGGGCCGCAGTTCGTGTCGCGCGTATGGAAAGCTTTTTGCAAAGCCATGGGTGCTACAGCAAGCTTGTCATCAGGGTACCACCCTCAGACGAACGGCCAGACTGAGCGGGCAAACCAAGATCTGGCAGCTGCTCTTCGGTGCGTCTGCCACCAGCACCCGTCTTCCTGGTCCTACCATATCCCTTGGGTGGAATATGCACACAATACGCTCATCAGCACGGCCACAGGTATGTCGCCTTTTAAGACTGCATATGGCTACCAGCCTCCTGTGTTCCCTACTCAGGAGTCGAATGTCTCCATTCCGTCGGTGCAACAACACCTGAGACGAGCCCATAGAGTCTGGCGAGACGCTCGTGCGGCACTTTCGAGAACGGCAGTGCGCAACCAGCAGTTGGCTGATCGCTTCCGGAGACCGGCCCCTCAGTACCAGCCGGGCCAGAAGGTTTGGCTCTCGACTAAGGACTTGAACGTTGCTGGGGTCGCCAAGAAGCTGGGTCCCCGTTTCATTGGACCGTATGAGGTGGAAAAGGTGGTCAACCCGGTGGCCGTGAGGCTAACGCTCCCTCCGTCCCTCAAGATCCATCCGGTCTTCCACGTCTCCCTGCTGAAGCCTGTCTCCTCCAGCCCACTATGTCCCCCAGAATCGCCTCCTCCGCCTCCACGTCTGATCGACGGTGACCCGGTCTACACAGTGAGGTCCATTTTAGACTCCAGGAGAAGGGGCAGGGGGGTTCAATATCTGGTCGACTGGGAGGGCTACGGTCCTGAGGAACGGCAATGGGTCCCCCGCTCCTGGATCCTGGATCCCTCGGTCATCCACGACTTTCATGCGCGCTGTCCCGGGAAACCAGGTGGGTCGCCAGGGGGCGCCCGTTGAGGGGGGGGGTACTGTCACGTTCCGCCGCTGGTCAGAATTTGTTTTGTTGCAGAGCCGGCTGTGGGGGCGTGCCGGCGTCGCACCTGCAGCTAATCCCTGCTCATCAGCGATAGTATATAAACGCAGGCCATCCAAGAGAAGAACGCCGAGATATTTTCTTGCTGGTCGCCATCCACATATACTGCTTTCGAGTCGCGTTGTATTTGCTCTCTGGTTCGTCTGACGTCTTAGTTCTGTGATCCTCTACCTTGTGCAGGTATTGAGTGTATTTTTGTTTGTCTTTTGGCGCTCTGCCCTCCGCTCAGTTTTCGCGTTTTTTTGATCCCCGTCGACCTATTTTGTCACGGACCCCTTTTGTTATTCCCTTGTTACCGCGTTCACGTGTTTTTTAATTTTGTGATTAATAAATCCCCGAACGCATCCTCTTTGTTGTCTGTTTTGGGTCCAGTCGTTTCTCCGCATTCGCGGATCCTTAACACGCTTGAGTCGGGAATCTCACGAGATAACTTGTTTTGCACCATAGTATTGTTTTATTACACGCCTGGGTCCCATAGTTACACGCCTGGATCCCATAGCTAGAAGGGAATCTCAAGAGATAACTTGTTTTGCACCCATAATATTTACCATTTGTTGCATCTGTTGCAGCACATCTCATTTGTCCCATGTGAAAAGCCCTTTTTCAAGGGGGCTGAACCAAAAGTAGCTTTAATGTTTGTCATTGGGCAGGGCCGCGCCGCTCGGAGACGGAGGTTGGCCTCTTCGCATCCGCGGGGCAAGTCCCTAAAAGAACCGGACATTTCCGGGCGACCTGTGAAGTCCGCCAGCGGGTCACGTACAGATCGCCTGGCTTTGTTCCTTCGCCGCCTTACCGGAGTGTGTTTGCTCCCCGCTCATTTGTCACGGTAAGCGATTTTCATTGCTAAGGGACATTTCGTTTTGCTGTAACGGTAACGCAGGGATTCTGGGGTTGCAAACTCAAATCTAGCGTCATCGTTGACATTTGTTGATACTTGTTTGCTTGCTCTTGTGGGATTGTAATCAATAAATCACATTTATTCTGTATTTTCTAATCAATAAACGTTGTCTATTTTGCAAAAGTGTGCCTGTTACTGATTCACCGCAAACCTGGAAATTTCGGAAAACAGCATGGGCATAAAATTTGTTTAACCTGGCATTAAAAAGCATTAAATAAGATTTTCTGATACCTGTAGAAACCCTGTTATAGTTTACGAATGATCTAATTACTACACTGACTCTGAGTAATAGTAAAGTGAAAGTTTAAAAAGAAAAATAATGCATGTCATTGACTGACTTTGAAGTTTACCATCACAACAACTTCATGCAAAAGCCCAATGGATCACCACACCAGGGGCTGGTGACATATGCATATTTCATTAATTCTTTTGTATTTAAACGTGCACAATCAAAGAGATTTGTTCTCTACGGGCAACAAGGGTATCTTTGTCTATGTTCAGGGACCGGCGAAACCTCATAAACAAATGGAAGAAAGCCGCCAAATATGAACTTAGGTTTTTATGTACAACCAATTTTATTAATAAACAACACAACGGAGAATACGTGATTGTGACGCCTGCTGTGATCAGAGACGAGAAAGTTCAGATTCCTACTTTCAGTCTTTGATTTTGGCTTTCAAGTTTTCTGGAATGCTGCTCTTAAATAAGTACTTCTATGTAATATTCATTAGAAACCGAGAATAAAGTAAGTAAATAAAATGGAGTTTGCTGTCCAACAGCTTAGAATAAACATCGGCCCGGCTTTCACACGCTGGCGTGACGGTTAGCCACACTAAGCTACTCGGTTGCTAACCGTCATATGCTATTGTTTAGCCACAACTCGATTTATTACCTTATTACTTGTTGTATGTTGTTTAATCCATCTGCAGTCGACCATCATGATTTTATGACACTCTGTGGGTGTGCGTTGGTCCTCATGGGAAATGCAGTCTTCCTTAAAGCAAAACACTAATGCAACGTTATCGTGAAAGGTACACATTTTTAATTCCTCCAATAATGAAATAATATTTTTGAAAAAAAAAAAACTGTGCTGATGGTGGCTCAGTGTTCTCAGATGAACAACAGGTTGAGTAAGGAAGTTTTGATATCAAGGTTGAAGGGAGAGGCAAAGACTGACTGAGTCACAGCCAGAAAGTGTTGATGACAGTGTTGATTTCTAATCACCCCCACCCCCATTTAAAGTCTGTCACAGTCAGTGTTGTTAATAACAGCGTTAGAATATAACGGCGTTACTAACTGCGCTATTTTTTCAGTAATAAGTAATCTAATTAATTACTTTTCTCATCTTGGCAACGACGTTGCCGTTACTGAGGCAGGAAAGGCGTGCGTTACTATGCGTAACTAAGTTGGTTGAATAAAAAAAGTCTGAGAGAGACGGACTCACGGAGACGAGAGAGCAGAGCAGGAGTGGGGAAGACGCCGTTGCAAACGCGATGCTAAGTGGCTCCAATAATACCTGACTGTAGCCATAGCCTACCAACTACGCCCACATGATACGGTAGATATCACATATTATAGAACTAGATGCAAATGACAGACATGGCTGCATTGGCAACATGTTTTAAGGACTACATGCGTTAGTAAACAGCCGCCATCTTAAAGCAGTAGACCTCTCAGGAAGGCTCTGATGTAGAGATCCTTCCTAGCGAACCGAAGTAATTTATTTATTTATTTTTTTTAAAATCTAAAATGCTCCTAAATCGGCAAAACTTGACTTGAATCTATCTTTAAACGATGAAACAGTTTTAAAACTTACACATGTTGAAAGTAGACAGAAGGGAACTAATGCAATAACGGGAGCAATTTTAACAACTTTAACGGTTGATTCACTTTCAATGACTTCCACACATAGCATAGTGTAAAGCCCACTATTGTCCCTAAAACCCTTTAAACTTCACATTGTGTGACCTGTTTTTTTTTTTTTTTTTTTTTAAACATGAAAATTATCACTAGTTACTTTGCCAAGTAACTAATTACGCTTACATTCAGGTAACTGAGTTACTAACGCAATTACTTTTTGGGAGAAGTAATTTGTAACTGTAATTAATTACTTTTTTAAAAGTAAAATTAACAACACTGGTCACAGTCACAGCCAATTATACTTTAACGCTGGATCAAGTGGAAGTTATGTTGTTGTAAGGTGTTTTCAATTTTTGTTCATGTGCCCCTTTTGATTTATGAGCACCTGCCCCTTCATCGGCCTTTGCAAGACCCTGTGTTTTATACTATACAGAAACAGAAAGTTAGTTTACGTAGCTGGGGATAGGACCGCCAGGCTGCCTCCCAAATTACTGAACACCCGACCCCTTTGGCCTCTCCCACAGGTGGTGATCCCAAACGAAGGTGGACCCACGCTGCCTTTTCGGGCTGTGCCCAATGGATACGGGCCTGGCCACCAGACGCACACCAGCTCTACACCCTCGACAGGGTCCTCGAGGGTGCATATTTTTCCTGGTCGGAGGTTGGAAAGGTCCGATTTCCCACCTTCCTTGAATGCAGCCGCAGGACACCACAACGAAGCCAGCCATTGGTTGAAAACAGCCACGTGATATGACGTATGCGGAAGTAAGTCAAGTCAGAGCGTGTCCATTTGTTTACATTCGACAGCATAATGTCTGCTCCTCGACGAGGATTCCCTTCACAGTTGCCTGTAGGGTTTTAAATAAAGTATTCTTGTACATTTCACATATACACACATACGTATACATCGTTAAAACTGCTTGCTGGGTTGACCTCCCGACTGATATTAGGAATAGCAACCTTCGACGAAACATGCTAATGCTAAATAGCACGACAGCAGCGTGTAAGTATTACTCCCGATAATTCTTGCAGGTATATATCGTTTTCAAAAGAAAGTTTTGATGTTATGTGTTTGAATTTATATTGGACATTAGTTTAAAACTAGCAAAAATGAAATTGGTCACTTGGTACAATAAAATACGTGAGAATTGAACAATCCGTTGTTGGCTGCCACTCGTTCCTAATTTGTTTTGGTTGTTTGTGTTTTTTTAAAGCTCACAGATGAAGTGGTCCTCGGGGATTTGGACGATGTCAAGGGATGAACCAGGTGCTGGTGAATCATGGCATTGTCTGAGATTGACTGGGATCAGGATGTACCCCTACCAAGGCTTGGTCGAATCCAGGCCAAGGTGACTGTTGGTCTGGTGGCACTTCTCTGCTTCATTAATAGTTACGATGGGGAGTTTGTGTTTGACGATTCCGAGGCGATCATTAATAACAAGGTACAGTATTTAACCTCTGCACTTCTTTGATTACCTACAAAGATAGTAATTTTATGTACATAACATTTCAAATTTGGAATAATGGAAATAGAATTAAAATGTATACAAGGGTGTAGGTTTGGTCTCAACATTGGTAGGGACGATATTACAGCATAACATGCATATACACTTTTTGCTGGGGCAGAGACATTAACAAGTCCAAATTGGGTAAACTGGGATCATGGCTACATTTCTAACTAATATGAAACTAATAATTGAAACGCTAAGCCAGGGGTGCTCATTACGTCAACCATAATCGACCCCCCCCCCCCAAAAAAAGAAACATTTTTAATGTACATTGTGAATTATGATTATGTTGTGTGTATGTTTTGTTGTGTGAGCAACATATGAGGTTATGCAGCACCCGTCTCTCTGTAAGCAGCTTCTTGCTAACATTTTTTCTTGTTTTATAATTTCCAGCAGAGTTCACTACATTTCTCACAGTTTAATTAACGTTAACAGTAAAAAACACGAACAGAAGGGCACTTCTCTCTAAGCAGCTTCCTACTCAAGTATGGCAGGTTAGCAAGTTTACACAGTTTAATGTTATTCTAACTGTGATGCAGGTCGGACTTTCAGTAGCAAAATTAGTAGTGTGTTTCCCACCTCCACAACATTGGTGTCTTTTTAAATTACTTACAGCGGCTGCTAGAGGAGTTCCAAAAAATCGAGTATTACATGGATCGCGATTCGACACGTGACGATTTGATAACGATTCATAAAGGTTCAAAAACGATGTTTTTCCCTCATAACTTTCTGGCAGCCGCTCGTAGCAGAACGAAATTCAAGACATGTCCGCCGCTGGTCACTGTTATGATGGATGCTGCCGGTTACTGAGAGAGATTTACTCCTTTTTAAAAGACTGGAAAATAAATTTGTGTATTAGACAGACTGGAACAGAAGCGCGACCCGGTGGTCGTGTTTTTGTGCGCAAGTTATTTTTTTGGAGCAAGAGTGGAAGAGAGATGTCCAGCAGTAGTTTTAAGGCATTTAAATTGAAAAATGTCCTGAGTGTGTTGCTTAGACCCGTGTGCATCTAAAAGAGGTGAGTACACCCTCTTGTACTGTTGAGCCTTTATTGTTGTTGTTTTTGACACGTTAATAGTTAACGCCGAGCGCTAAGCTAATGATCTAATTCGCTAACATGTATTTCATATGCAGAACGTGTAAAACCACGATTAAGTACAGCGGTAACACATGCATAATAGTAAAGAATTCTGTGAAAACAAAGTATATTGGTTAAAAGAAGTCTTATTTCTAAGGACACTTTGTTTCCAGAAAATGTGGAATTCATTCCCCCTCTGTAAATTTTATTGTATTGTTGAGAGAAATAAGGACTCCCTTTAAAATGACGATTGCAATGCAATGTTTTTGCACTTTCTTGTAATAAATAAATAAAAAAGCAGCTTAAGAGCAGCTTTTTGGTGTATGGGCACGCTTCCATAGTTCCTGTTGAATCATTAGGATATTTTGAATAAATATTGGACATAAATTTGTTTGGCTATTGTGTTAAGTAGTAATGTACGATGCATCGATAATCGTGATAATCGCGATAACCGCGATTATTGCCAATACCGAGATCATCGTTCAATAATCGGATCGTAGCCCCATGAATCGTAATCGAATCGTGCAGTGCCTAAGATGGCACACCCCTAGTGGCTGCTGCTGGCCGAAAAAACTAACTTCTAATATCCCCCCCGTGTTCGAAGGGGGTGGAGGAGGCGGCAGTTGTCAACATGTTATATGTGTGAGCAAGTCAAATCCTCAGCATATCAAACATGCGTTTGAGGGGAGGGGGAGGGGGGAAGGGACCTGCGCATTCAGCAAGTGAAAAAGGGGTAAATGTCAGTTTGAACTAGAGCTGAAATGAGTACTCGAGCAACTCGAGTTTAAAAACTGATCCGAGTAATTTTATTCACCTCGAGTAATCGTTTATTTTGACAGCTCTAAGCATCACGTTTTGCTCGGACTACTTTTAATGCGGGACAACACGCTGTCACGTGCAGAGAGGAAGAAGGAAAAAAAAAAACTTACTGCAGCCGACAGCCGCCACAAACGACGCCGACGTTGCTAAATACTAGCCCGCACGATGCTACGTTGGTACAGGTAGCGTCTGATGCGTCTCATAGAGATCACATGTATGTTGAACTAGATGCGAAATGACAGACTCGGCCGCGTCTGTGCAGCGTTAGTAAACAGCCGCCATCTTAAAGCAGTAGAGGGCTAAGCACTAATAAAGAGCGCTAAGCGCTAATAAATAAGATTAACATTACTGTCGCTACTAGCTCACGTAACGTTAGCCGTGCGGAGGGCTAGGTTTCAATTAATTATGACCACTGTCGATGCGTGGCCAACGTGTCTTACATACAGGCTTTAACATAACATAGCATTGTGGAGTGATGAGGGTGTAAAATAAAAACTTAATCATGCTAACTATCAATTTTAGCTCAGTAGGCATTGCTGGATAAAACACCAAGTAGTACTGGTCCCTAATGTGCTCCAATACAGCCTGTATCATACATTTATTTTGAACAGTGCAAAAACTCAAAATCCTATCAGGACTTACAGTTTAGACTAACTTAAAACTTAACTAGAACTTAAAAATGGCTTGACACAAAGAGAAATTCAATTGAAACACGTGGGAAAAAATCCTAACTTTTAAGTGATGTGTGTTATCAAGCGTAACGGCATTTTTAGGTAAGATATATATATATATATATATATATTTTTTTTTTAATAAGATCTAAAAGTTTTTTGAGTGAAAGCAGTGAATTAGTCTTTTTTTTTTTTTTAAAAATTCTAGTTACATCTGAGATGCAATTGTTGGCTGTTTTCAAACAATATACATCGAAAATAAAGACATCGATTGACTGAAAATGGTTCAAGATTAGATGAAATGTCTTGTTTTCTCATGTATATTTATAATTGCTCTTCACCTAAAAATATATTTGTTTTATCCGATTACTCGATTAATCGATAGAATTTTCAGTCGATTACTCGATTACTAGACTATTCGATAGCTGCAGCCCTAGTTTGAACATAATAATTCACTTAACAATGGTAGGGTCAATTATATCCATACAACATATGGGAAGACTAGAATCTAAATTACTTGTATAGCTGAACTCATTTCATGAAGCATATAAGGTTGCTTAAAGGTTGGTGTGGACAATTTGAGCATCCTGAAAAGTTGGTAGCGTTATGTCCCTACTGTCCCTATGCAAACCAATGCCCTTGTACAACCCCTGGCAAAAAGTATAGAATCACCAGTCTCGGACGAGCACTCACTCAGACACATTAGAACAAACTCAGATAAAAAGCTTGGGACTAATAATGGATTAGTTCAAAAGTGCAACTCTTTAGCATTCAGAAACACTAAAAGAAATGAATAAAAACATTGTGGTGGTCATTAAATGTTACTTTTATCGAGCAAGTGCCGGATAATATATATGGAATCAATCGATTCTGAGGAAAAAAATATGAAATGATGAGAAACAAACAAAGAAATAACAATCAAAACACATCTCTAGTATTTAGTAGCCCCACCTCTGGCTTTTATGACAGCTTGCAGTCTCTGAGGCATGGACTTGACGAGGACTCTTCATCAATTTCATCTCTTTGATTGCAGTTGCCAGATCATCCTTGCAGAATGGACCAATTTTTTTCAATTGTCAATACAAATGTCAATACAAATGACAAATGCAGTACATGGATGAACTAAAAGTAAATATGGATGTTTTGTGTATGTGTAACAGGACTTGAAGCCAGCAACACCCTTGACCAATATTTGGAGCAATGACTTCTGGGGAAGCAACCTGAGTAGTAATTCCAGTCACAAATCCTACAGACCGCTCACTGTCTTTACTTTTAGGTTTGTACCAACCTCTGGGTACCTCACGATACGATATGATTTACTATAGAAGGCTCATGATAACATTGATCTCAGCACAATAATCCATACATGGCCAGGAAATCATTATTTGCAAATTAACTACCGTATTGGGCCGAAAAAAAGCCTGTGTTTTTTGCATTGAAATAAGTCTGGAAAAAGTGGGGGTCGTCTTATATTCCCGGTCTAGACATTATACCCATTCATGTCGCTAGATTGCGCCAGATATCATTGAAACGATGTTCTGTCATGACAGATCTCAGCTACTCTCAAGTTGAACCAGTTTGCATTATTTTATTGCAATGTTTTTCCTTATTCAGATTTGTTTCAAGACTACAATTACAGTTAGACTTCACTTTGATGGTTAATGCAGTTATTGCAATTTTGTTGTTTTATCACAATAGATTGGTTTATTTTAGGGCTGTCAAAATTATCGCGTTAACGGGCGGTAATTATTTCTTTTAATTAATCACATTAAAATATTTGACGCAATTAACGCTCATGCCCCGCTCAAACAGATTAAAATGACAGCAGTGTCATTTCTACTTGTTGTGTTCTTTTGTGTTTTGTCGCCCTCTGCTGGCGCTTGGGTGCGACTGATTTTATGGGTTTCAGCCTGACACAACAGTTTCAGCCTGTTTCACAATGAACATTGTGTAATTATTGACATCAACAATGGCGAGCTAATAGTTTATTTTTTGAGTGAAAATTTTACAAATTTTATTAAAACGAAAACATTAAGAGGGGTTTTAATATAAAATTTCTGTACCTTGTGCTAACATTTATCTTTTAAGAACTACAAGTCTTTCTATCCATGGATCGCTTTAACAGAATGTTAATGTTAATGCCGTTTTGCTGATTTATTGTTATAATAAACAAAAACAGTACCCTAATTTTCGGACTACAAGCCGTTACTTTTTCGCCTCATTTTGAATCCTGCGGCTTATAGTCCAGTGCGGCTTGTTTGATGATTTATTTGGGTTAATAGGTAACACTTTATTTGACAGCGGCATCATAAGACTGTCATAAGAAAGTCATAATTTTGACATGACACTATCATGGGCATTACTGAATGCTTATGACAGATGTCAATATGTGTCATGTGGCATATTATGTCACGAAGTCCATTTATGTCCAGCTCAGATCTTTTACGTCCATTCAAAAGTGAGATAATTTGCTGGATAACACTAACCGACATCTATTATAAGCATTCAATAATGCTTATGACAGTGTCATGTAATAATTATGACAGTATTATGGAACCACTATCCAAGAAAACGTTACCAAATAGAATAGCTAGCAATTAATGAAACAACTGGAACTTTAACTGAAGAAATAATTAGCACAGAACATGAATTTTGATTGTTATTTACATCTTTAGTGCCGCAATGCATGCTAGGAGGAATGTTGGATGACAACAGTGTTGACAGCAGGTGGCAGCAGAGGTTGACGGTCTCCCCTAAGGGAGCAGTGATGGCCAAATGAAGATTTTTGAAACAATAAGGCTTTGCAGTCAATTGGTTCAAAGCTTCATGGTGGTTCATTTGGTTTCCTCACAGTCTTATAATGCCTTTGTCAAATGAAGTGTTACCAGCTAATATCTTTTGGTGTAAACATCTCATAATACAATGAGGACAACTGCGGCTTATAGTCCAGTGCGGCTTATCTATGAACAAATGCCGTTTTCATGTCAAATTTGGTGGCTGGCGGCTTATAGTCAGGTGCGCCTTATAGTCCAGAAGTTACGGTACTTATGTACAGTATGTTGAATGTAGGGCTGCAGCTATCGAATACTTTAGTAATCGACTGAAAATTCTGTCGATTAATCGAGTAATCGGATAAAACAAATACATTTTTAGGTGAAGAGCAATTATAAATATACATGAGAAAACAGACATTTCATCTAATCTTGAACCATTTTCAGTAAATTAATGTCTTTATTTTCTATGTAGATTGTTGAAAACAGCCAACAATTGCATCTCAGATGTAAATAGAATAAAAAAAGACTAAATCACTGCTTTCACTCAAAAAAACCTTTTAGATCTTATTAAAAAATATATATATTCTTACCTAAAAATGCCGTTACGCTTGATAACACACATCACTTAAAAGTTAGGATTTTTCTCCCACGTGTTTCAATTGAATCTCTATTTGTGTCAAGCCATTTTTAAGTTCTAGTTAAGTTTTAAGTTAGTTTTAAACTGTAAGTCCTGATAGGATTTTGAGTTTTTGCAGTGTTCAAAATAAATGTATGATACAGGCTGTATTGGAGCACATTTGGGACCAGTGCTACTTGGTGTTTTATCCAGCAATGACGACTGAGCTAAAATTGATAGTTAGCATTATTAAGTTTTTATTTTACACCCTCATCACTCCACAATGCTATGTTATGTTAAACCCGGTATGTAAGACGTTAGCCACGCATCGACAGTGGTCATAATTACCACTAACCTAAACTAAACCTAGCCCTCCACAGGGCTAACGTCACGTTAATCTTATTTATTAGCGCTTAGCGCTCTTTATTAGCGCTTACTAATCTACTACTACTACTCTACTGCTTTAAGATGGCGGTTGTTTACTAACGCCGCTGATTCTGTCATTTCGCATCTAGTTCAACATACATGTGATCTCTATGAGATGCATCAGACGCTACCGGCTACCAACGTAGCATCGTGCGGGCTAGTATTTAGCAAAGTCGGCGTCGTGTGTAGTGGCTGTCGGCTGCAGTGTTTTTTTTTGTTTTTTTTTTCTTCCTCTACGCACGTGATATCAGCGCGTTGTCCCGCATTAAAAGTAGTCCGAGCAAAACGCGATGCTTAGAGCTGTCAAAATAAACGATTACTCGAGGTGAATAAAATTACTCGGATCAGTTTTCAAACTCGAGTTGCTCGAGTATTCGTTTCAGCTCTAGTTGAATGTATATATATGTCTTGTGTCTTATCTTTCCATTCCAACAGAAGTTTACAGAAAAATATGGCATATTTTATAGATTGTTTGAATGGCGATTAATTACGATTAATTTTTAAGCTGTGATTAACTCGATTAAAAATTTTAATCGTTTGACAGCCCTAGTTTATTTACATTTCAAAAACCAGAAACCATTCATTTACGAACGTGATTGCACTTTAGTTTACATATTAAATGTTCAGATATTAAGATTTGAATGAGGCAAAATAACATGCTTTTTCTCTCAAATATATTGTTATAATCATTTGTTTCAGATGTACTGTAATTATTTTCTGTACAAAAAATAATTTGGTGTTCAAAAAGTCTTTTTTCAAACTTGAGTCTTGATAAAGAGGGGGTCGTCTTATGATCAGGGCCGTCTTATATCCGGGCCAATACAGTAATAAACAGAAAAACAAGATCTTTTCATCCTCCCCCTTTATTCAAAAAAAAAAAAAAAATCCTTTGTAGGTTGAACTACATGCTGGCAGGCGGCCTTCATCCTGTTGGCTTCCACGTGCTCAACATCGCCCTCCACGCCATCATTTCCGCTATGATGATAGACGTCTTCGCCCTGCTGATTGGCGGACTGGCTTACGACAAGAGTGCTCGCGTACTAAACCGTGCTCCTAAGACTTCCTTGCTGGCTGCGCTTTTCTTCGCTGCACACCCCGTCCACACAGAAAGCGTAAGTC
The DNA here is from genome assembly GCF_030265065.1 of Corythoichthys intestinalis. Taxonomy (NCBI): domain Eukaryota; kingdom Metazoa; phylum Chordata; class Actinopteri; order Syngnathiformes; family Syngnathidae; genus Corythoichthys; species Corythoichthys intestinalis. The sequence goes on from NC_080406.1 coordinate 3,746,360, forward strand.
ACTCATTTTCAGGTTTTTTGTATTTTTCCTAAATTGCTGCCTTGAGCCTATCCCAGCAGCTGGGACAGGCTCAAGCACCCCCTCAGCTCAGGGTTAAAGATGAATTTCTAATAGGGTTGTTCCGATAATGTTTTTTTGCTCCCAATCCGATCCTAATCGTTTTAGTTTGAGTATCTGCTGATCCCGATATTTCCCGATCCGATCGCTTTTTTTTTTGCTCCCGATTCAATTCCACTCATTCCCGATAATTTTTCCCGATCATATACATTTTGGCAATGCATTAAGAAAAAAATGAATAAAACTCGGACGAATATATACATTCAGCATACAGTACATAAGGACTGTATTTGTTTATTATGACAATAAATCCTCAAGATGGCATTTACATTATTAACATTCTTTCTGTGAGAGGGATCCACGGATAGAAAGACTTGTAATTCTTAAAAGATAAATGTGACTTTGTACATTGTGACTAAATATTGCCATCTAGTGTATTTATTGAGCTTTCAGTAAATTATACTGTAGCCATTTAACTGTTCTGCCCAAATGCATGATGCAACCATGACTGTGCGTAGTGACACCAATTGATATATCTTCTCTGCATTGAGAAATAACATATGGTGTTAAGAAAAAGATCAACTACTACCTTTCTTCTCCACATTGCTTCCCACGATATTTTTAATTGTTGAGAGGGGGATTTTAAGGCTTTAGCCAATTAAATAAAGGCTCCAAATTCTGCCAAAATTCACTCTACTCATTTTATGCTGCCTCTCAGCTCTATATATAGGTAAAACGGCGCCATTACAGATTGAACGTGACAATGCGTGAGTGGGTTGTGCAGCCCTTGCGTTAATTGCGTTAAATATTTTAACGTGATAAAAAAAAAAAAAAAAAAAAAAAAAATTACCGCCCTTAACGGGATAAATTTGATAACCCTACTTTAAGCCTAAACTAAAGACTCTGGATGAGTGTAACATATTATGTCTGTAACGTTAAATACAATTAGAAAACGATTTAATTAAAAAAAATATATTTAAAAAAAAGGCATGTCCGATATTTTTTCACCGATTCCGATACTTTGAAAATGACATGATCGGACCCGATTGATCGGTTAATCGAGGAAATTCAACCTCAAGAAAGGGTCTCGTCTTCACAAGAAGCTTTAGTTCAGCCTACATTCTTTTGCCCCTCTCGGCTTTAACACTAGATGGCGCTAGTTGCTTAAACAGTGATTAGCTCCATTAGCTCAGAGATCAAAACCTGACAACATGTTTAAATGCAGGAAACGGTAGAATGCAATGCAATGACATGAACTGAACTGAGTTATCTTGGTTGTGATTTCATCAACTACTTTGTTGTGCAAAGTTTGTTTCAGTCGTGTAAATATGAATACATGTAGTTTACAATAATATTTATTACTCTGTTGATGGTATCCCATAACTCATTTACTGCCATTGAGGATCATAATAGGGATGTCCAGATCACATATTTTTGCATCCGAGTCACCTGATTTTGAGAATTTGCCGATACCGAGTCCCGATCCGATACTGTTTTTTGGTGTTTATTTGAACAAAAGTTCCAAACATGTTAACAGGTTGTCACTGACCGGGCTACGCTGGCGACGTAAACCGAAATTCCGCGTAAATCAGAATGAATCCTATAAGTACCCCAAAATAATTATTCAAAAAGTCCAGATGTATTGTATTTTGTTTAATGATGGAGGATGCACTGCCCTCTGTGGCAGCATTGCGTCTGACTGGACTGTCACCTTGTATGACTGACGAGCAGACGCTGACGTCTGACATGGATAAAGGATTGCTGCGCTCTGGTTTGGCCCACATAAGGCAGTAAGTTGTTTCAGCTAATATATGTTTGTGTATGCATTTGTAATTAAGTTTACAGCTACAGTTTGTGGAGTCATGTGTGAGCGATTTGCTATGAGAATTGTAAATACGTTAGCATTCATAGCATTTAAGATAGCGGACTTTTGTTAGGCAAATCTAATCTAATCTAATCTAATCAAATCTAATCTACTTGTGTCAAGGGTTTTATTGTTAAAATGCGTGTCATTTTGAACATAAGCGTACGTATGTTTGTCAAAGCTTTACAAATTGTCAAAAGTGAAGAATGTAAAAAGCTTCAAAAAGCACAATTGCCTTGTCAGATATCCGTCAAGCTGAACAATTTCACATTTAGTGAGGACGGAACACCTCATATTAAAAAAGTAAAGAAAAACATAAGGTACTGTGAGGTACAATAATTTACTGTTTAGCCGTCTTAAAAAACAACAACAACAAAAACGACAGGAGACAAAATGGTGGACGAGACTCCGGCGTTGTAAAGTCAAAAATCACGTTTTTTTTTCTATCATCTCTCATATTTTTCTTTCTGTCGTTCTTTCTTTCTCACTCGCTTTCTTCCTTCCTTTACTTCCTACCCTCCTTTCTTCATTCTTTTTCTTTCTCGCTTTCTTATTCTCGCTCTTTCTCGCCTTTTTTTCTCTCTTGCTCGCTTTCTTCCTTCCTTCCTCTTTTTCTTTCTCTTTCACTCGCTTCCTTCCTTTCTCTTTCTATCTCTCTTTCTCTCTTGCTCTCTTCCTTTCTCTCTTTCTCGCTTTCACTCTTGCGTTCTCTTTCGCTTCCTTTCTTTCTCTCTTTTTCTGTTTTCTCTCTCGCCCTCTTCCTTTATCTCTTTCTGTCTTTATTTCTTTCTCGCATTCGCTCGCTCTCTTTCTCTCAGTCTTTCTTTCTCTCACTCTTTTCGCTCTCTCCTTCTCTCTCGTTCTTTTCCTTTCTCTTTCCACCTTTCTCTCTCGCTCTGTTTCTCTCGCTCTTTCTCTCCTCGCTCTTTCTTTGTTGCGTTCTGTCTCTCGCTTCCTTCGTTTTTCTTTTCTTTTTCTCTCTCGCTCTTTTTCTCTCGCACTTTCTCACTCTCACTTCTATCTCGCTCCCCCTCTTTCGTTTTCTTTCTCTCGCTCTTTCTTTGTTGCATTGTCTCTCTCGCTTCCTTTCTCGTTCTCATTTGTTCTTTTTTTCTCTTGCTTGCTTCCTTTCTCTTTTATTTTCTTGCCTTCTCTCGCTCTTTTATCATCTTTTCTCTCTCGCTCTTTCTCACAATTTCTCACTCTCTGCTATCTCTCTCTCCCACTTTCTTTCTCTCGCTCTTTGTTGCATTGTCCCGCTCTCTCTTGCTTCCTTTCTTTTGTTTTTCTCATTTTTTCTTTTTCTCTCACTTGCTTTCTTTTTTATTTTTCTCGCATTCTCTTGCTCTTTCTTTTCTCTTGCACTTTCTTTCTCCCTCTTTTTCACTTACTCTCCCCCCTAATTTCTCTTTCTTTCTTTCTTTCTTTCTTTCTTTCTTTCTTTCTTTCTTTCTTTCTTTCTTTCTTTCTTTCTTTCTTTCTTTCTTTCTTTTTCTCTTTCTCTTTCTTTTTCTTTCTTTCTTTTTCTTTCTTTCTCTTTCTCTTTCTTTCTCTGTCTTTCTTTCGCTCTTTCTTTCTCTCTTTCTTTCTCGTTTTCTCTTTTTTTCTTTTTCTCTCTTTCTCTTTATCTCTTTCTTTCAATCCTTTTCTCTTTCTCTTTCTTTCTCTTTTTTCTTTCTTTCTTTCTTTCCTTCTTTCTTTCTTTCCTTCCTTCTTTCTTTCTTCCTCGCTTTCTTTCTCACTTTCTTTCTCTTTCTTTCTTTCTTTCTTTTTTCTTTTTTCTTTTTCTTTTTCTTTTTTTTCTTTTTTCTTTTTTCTCTTCCTTTTTCTTTCTTTTTCTTTCTTTCTCGTTCTCTTTCTCGTGCTCTTTTTTTCTCTTTTTCTTTGTTTCTCTCTTTCTTTCTCTTTCTTTCTCTCTCTTCCTCTCTCTTGAAAAAAAAAAACAAAAACAAAAAAACATTTTTTTAACACAAACCTATAGTCACAGGATTTTGAATTCATTTTTCAGAGTTCCAAATCCTCTAACCCGCAAGATTAATTGGCCCCAATTAAGCCAGCACAGATTCCCCGCTTTGAACTCAATCCTGAAACGGTCACCTATGGAGACATTGTGCGGCGTTCCTTTTTTTATTTTTTTTTATTTTGGGGCTGCAAACTAACAAGACATCCGCCGCAACAGCTCCGCGGTGTCTGTATCATCGCGTGGTTTTCCGTACTAAACAGTGCAGTGGTTCCATGCCAAGAACAAACGGGCCGTCTCAGCTGGGAGCGTCAGGACAAAGTTGCATGCGGACACCGCCGACGCCTCGCTATAGGATGCTTATTGACCTGTCGCATACATGTGTACGCGTGTGTTTTTGCTGCGAAGCGTGGCTGGAAAGCGCCAGCTTCCTCTCCCGTTTTCTCTTTAATCATGCAGGGCAAGGACGGTGTGGTGGGCACACGGTTGGCTCGGGCCCGCGACAAGTATCAAAGCGGTCAACCCCAGGATGCTCACCATACCGTACCCACACACTACAGTATAGACTCCCGCATTAGTGTTAATGAGAGAGCCGTTCCTCCTTGTGAGTACTCCTCCAGTTGGAACTAAATACAAGAACATAAATAGAATTTGAAAAAACAAAACACAGTAGAACTTCATAGCACTTTTTGCCTTGCGTGCAATGCTGTCCTGATGATAAAGAGTGTATCAAGTTGATCAAGTTGAAGTTTGGGGACGCTACTCCTTCCACACGCTTATACCGATCGACTTCAACATATTCCAAAAATTCAGTTATTCAGTTTTTGCCAAAAATGGACACTTCTTCCAAACTAATTCATTTTTATGACCAAAAACAATCCCATTAATGTCCCACGGCACTTTCAATATTCCACCACAATTTCCCCATTTTTTTTTTACTAAGAACATAACACCCACAGAACAACTCCATTGACGCCCATGTACGTCTACGCCAATGACGTCCATGCACGTCCATTCCAATGACACCCATATACATCGATGCCATATTACAACAGTTTTTCCATAACTTCTGAAGTTGTTTCCTCATTTTCACAGAATGTTTTAGGGCTGCAGCTATTGATTATTTTAGTAGTTGATGAATCGATAAACTAGTTAGTTCGAATAATCGAGTAATCGGATAAGGAACTTAAAAAATTAAAATATCTGAGCTGAGCCTCAAACAGGATAAAATAAATAAATAAATGAGGATCTAAGTACAACAAAAGAACAATTGGCTAACTTACATAACAAAAGTCCGCTAGCTTAAATGCTATAAAATGCACACGTTTAAAAAAAAAAAAAAAAAAAAAAATTTTTTTTACGATGCTCTTAACAAATGGTTAAAACACATATTCCCACAAAAATAGACAACAAAAAAACAGCTAAATATATAAACAAAATTACCAATGCATTAAACATTAGCTTAAACAAAAACTTGTTGGTCTTAACAGGGAGCAGCTGGATTCAGCCATGTGAAATGAGTTATGTCTTATTCACTGTTGACACTGGAGGGCAGTGTATCCACCCAAATCAATAAAAGTAAATGCAAACACTTTCAAAACAAACCATTAGAACGCCACCCTAATTAAACGAATATTCGAATCAGCAAAATTTAATTAGAATCTTTTTCCTAATCGAATTAGTCGAGTTAATTGATTAACTGGTTAGTTCGAATAATAATCGGATAAGGAACATAAAAAATTAAAATACCTGAGCTCAGCCTCAAACAGTATAAAACAATCAATAAATGAGGCTCTAAGTACAGCAAAAGAACAATTGGCTAACTTACATAGCAAAAGTCTGCTAGCTTAAATGCTATAAAATGCCAACTTTTTTAAAAAAAATATATTTTTTTTACGATATTCTTAACAAATGGTTAAAACACATATCTCCCCCCCCCCCCCCCCCCCAAAAAAAAAAAACCAACAAACAGCTAAATATACCTATAAACAACATTACAAATGCATTAAACATTTGCTCAAACAAAAACTTCTTGGTCTTAACAGGGAGCAGCTGGATTCAGGCATGTGAAATCGGTTATGTCATATTCACTGTCAACACTGGAGGGCATTGTATCCACCCAAATCAATAAAACTAAATGCAAACATTTTTAAAACAACCCATTTTTTTTTTTTTTTTTTTTTTTTAAATCCCACCGGCCGAGATGAAAAAAATCTTTTTAAAACTAGGGTTGTCCCTGTTTTTCAGAGGATCATAATCGGGTAAAAAGGAATAGGTTTTTAATGAAGCCTCTCACTCTCCCTCCTGCTGCTTTTCTTGGTCACCCGTGCAGTTGGCGTTTGCTTGTTAAAATTATTGATGATTGACAGGCGTTGAAGCTTTGATCTTGCCAGAGAAGCTTGGTAGCGCTACCTTCAAAGATGCGCAATGTGTTAACAATCATTTAGCTTGTTAAACACTCGCGATATTGTGCTGTGGCAACTCATTGAGTGTGTGTGTAAGTGAGCGACGGTCCTGAGCAGTGTGAGTGGATTTGAGTGGACTCACACAATGAAGCATTTAATAAAGAGATTTTTCTACGTTATTCTTGTTTGAAAATAATTCACATTATGAAGGCGGCACGGTGGGACAGTAAAATGTTTAAAACTTATTAAAACTTCATTCAGTTTTTACGCCAATTTTTACACTTTTATTACAAATACATATCGCCTCCAAAAATCGGTTATCGGCCCCTCTAATGACTAATAATCTGTATCGGTTGATCTCAAGTATTGTGAGATACCCAAATGATGCACTATTTGCTGCATTGGGCTCGCATTAAAAGATGAGGCGTGTATAATCTCACCTCGCGGATATTTGAGTTTACCCAGTGTCAAGGTGCTTTTGAAGCAAACTTCACAGAGATAATGATATCCGTCTGGCATTTCCTCCACTCAAGGTAGCAGGCGTTGTGGGTCGGGCAGACCTGTTGTGTGCACTGTTCTTCCAGTTGTCCTTCCTCACATACTGCAAAGCCTTCAAAAGAGGTGAGTTTAGTTTAACCCGACCCACACATTCTATCTGACCAACCGCGTCATATTTATTTATTTATTTTGCTTTCTGTCCACAGTTGGGGATAATGGCGGCTTCTCTGTGTGGTGGATCATGGTTAGCCTCTCCTTATGCGCCACTGCCATGCTTTGTAAAGAACAAGGCATCACCGTCCTGGTATGGGCACCTCTTTGTGTTTCAATAAAGTTTGGAGCAGTTGTATAAAATACGCATATGAAAGCTATGCATTACGGGAATTAAGGACATTTACCAAAGCTAGCTTAAAATAGCTGATTTCTATGATGACTCGGTAATTTTTCAACAGTTTGAGCCTCCTTAATATTTTATTTACAATCAAATATCTAATGGATTAATGTCTAAAAACTAGGGCTGTCAAATGATTAAAATTTTTAATCGAGTTAATTACAGCTTAAAAATTAATTAATCGTAATTAATCGCAATTCAAACCATCTATAAAATATGCCATATTTTTCTGTAAATTATATATATATTCTATAAAATAATTTGTTGGAATGGAAAGATAAGACACAAGATGGATATATACATTCAACATACGGTACATAAGGACTGTAGAGGGCATTTCACTCTTCTGTCATTTAAATCTGTCTATGCTGTCCTCACTCCGAAGCGTCTACTTTTTCCAAAGCTAGACAGCTAGTGAACGACGCCTTAATAATCAGACTTCTTCCTTTTTCATCTGATTTATTAATAAAATGGCCTCAAACCACTGTCCTCTTTAGACCGTAGTGAAACTACAAAAAAAAGTACACAAGCATTGCATTAGCAACAACGTTAGCTTAGCACGCTATACAGGTTCACTAAACATAAACAAAAAGCGTCTCATACAAAAAATATAACATTTCGCTTACTAACATAATATGTACATTCTTTACAACAACCATACTTACGGACAAATCTTGTCCAAGAATCATATAAGCACAACATTACAATGGAGGCGTCAGCCATGTCGCAAAGCGACCACAAGAGTTCGCTGTTAGACAGCATTAAAAACCTTGCTGTAAAACTTACCAAAAGGCAGAATACTGTTGGAGCGGGACATGTGTGTTAATTGCGTCAAATATTTTAACGTGATTAATCAAAAAAATTAATTACCGCGCGTTAACGCGATAATTTTGACAGCCCTACTAAAAACATGTAATATTACTAGGGCTGTCAATTTTTTTTTTTTTAAAATTAATCAAGTTAAAATATTTAACGCATTTGCGGAACGACCCACTCACGATCTGCCGCAAACTGACTAAAATGGCGCCGTTTTGTGTATATTGAGAGCTAAGAGGCAGAGACAAGCGAGTGGAGTGGACGCAGGCTTTCATTGGGGCCACGCTACTTATTGGCTTAAGCTTTGGCATCTTTTTCACAACAATTATAACTCGGGTTGTTCCGATCATGTTTTTTTGCTCCCGATCCGATCCCGATCGTTTTAGTTTGAGTATCTGCCGATCCCGATATTTCCCGATCCGATTGCTTTTTTTTTTTTGCTCCCGATCCAATTCCAATCATTCCCGATAATTTTTCCCGATTATATACATTTTGGCAATGCATTAAGAAAAAAATGAATAAAACTCGGACGAATATATACATTCAACATACAGTACATAAGTACTGTATTTGTTTATTATGACAATAAATCCTCAAGATGGCATTTACATTATTAACATTCTTTCTGTGAGAGGGATCCAAGGATAGAAAGACTTGTAATTCTTATAGGATAAATGTGACTTTGTATATTGTGACAAAATATTGCCATCTAGTGTATTTGTTGAGCTTTCAGTAAAAGATACTGCAGCCATTTAACTTCTGCCCAAATGCATGATGGCTACCTTTCTTCCCCACATTGCCTCCCATGTTATTTTTAATTGCTGAGAGAGGTATTGTAAGGCTTTAGCCACATAAAAAATGGCTCCAAAGGCTGTCAAAATTCTCTCTACTCATTGTACGCTGCCTTTTAGTGCTATCTATAGGTAAAACGGCGTCTTTATAGATTGACCGCGACAATGCGTGAGTGGGTCGTGTAGCGCATGCGTTAATTATTTAACGTGATTAATTAAAAAAAAATTTTTTACCGCCGTTAACGCAATAAATTTGATAGCCCTACTTTAAGCCAAAACAACTCTGGATGAGTGTAAGACATTTTGTCTGTAACGTTAAATACAATTAGAAAACGATTTAATTAAAGAGTATATATATAACAAAAAGGCATGTCCGATATTTTTTTGCCGATTCCGATACTTTGAAAATGACGTGATCGGACTCGATCGATCGGGATGCCGATTGATTGGGACATCTCTAATTATAACTATTGTGGCGAGCAATGTGGGGAATTCAATTCAATTTTATTTGTATAGCCCTATTTCACAACAAGGTTGTCTCAAAGGGCTTTGCAGTGGCAATATGATACACAATCAGAAACGGCAGATGAATTAGATAAAGTTCAAGTCCTGGGCATCCCCATCTTTAGACCCTCCATGTCGGCAAGGAAAAACTCCAAAAACCTTTTGTGAAATGACAAACCTTGGGGAGAACCACAGTCAGGAGAGATCCACTCCCAGGACAAGACTGACAGGAGGTGATCTTTTTCTTAAAACCCTGTATTGAACAAAACGCAGAGAAGATATACCATTTGCAGCCACCACTGACAGTCATGGTTGCCCAACTACCCATCATGCATTTGGGCGGAACAGTTAAGTCGCTACAGCTGGGGGTCCCCAAACTATTTGTTCCGCCCCCCTGAACAAAAACAAAACAAAACATTTTTTTCTTCTTTTTTTCAATAGTGTTATTTATTTCCTGGCTTTTTTCTGTGAAGAACCCAGAGAGGGTTATTTGGTTATTATCTATTTAGTTAATAGTGTTATTATTATCATAAATCATATCATATCATATAATTTCATATCATATCATATCTATATCATATCATATCATATATCATATCATATCATATTATATATTAATATTATATTATATTATTGTTTTTATTTTATTTACTTTTGTTCCGTGAAGAATCCAGAAAGGGTTATTTCATTGTGGCTTTCTGAAAAACAATACATTTTTACATTTAGGCACTCCTGCAATCGTCACACTTTTTCTGTTACAAACTGACCCCAGCCCCTCATCAGAGAAGGGAAGGGTTATGTGGCCCTCACAGGAAAAAGTTTGGGGACCCCTGAGCTACAGTTTAATTTACTGAAAGTACAAGAAAAAGAATATTCCTATCTCTCAAAAAAATAAATGTTTACAAAAAGAAAAGCGCTCAATGCAAAGAGAACTGGCATTCCCAATCAAAATAGCTATGCCAAATAATACTCAGACTTTGGTCAAACTCTATTCAAACATTTCGTTTAGCTCAACAAATACAGTAGATGGCAAAATTTAGTCACAATATACAAACTATCAGCGGTCTCGTACCTTGTGAAGTCAACACTTAAATGTGCATCCTTTTCACAGAAAGAATGTTAACAATGTTAATGCCATCTCGTGGATTTATTGTTATAATAAACAAATACAGTACTTATGTACAGTACGTTGAATGTATATATCCGTCTTATCTTTCCATGCCAACAATAATTTACAAAAAAATATGGCATGTTTTAGAGATGGTTTGAATTGCGATTAATTACGATTGATTAATTATTAAGCTGTGATTAACTCGGTTAAAAATTGTAATCATTTGACAGCCCTAAATATTACAAATTATGTTAATGATCACCTATGATGGGGAAGTAAGCCTAAACATAAATTTACAATATTAAAACAGGTCAAATAGTCTTACACTGCTGGCCAAAAATATTGGCACCCCTACAATTGTGTCAGATTATGCTCAGTTTCTCCCAGAAGATGTTTGCAATTACAAATGCTTTGGTAGTAATACGGTGTATTGCAAAAGTGAGTATACCCATCGCATTTCTGCATATATTTAAGTATATCTTTTCATGGGACAACACTGACAAAATGACACTTTGACACAATGAAAAGTAGACTGTGTGCAGCTTATATAATAGAGTTAATTTATTTTCCCCTCAAAATAACTCAAAATATAGCCATTAACTCATTCACTCCCAGCCATTTTCACCGGAGCAAAGCCCTTCGCTCAAGCCGTTTTACTGGATTTTGACTGATTTTGCAAGGCCCACAGAAAATTCTGTTCTATTGCTACATAAACATGGAACCCACCAAAGGAAAGATTAGACTCTTCTTTCAGCAGGAAAAAAGTTAGTTCATATCTTTTTCCATTCTTTAGAAATCAGCATTAGAAAATAGATTAGTTTGAGCAATTTTCTAATTTCTGATGAAAAAGCAGAAAAAATTTAGCTTTTTCGTAAAAGCATACATTTCAAACAGAACTTTGACTTTCACACAGCTATTTTTCGCTTTTGTGACATCCCAAACATCTGAATAATGTTTTTGTTCTATAAAACAACATAAACAACAAGAAAAATAGAGCGTTTGATGCAAAGTAACAATTTATTTACACATAACTAAATGGAAAATGAATGAATGAATGAATAAACTTTTGAACTGTTGATCTATTTGCGCACATAAAAACGGGGAAGGCTCTCGGCTGCTCCCGGTTGAATGAGGTGGCTCCCAGTAATCTGATGAGTCCGGATCAAGATCGGTCTCACTTTTTTCATCATCCTCATCGTTGGTTTCAACCTCAGGCTCAGGAGTAACGCAACGTGAGCTCCGCAGAACGCGTGTGGAACCTGACGCTGTTGTGGCCGTCACCGTCTGTCTCATCAAGATAGATTTTTTGAATCCTTCTATGACGGTGGTTTTGTTTTCTTTTCAAAACACTCCTCCCGATTTAGTAGTTTTTTGTGGGAATATGTGTTTGAACGATTTGCAAAGAGCATTGTTAAAAAAAAAAAAAAAAAAAAAAAAAGGGTAACACTTTATAATAAATATCCGTTTTACTAGTTAATAGATCATTCGTAAACTGTTGATAAATGATTTATTGTTGATTTGTAATGTATTTGTTAACAGTTTGTTAAGCATTTACCTGTTATTCTTAACCTGAAACACAGTTTGTGTAGAAATGTTTCAAGTTTTTGTGTGTAACGTTTGGCATTTCTATCTTTTCAGGTTAAGAAATGCAGTTCACTTCAAAAGAAAAGGCATTTTGATAAGGCATTTTGCAGGCAGTGCTCGTGTTGCACATTTATGAAAATCTGCCATAGAACCAACAAATATTTGTACTTTTCTTTGTATCTTTAACCAATAAAACCTATGACCTTCAACATAAAGTGTATATAGTTTTATCAAGATCCATCAACTAGCATTGGCAATTAGAAATGGGTCAACCATATTGGAACACCCTTAACAAACTGTTAACAAATAATCAACAGTTTACTAATGCTCTATTAACTAGTAAAAAGGATAGTTATTATAAAGTGTTACCAAAAAAGGTTAGCATTTTATAGCATTTAAGCTAGCGGATTGTTGCTATGCAAGTTAGCCAATTGTTCTTTTGTTGTACTTCGATCCTCATTTATATATTATATATATATATTAGGGCTGTCAAACGATTAAAATTTTTAATCGAGTTAATTACAGCTTAAAGATTAATTAATCGTAATTAATCGCAATTCAAACCATCTATAAAATATGCCATATTTTTCTGTAAATTATATATATTCTGTAAAATAAATTGTTGGAATGGAAAGATAAGACACAAGATGGATATATACAGTGGGGAGAACAAGTATTTGATACACTGCCAATGGGAAAATCCATTGGCAGTGTATCAAATACTTGTTCTCCCCACTGTACATTCAACATACGGTACATAAGGACTGTAGTGGGCATTTCACTCTACTGTCATTTAAATCTGTTTATGCTGTCCTCACTCCGAAGCGTCTACTTTTTCCAAAGCTAGACAGCTAGTGAACGAAGCCTTAATAATCAGACTTCTTCCTTTATCATCTGATTTATTAATAAAATAGCCTCAAACCATTGTCCTCTTTAGACTGTCATAAAACTACAAAAAAAAAGTACACAAGCATTGCATTAGCAACAACGTTAACTTAGCACGCTATACAGGTTCACTAAACATAAACAAAAAGCGTCTCACACAAAAAATAGAACATTTCGCTTACTAACATAATATGTACATTCTTTACAACAACCATACTTACGGACAAATCTTGTCCAAGGATCATATAAGCACAACATTACAACGTAGGCTTCAGCCCGAGACGTCCTGCAGCCATATGAACTGGCAAGAAGAAAAAAAAAACCATGTCGCAAAGCGACCACAAGAGTTCGCTGTTGTGCTGCAGCACAAAAAGCCTTGCTGTAAAACTTACCAAAAGGCAGAATACTGTCTGAGCGGGACATGTGCGTTAATTGCGTCAAATATTTTAACGTGATTAATTTAAAAAATTAATTACCGTGCGTTAACGCGATAATTTTGACAGCCCTAATATATATATATATATATATATATATTTTTTTTTTTTATACCGTTTGAGGCAAAGCTCAGGTGTTATAATATATTTTTACATTTTTAATTTATTGCTTTTGTGAAATGAAAGTGAAAATCTGCATAGTTAAAAAAAAACAAAAAAAAAACGTGGGTATTCTTTTTGCATTCACTTTTAATTCTGCGTATGTTTCTCATTTGCTCACTGGCACCCAAAAAAAAAAAGCCCCAATATTAACATTAAACTACAGTTGGGCAATATAGGCTAAATTTAGAAGAGGGAACAGAAATGTACATGAAAAATTCGAAGCCAATACTCTAATTGGAGCTAATGAGTTCTTTTGTCATTGACCTACAGTATACGGGCATTTTTAAATGCCTGTCTTTGCGTTTTTACCTCCAGGGTGTCAACGCAGCTTTTGATGTCCTCCTCATCTGCAATGTTGACGTGTATGAACTGAGCCAGAGGCTACTCCTCAGAAAGACCCCTCTTAATGTGAGTTACAGTACCCCCACTGTCATAAATCATGTGCCCCCTTGTATGATTAACGTCACATTGCATACATTGCATATGCAAAGCTGCGTTAATTAGAGCTCATCGATCTCACACACATGCACACATGTATTATGCATGTACGTATGTACTGTATATGGTCTATGTAACGATTTGTGACAGGCACGTGAGAAGCTGCTGACGGGCCTGCCGTTGCGATTGGCCCTCATGGCTCTAGGCGGTTTCTTGATGCTTTACACCCGTTGGAGAATCATGGGAACTGGGCCGCCAGCGTTCACTGAAGTGGACAATCCCGCCTCGTTTGCGGAGAACATGTTTCTCAGAGTAAGTGAGATAGCAGAGCTGTTATTGTGTCCTTAAAAGACCTTTCACTGTATTGAAAATATGATTTTGAATGTTTTTTTTAATATCATGGATGAGTAGTTCCATTAGCAATGCTATCTGTTTATCCACTGGTTGCCGTCTTCAAAAATTCAACGAGCTAAATTTCTCTTTTGACATCTCGTGAGGATAACGCAGCCCGTATAATTTTATTAATCTTAAATCTATGCGTAAAAAACTGTAGTCTGTGTTAAAGAATTAAATTCGTGATTATACCCTGCCCCTTCCAATTTCCAAAACCATTTTGAAATCCACCAAAAAAAAGACTCTTGATTGAAGCTTGTGTTTAAATCGTTGTTAGTAGTAGTCAGTATTTGTTTGAGTCGTCAGGGGCTGATCTAGAAAAATATTTATGAGGTGGCGAGAGGGCGGCAGGACGTTTTTGAGTGTAGCAAATATTTCTCGACGGCATTATACATCATCGATTTTTATTGGACAATGATGGAATACAAATAGTCCCGGGGTTATGAACGAGTTCCGTTCCTACGCTGGCGACGTAACCCGAATTTCTGCTTTAAAAATTCAAAATAACTACCCAAAAAGTCCAAATGTATTTTGTATAATGATGGTGGATGCACTGCCCTCTGGTGGCAGCGTTGGGTCTGGCTGCGTTGGCCCACATAAGGCTGGAAGTTGTTTCCACTAACATATGTTTATGTATACATATACGTTAGCATTCGTAGCATTTAAGATAGTGGAATTTGTTAGGCAAATTAGGCTAATTTAATCTACTAAATTTACATATAGATCAGACTAGATGGATGTTTGAACACCAATTGTTTTTTTGTAAAGTGTTTTATTGTTAAAATGTGTGTCGTTTTGAACATAAGTGTGCATATGTGCAGAGGTGTGTAGTAACGCGTTACATGTACTCCGTTACATTAACTTGAATAACTTTTTGGGAAAAATGTAGTTCTAAGAGTAGTTTTGCTAAGCCATACTTTTTACTTGAGTAGATTTGTAAAGAAAAAAACGATACTCGTATTCCGCTTATTTGGGCTACACAAGAGTCGTTACATTTTTCCTCCATTTTTTTTGCAACTGCTACTAATTTCACCAATGATACGTCACAACAATAATCACATGACTCCATTAGACCGATCTTACGCAAGTTTGCCGTTCTATGATCATTCCAGCCTGTTCAACCAAGCGTCTTTACAGCACCGTAACAAATGAAGTATTTGACATAGCGCTGCCCTCAACATGAATCGAAATCACGGATTTAAAACTCTCTCCTAGTTTTTATGATTGACCATGGAAAACTCGGGAATATGATCATTTTAATTTTATAACAGTAACTATGAAGGAACTACAGTATTCACTACTCAAACTAGGAACTATGTTCTACACTAGAGGGCAGGGCACTCATGCTCTTTGGACGAATAATGCTTCATTTCTGTTTTTCTTACTCACTCTTGAATGTTTTTTTATTTTTATTTTTTTTATTTCTTTGGCTCAATGGGGTTATTTAATGGGTTATTGTACAGTATCATTATAACAAGAGTTTGTATATATAACTTTGTGCTTAAAAAAAAAACAAAAAACGACAACATTGTTTAAAAAAAAAAAAAAAAAAAAATCCAACACAAAATGTAAGCAGTTACTCTCAATGTTACTAATCACTTGAGTATTCTTTTGACCAAACACTTTTTTTACTTGTACTTCAGTACATTTTTTGGATGACTGCTTTTAATCGAGTAATATTATTTTGAAGTAATGCTACTCTTACTTGACTAAAATCTTTGGCTACTCTACCCACCTCTGCAAATGTGTGTTACAACTTTACAAATTCTCAAAAGTGAAGAAAGTAAAAAGCTTCAAAAAGCACAATTTGCTTTTGTTTGCTGTCTGTAAAGCTGAACAACTTCACGTTTAGTGAGGACAGAACACATCATAGTAATAAAGTAAAAAATAAGATACTGTGAGGTACAGTAAGGTACTGGTTATGCGGCAAAACAAAAACGACTGGAGACAAAATGGCGGACAAGACTCCTGTGTCGTAAAGTCTGTGAAATTATGTCATATCAGAATTTCATGAGATTATTTTTCATTCATTTTTTCCCAAATCACTTTTATATTAGAATACTTTAGTTTGAGTCTAGAGGTGCTCCAGTGTCCCCCAGAAATGGATAGCTTTTTTTAAATAAAGGGACTTCAAAATGTTTCTCTAGTAATTTTGAAAAAAAGGTTTGAATTAAACACCTGAAGCAATACACATGAAAGTTAGCATCAGTCAATACAGATTTATTTTGCATTGATCATTTAGACCAGGGGTCCCCAAACATTTTCCTGTGAGGGCCACATAACCCCTTCTCTGATGAGAGGCTGGGGTCAGTTTATAACAGAAAAAGTGTGACGATTGCAAGAGTGCCTAAATGTAAAAATTTATTGTTTTTCAGAAAGCCACAATCAAATAACCCTTTCTGGATTCTTCACGGAACAAAAGTAAATAAAATAAAAATAATAATATAATATAATATAATATAATTAGGGCTGTCAAATGATTAAAATTTTTAATCAAGTTAATTACAGCTTAAAAATGAATTAATCATAATTAATCGCAATTAATCGCAATTCAAACCATCTATAAAATATGCCATATTTTTCTGTAAATTATTGTTGGAATGGAAAGATAAGACACAAGATGGATATATACATTCAACATACAGTACATAAGGACTATTTGTTTATTATAACAATAAATCAACAAGATGGCATTAACATTATTAACATTCTGTTAAAGCGATCCATGGATAGAAAGACTTGTAGTTCTTAAAAGAAAAATGTTAGTACAAGTTAGAGAAATTTTATATTAAAACCCCTCTTAATGTTTTCGTTTTAATAAAATTTGTAAAATTTTCAATCAAAAAATAAACTAGTAGCCCGCCATTGTTGATGTCAATAATTACTTACATAATGCTCATGGATGCTGAAGCCTTTAACCCTTTAACACCGAACGTGTCGGGAGTGACGCGTTTACGCATGTCGTCTTTGAAGCTTCGTCACGCTGTAATTACGTCACCCACGTGCCGCTGGTTGGTCTCATTTGAAAGTGCGGAAGTTGATGTCCACACCATTTTTTATCTGAAGTCAATCGACCAAGAAAAACGGGAGATAATGTCATTTGAGTTTTATAGTTTTATTGCACTCATAAATATGCATTAAAACGCTGCATTTACCATGTATCTATCTCCATATTTCCATCATTTCTTGTCCTTTTTCAAAACCGAAAGCAGCACAAAAGACTACATATCCCAAGATCCGTTGTGATGTCAAGAAGGACGAACCGAATGTGAACATTTTTATAAATTGCCGAGCTAGGCGCCAACTAAGGAAAAGGAGGCATGAACACCGGTTGGATTGCGCGAGGGACTTTGAAACGTGCAGAATGAATCGAAAACTAAATTTAGCGCAAGCTAATGCATTTTTTTCATCAACTCAAGGAATAGGATGAGCTGTATTTGTCGTTTTCCCTCGGATTAGTTGGCATCTCGGCGAGTAGAAGTGACAGCAGCGCTCAAACGGCAGAAGAGTAGGCGGTGTGACGTTCTATGTGATGCAGCTCAGTGACCTGTTCAAAAACAAACTTTATTGAGTGCGCAAAAAAAAAAAACTTTATCGAGTCGCATGCCTGAAAAAATTGAATTGAACTGAACTACTTGTCAATATTTTTGAAAATAGTTTTTTGGTAACACTTTACAATAACTATCCGTTTTACTAGTTAATAGATCATTAGTAAACTGTTGATCAATGATTTATTGTTGATTTGTGAAGTATTTGTTAACAGTTTGTTAAGCATTTACACACAGGGTGTTCCAATATGGTTGACCCCATTCTAAATGGCCATGCTAGTTGATGGATCTTAATAAAACTATATACACTTTATGTTGAAGGTCATAAGTTTTATTGTTGAATATACAAAGAAAAGTACAAATATTTGTTGTTTCTATGGCAGATTTTCATTAATGTGCAACATGAGCGCTGCCTGCAAAATGCCTCATCAAAATGCCTTTTCTTTTGAAGTGAACGAGATTTCTTAACCTGAAAAGATAGAAATGCCAAACGTTACCCACAAAAACTTGAAACGTTTCTACACAAACTGTGTTTCAGGTTAAGAATACCCTGTAAATGCTTAACAAACTGTTAACAAATACTTCACAAATCAACAACAAATCATTTATCAACAGTTTGCTAATGATCTATTAACTAGTAAACGGATAGTTATTTTAAAGTGTTACCAGTTTTTTTCCAATGTTATATATATTTTTTCTTCACTATGAATCTCTTCAATTTTTATATAGATGCGTGTTCGAAAAGCTTGATTGCATGTGCGTATACTTTAGATAAGGTGATGGGTATAATACCTAACTTCACAAAGAGATATCCTCCAAACCCTTTTTGTGTTAGATGATATATATTGTATAATTTTTTTTCTCACTATTTTGCACTGTATATAACCTGTTTTGACCATAGTATGTGTAAAGGCCAAAAACGCCTATGACCATACCCGCTGTTTGTGTTGAATAGTCAAACATTAAACTATTCAATTTTATTTTTTTCTATTAAATGTTTATCATAACAAGTTGAATAAATATTATCAAGCTTCAAAACGGTTGGTTGAGCATGTTTGGTTGTCAATGGGACACCAACATTACAAATTTTGAAAAAATATTTTCGGATTTTTTTGTCTTTTTGGGTCCGAAATGTGGATTATAATTGGTCAGTGAAGAAAACAACAGTTTGGACATGAAGTTCAAGGTGTCCTGAAAAAAGGGACCCAACTTGGCCATTGTGAACAATTTTTTCTTTGAAATATAAAGGCAATATCAAATGCATGCAAATTCGGCCAAAATAGGCTTAGGTGTTAAAGGGTTAAAATCAGGTGCACCCAAGCGCCAGCAGAGGGTGGCGAAACTCCATAAAACACAACAAGTGAGCGTTTCGCTGTGCACTGTCATTTAAATCTCTCTGAGCGGGGCATCTGCGTTAATTGCGTCAAATATTTTAACGTGATTAATTTAAAAAAATTAATTAACGCCCGTTAACGCGATAATTTCGACAGCCCTATATATAATATAATAGTAACACTATTAATTAAATAGATAATAACCAAATAACCCTTTCTGCGTTCTTCACAGAAAAAAAAGCCAGGAAATAAATAACACTATTGAGAAAAAAAAAAAAAAATTAAAATGCTCTCTGGTATTGTTCAGGGGGCCGGACTATTAATTAAGCTCATATCTGTGATAACTGTAGCCCTGACTCCTATTCAATAATCTTTTTGGTCTTATTAATGTCCTGTCCCCAGCAAAAGGTGTACATGCAGGTTATGCTGTCGTATTGTCCCTACCAATGTTGAGACCAAACCTACACTCTTGTACTAGGTACCCAGAGGTTCCCACTCCTACTCCAACGCATGATTGTCAAACTTCCACAAGAAAATGATCCAATATTAAATTATACATCCAGATTAATTTTACCTTATTGTTGAATTCTTTGGAAGCTACTCTCCCTTCCTTTTCTTCTACTATTCTGGTGATTGACAGGTGGTCAACTATAATTACTACTACGCCCTAAATGGCTGGTTGCTGCTGTGTCCCTGGTGGTTATGTTTTGATTGGTCCATGGGCTGCGTGCCGCTCATTAAGTCAACCACTGATTGGAGGGTAGCGTGGCCGCTGTTGTTCTGGTGTGTCCTGATAGGCTTAGTAGGCCAAGCCTTGTGCTCGTCAGACGGCCAGCAGAGAAGGTAAGCGAGTGGAACCATCTCATCCTGGTTGGTTTTACACTGTGATACTGTAGCGATCAATTTCCTTGGTGGAAATTATATACATTTCTCTCCTTATCAGGACTCTAAGCATGGCCCTGGTCTTGTTGGTGGTGCCATTTTTGCCAGCCTGCAATATCTTCTTCCGTGTCGGCTTTGTCATTGCTGAGCGCGTGCTCTACCTGCCCTCGTCCGGCTACTGCCTCCTGTTAGCCTTCGCCCTGGCGCACTACTGCCGCCGCTGGGGCAAGTACAAGGTGGGAGTTCTTTATGCCCAGATAAAGATGTAGTTCAGACATGTCCAAAGTCTGGCCCGGGGGCCAAATGCGGCGCGTGGACAAATTTCATCCGGCCCCCAGCCTCTTTCATAAAATCAATAACGTCTGGCCCGCACACAGACTTAATAAATTGGTCAGCAGTACTGCTACCAGCATATGAAGTAACCTACACACTAAATGCTGCTCCTCATTTACCCAGTAAAAGGCAGCAGCACCCTAACGTTATCCCATGTGACCCAATTTTCTAAAATGGCGACAATCAACAAAAAAAAAGAAAGTTGTCTGCAACTGCTGACGCTTCAAGGATAGGTGAAAATTGGACTATTTCTTCACTAAAATACGCAACAACTGTGTCTGCCTCATTTGCAAAGACACAGTCGCTGTTTTTAAAGAGTTCAATGTGAGGCAATATTACCAAACAAGACACGCTGACATGTACGACAAGATTACAGATTACAACTAGTTTAATTTTACAGCAGCAGCATTTTGCAAGAGACCGAGAGTCGAAAGAGAACGCCACAAAGGCTAGTTGTAAAATTATTCAATAAAAATAATAATAAAGCAAATGTGACACACAGAATGGCTTGCTAAAATTTGCTATATATAATAATGTAATAATATTTTGTTCTACGTAAAGGACGTCAGCCAAGGGCCCCCCACATTTTTACCACAACAAATCTGGCCCCCTTTGCAAAAAGTTTGGACACCCCTGATGTAGTTGAAGCGTCAGTGTCTGTCTGAAAACTGGCCCACTTTGAAGATTTTCTAGTGGTTTGATCGCCAATACAATACCTCAAACTGCAGAAAATGTAAACATAACATTTCGCTTTCCATCTATTTTGTTGGCGATTCACCTCTTAGCAGTGGCGGAACAAATGTAAACAAGGCCCGGGTTCGATTGGCATAAACGGGACCCCTGACAGGGAGTGGGTGCTAGTGCTAGTGGGTGCTAACCGCACACAATTTATGCCCACAAACCAGGCCCCTTAGAGGTGGTCACTCCCCCAGAACCACCTAAGTTCCGCCCCTTCCTCTTAGTCAAACGCCGACCGTTACCACCAGATTCAGAGATTTATTTGTCATTGACACAAGCTCTCACAAGATGACAACAGATGACAACGACATTCTGTTCAATTAGTGAGCATCGGGCCGCTGCAGAGGTTCCATGCCGCCAACTTCTCTCACTCTTAGTAGATCAAGTAGAGCAGTTACAGAAGTTACAGTACACACATATATCATACAACATAGCAGTGATATGACACTACGCACAGGTCACGTACAGGGATTTTTTGTACGAAAAAAAGGAGAACTACCAGTCATGGCTGGAGGAGGGGGGGTCAGTGAGAGGAAGAAAAGGGCAGTGGCGGACTGGAGGGGGGGATTGTGTGTGAGTGTGTATGTCCAAGTGTATCAGCATTTGTACTAAGCTTGAGAACGATAAACCGATACGACCAGATATCGGGTTTTACAGGTGAGAGATACAGCTGTATCGATAGTAAAGTTACCATTCGACAGTAATTAGCCATTAAATATTCAATTAACCGATAGTAGAGATAGAATTCGGCTATCGTGAGCACAAGAATCGGCTTCTAAAGCCTAATTCAATGCATTGCTTGATATGATAAAAATTTAGCTTTTATTTCACATGCTGCGCTTGTGTCAATCACCACACAGCGCACTTAGATCGAGACCGCACGCATGATATAATATGGACAAGCACTACTCACAGTCGTGGTTGCCTCCACTTGCCATGCATTTCGGCGGAACCGCTACTAGTCGCCGTCATTACTCGATCGTCACGGGCGTGTCATGACAACGCGAGATCTAACAAAACCACTGTAACGCACGCTCCGTAGCGTTTTCTTCAGAGCCCAAAATGAAACTAGTAGTGGCAACGAAGCAACATGCTAAGACAATGGACAGTTTGATCACCGACACCAGCGACGTGCAGCGATTGATTTTCAACGCACCCAGGAAAACAAAAGTCGGACTTTGAAGTGATAAAGGCTGCCAGATCTGCTCGAATAGGACAGAGCTTGTCTGACGTGTGGAGCGGTACAGAGATCGTGAGTTTTTAACCCTGAAAAATAACCTACTACAATGGTGGAAAGGGCGGCATATTGTTTCCACGAAACGCAGTCTACTTAAACATGAACAAGTGGATTAGTTGATCTTCCTCAAGAAAAATCTGCCCTTCAAAAAAAGATATGGACAGTGATGAGGAATAAAAAAATGTGGAAGCACAGGCATAAGTGAATGACTTTGCAGTGAAGTTGTGATTATTGACCTGTCTATCTAAAATGCCATGTTTTTATTCCCCCAATTATACCAGTCATAAAGCATAATTTATTATTTATGTATGAAAACACTAGCAGGTTTATTTCTTTTTTTCTAGAGCTGCTGCATATAGGCCCTAATTAATATTTTTTGTTTGTAAGATTTTTACGTTGAAAGTTTGCACTTGAATTACGGTACTTACCTCTTGTGTTAAAAACACCAGGAAATACAGTAATTGAATTACTGCACTTTGGAGTTTTATTTTATCAATTCCATCTAACAAAATGAGGGTCATATAGTAAGCCTTTTTTTTTTTACATAAAAAAATAAAACATAACATTGGTATGAAATTTTGTTGTTTAACTTTGCTACTAGAAATGTGGTCTTTTTTTATATGTTTAAAATACTGTACAAACACAAATGTTTACTATCGTATCGTTTTCACTCTATCAAACCGCGTCGTTCTTAAACTGTATCGAAATCGTATCGAATCGCTCCGGCTTAAAAATTTATCGTTTTTTAATCGAATCGTAAGAGATCGGGCCATCTGCACGGCTCTCTCCAGGAGAAGGGTGGGGTGGGATAAGGGAGTTCAGGAAAGGGAAAGGAAACTTATAATCGAATTAAGCCGAATAAGTACGGTAATCAATATGTCCAAATACAGTTGGTCTTCAGTCAAATTCGCTTTCCTCAGGGCGTACGTGAGACCTCAGGTCCCTTATGTCATTGCCAAGGGTCACGGCCTCCCTCGACAGTTCCGTCACCTGGCGCAAGGTAGAATCCACTTTTCTCCATCCTTCCTCGGAGCGAACGGTGAGTCCATGGAACCAGTTCTCGATCCGAGCCTCGACGTGGTCTTCCAATGCCTTGAATCGCACCGTTTGATCCGTGGTCAATTTGTTGATTTCGCTGAAAGCTGTCGTCGTGAAAACTTTCCGGTAGAGCAGGGCACCTCCTAAGCCAAGCAGAATGAACCCCATGACTGTCACGCCAAACAGCCAAATATCCTCGACATCTTCTACAGATAGGATAGTAAGACACGCTGGCTTCCAGTGATCCCACGAATCTCTCATGATCCAGCAGCGAAGGTACCATATGGGCAGGACGACTGGGCAAACTTGTCAATTGCACTGAGAGACCAACTAATCAGATCCATTTTCATATGAGAGACCAGCAACAGTTGATCCACAGAGGAAATACAAAAAAAGACAGACTAGACTGACAAAGATAGGAGCAGGGAGGAAACACGTCCACTCCCGTCCAAGGCAGGAAGAAGAAGCCATCACTATCTGACTTCCAACGTAAAGCGGGAGTTCAGGTTAGCAGGCGTTTAATTAGTCGGTGGAGTTGATTTCAACAAATTCTGTGCAGTTTATTAGTTTCAAGGCTCCGGAGTGGCTAAGCTAGCGCAAGTCAATGGTCCTGTCTTTTTTCCAACATCGGCCATCGGCCGATTAACAAAAGAAAATAAGCCGATTGAAAATGGGATTTTGATCAGGCATCCGTGTGGGCAACTGTGGCCGCTGCTGACTGACGGTCGGACACCGGAAGGACCCTGCAGCAGCTTGAAAGCAGGATGCTACAGGAAGCTTCAGGCATGCCTGTTTTTTAAATATTGTAAGCAGTGTTGTTTTTGGCAGCCATTTTAATTTTCGTCTTAGTCTTTTAGACGAAAATACTTAGTCATAATTTCGTCATTTCAGAATGTCCCCATCTTCGTCTAGTTTAAGTCAACAATCCTCAAAATGTTTTCATCTATAAACTTCAAAAGTTTTAGCCCATGGATAAATAAATAAATAAAAGATTTCCACCAATTTCGAATGAACATGACAGACGAGCACATAACTGTACAGTCTACAAGGACATCACCATTTTTATGATTATAATACACACTCACCAGGAAAACAGCACATTATTTGCGATTAACTAAACTCACATGGATGCCACAAACTATGTAAAATGTTTTCCAAGAGTTTAAAAAGACAGTCACCGCGCTAAATGCTAGCGTGAAAGCTATGTTAACACTACAAGTTAGTTTAGTGTGTGATCACTCAGCACAGACCTTTAAGGCTAAAGCAACATGGCATAGCCAAGATAAAAAACAAACAAACAAACAAACAAGCAGCACCTAACAAATGGATCCTGGAATGGGGGTGGGGGCGCAGCACGTCACATGAGTGACGCGACCAATAACTGCTAAATGCGTTCTGACTACACATACAATAAGAAAATATCACACATTGTGAATTTGTTAGAAAAACTGGCGAATTTTCATCTCGTTTTTGTTAGGGCTGTCAAAATTATCGCGTTAATGGGCGGTAATTAATTTTTAAAAATTAATCACGTTAAAATATTTGACGCATTTAACGCACATGCCCAGCTCAAATAGATTAAAATGACAGCACACTGTAATGTCCGCTTGTTACTTGTGTTTTTTGGTGTTTTGTCGCCCTCTGCTGGCGCTTGGGTGCGACTGATTTTATGGGTTTCAGCACCATGAGAATTGTGAAATTATTGACATTAACAATGGTGAGCTACTAGTTTATTTTTGATTGAAAATTTTACAAATTTTCTTAAAACGAAAACATTAAGAGGTGTTTTATTATAAAAATTCTATAACTTGTACTAACATTTATCTTTTAAGAACTACAAGTCTTTCTATCCATGGATCGCTTTAACAGAATGCTAATGCCATCTTGTTGATTTATTGTTATAATAAACAAATACAGTACTTATGTACCGTATTTTGAATGTATATATCTGTCTTGTGTCTTATCTTTCCATTCCAACAATAATTTACAGAAAATATGGCATATTTTATAGATGCTTTGAATTGCGATTAATTACGATTAATTTTTAAGCTGTAATTAACGCGATTAAAAATTTTAATCGTTTGACAGCCCTAGTTTCCGTTTTGTCAGACATCTCATTATGTTTTAGTCCTCCAAGACACGTTTTCAGCGAGACATCGTGACGTCAACGTCATGAAAAAATTGTTCGCTGACGAAATATTTTCGCTATCCTCATCTTTGATGAAAACAACACTCATTGTAAGATATTTTTTCACTTGCGTTAGAGAATATGCAGTGTTGCTTTAGTCTTTTAAGGTGTTTACTGAGCGATCCTTATACTCTATGTATTATACTCTATATGTAATGTAACTTGTAGCATTAGCGTAGTCTTCGCGTTCGCAATAGCTTTAGCATGGCGAGAATTCTCTTAAACTCGTTTACATCTCATCATGACGTGCCGGTGAGTTTAATTATTTGGAAATAAAGTACTGTTCTTGCTGAGTGTGTATCATCATAAAAAGAAGTGTTAATTTCATTGGTTTGGAAGCACTAGACCGAATTAATCCTTTAAGTCTCAGTTCATCATTGTAAATTTGAAGCTACTGAAGATTTTTTTAAAATTGCCTTTATAATCTCCATGTATTTAAAAAAAAAAAAAAACAGAAAAATTTTTTTTTAGGTATCGGTATTAGCATCGGCCTTTGAAAATCCCCTATCAATCGACCTCTAATTATTGATTAGCATGTTATCTCCCTTTAATTTACATTGCTTTTTTTCTCCATCTCTTGCAGAATGTACTGCGCATCTCCATCTTAGCCTTGATTGTCACATATATAGCTCGCTGTGCTGTCCGCAGTCACCAGTGGCGGTCTGAGCAAAGCCTCTTCACCAGCGCACTTGCCGTGTGCCCCCTCAATGCCAAGGTGAAAAAACACCCAGGTTTTTTACCTATTGAAATCATCAATGACATGCTGATTGCTTAGGTGCATTACAACGTCGGGAAGAATTTGGCCGACAGAGGCAACGCCACAGCAGCTATTAGCTATTACAGAGAAGCTGTCAGGTTAGTGTTTACTTTATAGTGGCACATTCCCCTCAATTGAAAACTCTGTGGATTTCTTGCAGGCTCCATCCCACCTACGTACATGCCATGAACAACTTGGGTAACATCCTTAAGGAAAGGAACGAGCTGGTTGAGGCAGAACAGCTGCTATCCAAAGCTGTTTCCATCCAGTATGTTGTCAAATAACGTGGCAAAAACAGTGCATAGTGCCCCCCTACTGACGATACTCTTTTCACAGACCAGATTTCGCTGCTGCTTGGATGAATCTGGGTATCGTGCAAAACAGTCTGAGCAAGTTTGAGCTAGCAGAGAGGAGCTACTGGAATGCCATCCACTTCCGGAGGAAATATCCTGATTGCTACTACAACCTGGGACGTCTGGTGAGTATGAACCCACGTTTCCACTTTGAAGCTCTAATAGATGCAATCGTAAAGGTTGCTTGACCCCTTTGAAGGAGCAACAGTGCCACTTCGGGATGTACTGGATTACTGTAAAAATCATTGTAAACAGTAACTAAACACATGATAAAATATACTGCTTTTCATCCTGCCAGTACGCAGACCAGCAGAGACATCTGGATGCTCTGAATGCATGGAGGAACGCGACGGTGCTTAAACCTGATCATAGCCTAGCATGGAACAACATGGTCATTCTACTGGACAATATTGGTATGTTTGTAAACACACGCACACTTAGTGATCATTGTTGTTTGCATTAAAGATGATGATAACGAAAATATTTTGTCAACGAACATTCACATGACGACGTGAAGATGACGAGCTATAAAAGTTTCTTGGGGGACTAAAACATAACGAGATGAGTGTCAGTTTTCGTCTGACGAGACGAGAACGAGACAAAAATGCGCCATAGTTTCCGTCACATGTTCACAATGTGTGAAATTTTATGCGTAGCTAGCCTGCATCATAGCGGTGTCTGGTTGTGTCACTCATGTGACGTGCTGCACCCCCCTCCCCCCACCCACTAGTGTCCTCTCCAGTATCCCCATTGCTTGTTTTGACACACACACACGGTAAGATTTGTCTTCTCATCTTGGCAAGAGACAATATGCAGTGTGGCTTTACCCTTTTAAAGTCTGGTCATCACATACTAAATGTAACTCGTAGCCATAGACTTCCCTATCGGTTGACGGGGCTCGAGGCTGATCCATAGGGGGCCTGTTTTAAAAAACTTAAAACTCAAATATTTTCGAAACCAACGCCGCTAGCGACCTAAAACCATGACAGGCACCTCCCTTAGGCATATATGAGTCTCCATGAGCATCGACATCAAAAACTTAAAAGTCGTTCCCTAATAAAATCCTAAATTATTATTATTATTTTTTTTATACAAGTATAACAAACCTTAAAACTTAAATTTTACACAAGATGCACAAAAATCACCAAATGCAGAGATGATCACCTATATTTGCAGGATCAATAGCAATATTAGGTTTTTGCCCAAAATAGCAACTTAAATTTTTACTTCATAAACTTAATACTTGAGGAAAATATGCAGAATCATCTTAATTTTACTCAACAAAATCAAAATTTGCATTTTTCTGTACAAAGCCATAACTTATTAAGGTTGAATTCCTCTATTGTGTGACGATTTGAAATCTGAAATGGCGGCCGTCATTAAACAAAGAGCTTTTTAAGTTGATAATTCTTCTAAACAAATGCTTAAATCGCAGAATTTCTATAGATATGAGGGTAAAACAGTCTAGATTATTGGTTAAAAGCAAAAAGTGGGCAGTTAATCGTTCATTTTACGTAAATATTTCAAGCAAAAGTTACAATATCGTGTTATCCAACATGGCAGCCATCACGAAAGAAAGCTTTTTAAGTTGAAAATTCTTGTAAATATATGCTTAAATTGCAGAATTTCTATGGATATGAACGTAAAACAGTCTTGTATCTTGGTTAAAAGCAAGCAACGGGCAGTTATCATTCATTTTAGGTAAAAACTTCAAGCCAAAGTTACTTCAATTTTATTCATTGATTTCTTTTCACAATGTTTCAAAGTGCATGCATGGGGCTATTTAATATAATTACCTTGAATCCTCGACCAGATCACTCTTGAGACACTCCTGCCTGCTTGTATGCAGTAAAATCTTTGTCCTATATTCACCTAAATCCGGTGTTAGAATGCAGCCTGTGTTTGAGTTTATCACAATGAAAGCCAACTTGACCCAACTGGAAGGCGTGGCGCAATGTCTGGGAGCTGTCTTGTCAACTGATGTTGGAGTCATAGCATTAGCATAGCATCCACGTTCAAGTTAGTATTAGGCTATTGCTAATGGCAAGCCTCCTCTTAACCCTTTCGCACCGAACATGTCAAATGCGACACATTTACGCATGTCATCTTTGAAGCCTTGTCACGCTGTAAATACATCTCCCACCTGCTGCTGGTTGCTCTCATTTGAAAGTCCGGAAGTTGATGTCCACACCAGTTTTTATTTGAAATCAATCGACCAAGTAAAATGGGAGATAATGTCATTTGAGTTTTATAGTTTTATTGCGCTCGTAAATATGCATTAAAACGCTGCATGGACCATGTGTCTATCTCCATATTTCCATCATTTTTTTGTCCTTTTCCAAAACCGAAAGCAGCACAAAAGACTACATATCCCAAGAGCCGTTGTGATGTCAAGAAGGACGAACCTAATGTTAACATTTTTAATAAATTGCCGAGCGAGGCCCCAACTAATAAGGAAAGGTACGCATGCGAAGCAAGCAACCGCCGGTTGGATTGAGCGAGTGACTTTGAAACGTGCAGAATGAATCGAAAACTAAATTTAGCGCAAGCTAATGCATTATTTCATTAACTCAAGGAAGAGGAGGAGTTGTATTTGTCGTTGTTTTCCTGGGATGAGTCGAAGTCTCGGCGAGTAGAAGTGATTGCAGCGCGCAAATGGCGGATGAGTAGGCTGTGTGACGTTGTGTGTGAAGCAGCTCAGTGACCTGTTCAAGAAGAAACTTTATTGAGTGTGCAAAAAAAAAAAAAAAATTTATTGGGCCGCACGCCTGGAAAAATTGAATTGAGCTACTTGTCAATATTTTTGAAAATACTTTTTTTTCAATGTTATATGTATTTTTTTCTTCACTATGAATCTTTTCAATTTTTTATATAGATGTGTGTTCGAAAAGCTTGATTGCATGTACATATATACCTTTGATAAGGTGATTGGTACAATACCTAACTTCAAAAGAGATATCCTCCAAACCCTTTTTGTGTTAGATGATATACATATATCATTTTTTTCTCACTATGTTGCGCTGTATATAACCTGTTTTGACCATAGTATGTGTAAAAGCCAAAAACGCCTATGACTATAACTGCTGTATGTGTTGGATTGTCAACATAAAACGATTCAATCTTATTTTTTTCAGTTGAATGTGTATCCTAACAAGTTGAATAAATATTATCAAGCTTCAAAACGGTTGGTCGAGCATGTTTGGTTTTCAGTGGGACATCAACATTACAAATTTTGAAAAAAGATTTTAGGATTTTTTTGTCTTTTTGGGTCCAAAATGGGGATTATAATCGGTCAGTGAAGAAAACAACAGTTTGGACATGAAGTTCAAGGTGTCCTGAAAAAAGGGACCCAATTTGACCTTTGTGAACAATTTTTTCTCTGAAATATAAAGGCAACATCAAAGGCATGCAAACTCGGCCAAAATAGGCTTAGGTGTTAAAGGGTTAAACTCTAGAACATCTGTTTTTAACCTTGCCAAGATACCGAACCCCAAGAATTTCACAGGTGCATTCACATTCGCGATGTGTGCATTTTCCCAGCCAACTCTCACCTCATAAACCTTCATTTAATTATTTTCATCCTAAAGTTGTGTCTGAGCATTTTTTTTGTCAGGCAACCCATCAAAAGCATTGAGGAATTAGCTAAAATAAAAATGCTTCAGGCAGTCGGATGGCGTATCGGTACTAGTTCATCTGTTAAAAGTGCGCGTTATTTACTTTTTCAAAGCAGAATGTTTGTATCTGATTTATTTTTTAAAAAATTGCAATCAGAACGTTTACATTTCCTGCTTCGAAAAAAAAAAAAATCTTAGTTCTGTGTCATAGTATTGGCGGGTGAAAACTGTTATCGTTTGCTTCTTGAAGCAAATCAAAGCGGCCCAACAAGATTAGAGCGGAAGAGCGAGAATCAGCAATGCTTGAAATTTATGTATTAGTGCTATTGTCTTGCGAGTTTTCCAAGGCGCTCCACCCCGGCGTGTGGAGAATGCTCTGATTTCCGAACGCTCCTGCCATTTTGTCGGGGAGGCGCTCCCGTGGGGTTGGGGGTGGAGTCTCCCGGGACGGCGCTTCAGCCATCCAATCAGGGCCCGGCGTGTTTGCTGATCAAACGTGGGCGAGAACAGCCAGAGCGGTGTCCCTCTAGAGGACCTCCTCCCTCCCGTCCAGAAATCTGACTGAAATAATCATAGCCTTCACTTGCGGTCGCTAACAAACAAACAGAAAAGGGAAAAGAACAATGAATGTGACTTTCATTTGAAGAAAGTGGGAATATTTGCTTTTCTGTGGGTATTTTTCCGCAACGTTGCATGACTCCGGACTGGCTGCTTGCCTGTCTGTCTACTCCATTTCTTCCTTTCTGTTATTTATTTATTTATTTTGGGTGGTGGTGGTGGTGGTGGTGGGGGCAGACACCAGACAGGTCAGTGACAGAGATCAATAACTCAGTCGGGCCTTGTGTTCATCCCTAATTAGGGACCAAACCGCTCGTCCGTGTGCGCACAGGGTGTAAGCTCCATCACCAAAATAAAAACAGACAGTCAGTGTGTCTACAGTGCGAGCAGTCTTTTATTGGCTGATCATTTCTGTGTACGAGCTCTTCATCTTAAATTGCAACTATCAACACACCACCACAGTCTGAAGTCATTTTGTTTCTGCAATCATACTGGGTTATTGACCTTTTTTTGTTGTTGGTCAATGGTCTTCGTCCATTTTTAGTCGACGGTTACCGTAATTTCCCGAATATAAGGCGCACCCGTGTATAATGCGAGCCTAAGAGGTGTTTTAATATAAAATTTCTATAACTTGTACTAACATTTATCTTTAAAGAACTACAAGTCTTTCTATCCATGGATCGCTTTAAGAGAATGTTAATAATGTTAATGCAATCTTTTTGATTTATTGTTATGATAAACAAATACTGTACTTATGTACTGTATGTTGAATGTATATATCTGTCTTGTGTCTTATTTTTCCATTGCAACAATAATTTACAGAAAAATATGGCATATTTTATAGATGGTTTGAATTGCAATTAATTACGATTAATTAATTTTTCAGCTGTGATTAACTCGATTAAAAATTTTAATGGTTTGACAGCCCTAATCTAAACCTTTTGGAATTTCTTACATTTCTGCATAAAATCAACATCAAATGTGATCTGATCTTTGTCAAAATCACACAGATGAAAAAACAGTGTGTGCTTGAACTAAAACCACCCAAACGTTTATAGGTTTTCATATTTTAATGAGGATAGTATGCAAACAATGATAGAAGGGGTAAAAATAAGTACGTGAACCATCACATTTATTATTTTGTGGCTCCCGCCTCTGGCAGCAATAACTTTAACCAGATGCTTCCTGTAGCTGCAGATCAGTCTGGCACATCGGTCAGGACTATTCTTGGCCCATTTTTTTCTACAAAACGGCTATAGTTCACTCAGATTCCTGGGATGTCTCGCTGTCTGTCAGCAATTAAACGCTGCCCTCTCACCCAGGTAACTTGGGTCAAGCGGAGCTGATTGGACGAGAAGCTCTGAAACTCCTCCCAAATGACCACACCATTATGTTTTCATTGGCCAACGTGCTGGGCAAGCAAGAGAAGTACAAGGTTAGTAATAATTAAGGGTGTAACGGTACATGCATTCGTATTGAACCGTTTCTGTACTTGGTGCTCGGAACGAGTTTCTGATGTAATGTAACCCTTACTTTTCGAGGCTGTGAGTCGATCGGGTTACAATTTCTTTGTGTAGATGATATTTACTGCGTCTTCTCTACTATAATGAGGACCAACACGGTAGTAAACAACGCGACAACGTGGCCGCCGTGAGAACGCAGTGAAACGCGGATGTTAAAGTCGATCAGCCAATGCACACTAGTCGCAGTGCGGCCGCGTGTTAGACGCGTCCCAGAAGCGTCTCAACGCGATGCACGCGAAAAGAAAGGCAGAGTTTATTATTTGACGCGAGACGCGGCCCTCCTGCGTCAATACTACTAGCTAGCAGACCGGGCAGACCGGAAGTCACTCGTGTAAAAATACGATGGATCCGGTCGATTTTCAAACTACTATGCAATCGTAACCAAATTTTTGAGTCCATCAGATCTCTTGAGTGGTAGATCGGTTGACTTGTCTTTGTTAATTTACAGTTGTCTTCTCTGCTATAATAATAACCAACACGGCCCCGTGTTCAATACAAAACCCTCCTACCACAACAAAACAAGTAGGAACTAATATTCCTACTAATATAACTAATAAGTTATGCAACATAAAATATACAATATAAATGAATACTACATCACATTTGTAAAATACAAACACATAATAAAATAAATAATAGCCCATTTAAATAAAATAAATTGAAAGGAGCTAAAACACTTGTAATTAAATAATAAAAATAATACACAGATCCTGCTTACACAATTAAATTTATGAAATTCTGTGTGGCGCTTTAACTTGAGAAAATCCACCAATAAAGCTTTTGAAAACTGTTCATAAGAAAAAAAAAATTCATTGAGGTATTTCATTTGTAAAATACATGTTAAAATCTTTATCATTGGGATTGCTTTTCTCTTTAGCACAGGACTTTTTTTTTTTTTTCTTCTTTCAGAAAGAAAGCTGACCGGGGTCTGAAAGGCAAATTGTAGTTGGATTATTATCTTTAAATACCTGCTACTTTTTGAGCAGAATTCTAGCTTTGTATACACCCCAATCACCAACGTCACACAATCACGTGATCGCTGTATTGTGCCGCCATATTGTCCGTCATTGTGTGTCCGTATTGTCAATGATCGTAGTTTCTAAAGGTGGATTCACTTGCAAATTATGGAAGCCCCGGTGCTTTCAGACGCTGTAAACTCATTGGATGAGTTGCATAAAAGCTGTTATTTGAAAAAATGCTTCGGTCGATCCAGTCGCCAGATCCATATTTGATGCCCGAACCGATGTTTCCTCCCGTTTGGTCCCCTCCCGTGCATCAGAGCTTGTCCTGAGACCACAAAATTTCCAATCATACTCCAGTTTATGTCACGATGAGGAGTAGGGTACCCAAAATCGGCACCGGCCCGAATATAAACCGACATTTGGTTAGCTGAGCGTCACCGTTGTCACGATTGTAAAATGAAACTTGATCGACAACGGGCCGGTGTTGTTGTGCCGTGTGAAATGTCCACCCTGACGGGAACGCTTATTTATAACCAGGGGTGCACATAAGTGGTCAGCATGCGCGCATGCGGACCTGACGTAGACAAACGCGCTGGCCCTCAACGACTTCCATACGCTTTTGCGTACCGATGGCTGACCACCGTATTTGCGGCGGACACGAGAAAATAACTTCTCAAAATGTCAAAGAGGCAGGCCACACTGAGTAATTACTTCCGTGTTCCCCCACCCCCGTCAAAAGACAGACAGACGACAGAGACGTCACCGTAGCTACCGAAAAAAAGGACTTTTGCTGAAAAGTAGGAGGTACCATGGCTAGAAGCAAATGATGCTCGCACGGAAATGCGGTACAAAATGTGCTGTGAGAATCCCAATGTCGCCGATAAGAGCAGCGCATTTTATGTAGGGTCAAAGAATTTCAGCCATCCAAACTTTGAAAAGCACGAAAAAAACAGAGCATGTCGCAATTAAGCAAACTATCGATATCAAACAGGACCCCGGTCGCCCTATGGACAAGTGGCGGAATAAAGGTAATGAACAGCGACATGCACTGACAAACGTGTTTTTGCTCGCATTTTACAAAGCTAAACATGCACGTTCAATAAGGTCTTATGAGGAGGACATCCCACTTTTAAAAAGGCTTGGAGTTAATGTGGGAGCCGCATAATGCCCTTTATTTTGAATTGGTGCTTTTTATTTCTTTACATTTCAAAGTAATGGCAATTTTGTTGTGCTAGTTGATGTTAATCAAGCATTAATTGTTAATATAATTAATTCAAGTTAATTGGCTCTAAGTAAAGCTTGTCATAAATTTATCGCATCAGGCGGGTTGGCTCTCAAGCTCAATGAGGACCAAGTCACATCTCCAGGTCCTCCTCTGAGAACCTGGGCAAAAAAATTATGTGCACCCCTGTTTATAATGCTTTATTGACGTGAAAACATTCAATGTTTTCATGGACGCATTACAGTAATGGATTTACGACTGTAAGATCAGTTTTAAATAATTAAATTACACAAAATATTAGCACTATATTTTAGTAACAAATCGCGGACTGGGCCACATAACCATCTTTGAACAGAAATGTATTAGTCTACAAGTTTTCACAACCATATCCCAATGACAATCACACAGGTATGACACTTATTAGTTCAAGCAGAGTAGAGTAATCCATATTCACGGTACATGAAAGTTGTTTCCGTGTGGGCGCTCCGGTCAGGGGGGACATTTCAGGGCGGCTATTTTTCGGCACAACACCTGTTGTTGCGCTCACCTTCTTGCTGCGCGATCGTGTCGACGAGCTTCGTAGTCTCCGTCTGATGATGTCTGCGATCGTGTTGGCATCATATTGATGTTTTCGCCGCTGTCTAACGGCTGTCGACACAAACGCATCATGGACCGAGAAACAAACCATGCTGCTTTCGAGATTTGCCCTTTTAACAATGGGCACACAGCAACTACTAAAACCGTTTATCTTCTCTGTAACTGCAACCAACCGCCACACATGCCTTCACCATTTTGATTAATCAATGTTCACGATTGTCAGGAAGGTTTTTGGTTTCGTCTACTAGGCGGTGATTCCTTAGATGAGCAGAAAAACACGCAGTAATAGGAGGAATGTACGTAGTGGTAATATGTAAACACGATGAGCTGACGGACAATATGGCGGCACCAGTCAGGGGGGCGGAGTTGTGACGTCACGTGATTGGGGTCTATAGGCTACTGTTCCTATTGTTGAAAGCACAAAAGTGTGGAATAAACAACTAGCACATTTATGTTTTGCATTTTGTTTTCTTACTGTACCGAAAATGAACCGAACCGTGACCTCAAAACTGAGGTACGTACCGAACCGAGATTTTTGTGTACCGTTACACCCCTAGTACTAATACTTTTCTAGATAAAAATATTTTTATCGGCTGCCGAGTGACTTGTTTTGATGTATGTCTGAATTATTATTTAATTTTGTGTCTTCAATTGTTAGGAATCAGAGGGCTTTTTCCTCCACGCGCTCCAAATCAACCCGAAAGCAGCTGGTTGCCATGGCAATTTAGGTGACAAATCCAATTTTTAGTTCTGCTCATAATAATGACTGTTGTTTTTTTCCATTTTAACAATTTGTTTTATAAATTGCTTCCCTTTTACAGTGGGGCAAATAAGTATTTAGTCAACCACTAATTGTGCAAGTTCTCCACTTGAAAATATTAGAGAGGCCTGTAAATGTCAACATGGTTAAACCTCAACCATGGGAGACAGAATGTGAAAAAAAAAAAAACAGAAAATCACATTGCTTGATTTTTGAACAATTTATTTGCAAATCATGGGTGAAAATAAGTATTTGGTCAATACCAAAAGTTCATCTCAATACTTTATGTACCCTTTGTTGGCAATAACTGAGGCCAAATGTTTTCTGTAACTCTTCACAAGCTTTTCACACACTGTTGCTGGTATTTTGGCCCATTCGTCCATGCAGATCTCCTCTAGAGCAGTGATGTTTTTTGGGGCTGTCGTTGGGCAACACGGACTTCCAACTCCCTCCACAGATTTTCTATGGGGTTGAGATCTGGAGACTGGCTAGGCCACTCCAGGACCTTGAAATGCTTCTTACGAAGCCACTCGTTTGTTGCCCTGGCTGTGTGTTTGGGATCATTGTCATGCTGAAAGACCCAGCCACGTCTCATCTTCAATGCCCTTGCTGATGGAAGGAGATTTTAACTCAAAATCTCAGGATACATGGCCCCATTCAGTCTTTCATTTACACAGATCAGTCGTCCTGGTCCCTTTGCAGAAAAACAGCCCCAAAGCATGATGTTTCCACCCCCATGCTTCACAGTGGGTATGGTGATATTCGGATGCGATTCAGTATTCTTTCTCCTCCAAACACGGGAACCTGTGTTTCTACCAAAAAGTTCTATTTTGGTTTCATCTAACCATAACACATTCTCCCAGTCCTCTTCTGGATCATCCAAATGCTCTCTAGCGAACCGCAGACGGGCCTGGACGTGTACTTGCTTCAGCAGGGGGACACGTCTGGCAGTGCAGGATTTGAGTCCCTGGCGGCGCATTGTGTTACTGATAGTAGCTGTGGTCCCAGCTCTCTGTAGGTCATTCACTAGGTCCCCCCGTGTGGTTCTGGGATTTTTGCTCACCGTTCTTGTTATTATTTGGACGCCACGGGGTGAGATCTTGCATGGAGCCCCAGATCGAGGGAGATTATCAATAGTTGTGTATGTCTTTCATTTTCTAATAATTGCTCCCACAGTTGATTTCTTTACACCAAGCGTTTTACCTTTTACAGATTCAGTCTTCCCAGCCTGGTGCAGGTCTACAATTTTGTCTCTGGTGTCCTTTTACAGCTCTTTGGTCTTGGCCATAGTGGAGCTTGGAGTGTGACTGACTGAGGTTGAGGACAGGTGTCTTTTATACTGATAATAAGTTAAAACAGGTGCCATTAATACAGGTAACTAGTGGAGCCTCGTTAGACCTCGTTAGAAGAAATTAGACCTCTTTGACAGCCAGAAATCTTGCTTGTTTGTAGGTGACCAAATACTTATTTTCCAGTCTAATTTGGAAATAAATTCTTTAAAAATCAAGCAATGTGATTTTCTGTTTTTTTTTCCACATTCTGTCTCTCATGGTTGAGGTTTACCCATGTTGACAATTACAGGCCTCTCTAATCTTTTAAAGTACGAGAACTTGCACAATTGGTGATTGACTAAATACTTATTTGCCCCACTGTATGTCTGCTTATTTCTCTACGAAATTCCTGAATGAACATTTTATTCTGTTGAATCCAATCCGGAACTTGTAAAATAAATCTTGGATGTGTGTTTGCATCTCCCGAAGCTGTGCTGTACCATCGCTGGGGCAAGCTCGAGCTGGCACAGAAACACTATGAGTTGTCTCTCAAGTTGGACCCCGAGGCCCCGGGCACGCGAGACAACTACAACATGCTGCGACGCAAACTGGACCAGCGCAAACGCCACGCGCCCTGAGGGTACCCCCACCCACTGCCGTTATCAAACACTCCACTTCACAGTCTCACTGATTTTTACAAACACTGTGTATCTAAATTAAAGGGACGTTTCAAAGCTACTTCCCGTGTGATGTATCTTAATTAGATTTTCATGTGTTGTACGAGACACAGGTGTCGGACGGCGTATTTGCTTTTGTTGTTGTTGTTGCTGCCGCCATGCTTGATGAACACCATGTGGAAGTCTTCGGTCTCCACACGATGTTGTCTCAGCTGGGCACAACATCGCCACACATGTGAGGGTCATAAAGAACCCTTATTTGGATTGACCTTTGTCCTCCAAAGTCAAACATGTTGATCGTCTTGATCCTTAACATGAGACAAAAACTGTCAGTTTCAAGTTTAGTCAGTTTTTGACATCTAATAGCAATTAAAAATAAAGGGTTTTTCCAATGACTCCCAAATTAAAAAATAGAATTTACTTTTAAGGGCTTTGGCAAGATTACACAAAACCTGTATAAAAGTGTGGTTGAATTGTACAATATTTGCATCTTTTGGAGTCCACACATTCTTAACTGTATGTTATCTTCATTTGACTGCAAATTACTTACCCTAACTTCTGGACTATAAACTGCTACTTTTTTCCTTCATTTTGAATCCTGCGGGTTATAGTCCAGTGCGGCTTATTTGGGTTAGTAGGCAACACTTCATTTGACAGCTGCGTCACAAGACTGTCATAATTATGACATGACACAATCATGGGCATTACTGAATGCTGAATTAGAAAGTGAAATAATTTGCCGGATAACACTAAATGACATGTTATAAGCATTCATAAATGCTCATTATTATCGTCTAATGACAGTCTTATGGTGCCACTGTCAAAGTGTTATCAAATATCATAACTAGTGAAGGAATCTGA
Organism: Corythoichthys intestinalis; assembly: GCF_030265065.1. Taxonomy (NCBI): domain Eukaryota; kingdom Metazoa; phylum Chordata; class Actinopteri; order Syngnathiformes; family Syngnathidae; genus Corythoichthys; species Corythoichthys intestinalis. The sequence goes on from NC_080406.1 coordinate 3,785,106, forward strand.
CCTTGTAGCCGGAATCATGCCAGCCGAACCGCCGGACCCGCGTTGGTGCAGCTCCAACGGCTCGGGCTGGCGAGACTCAAATTGCAAAACTCCGCGCATTCACCTTAGTGTTAACCCCTCTTACTGACTCCATTTTGGAAGTTTGAAAAAGGCTCTGAAGCACAAGTTTGACAATTTCATCAGGTTGACGGCAATCATACAGCATCAAGGGACCCAGGCGAGGATTCATGGTCACCATATCACAAGTCAATAAAAAGGTTCCTGAGAAAAAAATGACAACGATTAGTTAAACATTGTCTTACAGTCCACAGTCTGGCCATTCTCCTGTGACCTCTGGCATCAACAAGGCATTTCCGCCCACAGAACTGCCGCTCACTGGATATTTTTTCTTTGTCGGACCATTCTCTGTAAACCCTAGAGATGGTTGTGCGTGAAAATCCCAGTAGATCAGCAGTTTCTGAAATACTCAGACCAGCCCTTACGGCACCAACAACAATGCCACGTTCAAAGTCACTCAAATCACCTTTCTTCCCCTTACTGATGCTCGGCTTGAACTGCAAGAGATTGTCTTAAACCATGTCTACATGCCTAAATGCACTGAGTTGCCGCCATGTGATTGGCTGATTAGAAATTTAAGTGTTAACGAGCAGTTGGACAGGTGTACCTAATAAAGTGGCTGGTGAGTGTGATATATATATATATATATATATATCAGGGGTGTCAAACGCTAAATTTTTTAAATCGCGTTAATTACAGCTTAAAAATTAATTAATTGTAATTAATCGCAATTAATCGCAATTCAAACCATCTATAAAATATGCCATATTTTTCTGTAAATTATTGTTGGAATGGAAAGATAAGACACAAGATGGATATTTACATTCAACATACGGTACATAAGTACTGTATTTCTTTATTATAACAATAAATCAACAAGATGGCATTACCATTATTAACATTCTGTTAAAGCGATCCATGGATAGAAAGACTTGTAGTTCTTAAAAGATAAATGTTAGTACAAGTTATAGAAATTTTATATTAAAAACACTCTTCATGTTTTCGTTTTAATAAAATTTGTAAAAATTTAAATAAAAAAATTAACTAGTAGCCCGCCATTGTTGATGTCAATAATTACTTACGCAATGCTCATGGGTGCTGAAGCCTATAAAATCAGTCGCTCCCAAGTGCTAGCAGAGGGCGGCAAAATTCCGAAAAACACACGTACACCTTTCACTGTGCTGTCATTTTAATCTGTTTGAACGGGGGCATTTGTGCGTTAATTGCGTCAAATATTTTAACAGGATTAATTAAATTACCGCTCGTTAACGCGATAATTTTGACAGCCCTAATACATATATATATATACAGTGCCTTGCAAAAGTATTCGGCCCCCTTGAACCTTGCAACCTTTCGCCACATTTCAGGCTTCAAACATAAAGATATAAAATTTTAATTTTTTTGTCAAGAATCAACAACAAGTGGGACACAATCGTGAAGTGGAACAAAATTTATTGGATAATTTCAACTTTTTTAACAAATAAAAAACTGAAAAGTGGGGCGTGCAATATTATTCGGCCCCCTTGCGTTAATACTTTGTAGTGCCACCTTTTGCTCCAATTACAGCGGCAAGTCGCTTGGGGTATGTTTCTATCAGTTTTGCACATCGAGAGACTGACATTCTTGCCCATTCTTCCTTGCAAAACAGCTCGAGTTCAGTGAGGTTGGATGGAGAGTGTTTGTGAACAGTAGTCTTCAGCTCTTTCCACAGATTCTCGATTGGATTCAGGTCTGGACTTTGACTTGGCCATTCTAACACCTGGATACGTTTATTTTTGAACCATTCCATTGTAGATTTGGCTTTATGTTTTGGATCATTGTCCTGTTGAAAGATAAATCTCCGTCCCAGTCTCAGGTCTTGTGCAGATACCAACAGGTTTTCTTCCAGAATGTTCCTGTATTTGGCTGCATCCATCTTCCCGTCAATTTTAACCATCTTCCCTGTCCCTGCTGAAGAAAAGCAGGCCCAAACCATGATGCTGCCACCACCATGTTTGACAGTGGGAATGGTGTGTTCAGGGTGATGAGCTGTGTTGCTTTTACGCCAAACATATCGTTTTGCATTGTGGCCAAAAAGTTCAATTTTGGTTTCATCTGACCAGAGCACCTTCTTCCACGTGTTTGGTGTGTCTCCCAGGTGGCTTGTGGCAAACTTTAAACGAGACTTTTTATGGATATCTTTGCGAAATGGCTTTCTTCTTGCCACTCTTCCATAAAGGCCAGATTTGTGCAGTGTACGACTGATTGTTGTCCTATGGACAGACTCTCCCACCTCAGCTGTAGATCTCTGCAGTTCATCCAGAGTGATCATGGGCCTGTTGGCTGCATCTCTGATCAGTTTTTTCCTTGTTTGAGAAGAAAATTTGGAAGGACGGCCGGGTCTTGGTAGATTTGCAGTGGTCTGATGCTCCTTCCATTTCAGTATGATGGCTTGCACAGTGCTCCTTGAGATGTTTAAAGCTTGGGAAATCTTTTTGTATCCAAATCCGGCTTTAAACTTCTCCACAACAGTATCTCGGACCTGCCTGGTGTGTTCCTTGATTTTCATAATGCTCTCTGCACTTTAAACAGAACCCTGAGACTATCACAGAGCAGGTGCATTTATACGGAGACTTGATTACACACATTTGGATTCTATTTATCATCATCAGTCATTTAGGACACCATTGGATCATTCAGAGATCCTCACTGAACTTCTGGAGTGAGTTTGCTGCACTGAAAGTAAAGGGGCCGAATAATATTGCACGCCCCACTTTTCAGTTTTTTATTTGTTAAAAAAGTTTAAATTATCCAATAAATGTTGTTCCACTTCACGATTGTGTCCCACTTGTTGTTGATTCTTGACAAAAAAATTAAATTTCATATCTTTATGTTTGAAGCCTGAAATGTGGCGAAAGGTTGCAAGATTCAAGGGGGCCGAATACTTTTGCAAGGCACTGTATATATATATATATATATATCGAAAAAACTAAATACATGCTATTCATTGATACCGATGATGATGACAATGACAATAAATTTCATTCATTCATTCGTTCATATATATATATTTTTTTAATTAGTCGATTAATTAGTCATTGATACCGATGATGATGGCAATAAATTTCATGCATTCATTCGTTCATATATATATATGTATTTTTTTTAATTAGTCGACTAATCGTAAAAATAGTCTTCTGACTAATCGGGAGAAAGTCAATCTTTTGGGACAGCCCTACCGGAACACATTTCCTCCACACCCTTCTCACCTTTTTAACCCCTGACCCATTTTCATGCCTGATTGGTGTTTTATTTTAATTCATTAATGTAATGTCATTTTACTCTTGGTAGACTACAGCAACTTCTTAAAGGGAAAGAGTATCCACGCGGAGACACTGGGTCAATGAGGACAGGAAACCGATGGCGGACTCTTCAGCTTCAAAGAAAAAAATAGGGGGGGGTTGGCTCGGGATGCACTCCCCTGGGGACAACTCACACGCACACAGTTAAGAACACCGCCGAGGGATCGGGCGACCTCGGTGTGAAACATCAGTCAACAAGTGTGCACCCGGGTTCATAGGTCAATACACTTCTATTTTTTCACCTGCTTCCTCCAGCGAGCCAGGGAACTTTTTGAAGCTGTGATAGGCCTGGTTTTGCTTAAAGGTTTGTTTGCACTTACAATACAATGCACCACTTGTTACTTTGATGCTCTCGACATCTTACCGCTCTTCACATCTCCGTGGGGGGTGCTGGCATTTGATATTTGATCCACCTAAATATGCAACCGATAGCGGGATGTCCTCCATATGGACAAAAGTCTCGGGACACAGCTCTTGATTAAATTATGAAATCAATCAGCGGGTGGTCTCGTCTGCGAAGCCATCGTCTTACTGGGGAAATATGGTCCATGAAACAAATTCCGTAAAGGCATGATTCAACGAGTTACATACAAATGCTCATTTGTCATGTCAAATTTCCTCAAATCATCTATAAACTTCAGAAGTTTTAGTCCATGAATGAATGAATAAATAAAAGGTTTCCAACAATTTCGAATGAACATGACAGACGAGCACATAACTGTAAAGTCTACAAGGGTACCACCAACTGTATGCAAAATGTTTTCCAAGAGTTTTAAGAAGATACCGAGTCACCTCGCCAAATGCTAATGCTAACGCTAACTCTACATGTTAGTTTAGTGTGTGACGATCACTCAGCACGGACCTATAAAGGCTGAAGCAACATGGCAAAGCCAATATAAGAAAACTTACCAAGCAGCACCTGGCACGTTTCATGGCTTACTCACCGGCCAGACTTGGGTGACAGTTGGATGTCAATGCGCTGTAATAGTAAGTATATGGTCAAAAATCACAGCCACACGTTTTTCTGCCATTTAAAATGAATAGAAAATTTGGACATGCATAGCTGTCAATGGCATACACGTGCATGGCCAGCAAAATGCCACATACCAAAAATAAAAGGCCCCAACAAATAAAAATGCTACATGCCAAAAGCCATTTTACCACTTACCAAAAAAAAAAGCCATATATCAAATAAAAATGCTACATGCCAAAATCCATTTTTCCACATACCAAATAAAAATGCCACATGGCAAAAGCCATTTTGCCACATACCCAAAAAATGCCACATGCCAAAATCCATTTTGCCAAATACTAAATAAATGCCATATACCAAAATTCATTTTGCCACATGCCAAATAAAAATGAATCATACCAAAATCAATTTGGCCACATACCCAAAAAAATGCCATATGCCAAAATCCAATTTGCCCCATGCCAAATAAAAATGCCACATATCAAAATCCATTTTGCCACATAAATAAAAAATGCCAAAAGCCATTTTGCTACATACCCCAAAAAATGCCACATGCCAAAATCCATTTTGCCCAATGCCATAGGCCTATGCCAAAATCCATTTTGCCCAATGCCATAGGCCTGGTGCTGGTTGACCTCAGATTGACCTATAAAAGAATAATATAGTTTTTAAAAACGACAGCGGCACCTACGAAATGTTTTACAGCACAAACGATTGACATAATTTTTGATATAAATTTGCGTGTGATGGAGGGTCAACTTCACAGAGGTCAGGAGGGAGGTGTGAGAGGCTGTTGCGCTGTACGAGCATGTATATATATTTGTGTACAGTGGGGCAAATTAAGTATTTATTACTAATTTTGCAAGTTCTCCCACCTGAAAATATTAGAGAGGCCTGTAATTGTTCACATGGGTAAACCTCAACCATGAGAGACAGAATGCGGGGGGAAAAAAAAAAAAAACAGAAAATCACATTGTTTGATTTATAAAGAATTTATTTGCAAATCATGGTGTAAAATAAGTATTTGGTCAATACCAAAAGTTCATCTCAATACTTTGTTATGTACCCTTTGTTGGCAATAATGGAGGCCAAATGTTTTCTGTAACTCTTCACAAGCTTTTCACATACTGTTGCTGGTATTTTGGCCCATTCCTCCATGCAGATCTCCTCTAGAGCAGTCATGTTTTGGGGCTGTCGTTGGGCAACACGGACTTTCAACTCCCTCCACAGATTTTCTATTGGGTTGAGATCTGGAGACTGGCTAGGCCACTCCAGGACCTTGAAATGCTTCTTACGAAGCCACTCCTTTGTTGCCCTGGCTGTGTGTTTGGGATCATTGTCATGCTGAAAGACCCAGCCACGTCTCATTGCCCTTGCTGATGGAAGGAGATTTTCACTCAAAATCTCTCGATTCATGGCCCCATTCATTCTTTCCTTTACACATATCAATCGTCCTGGTCCCTTTGCAGAAAAACAGCCCAAAGCATGATGTTTCCACCCCCATTCTTCACAGTGGGTCTGGTGTTCTTTGGATGCAATTCAGTATTCTTTCTCCTCCAAACACGAGAACCTATGTTTCTACCAAAAAGCTCTATTTTGGTTTCATCTGACCATAACACATTCTCTCAGTCCTCTTCCGGATCATCCAAATGCTCTCTAGCGAACCGCAGACGGGCCTGGACGTGTACTGGCTTCAACGGAGGGACACGTCTGGTTGTGCAGGATTTAAGTCCCTGGTGGCGCATTGTGTTACTGATAGTAGCCTTTGTTACTGTGGTCCCAGCTCTCTGTAGGTCATTCACTAGGTCCCCCCGTGTGGTTCTGGGATTTTTGCTCACCGTTCTTGTTATCATTTTGACGCCACGGGGTGAGATCTTGCATGGAGCCCCAGATCAAGGGAGATTATCAGTGGTCTTGTATGTCTTCCATTTTCTTATAATTGCTCCCATTGTTGATTTCTTTACATCAAGCGTTTTACCTATTGCAGATTCAGTCTTCCCAGCCTGGTGCAGGTCTACCATTTTGTCTCTGGTGTGCTTCGACAGCTCTTTGGTCTTGGCCATAGTGGAGTTCGGAGTGTGACTGACTGTGGTTGTGGACAGGTGTCTTTTATTTCGATTATGAGTAAAAACAGGTGCCATACATCCAGGTAACGAGTGGAGCCTCGTTAGAAGTTACACCTCTTTGACAGCCAGAAATCTTGTAGACAATATATTTTATTGTTCACATTATTGCATATAGCTCGGGAAAATATTCCACTTATGTGTCTTGTAGTGTTGTCAAGCAACTATTATGGAACACGGCAACTTTTTCAAATGTACTAGTGTAAAGGTCACAGTGACATAGCTCCATGCTTTAGAGCAACTGCAGACAGGATAGGATCAAATGATGACATTCAAGACTGAGCGTTCCTTCCTCGTATTATTATAGTCGGTCACGCGGCGTAACGATGTACGCAGTGTCGCTCCCTGACTTTATGTACTTTCTGGAGTCTCTTCTTTACTTTTTGGCAGGGATCCCTTTCACGCGGCGCCCGCTGCTGCTGTTGCACAGCTGTGAGGGGAGGGCGCCGCACTTTTATCATCATCATTCTTTGAATACCTTTCATTACCATAAAATATGTCAGGTTTTAAAGGGTCGGCTTCACTGGTCCGGCCCCGACGTCTTCATTAGCCATTCTGACTGAGAGGGAAAAACCTGAGACTTCCCAGGGAGTGACATTAATAAAAGATGGGATACTAGCAGCTTATGAAGTCCTCTCCTTGTACTCCTCGCTCAGCGTTCCACACCTTTTACCCGCTTGGATTGTCTGTCATAATAATTCACCAGCTCCGTTCCCAGGTGGAGTTCTTTGTGGAACTCATGAGGGGAAAAACACTCCATGTACAAAAGGTATTTTATTTTGAAGGCATATTAACAAGAAAAAAAGAGTTTTGTTGCAGGAGGATTTTCAATAAATGCACATGGGTGTATGAGTGTGTCCTTTGGAGGGGTTCACTATTTTTGAACTAATCTCAGAACAGTGGGTGGGCTGCTGAGCACAACAACTGCCCCCCCCCCCCCCCCCCCCAAAAAAACAAAAACTGATGTAGTGAATTTAACCAACTAGAAACTGCCATTTCTTGAGAAATTATTCTGGATCTTTGCCGTGTGGAGATACAGATCTTAGCCCCGCCCAGGTAGGTTTGGGGACATTTCTGGGACAATATGAAGTCACTTCCTGTTGATTTGGGGACATTTGGGGGGCATGTCCTGGTCATATCAGGTCATTTGGGGGGCGTGTCCGACTGATATCTGGTCATTTCCTGTTGATTTGGGGACATTGTTTTTTTTGCCATTGAAAATGAATGGGGAAAAATTTGGACGTCCATGGCCGTCAATGGCATCAACTTACGTAGGCCTCAATGAAATCCAAGTACAATGGCATCAATAGAATGGACAAACATGCCCGTCAAAGGCATTAAACAAAGTAAATGTCATTGGAAAAGAATGGGAAATTTCGACGTCCATAAGCGTCAATGGAATCGGGGACATTTGGGGGACACGTCCTTTTGATATCTGGTCTTTTCCACTTGATTTGGGGACATTGGCTTTTTTGCCATTGAAAATGAATGGGAAAAAATTTGGATGTCCGTTGCCGTCAATGGCATTGACATCCATATGCGTCAATGGAATCCAAGTACATTGGCATCAATAGAAATGACATACGTGGCCATCAATGGCATCTGTCTAAATTGGCCTCAATGCAAAGTTAATGCCATTACAAATGAATGAGAAATTTGGACGTCCATGGCCGTCAATGGCATCGACTTACATATGGCCGTCAATGGGATCAATGCAATTTAAATTCATTGGAAATTCCATTGAAAGTGAATGGGGAAATTTGAACGTTGCATTCCATTACAAATGAATGGGAACGTTTTTGGCAAATTTCTGGGAAACCGTAGAAATCCTCCAAAAATGGGACGGACAAAAGTATTGGCACCCTCAGTCTAATACTTGGTATCACAAACTTTAGACAAAATAACTGCGAACAACCGCTTCCGGTATTCATCAATGAGTTTCTTACAATGCTCAGCTGGAATTTTAGACCATTCTTCTTTGGGCAGCTGCTCCAGGTCTCTGAGATTTGAAGGGTGCCTTCTCCAAACTGCCATTTTCAGATCTCTTCAAAGGTGTTCTATGGCATTCATCTGGACTCATTGCTGGCCACTTTAGAAGTCTCCAGTGCTCTCAAACCATTTTCTAGTGCTTTTTTTAAAGTGTGTTTTGGGTCATTTTCCTGGTGAAAGACCCATGACCTCAGAGGGAGACCCAGCTTTCTCACACTGGGCCCTGCGAAATTTATTGGTAGTCTTCAGACTTCATAATGTCATACACACAGTCAAGCAGTCCAGTGCCAGAGGAAGCAAAGCAACCCCAAAACATCAGGGAACCTCCACAATGCTCGACTGTGGGGACAATGTTCTTTTCATTGAAGGCCTTGTTTTTTCCCCTGTAAACTCTTTGTTGATAACCTTTTTCCAAAAAGCTCTACTTTTGGCTCATCTGACCAGAGAACATTCTTCCAAAACGTTTTTGGCTTACTCAGGTCAGTTTTGGCAAACTCCAGCCTGGCTGTTTTATGTCTCTGGGTCAGAAGTGGAGTCTTCCTGGGTATCCTACCATTGAGTCCCTTTTCATTCCGACGCCGACGGATAGTACGGGTTGACACTGTTGTACCCTCGGACTCCAGGACAACCTGAACTTGTTTGGATGTGAGTCGAGGTTCTTTATCCACCATCCGCACAATCTTTTGTTGAAATCTCTCGTCAATTTTTCCTTTCCGTCCACATCTAGGGTTAGCTGCAGTGCCATGGGCTGTACACTTATTGATGACACAGAAACATTCAGGTCTTTGGAGATGGACTCGTAGCCTTGAGATGGCCCATGCTTCCTCACCATTTTGCTTCTTAAGTCCTCAGACAGTTCTCTGATCTTCTTTCTTCATGCTCAGTGTGGTACACACAAGGACACAGGTTGAGTCAACTTTAATCCATTTTAACTGTCTGCAAGTGTGATTTAGTTATCGCCACTACAGGTAAGTAATAAGTGCTGTTAATTACACAAATTAGAGAAGCATAACATGATTTTTCAAAGGGTGCCAATACTTTAGTTTGGCTCGTTTTGGAGTTTTGTGTAAAATGATGATTCCAAAAAAAATTCCCCAGTCTCTTTTGTGTTTTTTCATTGCAAGCAAAATCAATGAAGATATTACCACCAAAGCATTTGTAATTGCAATCGTTTTCTAGGAGAAATTTAGCATTATCTGACAGAATTGTGCCAATACTTTCGGCCGGCAGTGTACTGACACAAGCCAGGGAACAAACGGACCCAAAAATGCAGAACCCAGATCAAACACAGTTCTGAAGGTTTATTTTGAATTATCATCAAGACAGGAAAAAGTCTTGGCATTCAGGGAAGCCCGGAGGGTTGTTTGAGCGGGGGTGGTCAGGCAAGGCAGAGGCACCAGCAGGGAACGTACCGGGTCCGGTCCAAGTCGCAGGCTGAGAGTCACTAAGGTGTTGAAGCTTAGGCACAGACAAGACATGGGCTATAGGCAGGAATCCAAAATGTTTATCGGGGTTCATGAAGGCAAGATGACAGGTAATGCTCATAAGTTGCTGAAAGTGCTAACAAACTCACACTGAGGCATAGAGCTGTGGGTGAATAAGTAGGGAGGCTAAGATGACGATCAGGTGTGCAAAACAGGTGGGTGGAATAAGTGCTAACGACTTGAGGAAACGAAAAAATGTGCAGGCTTTCCGCTCTAACACATACGACCATTTTGACTTACAAATCAGGTGCTATAAAGAATTAACCGTCATATTGTGTTTTTGGCCTGTTTTTAAATTTTTGTATGCAAAAATCAGTGGCATTTTTGACATACCCAAACCATAGACTTCATTACTTTTGATGTTTGACTTTGTCATTCTTTGCGTAACATCTTATCAGAGGGGGCCAAGCTTTAGTATAGCCCAGTACTTCTCAAATAGTATAATATCAAACGGTCAAAAAATGTATCGAGTGTATTTTTACAGTATGGATGTGTTTTTTTTTTTTTACACTTTATTGTAAGAATGTTATATACAAATGATACTGCAGTATATTTATAGTGGCAGCAGAGTTGGGGGGGGGGGGGGGGGGGGGCGCAAAACGTTTACGTTTTTCTTCGGGGGGCATAACAGAAAATAATTGAGAAGCACTGGTATAGCCGAAGACGGCACACGCTCATGTCGGATTTAACTTACAATTGGATTTAACTACGAAAGCTGTACCACATACAAAGAGAAAGGATTGTCTCAGGAGTGATTTGTTCAAGGATTCAAGGTAAATATTATATTTTTTGTACCATGCGTGCTTGTTTGAAGCATTTTTTTTCACAGGAATTTCCTTCTTTGTTTACACATGGAGGTGGCTAATTTTCGTAACTGACTAGCCTCATACTTTACTTATAACCAAGAATTGAGACTCTTTTACGTTGATTTCTGTAAAGAATTCAGGGATTTAAGCATTTATTCACAAGAATTTTCGCCAGAAAAGCTCCTTTTACGCAAGGGGGCCGTTAGCCTCATTTGCTAACAGAGTAGCATTGTATTTCGACAACATACGTAAAATAAATAATCAAAGACCAAATTTTCATGTTTTTGGGAAAATGTTTACTTTATATTTGGACAATTTAAGTTCCTCTTTGAAACCCAAAGCTATAAGGACACCCAAGACTTTGCAAACAGTACGGCTTGTGTTAAAAATGATCCCAACCATTTTATTTATTATTTTGTTGTTGTTGTAAATCTGTTGATTGTATGTGAATTGTTCGCCCATTAATTGTAGTTGTTTTTGTGTAAATAAAGTTAAAAAAACAAAACAAAAAACATACGTAAAATAAACGCGAACTGCACTGTTTCTTTGCTTTTAACCAAGAATCAAGACTGTTTTACATCCAAATTTATGAAGAATTTGGGGATTTAAGCATTTATTCACAAGAGTTTTCGCCAGAAAAGCTCCTTTTATGCCAGGCGACCGCTAGCCTCATTCGCTAACAGAGTAGCATTGTACTTCGACAATATACGGAAAATAAACGCTAACTGCACGGTTTCTTTGCTTGTAACCAAGAATCGAGACTGTTTTACATCCATATCTATGACGAGTTTGGTGATTTAAGCATTAATTCACAAAAAATTTTCGCCAGAAAAGCTCCTTTTATGCCAGGCGACCGCTAGCCTCATTCGCTAACAGAGTAGCATTGTACTTCGACAATATACGTAAAATAAACGCTAACTGCACGGTTTCTTTGCTTGTAACCAAGAATTGAGACTGTTTTATGTCCATATCTATGAAGAATTCAGGGATTTAAGCATTTATTCACAAGAATTTCCCCCAGAAAAGATGTTTACACCATGCGGCCACTAGCCTTATTCACTAACAGTTTATAGTGTATAATCTTTCTGAAGAGCTGTTCTGTTCGATAATAAGTTGTGATTGTAAATAGAATTTATTAAAAATCTTTAAAAATAAATAAATAAAATGTACATATTATTTATGATTGATTCTGCATGTTTTCCTCAAGTATTAAGCATCAGATGTTAATTTGGTGATTTATTAGCTGTTGAAAACTTGCACTACAAAAAACAAAATAAAAATTAAGTTGCTATTTTGGTCCAAAACATATTTGATATGTTAAATATTGCTATTGATCCTGAAAATATAGGTGATTATCTCAGCATTTGGTGATTTTTGTTCTTCTAGTGTAAAATCTGAGACTTTTATAGCCATTTTAAGTTATGTTATATTTATATAAAAAATAATTAATCGGGTTTTTATAAGGGAACGACTTTGAATTTTTGGATGTCGCTGCTCATGGAGACTCATATATGGCTAAGCTAGGTGCCTGTTTTGGTTTTAGGTTGGTAGCAGCTTTGGTTTTGAAAATATTTAAATTTACGAATCGGCCCCATTTCACGTGTCATGTCAATAGGTTATGAAGTCTATATTCAAACTTGAGAACAGGTCAAACTTGACCCGAAAACAATATACAGCAGAGATTTCACATTTTTAGGCCAAGTTAATTTCGAAATTTAATTTACTAGCAAAAATATGGGCTAATTTCTAACATGAGAGAAGGGTTGAATTTGTATGTAGAGGTACCACTGCGCTGTGATTAAGAAAGATTATTGCAATCCGTGAACAAGCTCGCCCCTCGCTTTTGTCGAACAGCAAATGAATGTTCCCCCACTGACTGCACTGGACTTCCGTTCATTCATTTCAGACTCTCAAAACAGTATGATTTTAGTTTTTGTGATTTTATTAAAGGAAACAACCACAGGACTGAAGGTGTGACACAATGAAACAACTAACTTTTTGTATTTTGTGAAAGTGTAATACACATTTTATACATTCTTTAATACTGGATCAGCAGAGCTGAACAATAAATGTGTAATTGACCTATTAATTTGCAATTGTGTCGGACTGCATTGCATCAAATTACAAACTGTTTCTGATCATTGATGTGTGATGTAGTCACACTATGATGTGAAATGTAGTGGAGTCTAACAGCATATCCGTGGATTATTAAGTCCAAGCTTTGCCAAGAATTTTGAAAATCTCTTGAGTTACTTGACACCTCCCCAAAAGGTTTGTAAGAACCACAAGATGGTGACAAAGTGTGTGTTTTGTAAACTCATCATGTCACTTCAACATATAAGACAATAGTTTCTTGGTAGTACGTTGCCGCAAAATCAGGTCGTCAAGTGGTATTTTAATGTCCACATGAAAGAATTGGGGAAATTTTCAGACAAAAAACAAGGAAATTGGTTGTTTTATTAAATCTGTGAATTAGATAAATTTGTGAATGATGAAATACGATGCAAGGCTTCACTGAATTGTTAATGGTAACCTCTTTAGAACGAGCTTAATGCATAATTTTGTATTATTATCATTATTTTTGTAAAGGGGAAATTTTTCATGTATGTCTTTTATTGGAACTTATTGCAAGTGTAGTTAATGTTTTAGTAACATTATCAGTTTTAGGTCTATGGAACCAATTGGAAAGTAAGCACAGAAGAATTGCTTTGATTCTTAAAAAGAAATATGAATAATAGAAATGTCACTGAAAATGATACTATTAAGAGTTCTAATGTTCTTGGTGAGCAGAGGAACCGACGTTAGTGTCATCAAGCAGAGAAGCTACCTTTCATTTAAAACAAAAAAAATACTGGCTTTTTAGCAGATCGTATATATATGTGTATATGTTTGTATGTATATATATATATGTAACATTTATAGTGTGTCAAGTTAAACATTTTGTATCTAATTTAATTTATGGTTTTATATGGTATCAAATAAATAGTTTCGTAATTCAAAGCGTTAAGAATTCACAATTCTAAAACAATCTGAATAATAATTGGCTTAAGTGTGGATTTTCTTTAATATGAAAACATTTTGGATAATGATTGTTTTTTGTTTTCAAATATTTTCAGTTTCTCCCAAGAAATTTAATTTCAGTGCATCTCTAATATAAAAGTCAAACTCTTCTTGGTCCTGTGTGACATGAGGTTAGGCAACCCTAAAAACACCTTAACCAAAATAATCTTCAATAGGCTATAATACGGTGGCAATGAAGTGCCAAACACAATGGCAAATAAAAAAAAAACAACAGCAAATCGCATAAAGAGAAAAAGAAAATATGGCAAATCGAAAAGCAAATGGCAAATAAAAAAACACAACATCGCATAACAAAAAAAAAAAAAAAAAAAACTGTAAATCGCATAACGAAAGAAAATAAAAAAATACAAGAACAAATAACTTGACAAAAAATGACAAATAAAAAATGGGTAATAACAACAAAAAATGCCAAATCACATAACAAAATAGAAACAAACAAAAAAAAAAAAAAAAACACAACAGCAAATCAAAAAACACAACAGCAAAACGCATAACAAAAACAAAAAAAAACGGCAAATCGCATCACAAAAAAAAAAAAAACAAAAGAAAATAAAAAAATACTACGACAAACAATGTAACAAAAAAAAAAACGACAAATAAAAAAATGGCATATAAAAATAAAAAAAAACACCAAATCACACAACTAAAAAAAATCGCAACAACAAATCACACAACAAAAAAGCTATTCAAAAATACAACAACAAATTAAAAAAACACAAGGGCAAATCGCATAACAACAACAACACAAACGCCAAATCGGATAACAAAAAAAAAAAAAACGCCAAATCGCATAACAAAAGAAAATTCTTTAAAAAATACTACAACCAATAACGTAACAAAAAAAGACAAAAGAATGACAAATAACAACAACAACAAATAAAACGACAAATCACATGAAAAAAAACTATTCAAAAAAATGACAAATCAAAAAACCCAATGGCAAATCACATAACCAAAAAAAAAAAAGGGAAATCGCATAACAAAAGAAAATTTAAAAAAAACTACAAGAAATAACGTAACAAAAAAACGACAAATCACATTTAAAAAAAAAAAAAATTCAAAAAACAACTGCGAATCCAAAAACAACAGCAAAAAAAAAAAAAAAAACTGGTTGGTACCTGTAAAAAAAAAACTCATCGCTGATTGGACGAATCCACTAGAAAGGGTAGGTACTGATGAACTTGGAAGTCACTCCACTTCTAGTTCAGAATTTCAAAATGAGCATTACCAAAGACATGATTGTGACTGCCACTATAAATAGAATATTTTTATTCAGTTAGACGTTGTGGTTATTATGGAGCATGTCCAATATGACTTCATATGTATGTCCCGTATTAATAATTTGCCGTTGTGTTTGGCACTTCACAGCCACCGTACTCTTGGGCAACACTGTGTATATATTTCCCCACATTCAACGAGGTAGCTGCCTCGTGCAGGTCATATTAGGCGACACGGCTGCATCACAAGATGCACAACAACAACAAGCGGTGCCCCATGCAAACATGCAACCCACCCCTCCCTTGGCCTGTCATGGTGCCTCCCTGATACTGGTCTGTTTGTCTGACTTGGATACGCTCTGTCACATCAAGGAGGGCGACTGTCACTGGTTATTGGCCTCGCCGCCTCCACACCCCTTGGCATTTACAGTTCACCAACTACCACTAACTAAACTCCCCCCGTTCCTTGACAGCCCCATAAAAACTGGTCAAAGTCACAAATAACAACAAAAACAACAACAAAAAAACATCACCATCTTACCGAAATTAGTCAAACTACTTGAAATAGGAAAAGTCACTGTTTTCTGGTGCAAGCGCTAGTGTGAAACACACTTTAGTCTCCACAGTTAAATGAATAAACTCCCTTTAACCACTATGGGAGGAAAGTCATAGAAATCTTGTAAAGTATGAATACATCGCTGCCCCTGAAACGCCAATCTACATTTTTTTTAGCCTGTACTGTTCACTTTCCAGGACTGCCCCAGAGCTGTACAAGTCAAAAGTTCAAGGGTAAACAAGCAAAACCTTTGAGGTTGCCACCCTGGTGGTAAGCATACAGCATGTCCCCGAAAGTTATCATTTTCTGGAAGGGGTGCCAAAATTGTAGCCTGGGCCTATGAACATAATGGACAAAGTGCTGCCAATTTGGCTCCCTGACAAAGCCTGCGAGATGGATTCTTGTTCCATTGTGTCTGAGCCCTCTTACCCCCTGAGGAGTCACAATGCAGAAGATCATTGACTAATCATATACAATGAGTCTACATATATTTTTGAGAAGGAGCCAAAGCAAAAATCAACATTTTGTGAGGCCTTTTAACTCTCTTCAAGGTAAATGTGTGTGCACTGCCATAATACAATTTAAATGCCATGTTTATTCAGCTTAGAATTAGAATTTAATCACAAATTATACATTATTGTAAAGAACATGTACAGTACACTCTATTTTTCAATTTGTCCTCCCATAAGTGTCACAACAACCTCCAGGCGCCTGCGGAACGCTTCTTTATGTAGGATGCTGTCATCTTTTCTCAAGATCTAACAATGGACCTCTCCAAGGCTGCCACAGAAGTTTGTGGCTTCTTACAGGCACTGTCCTCCACACTTGCCCGTATGCTATAATCCAGGGGACTGAGATCTGGACTCTGGGGTGGCCACATATCACCTTGTCAATCAACTTTTTGGTCCGCACAGATTGGCACTTCCAGACCCAGGTTTTCGTGAGGCTGTTCCAGTATCTTTCAGCTTCTTTTTAACTTTGTAGACTGCACATCTGGATATTCTCAGATTTGCTGCAATCTCAGTAAGTGTCAGACCGGCACGCAGCAAGTCAGGTACAGCTAAAGTTTTCTTCATTTTCAGCAGAAGCACAGGAATTGTAGAGACGAGAGATTACCAGCTGCATTGAGTGACCTTAATGAATCACTTAAGCATGACAACCTATTTAGATATGTTTCAATGGCTTTTAAACAACCAGTCAACTGAGTGGAAACTTTTTTTTGGGTCAGCCTGTAGTTGCTCCAGAAATTGCATTTTCTAGTTGAAAATAAAGTACTGTTTTCTTGCTAAGTGTGTATAATTATCACAAAGTTAGCATTGTCTTTGTAGACGCTTCAATATGTGTTCTACTATCAATATTCATTCAAAATTGTTGGAAACCTTCACATATTTATTTTTGGACTAAAAGTGAGTTTTCATCGACTAAAACTAGACGAGGACCACATTTTGAAATGACTAATATTAGGGTTGTTCCGATCATGTTTTTTTGCTCCCGATCCGATCCCGATCGTTTTAGATTGAGTTAGGGCTGTCAAAATTATCGCGTTAACGCGCGGTAATTCATTTTTTAAATTAATCACGTTAAAATATTTGACGCAATTAACGCACATGCCCAGCACTGTCCCATGTCAGACAGTATTCCGCCTTTTGGTAAGTTTCACAGCAAGGCTTTTTGTGCTGTCTAACAGCGAACTCTTGTGGTCGCTTTGCGACATGGTTTATTGCTTTCTTGCCAGTTCAATATGGCTGCATGACGTCTCGGGCTGACGCCTACGTTGTAATGTTGTGCTTATATGATCCTTGGACAAGATTTGTCCGTAAGTATGGTTGTTGTAAAGAATGTACATATTATGTTAGTAAGCGAAATGTTATATTTTTTGTATGATATGCTTTTTGTTTATGTTTCGTGAACCTGTATAGCGTGCTAAGCTAACGTTGTTGCTAATGCAATTCTTGTGTACTTTTTTTTGTAGTTTCACTACGGTCTAAAGAGAACAATGGTTTGAGGCCATTTTATTAATAGATCAGATGAAAAAGGAAGAAGTCTGATTATTAAGGCGTCGTTCACTAGCTGTCTAGCTTTGGAAAAAGTAGACGCTTCCGAGTGAGGACAGCATAGACAGATTTAAATGACAGTAGAGTGAAATGCCCACTACAGTCCTTATATACTGTATGTTGAATGTATATATCCATCTTGTGTCTTATCTTTCCATTCCAACAATTTATTTTACAGAATATATATATAATTTACAGAAAAATATGGCATATTTTATAGATGGTTTGAATTGCGATTAATTGTGATTAATTACGATTAATTAATTTTTAAGCTGTAATTAACTCGATTAAAATTTTTAATCATTTGACAGCCCTAGTTTGAGTATCTGCCGATCCCGATATTTCCCGATCCGATTGCTTTTTTTTTGCTCCCGATTCAATTCCAATCATTCCCGATATTTTTTCCCGATCATATACATTTTGGCAATGCATTAAGAAAAAAATGAATAAAACTTGGACGAATATATACAGTCAACATACAGTACATAGGTACTGTATTTGTTTATTATGACAATAAATCCTCAAGATGGCATTTACATTATTAACATTCTTTATGTGAGAGGGATCCACGGATAGAAGGAATTCTTGAAGGATAAATGTGACTTTGTATATTGTGACTAAATATTGCCATCTAGTGTATTTGTTGAGCTTTCAGTAACTGATACTGTAGGCATTTAACTTCTTCCCAAATGCATGATGGGAAGTGCAACCATGACTGTGCATCGTGGTACCAATTGATATATCTTCTCTGCGTTGGGTAATAACATAGGGTGTTCAGAAAAAGATCAACTACTACCTTTATTCCCCACATTGCCTCCCACTATTGTTCTAATCATTGGGAGAGGGATTGTAAGGCTTTAGCCATTTAAAAAAAGGCTCCAAAGGCTGCCAAAACTCACTCTACTCATTTTACGCTGCCTTTTAGCTCTATATACTGTATGGGTAAAACGGCGCCTTTATAGATTGAACGCGACAATGCTGAGTGGGTCGTGCAACGCATGCGTTAATTGCGTTAAAAATTGTAACGTGATAGATGTAAAAAATATTAACGCGATTAATTTGATAACCCTACCTTAAGCTTAAACTAAAGACTTTGGAAGAGTGTAACACAATTATGTCTGTAACGTTAAACACAATTAGACAACGATTTAATTTAAAAAAATATATATATTAAAAAAAGGCATGTCCGGTATTTTTTTGCCGATTCTGATACTTTGAAAATGACGTGATCGGACTAAAATACGACATGTACTAAAGTATTTTTGTCTAAAAGACCAAGACAAAAATTAAAAGGGCTGCCAAAAACAGCGCTGCCATGGCGCTTATTGTGGGGGTACAATCACAAATACAGTGCAACGAGATGGAAATGTATGAACTGGCACCAGCTAATGTGTGCATTATTCATTTGCGGCGAGCATGAAGAATGAATCTAAAGAGGTCTGAAATTGCAGACGTGCAGCCTGACTGCACCGCGGGCCGCTTCGTTTCATCCTCGGAGAGGGGCGGGTGGGTTTAGTGGACAGTATAGGGCCTTGCAGTAACAGCTGTGCTTCTCTCATGGGGGGCAGAGGGGGAGAAGCTGCTTGGGACAGATGGACCTGCCCCCTGTGCCATCTCCCCACCTCCTACTTACCTCTGTTATTAAAAATACATCGACACGCTAGTTCCAGTATCAGTCATCTAATACGCAGTCGAGCACAGACTTCCAAGGAACTGATTTAAAACCAACAACGACATTAATAGACTCTTCTTATTAAGTCCTACGACAAAAAAAATACAAATTAGTTATGAAACTTGTTCCTTTCAAAGACACTTCCGGTTAAGAGTTTGCTGTCAGTCACCTGGACAGTTTTGTTTTCGGTAAAAGGTCACCCTTTTATTTATCAAATGAGTTGCAAAATTATAGAATATAAGATTAAGACATTGACAATAATGTTAGGAAGCATGGGCATCTTACACGACTTATCTTATACGAGGGGCAAGGGACTCAAAACCTGCCTGATTATGTGTGCCCCACTCCAGTAATTCGATTAGAAAAAAGCTACGATTCAAATTTTGCTGCAATGAGGATTCGTTTAATTAGAATTAGGGCTGTCCCAAACGACTAATTTTCTCCCGATTAATCAGCCGACTACTTTTACGATTAGTCGACTAATCTTTTAATTTTTTTTAATTATTTTTTTTTTTTTTTTTACTAATTTAGCAATGAAATTTTTGAGACGCTTATCAATTCACAAAAACTTTTTTTTTTTTACTAATTTAGCAATGAAATTTTTGTTGACGCTTATCAATTCACAAAAACATTTTGGAACACTTAAATTCTTTATTAAAGTACAAATAAACAGATAAATAACAATAATAAATCACAAACAATGAGTTCAAATGCTGATAGAATTAACTTGTGCAAGAGAATGGAATGTAAACAGATTCAGAACACACTGACTTCACCTTTCCAACATGATTCAAAACAATTCTTAAAAAATACCTAGCATTAATATTATAGTATACTGTAGTACTATATATAATCGTATTATAATAATTATTCATGGCCAGATTTTTCATGAAGGGTGTCATTTTAAAGGTATTCTTAGTGTAGAATCTGAAGTGTGTGGGATTAACTCCAGAAATCGTTATTTATATGACGAACATGACATGCTTTTATTTTGAAATGTTCACCGGAAGTACGCTCGCTAAACCGCTAATTTATGCTTTACAGTCCACAAAAAAAATCACTATTTGTCATTGCATGTGGTGTCAGTAATAGATTTTTTGTCCTTTTGCAAATGCTGTTAACCAGCGATTTTTCATGTTTGAAGTGTCACCTTTTAACTTCAAGTTTCGGACAAGGCTGCCTGTTTTATAGCCGGCTAAAGTAGGTCGTCTTTTTTCCCATTCACTTCAATGTAGCAATGCTAACGTATATAGTGTTTAATATAGATGTGTTTTCTTATTTTGTATGTCTGAACTTTAATTCTACAGCGTGTTGATGACAGAAAAGAACTGGAGTTTTAATATGCCATCAGCACGCACGCACGCACAAATGTATGCACGCGCGCGCAGCAATAAAACGCAGCCGTGAAAATGACCGCCCTCATTTTTATTTACCATGCGATAAATGGAATCATTGCATATCGCGACAGGCTTAGCAACTTCAATAAACATGTCATTAGTGCAGCCAAGCTTGGCATTGAAGAGACAGGACACAATAGTGTACCCTCCTTTCTTTCTTTAAAAATAAGTCAGTTTTGGACTCTCTGGTGCGCTTTTTTGGCTTTGTGCCGATTTCCCCGCTTGCATACCAAGCGTCCGACATTTTGAACTTTCCACGCATATATTTTTTTAACCCTTCATTAACCGTCGACGGGATGTTGTGCTCGTCGACGGATTTATGTCATCGATGACGTCGACAATGTCGACTAGTCGGGACAGCTCTAATTAGAATGGCGTTGTAATGGTTTGTTTTGAAAGTGTTTGCCTTAAGTTCTATTGACTTGGGTGGATACATTGAGATTTAGGGGGTATTAAGGGGTACTTATCCATTTACCACCTGGGCCTAGTTTGTCCGAATTTGCATGCATTTGATTTATATTTTAAAGAAAAAAATTGTTCACAATGGCCTGGTTGGGTCCTTTTTTTCAAGACACCATAACCAGTGTTGTCACAGATTACTTGAAAAAGTAATTACTGATTACTGATTACACCTCAAAAAAAGTAATCTAGTTACTTTACTGATTACTTCATTATCAAAGTAACTAAGTTACTTTAAAAGTAATCATTCACTTTTTACCCATTTTTCTCCCTTTGCCGCCTCAACATAAGAATGACAACAGAAAAATGTCATCACATGTAATTGACTTTCCAATGATTGAATTTAAAGGGGAATATCAGAATTTCGCGCTAGCTTAGCCACTCTGGAGCCCTGAAACTAACAAATATCTGACGAACTGCTTGGAATTTGTTGAAATCAACTCCACCGACCAATTAAACCCCGCTAACTCTAAGATTAAGCCTAATGTTAAAACTTTTGAATGTTGGGTTATGGTTAACAGCATATCAGAGCCAATGTAAAAACAATGCAAACTGACTGCACAAAATTGCAAAGGTGGTGGCGGGCGCGGATACGCGTGCATAACCCGGAAGTACTCTCCTCAACGCACACGCGGTCAATTCGGCCACAAAACGTGGCGGCAACTAAGCACTTTACACCCAATCAGACTTACAACACATCCCACAGATGCTAAACGAACATCACCTCACGGCATAAATGTGCAACACGCATATGAACAAACAAAGCTTGCCAACTTGGAGCGATGACTGCCCGTCGTTGCTACGGTAAAGCTACGAAATGGCCACACATGTAGGGGGTCCAACCTTTTGCTGATACCCTCCAGAATGAAGGAAAAATACTCACCTTCATTCATGGATATCCACAGATCAACATTCCCTCGCAACGTCTCAACACTCGGCTCGAATGTCCACCTGCCTGGCCCACGCCTTCAGTCCCACAACACATGCGACGCGGGACCAAAACAGGAAATAGCTAAGAGGTTGTCATGGTAACACGTACCGGGAACGTTTTAGCATTTTCTATTCAAAATGCTCTTCGTCCATGACTACAATATTCTTCATTCTACATACGTTACGAGGCAATGAAAAAATAGTAACGCAGAGACACTAAGGAAACTAACTTTAATCAGATTACTGATGTAGAAAAATGAACGCGTTAAATTACTCGTTACTGAAAAAAGTAATCAGATTACAGTAACGCGTTACTGACAACACTGACCATAACCTATATGTCCAAACTGTTGTTTTCTTCACTAACCAATTGTAATCATTATTTTGGACCCAAAAAGACAAAATAAATCCCAAAATTTCTTGTCAAAATTTGTAATAGTGATATCCGATTGACAACCAAACATGCTCAACAAAACATTTTGAAGCTTGATAATATTTATTCAACCTTTTAGGTTAAACATTCAACAGAAAAAAATGAGACTGAATAGTTTTTTATTTGATAATTAGTTTTATATTTGATAATTCAACACAAACATCAGGCGTTTTTGGCCTTTACACATACTGTAGTCAAAACAGGTTATACTGTATATGGTAGACCAGCAGTGGAAAATAGTGAAAACATATTTACAGTGGGGCAAATAACTATTTAGTCAACCACTAATTGTGCAAGTTCTCCCACTTGAAAATATTAGAGAGGCCTGGAATTGTCAACATGGGTAAACCTCAACCATGAGAGACAGAATGTGGAAAGAAAAACCAGAACATTACATTGTTTGATTTTTAAAGAATTTATTTGCAAATCACGGTGGAAAATAAGTATTTGGTCAATACCAAAAGTCCATCTCAATACTTTGTTATGTACCCTTTGTTGGCAATAACGAAGGCCAAACTTTTTCTGTAACTCTTCACAAGCTTTTCACACATTGTTGCTGGTATTTTGGCCCATTCCTCAATGCAGATCTCCTCTAGAGCAGTGATGTTTTGGGGCTGTCGTTGGACAACACGGACTTTCAACTCCCTCCACAGATTTTGTATGGGGTTGAGATCTGGAGACTGGCTAGGCCACTCCAGGACCTTGAAATGCTTCTTAGGAAGCCACTCGTTTGTATCCCTGGCTGTGTGTTTGGGATCATTGTCATGTTGGAAGACCCAGCCACGTCTCATCTTCAATGCCCTTGCTGATGGAAGGAGATTTTCACCCAAAATCTCTCGATACATGGCCCAATTCATTCTTTCCTTTACACAGATCAGTCGTCCTGGTCCTTTTGCAGAAAATCAGCCCCATAGCATGATGTTTCCACCCCCATGCTTCACAGTGGGCATGGTGTTCTTTGGATACAATTCAGTATTCTTTCTCCTCCAAACAGGAGAACCTGTGTTTCTACCAAAAAGTTTTATTTTGGTTTCATCTGACCATAACACATTCTCCCAGTCCTCTTCTGGATCATCCAAATGCTCTCTCGCGAACCGCAGACGGGCCTGGACGTGTACTTTCTTCAGCAAGGGGACACGTCTGGCAGTGCAGGATTTGAGTCCCTGGTGGCGCATTGTGTTGCTGATAGTAGCCTTTGTTACTGTGGTCCCAGCTCTCTGTAGGTCATTCACTAGGTCGCCCCCGTGTGGTTCTGGGATTTTTGCTCACCTTTCTTGTTCTCATTTTGACGCCACGGGGTGAGATCTTGCATGGAGCCCCAGATCGAGGGAGATTATCAGTGGGCTTGTATGTCTACTATTTTCTAATAATTGCTCCCACAGTTGATATCTTTACACCAAGCGTTTTACCTATTGCAGATTAAGTCTTCCCAGCCTGGTGCAGGTCTACAATTTTGTCTCTGGTGTCCTTCGACAGCTCTTTGGTCTTGGCCATATTGGAGTTTGGAGAGTGACTGACTGAGTTTGTGGACAGGTGTCTTTTATACCGATAATGAGTTAAAACAGGCGCCATTAATACAGGTAACGAGTGGAGTCCTATTAGACCTCGTTAGAAGAAGTTAAGACCTCTTTTACAGCCAGAAATCTTGCTTGTTTGTACAGTATGTGACCAAATAGTTATTTTCCACTCTAATTTGGAAATAAATGTCTTATGTTTTTTTTTTCCACATTCTGTCTCCCATGGTTGAAGTTTACCCATGTTGACAATTACAGGCCTCTCTAATCTTTTCAAGTAGGAGAATTTGCACAATTGGTGGATGACTAAATACTTATTTGCCGCACTGTACATATACACTGCTGGCCAGAAGCATTTAGTTCCAGGTCTCTGAGAGTTGAAGGGGGTCTTTTCCAAACTGCCATTTTCAGATCTCTCCACAGATGTTCTATGGGATTCAGGTCTTGTTGGCCACTTGAAAAGTCTCCAGTGCTTTCTCTCAAACCATTTTCTCGTGCTTTTTGAAGTGCATTTTGGGTCATTGTCCTGCTGGACGACCCATGACCTCTGAGGGAGACCCAGC
Organism: Corythoichthys intestinalis; assembly: GCF_030265065.1. Lineage (NCBI taxonomy): Eukaryota > Metazoa > Chordata > Actinopteri > Syngnathiformes > Syngnathidae > Corythoichthys > Corythoichthys intestinalis. Next base: position 3,809,755 of record NC_080406.1, read on the forward strand.
TTCCTCACACTGGGCCCTACATTATGCTGCAAAATTTGTTGGTAGTCTTCAGACTTCATAATGCCATGCACATGGTCAAGCAGTCCAGTGCCAGAGGCTGCAAAGCAACTCCAAAACATCAGGGAACCTCTGCCATGTTTGACTGTGGGAACAGTGTTCTTTTCTTTGATGGCCTTGTTTTTTTCCTGTTAACTCTATGTTGACGCCTTTTCCCAAAAAGCTCCACGTTTGTCTCATCTGACCAGAAAACATTCTACCAAAATGTTTTTGGCTTTCTCCGGTAGGTTTTTGGTAAACTCCAGCCTGGCTTTTTTTATGTCAGAATTGGGGTCTTCCTGGGTATCCTACCATAGAGTCCCTTTTCATTCAGACGCCAATGGATAGCTCCGGTTGACACTGTTGTACCCTTGGACTGCAGGACAGCTTGAACATGTTTAGATGTTAGTCAAGGTTCTTTATCCGTCATCCACACAATCGTTCGTTGAAATTTCTCGTCAATTTTTCTTTTCTGTTCACATTTAGGGAGGTTAGCCACAGTACAATGGGCTTTACACTTATTGATGACACGGCACAAGTCAACACAGGAAAATTCAGGTCTATGGCAGTTTTGCAGGCCATGCACGTCCATATTTTTCCATTCATTTTAAATGGCAGAAAAATGTGTGGCTGTAATTTTTAACCATACACTTTACAATACAGTGCATTGACAATCAACTGGCTCCCAACTCTGTCTTTGTAATTGACGGCTATGCACGTCCAAATTTTCCATTAATTTTAAATGGAAGAAGAACATGTGTTGCTGTGATTTTTGAACATACACTTAGCATTACAGCTTATTGACATTCAACTGACAACCAAGTCAGGTTTTGCCATTGACGGCTATGCACGTCCAAATTTTCCTATTACATTAAATGCAGAAAAACATATGTGGCTGTGATTTTTTAACATACACTTGAATGCCACATGTCAAAATCCATTTTGCCAAGAAAGCCCGCCAGTCTCATCAGACCATAGGACATGGTTTGAGTAATCCATGTGCTTGGTTGATATGTCTTCAGCAAACTGTTTGTGGGCTTTCTTGCGTACCGTCATCAGAAGAGGCTTCCTCCTGGGGTGACAGCCATGCACACCAATTTGATGTAGAGTGCGGCGTATGGTCTGAGTACTAACGGGCCGACCCCCCCACCTCTTCAGCAATGCTGACAGCACTCCTGTAACGAGTCACATGCCATTTTGGAGGGAAAATGACAAGCAGTACTCAGTTTGGACATTTAGGGATGTAGTTTCTAACGGGTTTACTCACTTTTGTTGCCAGGGGTTTAGATATTAATGGCTATATTTTGAGTTATTTTGAGGGGAAAATAAATACAATTCTATTATATAAGCTGCACACAGACTACTTTTCATTGCGTCAAAGTGTCATTTTGTCAGTGTTGTCCCATGAAAAGATATACTTAAATATCTGCAAAAATTCAAGAGGTGTAGTCACTTTTGTGATACACTGTATAATGGAATAAGGTTGCTTAAAAGTTGGTGGGGAAATTTTGAGCCTCCTGAAAAGTTGCTAATGTTATGTCTCTATGCAAAATTGGGCACATGCCTAATGACAAGTAAGATTTCCGTGGAAAGGATGTATGCCGAAATAATCGGATGTCGAGCTACCACTGTATAAGCAACCCGTCATCCGGCCTAACTACAACTTTCCCCAAAGTCACCCGAGGGTGGGCGACGTCGGTGAAGTGGCATCGTTTTTCTCCCGCTTCCATCCTGCTGACTCGTCTTCCCTCCCCGCCTGCTGCAGTAGGCGGCGTTTGGACCGAGGTCTGTGCCAGTGGCATATGGCTCGCCTTTGGGCACTACATCCATACAACCCCCCAAAAATAAGACAGGCTCATCCGTCATGGCGCCGGCCGAATGAACGAACGCCACAATCTCTCCCCTCAAGAAGTCAGCTCATAGCAAATACTAAATATGAGCAGAGGAGCCAGGGTCAGGCCTTGGTAGACCAATTAATACGGAGCATCTGCTGTGAACGACTTCCCGTTGCATTTTGAGGCGGACGAGCTTGCTGCTTGCTCCAATGGCCAGAGCGCCAGCGCACCGAATGAATGCCCCCTTTAGGGATCCTTCTTTCCCGGCTTCTTTTGGCGAAATCTTTTGTTCTGTAGTTTTTTTTTTAATATATATTTTTTTTCCCTGGCAAATTTAACAGAAGGCTCGGAGGGTAATAGGGGTCCGGGCCGCTATCACCTCGCGGCTCACGGAGAAAGACAATCAAGGCTTGAACCCCGCTGTCTGCAACCGCCGCTCAAAAGACTCTAATTGGGCTTCTTTACGCCGCATTTTGCCGCACCGTTGCCGGATCATGAAAAAGCAATTAAAGCCCCACACAATTCGTTCTCGTGTTTTTCTTCCTTTCACTGGAAATGTGAAATCACTTACTCGTGCGTGTTTATGGCAACGTGAGAGGCGCCAGCTGTCAGCCTAAAGAGTGTCAAATGAAGATAAATGAAGAGAAAAAAGGAGAATTTTAAGGATTTAAACTTTTATTTATTTGTTACAGAAAGGACTGCTCTCAGTTCTAGAGAGAAATGGGACCGCAGTTTGTTGTATCGCCGCTAGGGGCAGTGCTGCCCACAAAAAAAAGTACAGCCTTGCAAAAAATGCTTATGGAACGTGAGTGGAAATATTTAATGGGGAGGGAGAAATGCTTTGAGGAAGCAGCAAAAATATTTTTACATTATTTTTAATTGAAGTAGACATTGATGGCTATTTAGTATATGAATAATATTTTATATGTGGTTGTATTTTAATTGTTTTGAAAAATTGTGGTTGTATTTAAAAATGCATTTTTGAGATCAAATCAAATTCAATAAATAATCCCATTGTAAAATTGTGTCTAAAAATATTGTTTTATATATATATTTTTTTTGATTAAGGTAGACATTGATGACTATTTTAGAATATTAATGACCTATTATATGTGGTTGTATTTTAATTTTCTAACAATTAAACACAGTTTGCAATTGTGTTTAAAAATACATTTTTGGGATCAGGTTTAATCAATTCTAAAGACAATTCCATCATTTAAATTTAATCTAAAAATATTAGAATTGCGTATATGTATTTGTCTTTTCATTTTGTGGAAAACTAAGTAACAAAAAATATATTTTAATCAAACATTAAAATTAAGAACAAAAAATTATAAACAATCCTGGAAATAGTTAAGAGACAAGTTTAATTAAATGACATTTTATATTTATATATACATATATATATTATATACACACACACATATACATATATATACAATGATAGTCAGCAGCTCAACTTTCAGTGCATTGCATATTTAAAAAAAATATACAGTATATTATAGAGTTCTAAAAACATTTCTGTACACTTTATTTATATCTACATATGTATGTATACCTACACACACCTACACCCACACCTCTATCATGAGAGAATGAAGTACAGTACGCATTTATTTTATACATTATTTTATGTATGTTATTGATATCTTTATTTTAAATATGTTTCAAACTGTTCTTTAATGTTCTAATGTTAACATTTGCATTTATAGGGTTTTATATACACTTAATGATATTTTATACATACACAAAAAATTACCTCTACTACTACTTTGGTATATACTTTGACATTTTATTTCCTAAGAAAATAATAATATTTCAGTTGAACATAAACAAATTTCTTGTTTGTTTGTCTCAACTTTTTGCTAAAAAATGACATAGTAGGGTCAATTTTTTTTTTAAATCCGGTGACATTTGTGTCCCCAGTGTAAGAGAAGCTGTATTTTCACTCAAGTTGGACAAATACTCATTCAACTTATGGTTTCTTTGTTTTTTTGTCAGGGTGTGTGTGTAATCAATTGCTATCTTCTATAAACTCAAGTGTAAAGAAACCTAATTCAATTTTTTAAAAATTTAGGCTTCTGGAGTTTTGCTATGTCCCCAGTGTGTTTCAATCAAAATCAGTCTATAAAAATATATGTAGAAAAAGTGATTTTATTGTACTCGTGTTGCTTTTAAATAAAAATAAATTACTTTTTTAAAATATATATAAACTGTCTTGTGTTTGTCCCCCATGCCCACTCTGTTAAGTAGTGCGAGTGTCCCTTTAAGAAAATATCCCATTTATTGATGACATCAGGCTTCTGCAATAATATCACACAAGTGGTGGAAAATTTAACTGTTTTTTAATTTTTTTAATGTTTTAACCTCCTTTAAAAATCAGATTTTGCATTTTTTTTTGAAGTAGTAAATAGTACAAAATAATAAATTATACATACTTTATATTATTTATACAGTACATAATGTATGTTTTATATATTCTGATTATATTTACATGTTTCTAACTATTCTTTAATGTTCTAATGATAACATACATAAATAAGGTTTCATATACACATTGAAGTTACACACACACACACACACACACACACACACAAATGTATGTTAAAAATGACACTGTGGCATGGTTTTCGCGGTTTTTCACTTTACGTGGTTGTTTCTGGTCTCCATTAACGGCGATAATTGAGGGATCACTGTATTTCACTGATGTGTGTGAGAGGAAATGACATTAAAATTAAGTACAAAGAAACATAATCCTGGAAATAGTCAAGACACAAGTTTGGGTAAATTCCATGTATATATACAGTAATCCCTTTAAGTACATTTTCAAAAAAAATATTATAATACTTTATATAGATCTACGTATCTATGTACACTTAAACACACGTATCATATGAAAAAGTGTGAGGGAATTAATGTACAGAATGTTTTATTTATACATGATTTAATGTATCTTTTTATTATTCTTGCATGTTTGCAACTACTCTTTAGTGTTCTAAAGATAACATTCATTTATAGGGTTTATAAACACTTAATGATATTATTAGATATACACAAAATAAATGTTAAAAATGGGGCGGGGGCTGACACGACTTCGTGGTTTTTCACTTTACAAGGTCGGTTCTCGTCCCCATTAACAGCGTTAATTGAGGGATCACTGAAATTGTTTTACCTTGAAATTTACATTTTTTTTGTTACACGTTTCTAACAATTCTATGTTCTAATGATAACATGCATTTATAAGGTTTATATACAAAGTACGTTAAAAATGACACTGACATGGTTTTTCACTTCGCGGTGTCGATTTTGGGCTCCATTAACTATGATAATCGAGGGATCACTGTATTTCAATTATATGTGTGAGAGGAAAAAATATTAAAATCAAGTACAAAAAAATCAATTATATTACTTATATGTCATTAAAAATGTGCATTATCTGTCTAATTTATGGATCGAGAAATATACAACTTTTCACATCAAAATGAGTCCCTTTCTTGGAACGCTTTAAATTAAAGGGAAATCTTTTCAACTTGTAAAACTGCCCTTGCTGTATTACGACATGTCATGTTCATCATCATGCAGCTTTAATGTCTCTCTCGCTTGCTCTCCTTTGGCCTCCGCGTGAGCCTATAAACTTCACGGGGGTCCCGGGACCTTGCTAAATAGTGCTCCAATGTATCTGTCAACACTCTGTCAATCACTATGACAAGAGGTCACTGCTCCATTTAACATAAAGCAAGTTTCCATGGTGATGTTTGTAGATTTATTGTTGTAATGCACTAATAGACTTTAGATTGTTCGACGCAACTGAGAGACAACGAGAACCAAAAGTGGTATTTGCCATGTGGCAAAATGGATTTTGACATGTGGTATTCAAGTGTATGTTCAAAAATCACAGCCAAACATGTTTTTCTGCCATTAATGTAATTGGAAAAGTTAGACATGCATAGCCGTCAATGGCATGGACATGCATGGCCTGCAAAACTGCCATGAACCCCCCCCCCCCCCAAAAAAATGCCACAACCCCCCCCCCCCCCCCCCCCCCCAAAATGCGACAAACCAAAATCCATTTTGCCACATACCAAAAAAATGCCACATGTCAAAGTCCATTTTGCCACACGGCAAAAAAATGCCACGTTGCAAAATCAATTTTGCCATATGGCAAAAAAGATGCCACATGGAAAAATCCATTTGCCACATGGCAAAAAAAAAAAAAAAATGCCACATGGCAACATAGCAAAAAACATGTCACATGGCAAAAAAAAAAAAAAAAGGTCACATGGCAAAATCAATATGCCACACTGACATGGCAAAAAAATGCCACATGGAAAAATCCATTTGCCACATGGCAAAAAAAAACGCTCCATGGCAAAATCAATTTTGCCACGTAGCAAAAAAAAATGCCACATGGCAACATAGCAGAAAACATGTCACATGGCAAAAAAAAAGCAATAAAACTGGCCACTGGAGGGCAGTAGTGCATTTGGTAAGATCCGCAACCCGCTTCAACGGAACGAACGGCCGGGCCACACGGCCGGGGCGCCGGCGGAAGACGACCGAATGGATGACTGAGCAGAATGACTGGGACCACCAGTGCAGCGGACGATGCCGTTGAGTCCGTACTGCTCGCTGAGCAGAGCCCGCGCCGTCGTGCTCGGCCGCTCGCGTGCCCCGCTACCCTCCTGTGTTCCACGACTCAGCCGGAAAAGCGCACGGCCAAACCAGTTCTCCCCCAGGAACACAACATGCACCACACAATTCCCCAGGCAAACTCCGCCACGAGGCAGTGGTCACCACAAAAGACAGACAAAAAAAAATCCATCTTGATAAGCTGTGCAGGAAAAGTTTACCCCGGCTGTCGCGGCCACAACAGCGTCATCTCTCAGTTCAATAGTTTAATTATGTGTAAATAAATTGTTACTTTGCTATCAAAAGCTCTATTTGTCTTGTTGTTTATATTATTTTGTGGAAGGAGAACATTATTCAGATGTTTGGGATGTCACAAAAGCAAAAAATAGCTGTGTTAAAGTCGAAGTTATGTTTGAAAAGTATTATTACTAGGGGTGTAACGGTACACAAAAATCTCGGTTCGGTATGTACCTCGGTTTTGAGGTCATGGTTCAGTTAATTTTCGGTACAGTAAGAAAACAAAACGCAAAATATAAATGTGCTAGTTGTTTATTACAGACTTTTGCGCTTTCAACAATAGGAACATTAGCCTATACAAAGCGAGAATTCTGCTCAAAAAGTAGCGGGTATTTAAAGATAATAATCCAACAACATTTTGACTTTCAGACCCCACGTATTGGTCAGCTTTCTTTCTGAAAGAAAGAAGAAAAAAGAAGTCCTGTGCTAAAGAGAAAAGCAATCCCAATGACAAAGATTGTAACATGTATTTTACAAATGAAATGCCTCAATGAATCTTTTTTTTTTTTTTTTTAAAGAACGTTTTTCAAAAGCTTTATAGGTGGATTTTGTCAAGTTAAAGCGGCACACAGAAAGTAATTAATTTTAATTGTGTAAGCAGGATCTGTGTATTATTCTTATTATTTAATTGCAGGTGTTTTAGCTCATTTCAATTTATTTTATTTAAATGGGCTATTATTTATTATTATTTATTATGTGTTTATATTTTACAAATGTGATGTAGTATTCATTTATATTGTATATTTTATATTGTATAACTTTAGTTCCAATATGAATATTAGTTCCTACTTATTTTGTTGTGGTAGGAGGGTTTTGTATTGAACACAGGGCCTTGTTGGTTATTATGATTGCAGAGAAGACAGCAGTAAATCAACAAAGACAAGTCAACTGTGCCCCGATCTACCACTCAAGAGATCTGAAGGACTCAAAAAGTGGGTTACAATTGCATATTAGTTTGAAAATCGACCGGATCAACCGTATTTTTACACGAGTGACTTCCGGTCTGCCAGATCCTAGCTAGTAGTATTGACGCAGGAGGGCCACGTCTTGCGTCAAATAATAAACTCTGCCGTTCTTTTCACGTGCATCGCGTGCACGCGGCCGCACTGCGACTGGTGTGCATTGGCTGACTGCCTTTAACGGCCGAGTTTCACTGCGTTCTCGTGGCGGCCACGTTGTCGCGCCGTTGACGTTTCTGGGTTATATACTGTCCTACCGTGTTGGTCCTCATTATAGTAGAGAAGACGGAGTAAATATAATCTACACAAAGAAACTGTAACCCAATCGACTCACAGCCTCAGGTTACACTACCTCAGAAACTCGTTCGGTACGCCTCTGTTTCGAACCGAGCACCCCGTACCGAAACGGTTCAATACAAATACATGTACCGTTACACCCTTTATGCTTTTACAAAAAACTCAATTTCTCTGTTTTTTTTCATCAGAAATTGGAAAATTGCTCAAACTAAGCTATTTTCTGATGCTGATTTCTAAAGAATAGAAAAAGATATTAACTAACTTTTTCCTGCTGTAACAAGAGAGTGTACTCTTTCTTTTGGTGGGTTCCATGTTTATATAGCAATAGAACAGAATTTTCTGTGGGCCTTGCAAAATCAGTCAAAATCCAATAAAACGGACGGGAGCGAAGGGCCTTGGTGAAAATGGCGTATGAGTGAATAAGTTAATGACATCTGTCATAAACATTTATTATTGCCTATGACAGTGTCAGCAAGCTACCGTATTGGCCCGAATATAAGACTGAAAAAGTGGGGGTCGTCTTATATTCAGGGTCTAGACATTATACCCATTCACAACGCTAGATGGCGCCAGATATTATTGAAGCGATGTTCTGTCATGACAGATCTCAGCTACTCTGAAGTTTAACCAGTTTGCATTATTTTATTGCAATTCCTTACTCAGATTTGTTTCAAGACTACAGTTACATTTAGACCTCACTTTGATGGTTAATGGAGTTATTGGAATTTAGTTTTATCTAGGGCTGTCAAACGATTACAATTTTTAATTGAGTTAATCACAGCTTAAAAATCAATTAATCGTAATTAACCGCAATTCAAACCATCTCTATAATATGCCATATTTTTCGGTAAATTATTGTTGGAATGGAAAGATAAGACACAAGACGAATATATACATTCAACATACTGTACATAAGTACTGTATTTGTTTATTATAACAATAAATCAACAAGATGGCATTAACATTAACATTCTGTTAAAGCGATCCATGGATAGAAAGACTTGTAGTTCTTAAAAGATAAATGCTAGTACAAGTTATAGAATTTTTATATTAAAACTAGGGCTGTCAAAATTATCGCGTTAACGAGCAGTAATTAGTTTTTTTTAATTAATCCCGTTAACATATTTGATGCAATTAACGCACAAATGCCCTGCTCAAACAGATTAAAATGACAGTACAGTGAACGGTGTACTTGTTGTGTTTTTCAGAGTTTTGCCGCCCTCTGCTGGCGCTTGGGTGCGACTGATTTTATAGGCTTCAGCACCCTTGAGCATTGTGTAAGTAATTATTGACATCAACAATGGCGGGCTACTAGTTTATTTTTTGATTGAAAATTTTACAGATTTTATTAAAATGAAAACATGAAGACGGGTTTTAATATAAAATTTCTATAACTTGTACTAAAATTTATCTTTTAAGAACTACAAGTCTTTCTACTATCCATGGATCCCTTTAACAGAATGTTAATAATGGTAATGCCTTCTTGTTGATTTATTGTTATAATAAAGAAATACAGTACTTATGTACCGTATTTTGAATGTATACATCCATCTTGTGTCTTATCTTTCCATTCCAACAATAATTTACAGAAAAATATGACATATTTTATAGATGGTTTGAATTGCGATTAATTGCGATAAATTACGATTAATTAATTTTTAAGATGTACTCGATTAAAAATTTTAATCGTTTGACACCCCTAATTAAAACCCCTCTTAATGTTTTCGTTTTAATAAAATTTGTAAAATTTTCAATCTAAAAATAAACTAGTAGCTCGCCATTGTTGATGTCAATAATTACACAATTCTCATGGTGCTGAAACCCATAAAATCAGTCGTACCCAAGCGCCAGCAGAGGGTGACAAAACTCCCAAAAACACAAGTAACAAGTGCACATGTCACTGTGCTGTCATTTTAATCTATTTGAGCTGGGCATGTGCGTTAAATGCGTCCAATATTTTAACGTGATTAATTTAAAAAATTAAACACCGCCCGTTAACGCGATAATTTTGACAGCCCTAGTTTTATCACAATAAATTGGTTTATTTAAATTTCAAAATCCAGAAGCCATTCATTTACGAATGTGATTGCACTTTAGTTTACATATTTAAATGTTCAGATATCAAGATCTGAATGAGGCAAATAACATGCTTTTTCTCTCAAATATATTGTTATAATCATTTTTTTTTTCAGCTGTATTGTAATTATTTTCTGTATAAAAATTAATTTGGTGTTCAAAAAGTCTTTTTTCAAACTGGAGTCTTGAAAAAGAGGGGGTCGTCTTATAATCAGGGCCATAATTTTCGGACTAGAAGGCGCACCTGACTATAGGCCGCCACCCCCCAAAAAAAAGGCTTAATATGCACTGTGAGCCAGTTTATGATCTCATAATTTCAAAAATGAATTACTCATTAAACAAACACCAGCATGTGTGATGATAAATACAGTGTATTTGTATCACCACCCTATTACCGCATTTTTGTTCACTCATGCTGTAATAAAACAAAAAACCTTCAAATTATATGATCCATATGCTAATACGATGTCTTTGTAAGATTCCACTCAGACGTTTGCATATCCTCGCGGCATCCCGCTGATGCAGCGCGTCATTCAAAACACCGCAATGGTCAGGCTCCGTCGCCATCGCCTTGCTCTTTGACGACTTCCACCCCCAGTCGCCATGGCAACGACCACCAACAAAGAGATTTAACAGTTTGATGTTGACATGGAGCGTCTTTCAAATCAATCTTCACTGAGGTTTCATCTCATCGCAGAGTCAGCTTTAATAGAAACTAGACAGCTTATTGTGTAAGTTTAATACGCGGATCTGCTGCTTTAATTAATAATCTTAACATGAATCGTCCAGTAAAGCCTGAACATGTCCTACATTCAAATAATGAATAACAGGTCTGTCCTATGGAGATTTTTGTAGGATGACGTACGAAATGTACCAGCAGGGCCGAGAACCAAAAGTGGTATTTGCCATGTGGTATTTTTTGGTTGCCTCATTTATTTTTTTTTGGGAGGGGGGTATGTGGCATTTTTGGGGGGTATAAGGTAGTTTGCATGCCATGCACGTCCATGCCTTTGATGGCTATGCACGTCAAAATGCAACATACTGTACATTTAGCATTACAGTATTTACAGTATGTTCAAAAATCCCAGCCACTCATGTTTTTCTGCCATTTAAAATGAATGAAAAATTTGGACGTGCATAGCCGTCAATGGCATAGGCTGACTTGGTGTCAGTTGAATGTCAATGCACTGTAATGTAAAGTGAATGGTCAAAAATCACAGCCACACGTTTGTCTGCTATTTAAAATGAATGGAAAATTTGTATGTGCACAGCCGTCAAAGGCATGGACGTACATGGCCTGCAAAACTGCCATATACTCCCAAAAAATGCCACATACCCAATCCCAAAAATGCGACAAACTAAAATCCATTTTGCCACATACCAAAAAAAATGCCACATGTCAAAGTCAATCTTGCCACATGGCAAAAAATATGCCACATGGCAAAAAAAAAAAAAAAAAAAAGCCATAAGGCAAAATCCATTTTGCTACATGGCAAAAAAAACGCGACATGGCAAAATTAAAAAAATGCCACATGTCAAAACAATGCCACATGGCAAAATCAATTTTGCCACATAGCAAAAAAATGCCATTTGGCAAAATTCATTTTGCTACATGGCAAAAAAAAAAAAAAAAAACGCGACATGGCAAAATCAATTTTGTTACATAGCAAAAAAAATGCCACAATGCAGAATCCATTTTCCCACATGGCAAAAAAAAAATACCAATTGGCAAAATCGATTTTGCCACATGGCAAAAAAATGACAAAAACAAAAAAAATTACACATGGCAAAATCAATTTTGAAACAGCAAAAAAGTGCCACATGGCAAAATCCATTTTGCCACATGGCAAATACCAATTTTGGTTCTCGCTGTCTCTCAAATGTACTCGCTGTATAATGAGCTCAAAACAACAAGACTGTATATAGAAGAATAGGATGAAGATACTTGGAGATTTTAGTCAGATTTCACAAGATAAATATTGTACTTCAATAAGTAGGAACCAATAATAATACAATATTAATTCATTTTTGAGGTTTTACGGTAGAGCAATCATACACACATCCATGCACACAAAGTAACACACTTACACACACCTGAGCATACAAACTACGGTCCAACCCTGAGCTCAGAGTCAATAATTCATGATATTTACAGTACCTGCCCAATACTCATGCTACCTGTTTCATTCTTGCTTTTGTGATAAATAAATGATAAATCAATGAAGCGAGAGGCCCAATATGGGAATACAAGCTTTGTTAATTGAGCAATGGTCTGATGGGGGGATGGGATGGAATGAAGGGCCAACCTCCCGTCTTTTAAAATCAAGCCCCGAAAGTGTTTGTGTTAATAGAAAAGCAATGCTATTATTTGGGATGTACAGGTAGCCCAAAGATTACGAACGAGTTCCTTTCCTACGCTGATGACGTAACCCGAATTTCCGCGTTAGTCAGATGTAACTCTCAAATCTGAAATTAACCTTCAAAAAACATGTATTATATATCATTCATTCATTTTCCATGCCGCTTATTCCTCACGAGGGTCGCGGAGGTGCTGGAGCCTATCCCAGCTAACTTCGGGCAGTAGGCAGGGGACACCCTGAATTGGTTGCCAGCCAATCGCAGGGCACAAGGAGACACACAACCATTCACGCACACACTCACACCTATGGACAATTTAGAGTGTTCAATCAGCCTACCATGCATGTTTTTGGGATGTGGGAGGAAACCGGAGTTCCCGGAGGAAACCCACGCAGGCACGGGGAGAACATGCAAACTCCACACAGGAAGGCCGAAGCCCGGGATTGAACCCTTGATCTCAGAACTGTGAGGCAGACGTGCTAACCACTCAGCCACCGTGCCGCCGTATTATATATCATATTAATAAAATAAGGTGTAGGTTTAGGTAGGTGGGTGGCTGAGAAGGTGGGTGGCTGACTGGGTAGGTAGGTAAGGGTAGGTTAGATAGTTAGGTAGGTAGGTAGGTAGGTAGGTAAGAGTAGATTAGGTAAAGGTAGGTTAGTGTATGGTAGGGTAGGTTAGGTAAAGGTAGGGTAAATTAGGGTATGGGTAAGTTAGGTAAGCGTAGGTTAGGTAGGTAAGGGTAGGGTGGGTAGAGTAGGTAAGTAGGTAGATAAGGGTAGGTTAGGTAAGAATAGGTAGGTAGGGTAGGTTAGGTAGGTAAGGGTTAGGTTAAGGTAGGTAAGGTTAGGTTAGGGTATGGTAGGTTAGGTAAAGGTAGGGTAACTTAGGTAAGGGTAGGTTAGTGTATGGTAGGGTAAATTAGGGTATGGGTAAGTTAGGTAAGCGTAGGTTAGGTAGGTAGGTAGGTAGGTAGGTAGGTAGGTAGGTAGGAATATAAGGGTAGGTTAGGTAAGAGTAGGTAGGTAGGTAAGGGTTGGTTAGGTAAAGGTAGGTAAGGTTAGGGTATGGTAGGGTAGGTAGGTAAGGGTAGGTTAGGTAACGGTAGGGTAGGGTATTGTGGGGTAGGTTGGGTTGGGTAGGTTAGGTAAGTAGGTAAGGTTAGGGTAGGTAGGTAAGGGTAGGTTAGGTAATGGTAGGGTAGGTCGGTTAGGTAAGGGTAGGATATGGTAAGGTAGGTTAGGTAAGGGTAGGTTAGGTAGCTAAGGGTATGTAGGTAAAGGTGGGGTAGGTTAGGTAAAGGTAGGGTAGGTATGTTAGGGTATGGTGGGGCAGGTTAGGGTAGGGTATGGGTAGGTAAGTAGGTAGGTAAGGGTAGGTTAGGTAAAGGTAGGGTTGGGTTTTGGGGGGGTAGGTTGGGTAGGGTATGGGTAGGTTAGGTAAGTAGGTAAGGTTAGGGTAGGTAGGTAGGTAAGGGTAGGTTACGGTAGGGTTTGCCCAGTCTCCGCTTGGCAAAAACACTTTTCTAACCCACGTTTCTAAACTACATAATACTCACTACTGACAGACAGACTGACACTGACACTCAGGCTAGGTTCAGACCGCAGGTCTTAATGCAGGAATCCAATTTTTTCGTGTTTTTCCAATTTGAGTCAGGCATTAACTTGACGGACTGAATGGGGCAAGTCGCATAGAAGTGGACCATTTCAAATCTGATCTGGGTCACTTTTGTTTATGGGTTTTCCCATTAGCAGTGTATCAAATACTTGTTCTCCCCACTGTAAGGTTACTTCCTGTTGATTTTGGGGTGTTTTGTGGGTCACTTCTTGTTTATTTTGAGTTACAGAATGGGAAGTGACCTTGGAATCACCCAAATGAATAGGCAGTGACTCAAACTCAACAGGAAATGACCTGTAAATGAACAGCAAGTGACTGTAAATGCCCCGAAAATCAGACAGAATGACTGCGAATGCTCTGGTTTCGAATTAGCGCAGCAACGATTAATCAATTAACTTGAGTATTCGATTAGAAAAAAAAAAAAATTCAAATTAAATTTTGCTGCTTCGGGTATTCATTTAATTAAAGTGGGGTTGTTTTGAAAGTGTTAACATTTATTTTTATTAGGGCTGTCAAACGATTAAAATTTTTAATCGAGTTAATTACAGCTTGAAAATTAATTAATCGCAATTAATCAAAATTAATCGCAATTAAAACCGTCTATAAAATATGCCATATTTTTCTGTAAATTATTGTTGGAATGGAAAGATAAGACACAAGATGGATATATACATTCAACATACGATACATAGGGACTGTATTTGTTTATTATAACAATAAATCAACAAGATGGCATTAATATTATTAACATTTTGTTAAAGCGATCCATGGATAGAAAGACTTGTCGTTCTTAAAAGATAAATGTTAGTACAAGTTATAGAAACTTTATATTAAAACCCCTCTTAATGTTTTCGTTTCGATAAAATTTGTAAAAATTTCAATTAAAAAAATAAACTAGTAGCCCGCAATTGTTGATGTCAATAATTACTTACACAATGCTCATGGGTGCTGAAGCCTATAAAATCAGTCACAACCAAGCGCCAGCAGAGGGCGGCAAAACTCCATAAAACACAATTAACATGTGGGCATTTCACTCTACTTTCATTTAAATCTGTCTGAGCGGGGCATGTGCGTTAATTGCGTCAAATTTTTTAACGTGATTAATTTTAAAAATTAATTACCGCCCGTTAACGCGATAATTTTGACAGCCCCAATTTTTATTGATTTGAGTGGATACACAGCCCTCTAGTTGACCTCATTTTACATGGCTGAATCCATCTGCCCCCTGTTAAGACCAACATAATCATTTGTTTGAGCTAATGATTTTTTTGAATGCATTCCAAATTTAGTTTGAAGGTATTTTTAGCCATTTTTTGTGGGAATATGTGTCTGAGCCATTTGTTAAGAGCATTGTAAAAAAGCCTTAACATTTCATAGCATTTAAGCTAGCGGAATTTTGCTATATAAGTTAGCCAATTGTTCTTTTGTTGTACATAGAGTCTCTTTTTTTATATATATACACCGTGTGAAGTTCAGCTCAAGTATTTTAATTTATTATGTTCCTTATCCAATGACTGGATTATATGAAGTAAATAGTTCATCGATTAATCGACTATTAAAATAATCGATAGCTGCAGCCGTATTTCAAATGAATGAACGTTCCTAGTCTAAATGGATTGGGCGTCGAGCACCGTCAATGGCAGCCTTTGAGTTACCTGAGACTCTATTATGGTAGAAGAATTTGGTAGTTACTTGTGAGTTCCTTTTTTTTTTTTTTTTTAAACATTGACACCTTTTAAAACGATATCTCGATTCTTGGCAAGAGCATATCGATAACCTTTTGGGATCCAAAGTATCACGATATATCACCATTTCGATTTTTTGTCACACCCCTAACGTTGACCGTCAAATTTCAGATTTTTTTGCGCGTCCGGTCTGTACAGTCCGCCCTGACAAGAGCATAACCTATCAATTGGACTGTCAGATTGATGATCTGGGCCGCATCTGGCGCACTGAGGCGTCCAGCAGACATGATTGCTATGTGAACCTGGCGAGCTGATGCCAGATCCGTCGCACAGTCACCTGCAATCGGGGAAATTTCGGTCTTCAAAATATTTTAACTGAAAACTAATAATGCATTTTTAGCTATTTTCGGTGCCGAATTTTCACATCACATCTGCAGTTATTATTTTTAATGTCAGGGGCTCTTTCTCATTTTTTGTCCAGTTCATGAATGCTATCCATTATATGAAGAGCGGCGCACATACACACACATAAACGTTTCAGTTATGCAACACAAGAATAGCGATGCCAAGAGGTCGCGGTTTTGAACGGACCACACTCGATTGCCCTCCAGTCTAATAGTTTACACCAGTAACCTTACTGAAGCGGAATAATATTCTATTTACATGCAAATGTGGTGAGAACAAGAAAAATAAACAAACAAAAAAGTGACTTAATTTGGTGTTCACCCATTTGCATTGTCATTACTCCACATATGAGTCCATTTTACGACTCGTAATTGTTCATTATTTGCTCATCATTTCGACACTTTGTCTTAAATTGTGTCGCCGCTCGGAATTCTGCCAAGCCTCAGCTGTATTTGGAGTGAAAATATTGTTTTGTACGTCGCCGCAGCTGTTCCACTTTGCCTAATGTGGGCCTTTGAGGAGCAGCTAAGAGCTTTGCGCCGACAGCTCGCCCGCCCCCTTTGAAGGCGAGACACTAGATATCCCCTCGGATCTGGAACACGGTCCCAGAGTAAACAGTGGCGGTCTGGAGGTTAACTCGGCCGCGCGCTCGGATGGCCTCGCTGCTGAAATGCACACGGCTTCAATGAGGACGACCCCCTACGGTTCCTCTTGTCAGGCTTGGCCCGCTTGAGCCCCTTTTGCAACTCTGTACGCCATTTTTGGGGGATAATGTGTATGGGTGAGCCCGTGCTTGTCAGCGCCAATTATATGGCTTTAATTGCAAAAACATTTGAAGTTGAATTTAAATCTGTTGTGTATGCCAAACTTTCAGGAATTAGATCTGCCAAGCTTCTTTTTTATGTTACTTTAACTCAAAGATGTGCAAAGTCTGCTTATTACATTGTAATAAAGTTGTCTGATGATGACTTTTTAACCGATAACCAGGGCTGAAAGTGGGCCGGAACAGTCTGGAACGCCGTTCCGGTAAAAGATTCGGGGCCGGAACGGTGCTATGAGCCCGAAACATAGACTCCACCATCAGTTGATAAAACAGCTCCCACAAACATTGCGCCATGCCTTCCCGTAGGGGGCCGACCCAGGCACAATATTGAGTTGGTTTTCAGTGTGATAAACTTAAACACACGCTGCGTTCTAACGCCGGATTTAGGTGGAAAAGGACGAACGTTTTAGTGCTTACAAGCAGGTGTCTCAAGTGATTTGCTTGAGGATTCAAGGTAATTATCATCTTAAATAGCACCATGCATTCACTATGAAACGTGAAAAAAAAAATCAATGGATAAAATTAGTGTAACTTTGGCTTGAAATATTTAAGTAATTCAAGGAGGATTCAAGGTAATTATAATATTTTTCGGATACTGCATGCATTTTGAAACATGAATACAATAGGAAAAATTAGCTGCTACGGCCGCCATATTGGATTTCTCACTAGCGTTATACTTTGAAATATTTCCGTAAAACGAATGATAACTGCCTGTTTATTTATTTATTTATTTTTTGCTTTTAACCAAGAATCTTGTTGGAAAGCTCACTGTGTGTGTGTCTGTGCTTTAGTTTAATTGTTGCGATGCTGAAGATTTCAAACTACTTGCAAACGTTTTCGTGTGTCTGTATGTGGAGTGAAACTCTGGAAAAATTGAGACAATCATTTCAAGCAGTGTCAAACTATCCAAAAATTTAAATCGTTGTATAAAAATTAGGGCTGTTAAACGATAAAAAATTTTAATCGAGTTAATTACAGCTTAAAAATTAATTAATCATAATTAATCGCAATTCAAACCATCTATAAAATATGCCATATTTTTCTGTAAATTGTTGGAATGAAAAGATAAGACACAAGATATATACATTCAACATACGGTACATAAGTACTGTATTTTTTTATTATAACAATAAATCAAGATGGCATTAACATTACTAACATTCTCTTAAAGCGATCCATGGATAGAAAAACTTGTAGTTCTTAAAAGATAAATGTTAGTACAAGTTATAGAAATTTTATATTAAAACCCCACTTCATATTTTGTTTTATTAAAATCTGTAAAATTTTCAATCAAAAAATAAACTAGTAGCTCAACATTGTTGTCATTACAGCATGCTCACTCCCCAAACCCATAAAATCAGTTGGACCCAAGCGCCAGCAGAGGGCGCCAAATAACAAAAAACAAGTAACAAGCGGACATTACACTTCTGTCATTTTAATCTGAGCGGGGCATGTGCGTTAATTGCTTCAAACATTTTAACGTGATTGATTTAAAAAATTAATTACCGCCCGTTAACGCGATAATTTTGACAGCCCTAATAAAAATATGGTCCAGTCACAGTATAATGACATTTGCTGAGAATGTGTGTTGCTGTTTTTGTTAATTGGTGTAAATATTGAAATTATTGTTAATGAGCCAACTTTGTTGGTTGTCTGTTGGTTTAGTTGTTGTCGTCTGTTTTTCCTTTTTTCGTTGTTTTCATTGTGTGGACAGGAGTATCCCACGAATTAAGGATGCTGGACAATGAGATCAGGGGTGGAATAAAATAAGTTTTTTCTTCTTACCACTCCCTTTCGATTTCAATTATTTTTGTTGAATTATATTGTATGTTTTTGTTTTTTCATCATCATTCTCGGACAACCTTTTTTACATACAGTTCATGGTGACCCGGTGGGTATAGCCGAGCTTATACTTTTAACAAAAGATTGCTAATACGTCCACTATTTTCATGTTTTGTTTTAATTCCAAGCATTCTTTTCTTTTTCTCACTACTGTCTCAGTCACCATTTTCCTCAAGGACATGGTTAATGTTCACTTGTAAGCACAAATTATTCGGATGCACTTCGATACAGAATTCTATTACCGGAGACAACTTCAATTTGTTGTGTTTTTGCTGTTTTTATTTTTTTTCTCTCCAATGGAAACTAGGTGTGCACGATATCCAATTTTTGAAACCGATACTGATACGATAACCGATAATATATATATAATTTTTTCAATGTATATTCACCTGAGTTTTTGAACAGCTGTAGGTCAAAACTACTAGTGGTGGATTCAGCATAGATTTGCCTTTTACCTAACCACAATTTTCATGATGACATGAACCTTATTATGATGAACAAAACAAAGACAAGAACAGTTTTGACTTTAAATAAAGTGCCCATATTAATTTGTTTTAAATAAATATAATTTGAGTCAATCACAATCAATCAGTCAATATCATTGACGATGTGTTCCCCTGAATAATAAGCACAGAACTAAAACAAACATAAACCAGACAGGTACTGTGCTTTGTCAGCAGATAAAACATTCGGTGAAACAAGAGAGGAGACTTTTGTCATTTTGGTCCATGAAACAACTTTCTTAACCCTAGCAATCATAGGACAGCAAGCCTATCAATAACTAAAAGGCCTGTCAATAACTTGTAAACATAACACTGTAAAATGCAAACATTTGCTAATTGCCATAGTAAGGTTCATCACTCAGTGATGGAAAAATAAGGCCTCTAGATCAGTAACAAAACTGCATACTGGCAAAACACGAGTGGAAACAAACGCACACATCCCAATCCACCGACACCGTGCCAAAATTAATATTAATAGGCCCGATAATATATACTGATATTGGATTTATTGGTATGATGTCAGAATTCCTATTATCGGACCGATAATTATCGTGCACCTCTAATGGAAACTCAACATGTGTCACCTGACATCTGTTCTGCGAAGCCTGTATGAGGAAAGTTTGCTTGTGGTATTTTGGCAGGTTTCAAGATACAGTTGTGGTCAAAAGTTTACATACACTTGCGAAGAACATAATGTCATGGCTCTCTTGAGTTTCCAGTTATTTCTACAACTCTGATTTTTCTCCGATAGAGTGATTGGAACAGATACTTCTTTGTCACAAAAAACTTTCATGAAGTTTGGTTCTTTTATGACTTTATTATGGGTGAACAGAAAAAAGTGATCAAATCTGCTGGGTCAAAAATATACATACAGCCAGGGGTCGCGTTAACCGAATATTTTCCGTCGTTGACCGTTTTTTTAAAACGGTGACGGAAAAAACTGACGTCCAGCCGTCATTTTGACAGGTTGCAATTCACACCCCAGACCACAGGGTGGCGAGTGAGCATATTAATTAGCTATTGTCTCTCTTGATGCATGACGTCGTTGGCCTTACTCGGAAAAATGTCAAGGCAACTGAGTGTTTGCCTGGCACGGCCAGACTGTTCTCCCTGTATTTTTCAAACACTGAGAGAAAAGTCTGGGACACAGCCTCTCGAGTAGGTACAAAATCAATCGACAAATCAGATTTGTTTATTTGCGTGACGTGTTCTTCATGAGCGACGTCACTCTTGCACGCCGAAAGTCGTCTCTACATCAACACGGATGGCGACGGGAGAACCGAGAATATGTTCCAATCCGCGGTAAATTCAGTTTTAAATGAGCTAAAAGACATCGACACGAGTCATTGACAACAGTCCGTCTCGCGCTAGCCATGATGAATAAACTCCGTTCTCCTCGTATGTTTACTTCCACGCGCAAGTCCCTCGTCCTGCCCTCGCTGATTGGTGCACTCTGCTGTCTGTTTGCCTCTTGTTAAGCTTGTTCGGACGGAATATTAATTAAAAATGAATGAAAACTAAATACGATTGAATATGTCATTATTATCATTTTAAAAATGTAAGTGACGGGTAAAAATAGATTATGACCGGATTTTTATGACACTGTCAGTCAAAATGACAGACAACGAAAAAGTCTAGCGCAACCTCTGCATACAGCAGCGCTAATATTTGGTAACATGTCCCTTGGCCATTTCACTTCAATTAGGCGCTTTTGGTAGCCATCCACAAGCTTCTGGCAAGCTTCTGGTTGAATCTTTGACCACTCCTCTTGACAGAATTGGTGCAGTTCAATTAAATTTGATGGCTTTCTGACATGGACTTGTTTCTTCAGCATTGTCCATAAGTTCTCAATGGGGTTTAAGTCAGGACTTTGGGAAGGCCATTCGAAAACCTTAATTCTAGCCTGATTTAGCCATTTCATTACCAATTTTGATGTGTGTTTGGGGTCATTGTCCTGTTGGAACACCCAACTCCGCCCAAGACCCAATCTTCGGGCTGATGACGTTAGGTTATCTTGAAGAATTTGAAGGTAATCCTCCTTCTTCATGATCCCATTTACTCTCTGTAAAGCACCAGTTCCATTGGTAGCAAAACAGCCCCACAGCATAATACTACCACCACCGTGCTTGACGGTAGGCATGGTGTACTTGGGGTTAAAGGCCTCACCTTTTCTCCTCCAAACATATTGCTGGGCATTGTGGCCAAACAGCTCGATTTTTGTTTCGTCTGACCACAGAACTTTCCTCCAGAAGGTCTTGTCTTTGTTCATGTGATCAGCAGCAAACTTCAGTCGAGCCTTAAGGTGCCGCTTTTGGAGCAAGGGCTTCCTTCTCGCACGGCAGCCTCTCAGTCCATAGAGATACAAAACACGCTTGACTGTGGACACTGACACCTGTGTTTCAGCAGCTTCTAATTCTTGGCAGATCTGCTTTTTGGTGATTCTCGGTTGAATCTTCACCTTCCTGACCGATTTTCTCTCAGCAGCAGGTGATAGCTTGCGTTTTCTGCCTGATTGTGGCAGTGACAAAACAGTGCCATGCACTTTATACTTACAAACAATTGTTTGCACTGTTGCTCTTGGGACCTGCAGCTGCTTTGAAATGGCTCCAAGTGACTTTCCTGACTTGTTCAAGTCAATGATTCGCTTTTTCAGATCCATGTATGTATATTTTTGACGCAGCAGATTTGATCACTTTTTCTGTTAACCCATAATAAAGTCATAAAAGAACCAAACTTCATGAATGTTTTTGGTGACAAAGAAGTATCTGTTCCAATCACTCTATCGGAGAAAAATCAGAGTTGTAGAAATAACTGGAAACTCAAGAGAGCCATGACATTATGTTCTTCAAAAGTGTATGTAAACTTTTGACCACAACTGTATAATGTACTTGAATCTGGAGCTAATAAAACTATTCAAGCCCAGATGGACGAAATAATTGTCGGTAGGGAAAAATAAATAACTATCACATCTTGTTGGAAAGATAGCATAGATACATCTTTTACTTGTCCTCCAGTTAAACCACACTTTATTCCCACCCCTCCAGGATGTGGCCATCATCTGGTTGGCAGCCCGGGTGGCAGTCAGCTGATTCCCAGCGGCCTACCACACCACTACCACCCCCTTTGCTGCAGATGATGGGTAGCGGGAGGGTGATGGAGTGCGCAGGGCCAATGCCTCCCCAGGCTGGGTAATAGCTGTGCGGGAGACAAGTGAAACTCCCGCTTGGTGGCTGTATTTGTTTTTACCCTCCAACGAGTCTGTTTCCTTCACAATTGATAGCTAAAATTCTTTGGTGGAAAATTAAGTGGTCAGTCAGCAGAGTAAATACAGTGCCCTCCATAATTATTGGCACCCCTGAAAAAGATGTGTTTTTTAGCTTCTAATATATATATTTTTTAATTCAAATAATATGGGACCTTAATGGAAAAAAAGAAAAATCCAACCTTCAATACAAGTGCATTCATTCAGTGAGGAAAAAAATCCCACATAAAGAAAAAATGATTTGACATCAAATAACGTGTGTCACAATTATTAGCACCCCTTGTGTTAATACTTTGTACAACCCCCTTTTGCCAAGAAAACAAGGTCTGGGGACTGAGATGGCCATGGGAGGAGCTTGATTTTGTGTCTGGTGAACCATTTCTGTGTAGATTTGCCATATGTTTAGGGTCATTGTCTTGCTGAAAGACCCAGTGACGACCCATCTTCAGCTTTTGGGCATAGGGCAACCAATTTTGATTTAAAATGTCCTGGTATTTCAAAGTATTCATGATGCCATGCACCCTAACAAAGTTCCCAGGGCCTTTGGAAGGGAAACAGCCCCACAGCATCACTGACCCACCACCATACTTCACAGTGGGTATGAGGTGCTTTTCAGCATGCGCATCTTTTGTGGCACGCCAGACCCACAAGCTCAATCTTGGTCTCATCTGACCAAAGCACACAGTCCCAGTTGAAGCCTGGGACCGTGTGGAACCAAGATTGAGCTTTTTGGCAACAACACTCTAAGTGGGTCTGGCGTGCCACGAAAAATGCGCAAGCTGAAAACCACCTCATACCCACTGTGAAGTATGGGGGTGGGTCAGTGATGCTGTTTCGCTTCCAAAGGCCCTGGGAACCTTGTTAGGGTGCATGGCATCATGAATGCTTTGAAATACCAGGACATTTTGAATCAAAATCTGTTGCCCTATGCCCGAAAGCTGAAGATGGGTCGTCATTTGGTCTTTCAGAAAGACAATGACCCTAAACATATGGCCAAATCTACACAGAAATAGTTCACCAGACACAAAATCAAGCTCCTCCCATGGCTGTCTCAGTCCCCAGGCCTTGTTTTGTTGGCAAAAGGGGGTTGTACAAAGTATTAACACCAGGGGTGCTAATAATTGTGACACACATTATTGTATGTCAATTCATTTTTTCTTTATGTGGGATTTTTCCCCCACTGAATGAATGCACTTGTATTGAAGGTTGGATTTTTCTCTTTTTTCCATTAAGGTCCCATATTATTTGAATTAAAAAAATATATATTAGAAGCTAAAAAACACATCTTTTTCAGGGGTGCCAATAATTATGGAGGGCAGTGTAAGTGCTGATTACAATACTTAGTCAGATTTTCATTTTATTTACTGCATAACTTATGTATGTTATGTTATTGTGCATTTGTTGTCGCTGCGCAAAAATGATGACTCTGCATCACTCGCACAGCTGTTATTTTCATAATAAATGTAATATTCAGGAATGGATCCTTTTGTCAAGCATCAAAAATGTTTTTGTCTAGTTGTGGTTCGCATTAAGAAGCACACTGGAAAACCTGACATGCGGCCTGTTCAGTCACGTGGCGTCTATTAAGCGGCGTTTAAAAAGAAAAAGAAGTATTTGACAGAGTGCTGCTGTCAACATGACTAGAAAACGCTGATTTTAACCTCTCTAGCAGTTTTTATTTGTCACCAATTGACCACGGAAAACCGGAGATCTCTGTAGTTTTAGGAAACATGTTTTCTCCACTAGAGGGCACACTCTTTGGACAAATGCCACTTCATTTCTGTATTTCAATATTTATTCAATGTTTTTTTTAGGGCTGTAAAAATTATCGCGTTAACGGGCGGTAATTATTTTTTTAAAAAATTAATCACGTTAAAATATTTGACGCAATTAACGCACATGCCCCGCTCAAACAGACTAAAATGACAGTACAGTGTAATGTCCGATTGTTACTTGTTTTTTGGTGTTTGGCGCCCTCTGCTGGCGCTTGGGTCGAACTGATTTTATGGGTTAGTACCATGAGTGAGCATGGTGTAATTATTGACATCAACAATGGCGAGCTACTAGTTTATTTTTTGACTGAACATTTTTCAAATTTTAATAAAACGAAAACATTAAGAGGGGTTTTAATATACAATTTCTATAACGTCTACTAACATTTATCTTTTAAGAACTACAAGTCTTTCTATCCATGGATCGCTTTAAGAGAATGTTAATAATGTTAATGCCATCTTGTTGATTTATTGATATAATAAACAAATACAGTACTTATGTACTGTATGTTGAATGTATATATCCATCTTGTGTCTCATCTTTCCATTCCAACAATAATGTACAGAAAAATATGGCATATTTTAGAGATGGTTTGAATTGCGATTAATTACGATTAATTTTTAAGCTGTGATTAACTCGATTAAAATTTTTAATCGTTTGACTACTTAGAAAATAACGATTTATATATATACTGTATATATAGGGGTATGAAAAAGTATCTGAACCTTTTGGAATTTCTCACGTTTCTGCACTAAATCAATATCAAATGTGATCTGATCTTTGTCAAAATCACACAGATGTAAAAAGAGTGTCTGCTTTAACTAAAACCACCCAAACCTTGATAGGTTTTCATATTTTAATGAGGATAGTATGCAAACAATGACAAAAGGGGGAAAATAAGTCAGTGAACCCTCTGCCGAAGGAGATTTAAAGAGCAATTGAACTAATTTTCACCACAATTTAAGTCAGGTGTGTGCCCAATCACTGATGTGTGGCTTAAAGTTGCCCTGCCCACTATAAAACACACACCTGGTAAGAATTGCCTTGATGAGAAGCGTTGTCTGTTGTGCATCATGGCGGCGCGGTCAAAAGAGCTGTCTGAAGACCTGTATATATGTATATAGAAACACATAAAATGTTAAATCAATGGCAATATTTTATAATATTTAGTCCATATTTTGACCGTTAGTTGGCGCCATGGTTTGCGGGCTCGCAGTGATGACGTCATTGGTATCTTGCGTGTTCAACAATTGCTTATTGCTGCCTAAACTCGCAAAGTAAAATGCCACGATGTGCTGCTTTTGGATGCAATTTCCAGTCAAATGGAAACAAGGGGAGTGGAGTGAATGGTCAAGGTGGAATTATTATTTTTAGTGAATAAATGTGCATAAGTGGAAGCTTCTCCCCCTTTTTGGTCCCTGTATGCACCTATCCTACCCACCACGCGTTACAACTGGCGCCCGAACATTTTTCCTGGATCTGCAGTCAAGTAAGGGATCTGTCTATTTTCTGGATCCGACGGTCCCACCGCGTCTACAATATTGGTTTCGGATCTGTCCAATTTTTTTGATTTGTCGGTCCCAAACAGCAGCTTTTCGGATCAGTCTATTTTGTGGAATGGACGGCCCGACGCGGCTGCGACATTGCCGTGGGATCGGTCTAATTCCTGGATCTTCGAGTGATTAAAAAACGCGGATTTGGATTACTATTACTATCTTTTATATCGACTATTCTTCGTGGGAGTTTTCCCCAAATCATACTAAACAATTAAAGCACTATGGCACGCTACAGTGACGACAGTGACTCTGACGTGGACCTCACAACAATGTTGGAGTTCATCAGGGAATGCGTGTTTGCGTACTGCTGAGCTCCCGAGTGAAGAGTGGTCAAGGTGGAAATATTATTTTTTGTGAATAAATGTTGATAGTGGAAGCTTCTCCCCTTTTTGGTACTTTTATACACATATCCTAGCTACCACGCGTTACAATGTACAAGACATGGATTACACAAGGTGTGCTCTTTAGCCTGTACTGTATGTAAAGCACACAACAGCTCTGGATGCTAACAATCTACATAATTATATTGGGATAAGTTTGAAAACGCAATATGCTTACCTTGAATATCTGCTAATAAAACCGGACAGCATACACTCTCGCTCCCAACCAGACTTCCCAACAGGACTCTCTCGCATCACCAGTTTTGCCCAACTTTTGTCTTATCAGGTATTTAATGCACGCATTTTTCCCTGATGCTCGTCTTGTGAACGACCGACAGTGCTGTCCTGCTCTTCACTTTTCAGATCCGGTTCAAATAGGAAGTGTAGAACTGACGACATGTTGGGAAAGCTAACAAGTGACACGCTGGAATTTCGGCAACGGGATCAGTGACGTCACGCACTGCGATGTAACAAGAATGGCGACCTATCACTTAAAATAATTTTACAAACTTTATTAAAACAAAAACATTAAGAGGGATTTTAATATCAAATCATTATAACTCATACTAACATCTATCTTTTAAGAATTACTTGTCTTAAAAATAGAGGATCCCTTTAAGTAACCAAAGTTGTTTTATTGTAATGATCTCCTTTTAAATGGGTTACCCTTCTGTAGTTGTGTATGTGTGCAACTCATTCAAAATGCTGACAGACATAGTTAACCACACACACCACCCTCCCCACAAAATCACATTTAATCATGAACAAAACATACAAGGACGGGAAAAAAAATGTAAACCTCAATTTTGACTACACGCAACCCCAGGGTGCACACATCCCTGTACCAGAACGTTGTCATTAAAAATAGTAATCACAGAGCGTACGTTCATGTTTTTTGACACGCATCCTCTTACATCTTCCGACGGTGGGAAAGGAATCTATAAACAAATGCACCCCGCTGACTCGCATTGGACACGTGTGATAAAACACGACTAGGACTGAAACAAAGTGTAGATTTTCACGGGAACTCTTTTTCTCTTGTCCTGCCAGTAACACAATCTACCTTGTCCAAATGAAGAGCCTGCTCTGATGGTGCAAGTGAGAAACTAGATAGTTTTCCCACAGAGTTCCCACATGCGGGATCGTCGTAGCTTTCCCACATCACGATGGCACCCTTGTTGTATGGAACACCCTGGACAGCTAAAGGGGACCTCGGACTTAAAAGACTTGCAGGCTCTAATAAACCACAATTCTTCTCTTTTACTAAAATATGTTATTAGAGACACATATTGCCATTAATTTAAAAATCTATAATACTTAGGACATGGTTTGACCTATGGAGGGCGTCATGTTTTACACGCGCAATGCACGCTGGGGGTGATGAAGCGGTTGGGCTGGACTGGGAGAAAGCAATGCTAGCTAGTAAACGAAGCTAGTATGATGACTGGCATGATTGTGTCACATTTTGCTGCAGGTAGATTGTTTTGTTACATGACTGAGATAATATCCCAACGTCATACCGGCATCCAATTCCAGCTCATCAGCAGTGTCTTTAAACCGATCCTAGGCGGCTTGCCAAGATATTGACTTGCTGCCGTTTGACAATTTGCATATTCCTTCGTTGCTAGTTGCATCATTGCTTCTTTTTTTTGTTTTTTTTTGTCTGCCTCTCGACGCGGTTTTTCCTCAGGTTTAAAAAAAAAAAAAAAGAAGTTGACTTATTCCAACCTAATGGATCGACATTGCTGAGCCTCTCATCACTTTTCCGCTCGGGTTCAAATTGGAAGGGCGGAACCGACGACATGTAGCTAGCGAGTGACACTGTGGCAGCGCTGGCCGCTGAGGCAGCCAGCGTGCTTTGCGTCATCAACAACAATGGTGACTTACTAGTTATACTAATTTTTCAAATTTTATAAAGACAAAAGCATTAAGAGGGGTTTGAATATCAAATTATTGTAACTCTACTAACATTTATCTTTGAAAATCTACAAGTCTTTCCGTCCGGGATTAGTATGAGCTCACTGGCTGCTGTTAATGGCGATTGATTTCCATTCCACTCTGACTAGGAGGGCTAGCAGGGAGTGTTTGATCACAGCCAACCCCCCACTCAAATTCGATTGGACGTTGAAACATGATCGCTTTAATCCCATGTCCTCTGATTGCCTGTCTTTATTTGTAATGCTTTGTAAACCCCCTAGTGGCGCCAAAGTGTACCTACTTTGTTCGGTTCTGGCTCATTTTACAGATGTTATCTAGTGACTACTCGAGCTCATAGCAAACACGAAGCGCTAAAAGACGAGCTAATTGGCAGCCATTGCTTGCTTTATTTATGCTTTGACAAAGCATTGCTTGTAAATTATATTCGTTGCATGGACATCTGGGACAGTGCCACTGGATTGGCACACCAAGGTGGTGGTCCCCCTTTTTAAGAAAGGGGACTAGAGGGTGTGTTCCAACTATAGTGAAATGACACTCCTTAGCCTCCCTGGTAAAGTCTATTCAGGGGTGCTGGAGAGGAGGGTCTGTCGGGAGGTCTAATCTTAGATTCAGGAGGAGCAGTGGGGTTTTCGTCCTAGCCGTGGAACAGTGGTCCAGCTCTACACTCTCAGCAGGATCCTACACAGGAGTTTGTCCAATGGTCTCCATTTGTTTTGTGGATTTGAAGAAGGCATTCAGCTGTGCCCCTCGGGAAGTCCTGTGGGGGGTGCTTCGGGAGTACGGGGTACCGAGTCTCTTGGTAAGGACTGTTCGGTCCCTGTACGACTGGTGTCAGAGTTGGGTCCGCATTGCCGGCAGTTAGTCTTTCGTTCCCAGTGAGGTTTGGACTCTGCCAAGGTTGCCCTTTGTCACTGATTCTGTTCATAACTTTTATTGACAGAATTTCTAGGTGCAGCCAAGAAGTTGAAAGGGTCTGGTTTGGTGCCCTCTGCATTGCATCTCTGTTTTTTGCGGATGATGTGGTGCTGTTGGCTTAATCAAGCCGTGATCTCCAACTCTCACTGGAGCGTTTTGTAGCCAAGTGTGAAGTGGTGGTGTATAGGATCAGCACCTACAAATCCAAGACCATGGTTCTCAGTCGGAAAAGGGTGGCATGCCCTCTTCAGGTTGAGGGTGAGATCTTTCCTCAAATGCAGGAGTTTCAGTATCTCGGGGTCTTGTTTACGAGTGAGTGTAGGAGTGAGCGGGAGATCGATAGGCGGATCTGTGCAGTGTCTGCAGTGATGCGGACTCTGTACCGGTTCGTTGTGGGTGAAAAGGAGCTGCGCCAAAAGGCAAAGCTCTCGATTTACCAGTTAATCGACGTTCCTACCCTCACTCTTGGTCATGAGCTGTGGATCGTGACTGAAAGAACAAGATTCCGGATACAGCAGTAGAAATGAGTTTCCACCGGAGGGTGTCCAGGCTCTCTGTTACAGATAGGGTGAGACACTCTGTCATCTGGGAGGGACTCAGGGTTGAGCCAATACCACTCAGCGTTGAGAGGAGGCAGCTGAGGCGCTCGGGAATCTGGGTTCGGATGCCTCCTGGACGCCTCCATGGAGAGGTGTTCCGGGCATGTCCTACCGGCTGGAGGCCCCGGGGAAAACCCAGGCCATGCAGAAGAAATTATGTCTCTGGGCTGGCCTGGGAACACCATGGGCTCCCGCCGCTACTTGCACCATTTGGTACTCGGGCACCACCAAGCCTCTGCAGTGAGTATAAAGTACGTACGGTATCTGCTCCAGGTGCACTTTTCACAGTTGTGAGGAATCATACAGCATTCATTTCTGTAACAGCAGTCTACAGATGGAAACAAAAATCAGATCTGTAATCTGATGCTTTGAACGAAAAAAAACCCCTCCTGATCCTTGCTGGTGCGCTTGTGCAACACGGCGCGGCAAACGACATCTGCCGTGAGCGCAACGCTTTGACAACTCCATCAGGCCGGTCTCGAGGTAGCTGTCAATCACGACCGATCATCTCATCCCTCGGCGTGGCAAAGATGCGTCTCTCCCCGCCACCGCTCATATGACAGGTCCCTACAGCTCTATTTACACCAAGATGACGCCGACGCGCTCCTAATTAGACAAGCTGGAACGATGGAAGAGGTGCGAAACGTGAAGTCAATGACAACTTTAGAGAATGGCGCTTTTTCAGCAGCCATATTGTCTTCTCCGCTCCTACTTTGCAGGGGGAGTTAATTCGAGGGGCGACACGGATAGCAGGCCTAGGCTCATTTTCAGCAGCGTTTAATTAGATTAATGTGACGACGTCGTAGCACAATGACGAGCCGGTCGCATCCCAGAGCACACGCGTTAACTGGCTAAACACTTCCAGGAAGGCAGAGAGAGCAGCCAATGTTTCTGTTTTTGACGGCGGGAGATGTTAATTGTGTGGCATAAGACCTCCAAACTGTTTGCCGCTTGTGTTAATCACCATGATAATTGATGAGGGTGGTTGACAAAGGCGAGGAAGGCGCAGCGATGAAAAGATTGCTTGTAGTAAACATGCATTGAAAGCTGATCTAACACAGTCTGAATCAGGCCTTTTCCAATGTGGATGAAAACGGCCACGATTACGACTGTAGCATTTTAGCAGTTCCTTCTTCTGCATTGTATTTGTTAGTCTGATTTTCGTAAAATGTTCATGTATATTCTTGTTTCGAGAAACTACACAACCAACAATAATTGCTTCTAAACTGCCATCATTTGGGAAATTTATGAAAAGATTTCACCCCAATTTTCAAGCCCTAATTGACCGATTAGTGAATGAATCTGATCTGAAATCATACTGGAACTGATACAGGTAGTCCCAGGGTTACGATGTGCTCGACTTATGCGATTTCGACTTTACGACGCCGGAGTCCAGTCTGCCGATGTCATCATCCTATAATGGTAGGCGTGGCTAAACGGCGGATTAAAAGGCTAATTTCACGTAATCTGCGCTTTGCCAAATTGTCGTATATAGTCTAATCTTCTTAAAATATGATTCTAATTCACATAATAATGCTATTTAGGACTTTTTATATATCCTGTCGTACCCACTTTAATGGCTAGTTATGGAATTTGGTAACACTTTATTTGACAGTGGTGCCATAAGACTGTCATAAGACCATCATATTTATGACATGACACTGCCGTGAGCATTAATGAATGCTTATGACAGACATCATTTTGGGTCATCCGGCCAAATTATCTCAGCCATTTTCACCGGAGCAAGGCCATTCGCTCCCGGCCGTTTTACTGGATTTTGACTGATTTTGCAAGGCCCACAGAAAATTATGTTCTATTAATATATAAACATGGAACCCACCAAAAGAAAGATTAGACTCTCTTCTTTTAGCAGAAAAAAAGTTCATATCTTTTTCCATTTTTTTTTTTAGAAATCAGCATTAGAAAATAGCTTAGTTTGAGCAATTTTCCAATTTCTGATGAAAAAACAGAGAAATTGAGCTTTTTGTAACTACATTTCAAACATAACTTTAACACAGCTATTTTTCGCTTTTGTGACATCCCAAACATCTGAATGTTTTCATTCTGCAAAATAACAAAACAACAAGACAAATAGCGCTTTTGATCGCAAAGTAACAATTTATTTACACATAACTAAACTATTGAACTGTTGAACTATTTGCGCACATAACAGCGGGGAAGGTCTCGGCAGCTCCCGGTTGAATGAGGTAGCTCCTAGTAATCTGATGAGTCCGGATCAAGATCGGTCTCACTTTTTTCATCATCTTCATCGTTGGTTTCAACCTCGGGCTAAGGAGTCACGCAACGTAAGCTCCCCAGAACACGTGTGGAACCTGACGCTGTTGTGGCCATCACCGTCTGTCTCATCAAGATAAGATTTTTTTTAATCCTTCTTTGACGATGGTTTCGTTTTCTTTTCAAAACACTCCTCCAGTGTCGTTAGCCTTTTTTCCCCCCGATTTTTCTCCACATTTTTTCAAATTCTCACGCGCCTTGACAAGATCCTCCAACTTCTGTTTCCTGACTATTTTTCTTCACTTCCTTCTTCTCATCTCCGAGATGAGTTCTTACAAAATGTGCTACTGCCCTCCAGCGGCCAGTTTTATTGCTTTAAAATGAGTTTTGAGCATTGTGCATTGCAGTTTAGGTGCAACAGAACCTAGAGATGCCTCTTGTCAAAAAAAAAAAAAAACATACAAATGCATTTTTGGGAAACACTGAAACAATTAAAAAATAGAACGTATTTATACGTTTTTGGGAGCAAATGAGTTAATGACATCTGCATTCATTGATGCCCATGATAATGTCATGTCATAATTATGACAGTTTTATAGCAGTCTAATAACGCCGCTGTCAAATAAAGTGTTAGCTATTAACCCAAATAAATCAACAAATAAGCCTCACTGGACTAGGCATGTGCCAGTATGAGATTTTGACGGAACGATAACCAAGAGCAAAAATACCGCGGTTTCAAGGCGTCACGGTATTGCAATTATAGCTCCAAAAAGTTTTGAGATGTATGGGTTAAAAAAAAAAACTTTTTTCCATTGAACAGGATTTTTTTTTTTTTTTCAGACCATAGTTGCAAATTGGAACATGAATATATTGTTATAATGAATAAATTATCAATAAAAAACAATATTTTATATAAAATTAAAATAAACATAACTTATAGACTATACTCACAGCCAAAGCTCAAGTTGCTCAAGAACATAATAATTTCTATAAAAAAGTAAAAACACTTCTGAATAAAATTTTAAAAATTTATACTGCATGACTTTTTGGAAAAGCTTAAGTGAAGTTTCGCCATTTTCAGCAACTGTGTCAACTCTAGTCTACATGATGTCATGCCTTTGTGTTAAAAAGAACATAAAGAATTCATAAGTTAGTTAAAAATGTATAAGTTAGTTAAAATGTCAATATTGTTGTGGAAAGGTCTCATCAAAAAAAAAAAAAATAAAATAAAATAAAATAAGTGAGGAGTGAGACCCCTCCTTAATCCAGCGAATGTGGATTTGTGCTTAGGGCAAGATCATCTTTCGCAATTAGCGATCTTTGACGCTATCACTTTTCCCCCTTCATTCAAGCGAATAGAGGCAGTCGGAGATCCGGGCATTTAATGACGTCACCAGCCACAAGAAAGCGTCGCCATATTGACAATGGGGCACAAGACGAGTCACTTGTAATACAAACGCATTGAACTTTCGTCTTATTTGCCGTCTTTTTTCCGTCGCAATGGCTAAAAGTTGCCGTGTTGCGGGTTGTCATACAAGGAAGAGTTCCGAGCCGCATTTGAAGTTCTTCATTCTTCCTCGCGAGAAGAAAAGGAGAAACAAATGGCTGAAAGCAATTAATCGAGGAACAGTAAAAAGACAGTTCCGTGGACTATTCTCGCCTGTGGGAGCCTAAATCCAGGCACATTTCCGTTTGCAGCCGACATTTTATTACTGGTGAGCAGAGGTTGCGCTAGACATTTTCGTTGTCTGTCATTTTGACTGACAGGGTCATAAAAATCCGGTCATAATCTATTTTTACCCGTCACTTAAATTTTGAAAATGATAATGATGACATATTCAATAGTATTTAGTTTTCATTCATTTTTAATTAATATTGTAACGCTTGCTTGGCAGCGAGAAATTAGACACGAAGTCGTGGTATTTTTCACCCTCTTTTTACTCTGCTTACCGCCAACACCACCAACAAAACAACAACTCCGCCCCCAAAGAAAAAGAGGCAACTATATAGACCCCAATCACCAACGTCACACAATGATCTTAATTGTGGTTGTCAGCCCAAAATCTTCTAAATATATATTAAATGCATCTTACCAGATATAAAATGACTACTACATAGTCTGTGGTGATCGTTTGGTGCCCAGATTTCTTGTCGAATTACAGCAGTCCATCTTGCTCTCCTCTTCTCTCAGAATACTCTCCGTCTATCTTCTCTGTTACTGCAACCAACCGCCACACACGCCTTCACCATTTTGATTATTGATGTTAACGAGCAGAAAAACACGCCGTAATAGGAGGCATGTACGTAGCGGTAATGTGCAAACACGACGAGCTGACGGAAAATATGGCGGCTCCAGTCAGGGGGGCGGAGTTGTGACGTCATGTGATTGGGGTCTATACACAGGCGGCAATCTAGTCCACCAATTGGATGACGCGCTGGCACACCAGGTGCACCAATAAGAACCTCGTGTTGATGTGTCAATCACGGTGCCGCCGCCAGACCCCGGTGACGCTACAATATTCTGACAGAAGAGCCAACGACGTCATGCATTAAGAGAGACAATAGCTAATTAATATGCTCACTCGCCACCCTGTGGTCTGGGGTGTGAATTGCAACCTGTCAAAATGACGGACGGACTTCAGTTTTTTTCCGTCACCGTTTTAAAAAACCGGTCAACGACGGAAAATATTCGGTTAACGCAGCCCCAATTAGCTGCTACGATTCAATAGACTAGGCAGTTGTTATTATTACCATAACTTAAATAATTAAATAACGCTTGGAGCTGAATTACCGTGTTCTGCCAAAATGTGCTACATCGGCGAAACGTCCCTACATGAGTCGAATTTGACACCCAAAGTACTATCGTGCGCTCCAAACTTGTTTTGTTTTAGATGCATACAGGCAGAACGTACTAAAAACTGCCTTAAGAAAATACCTAAATGTAGTTATTTCAAATAAGGACGGTTTATATACGCTACGTGACTAATGTGGTCAACTGCTTCAAAGCTAACCCAAAAAAAACAATGGTTAAAAGGATTAGATGGTAATACGTGCAAAAAGTATCTTAAAGGCAATGAAAAGGTTTTAAAAAACTAAATAAAAATAAAAATAGTGAGTACTTGTCGCCTAGAATTGATAAAGGTCAACTTACTGAGTGACTTTATGAGGTAGTTGTAGATGTTTCCGAACTCCACTGCAGGCCATTCCTTTTGATTGTTCATCCAGCTATCAGCTGCAAGTTTGTGAGGGCAAATTTCCAAGCCAATACACGGTAATTTTAAATTGTACCGCCTCCTCGCGTCTGTCGGCAGTGACTTCTGGTAATAGTAAGCCATGTTTAAGACGTTTTTAGGAAAAAAGATGCAAAACACACCTGAAATATATGAATTTCAGACGTTTGTCAATGGAATGTTTAGCTGCGCGTTCCCCCTTCGCAAAATGGTGACCCGTTGCTAAGCGAGGTGACGTCATCGTGACATCACGCCGACTTCCTCTATCACTCTGCGGCTGTAACACTCAACGAAGTTGCTCTCCGAGCTAAGCCTAGGCTAACATTCATCTTTGTAAGCTTTTAGTTAGTTTGTATACTGAATTTGAAAGGAAAATGTGTGTTTTGTTTTTGGTGAACTTTTTCCATGGGGCTAATCTGTTGAAGCAACTCACATAGAAAAATCTAATTGTACAACATTTTAAATGTATTCATTTTGTATATTAGACACCACGATTTGAGAGCTCAATAAATTGAAGAACAGTACACCTTATGAGTACCGTATTTTTCGGACTACAAGTCTCTCCTGAGTATAAGTCGATCCAGCCATAAAATGCCCAACGAAGAGAAAAAAAACCATATACAAGTCGCACCGGAGTATAAGTCGAATTTTTGGGGGAAATTTACTTGATAAAATCCAACACATAGAATAGACATGTCATCTTGAAAGGCAATTTAATATAAAAAAATACAATAGAGAACAACATGCTAAATAAATGTACAGTGTACAGTGCATTAACAACGAAATGTGAATATACGGTCCTACGCTACGGCCTGTCCTGGCTATACAGCGAACTCGCAAAAGACAATGCTGGACGTCCGTATAATTTGCTGAATCAATTTGGTCCTCGATAAAAAACAGGTTCGCATCAACGTAAATAAATGATGATTAGGTAGTATTAGTAATAAGTAACAGGTTAGCATGCGTTCGCTATCATTAGCACATCGTTCAAACAACCACACAACTGGCTCTAAGTGTCCGATCGCGGGTGGAAAACACACAAAAACAACAGAAAAGATGATACACGCAGGCGTTGCCTCTGTAGAGATGATTTAAAAGCATAAACAATGAAAGTAGGTTCGCAACCGTCTACTCTCTCTAGCTAACTCGCCCACTCACTCACTCAGAGCTACGTAGCTGTCCGTCTTCTTCTGGCGTGTCAGGTAAACAAGTGCCAGTGCGCCCTCACGTGGGCGTGAAAGCGCCACAAACTAAATGCATCCATTTCAAGATAAAAAAGTCATTAATACAATTGAACATACACTGCCAAAGGCAGAACGCGAACGTGGCCATAGCTATAAAGAGTTATTCAGATAACTATAGCATAAGAACATGCTAACAACTTTACAAAACCATCAGTGTCACTGCAAAACACCAAAATAACATGTGAAATTATATCATAATGTGTTAATAATTCCACACATAAGTCGCTCCTGAGTATAAGTCACACCCCCAGCCAAAATATGAAAAAAAAAACGCGACTTATAGTCCGAAAAATACGGTATTTGTTTTTGGGTTAGCTGGCTGTCTAGCCGATAGCGTCACTTTCACACACAGCAACAAACGGGAGGGGGTGAGCGCTGCTGCGCCAAGCCGCTTCTGGCTGCATTTTTGACACAAGAAAAATAGTGAATACCGTACTACGGTCTGACGGAAAATTTTAGTGCTTTTGAAACCGCGACATTTTCACACCACGGTAAACCGTGAAACCGGTACATGCCTACACTGGACTAAAAGCCGCAGGATTCAAAATTAGGGAAAAAAGTAGTGGCTTATAGTCCGAAAATTACAGTATTTATCATCTGGTAAGTTGTAACGGTGTAAACAGGGGGCAAAAAAAAAAAATTGTCTGAAAACAATTTTCTTTTGACTGATGAGTGAACTTTTCAAAGCTCGCCACTACCTGTGACAGCCATTTCCAAGATGAAACTAAATTGGGTATTCTCGGAGTACACACAATTTGGAAGTAAAGATCACATGTGAGCATTTGATCTCCCCTGACTTTGTCTCGCTTT
Source organism: Corythoichthys intestinalis (assembly GCF_030265065.1). Classification (NCBI taxonomy): domain Eukaryota; kingdom Metazoa; phylum Chordata; class Actinopteri; order Syngnathiformes; family Syngnathidae; genus Corythoichthys; species Corythoichthys intestinalis. The sequence goes on from NC_080406.1 coordinate 3,847,059, forward strand.
GTGGTAGAAGTAACCCGGTAGACTGTTCACTCGTTCGCCTACAATTGCTCTTATCAAAGCGGTGATGATGATGATGATGTTGGCAGTGCAGGCTGTGTATTGATTTGCGGGCGCCCTTGTCAGGTGTTCACAACAGATTACACTTTTTCCCCTGGTCTTTAATTAGAGTAGCCACCATCTTCCGTTCTTCACAAAATGTGCTTTTAAACTCCCCGCTAAGAAATTGTCACCTACCGATGTTTGCGCTCACTTGCTTTCACTGTTATAGAAATTGGTCTTATTGGGTTTTCACCGGACGGTAATACTGTACACAAACCACAACACACAAATGTACACAAATGTTGTGGCATTGCAATTGATTGTAACAATGTACACAAAACTTTTAGAAAGCGAACTCATACATTTGCAATACATTGTGGAAATAAAGTATACCAAAGAGAAAGTTGACTTACGGCGCTGATAGAGTGAAATCATAAAGTGGTATGAAAAAGCATCTGAACTTTTTGGAATTTCTCACATTTCTGCATAAATCAGCATCAAATATGATCTGATCTTTGTCAAAATCACACAGATGAAGAAACTGTCAGCTTTCACTAAAACCACTAAAACACTAATCTTGGCCCATTCTTCTCTACAAAACTGCTGTAGTTCTGTCAAATTCCTGGGATGTCTGGCATGAATTGCTGTGTTTAGGTTATGCCACAGCATCTCAATGGGGTTGAAGTCTGGACTATGACTTGGGCATTCCAGAACGTGTATTTTGTTCTTCTGAATCCATTCTGAAGTTGATTTACTTCTATGTTATGGATCATTGTCTTGTTGCAGCATCCATTCTTTTTTTTTTTTTTTTTTTAGTTTCAACTGTCTGATAGATGTCCTCAGGTTTTCCTGCAAAACATCCTGATAAACTTTTGAATTCATTCTTCCATAGGGCCTAGGTAGCTCAGTCGGTAGAGCATCAGACTTTTAATCTGAAGGTCCAAGGGTTCAAGTCCCTGCTCAGGCGCATTCATCTATGGTGGAGTAGTTGTCCCCCAACCTAGAGGCTGTGGATTCGATTCTCCACCCTGATGAACTCGCCTAAGTATCCTTGAGCAAGATATTGAACCCTGCATTGCTCCTGGTGCTGTAGGTAGGTAGATGGCAATGTAGTGTAAAGCGCTTTGAGTACCCTGAGATGTAGAAAAGCGCTATACAAGTATAACACCCTTTACCATTAATGACTGCAGGTTGTCCAGGCCCTGAGGTAGCAAAACAGCCCCAAATCATGATGCTCCCTCCATGATGCTTCACGGTGGGAATGAGGTATTTATGTTGGTGAGCTGTTCCATGTTTCCTCCACACATGACATTGTGTGTTACTCCCAAACAATTTAACTTTGGTTTCGTCAGTCCACAGAATATTTAGCCAAAACTTCTGTGGAATGTCCAGGCGCCTTTTTGTGAACATTAAACGAGCAACAATGTTTTTTTTTAGACAGCAGGGACTCCCTCTGTGAAGTCCCCCCCATGAACAGCATTTGCAGCTATAGTTTTACACATAGTTGATGTGTGCACAGAGATATTTCTGTCAGTCTTTAGCAGACACTCTTGGGTTCTTTTCTACCTCTCTGAGTATTCTGCGCTGAACTCTTGGCGCCATCGTTGGTGGACAGCCACTGCTTGGGAGAGAAGCAACAGTGCCAAACTCTTTCCATTTGTAGACAACTTCTTTGACTGTCGATTGATGAACATCAAGCCTTTTACAGATGGTTTTGCATCCTTTCCCAGCTTTATACAAATCAACGATCCTTGATCGTAGGTCTTCAGACAGCTCTTTTGACCGAGCCATGATGCACATCAGACAATACAATCAAGACAATTCTTACCAGGTGTGTGTTTTATGGTGGACAGGGCAGCTTTAAACCACTCATCAGTGATTGGGCACACACCTGACTTAAATGGTTTGGTAAAAATTGGTGTCAATTGCTCTTTAATTCTCCTCAGGCAGAGGGTTCATTTATTTTTTACTCCTCCCTTCTATCATTGTTTGCATGGTATCCTCAGTAAAATATGAAAACCTATAAATGTTTGGGTGGTTTTAGTTAAAACAGACACTGCTTTTACATCTGTGTGATTTTGACAAAGATCGGATCACATTTGATGGTGATTTTATGCAGAAATGTGAGCAATTCCAAAAGGTTCAGATACTTTTTCATACCACTGTAGTCAAATAAATTCAAAATTTAGATCATTGTTCGAAATACCTATGCGGTTAAGACAATGTCACGCCAAACTGCTGTAATTCATTTCATTCAGCAGGACTATTTTTTTTTTTTAGATGCGTAATGCAAACACAATAGAGAGGAGTGCTTCGGCTCGCAGCAGTGAACAAACCAATGTCATATCACTACGCCCTGCTTGCCTAGACAGCCTGTTCCCTGCAGAGCTGCTGGATTACAAATGTTGCTGTTCATACTACAATTATTGAAATGCAATGGTAAATTTTTGTAAGTTTATCCTGAAAACATAGACAACACTATTGATTGCATTGGTCATCTGTGATTCTAATGTGTGCATATGCTGTTAGTATGCTAAGCAGTAGAGGCGTGCGAAATTTCCGATTCTTAGATTATTCGCGATTCGGCCGTGGAAGATTCGAGAACAATTCACAAACATCCAAATTCCGATTATTGAATTATACCAGGTAAAACGGAAGTTAAACACAGTTAGCGCGGTCAGCGGGACGCAATGAGGAACGGACCAAGAGTAAATATCATGTTCAACTCATGCCGCTAGATAAAAAAAAAGAAAACAATCATACCTGATTGAGCCGACAGCCGCTATAAACAACGCCCAGTTGCTAGTTGCTACAAACATACGGCTACAGTAGATTTCATATATATGTAGAACTAGATGCAAAATGACAGACAAAGGCGGTGTTAGAACACGTATTATTGAACCGAGATGCGAAATGACAGACTTTCCGGCGTTAGTAAACAGCCGCCGTCTTAAAGCAGTACTAAAGCAGTGACTTCTCTAGAAGGCTGTTGTAGCGAACCTAATTAACTTTTTCTCTAAAACACTCCTGAATCGGCAAAATCTTGTCTTGAATCTATCTTTCAATGATGAAATAGTTTTAAAACTTTGAAAAAAGTAGACAGAAGGGAAATTATGGAATAACGGGAGCAATTCTAACAACTGTAGCAGTTGATTCACAACATTAAATTAATTGATTGTTGTTTAAAGCTGCTGATACAGAATGGGGACTGGAGTATTGTATTTACTGTTATTTTTGTTTACTGTTATATGCTAAATTGATACTGAAATAGTAGTTTGGTTTAGCCTGAGAGGATTTTTGAACAATTTTGGAACTAATGTACAAAACATTTATTTAAAAAAAAGAGGGGGGTGCATCAATAATTGTTTTATAATCGAATCGGAGCCTCTGAATCGTAATCGAATCGTTAGGTGCCCAAAGATTCCCAGCTCTACTAAGCAGGCACCATTGACTCGCGCTAGCATACCCACTCCGGGGCCCTAAAACTAACAAATGACTAACAAACTGCACGGAATTTGTTAAAATCATCTCCACCGACTAAATAAACCCCCGCTAACTCAAAGATTGTCTTAGTTTATGTCCAAAATTCTGAACTTCCCCTTTAAATTAGTTTATAGGAAAGTCAATTATATACAACTATATTTTTAGGCTAGTGGGGGGCACTGCCCCCCGCCCCCCTTCAATCTCCGCCTATGATTTATCGTATAATACTGTATTGGGCCGAATATAAGAAGGCCCTGATTATGAGACGACCCCCTTTTCTTCAAGACTCAAGTTTGAAAAAATACTTTTTGAACACCAAATTATTTTTTATACATAATTACAGTACATCTGAAACAAATGCATGCAAAAGCATGTTATTTAGCCTCATTCAAATCTTAATATCTGAAAATTTAAATATGTAGACTAAAGTGCGTAAATGTATGGCTTCTGGTTTTTGAAATGTAAATAAACTAGGGCTGTCAAACGATTACAATTTTTAATTGAGTTAATCACAGCTTAAAAATTAATTAATCGTAATTAATCGCAATTCAAACCATCTATAAAATATGCCATATTTTTTTGTAAATTATTATTGGAATGGAAAGATAAGACATAAGACGGATGTATACATTCAACATACTGTACATAAGTACTGTATTTGTTTATTATAACAATAAATCAACAAGATGGCATTAACATTATTAACATTCTGTTAAAGAAATATGGCATATTTTATAGATGGTTTGAATTACGATTAATTAATTTTTAAGCTGTAATTAACTCGATTAAAAAATTTAATCGTTTGACAGCCCTACTTGTAGTTCTTAAAAGATAAATGTTAGTAAAAGTTATAGAAATTATATATTAAAACCCTCTTAATGTTTTCATTTTAATAAAGTTTGTAAAATTTTCAATCAAAAAAACTAGTAGCTCGCCATTGTTGATGTCAATAATAATTATGGTGCTGAAGCCTGAAACCCATAAAATCAGTTGCACCCAAGCGCCAGCAGAGGGCGGAAAAACACCAAAAAACACAAATAACAAGTGGAAATGACACTCTGCTGTCATTTTAATCTGTTTGAGCCGGGCATGTGCGTTAAATGGGTCACTTTAACGTGATTCATTAAAAAAATTAATTAGCGCGCGTTAACGCGATAATTTTGACAGGCCTAAAATAAACCAATCTATTGTGATTAAACAACAAAATTGCAATAACTGCATTAACAATCAAAGTGAAGTCTAACTGTAACTGTAGTCTTGAAACAAATCTGAATAAGGAAAAACATTGCAATAAAATAATGCAAACTGGTTAAACTTGAGACTAGCTGAGATCTGTCATGACCAGGGGTCCCCAAACTTTTTCCTGTTAGGGCCACATAACTTTTCCTTTCTCTGATGAGGGGCCGGGGTCAGTTTGTAACAGAAAAAGTGTGACGATTGCAGGAATGCCTAAATGGAAAAAAAATATTGTTTTTCAGATAGCCACAATCAAATAACGCTTTCTGGATTCTTCACGGAAAAAAAGTAAATAAAATAAAAAATAATATAATAACACTTTTAATTAAATAGATAATAACCAAATAACCCTCTCTGGGTTCTTCACAAAAAAAAAAAAAAAAAAAAAAGCCAGGGAATAGACAACAATATTGAAAAAAAAAAAAAAAAGTTCAGGGGGCCGGACCAAATGTGGAGGCGGGCCGTAGTTTGGGGACCCCTGGTCATGACAGAACATTGCTTCAATGGTATCTGGCGCCATCTTGCGTCGTGAATGGGTATAACGTCTAGACTGCGAATATAAGACGACCCCCACTTTTGCAATCTAATTTCAATGCAAAAAAAACGTCTTATATTCGGGCCAATACGGTATATAGTATTTCTATTTTCGTTATTGTCATTGTTGACAAAAACAACACTGATTGCGTGGAATCGGTGCATTATTCTTGCATTTTAGTGTCGTATCGAGGCTCCTCCTGATTCTAGTATCGGTGCAAACTACTTCTAACACTAGCTTGGATGAGTGTGTGTGTGTGTGTGTTTTAACATTGGACTTTTGTTGCAAAAATCCAAATAATACAACTTGTTTTTAAACTTGAAGGTTTCACTCTACACATGCTTTTTGGCTTTTAAGGAGGGGATCAAACCGGTTGGTAGGGTGGGTGCCAGCGGTAAACATTCTTGGCGGCCTTCCCGTGATGACGATTGAAGCCTTCAAGGGGCATTGGTGCGCTCCTGCGCGTGTGCGTATATGTGCGCGCACGACGTTCCCTCGGCCAAAAAGCCAAAGGGAACGCTTGGATCGTGTTCTTACACAAACATGGGGGAGCACAAACGGCACGCTCTTGACACGCATTAGCGTTGCAAATGTTTGCGACTATTTTAGTCTCACAGGCCGCTCTCTGGGATAACTCGCTTTGAATAAATGAATCCCGACGAGGGGAATCTGCATACAAAAACAGCACGCTCGGGAGTGCTCCCTGAATGCTTACAGACATCTTTAAATGGCTTTCTTTGTTTATTGAGAGCAAATTTAGTCCTCTGTGCTTCCATCTGCCATCCATCGGTGAACATTTTCACCTTCTTTATCTTGCACTTACACTCGTGAAAGTGTATTTTAATGGTTGGGTGGGAAAGGGGGGTATTTCTAGGGCAGGGATGCGGTAAGAAAGAAACTTTGACAAGGAACATGCAGGAATTATGATTTAAAAAAAAAAAAAAAAAAAAAAAAAAACCTTTACAGGGCACTCATTGAACTTATTGGCTGCCAATTCCGTCTATCGCCGTCAATGGCACTGAAACATGAGCAATCACAACCAGTCTTCTCGGTTTAAATGAATTGGACGTCTATTGCCATGACTGGCATGCAATGAGTTAAAAATATGAATAAATAAAATCAACTTTAGAGAGTTAGTTGTTAGTCGGGGTGGATGTTGTATCCCCCATATCGTGAGATCGTCTTGTATCGCGAGCTACCCAGAGGTTCTCACCTCTACTTCAGTGTGCAGTTTTTTTGTTTTTTTTTTCAGTTTCAGTTTGTTTATTCGCACATCATCAAATACAGTACATGATCATACGCTAGCAGTTCACATGTTAAGATGGGCGAATAGGACACTCCAAAGAAGCTATTCAAAGCTTTTAGCAGGGCCCAGTTAGACAACACACACATACACACATACAATAAACTGTGGACAATTTAAAAATGTTGGTTACATTGGATTTGATAAGACACCAGTAGTGTTATTCAAAGAATCAGCACATACACATACATTGCCAGGAGGTGAGTTTTGAGTTTTTTCTTAAAGATGGAGATGGAGTGTGACATTTTAAGTGTTTCATCCAGTTCATTCCAAATCTGTGGTCCTTTGCACACAATGCTAAAGCTTGTACACTTTAGCCTTCGTTTTTTCCCTGTGATTTGATGTTTTCTTCTTGTAGTATATGTGTGTTGAGGAGTACAGACTGGGATGAGGTCACCTAATTTATAGTTTAGTCTATAGATAATCTGATAGATTACACAAGCATTTTGGTAATAGTTGTGGTCTTTAAGCCTCAGGAGGTGGTTGAGGTGAAAAATTATTTTAGTTGGAGCATTAAACTCAGACCATGTTAGGGCACGTATAACTTTTTTCTGTAGTATTTCAAGCTTTTTTAAATAAGTTGGATATGTGTTGCACCATATGACATTACAGTATTGTAGGTGTGGTTCAAATAAAGATTTATACAAAATGAGAAGTGCAGAGAGTGGGAGCTAGTGTCTCAGTTTAAAGAAAAGAGCAGCATATTTTGACAGTTTATTTGTAAGATCATCAATATGTTTTCTAAAATTAAGGCACTCATCAATATGGACTTCCAAAAATTTTGTGGAGTCTACCCTTTCAATGTTTTCTCCGTTTATGTTTAGGCAGATTAGTTAGCCATGGTTTGCATATGGACGGTAGGGACATAACACTACCAACTTTTCAGGATGTTGCAATCGTCCCCACAAACCTAACTTGCATTATACAACCCCTAGCAAAAAGTATGGAATCACCAGTCTCAGACAAGCACTCACTCAGACATTTATTCATGTAGAACAAATTTAGATAAAAAGCTTGAAAAAATAACGAATTAGTTCAAAAGTGCAACTCTTTAGCAATGAATAAAAAACATTGTGGTGGTCAGTAAATGTTAATTTTATAGAGCAAGTGCAGGGAAATATATATAGAATCACTCCATTCTGAGGAAAAAAAGATATGGAATCATGAGAAGCAAACTAAGAAATAACAATCAAAACACATCTAAAGTATTTAGTAGCACCACCTCTGGCTTTTATGACAGTTTGCAGTCTCTGAGGCATGGACTTGATAAGTATTCATCATTAATTTGGTGCCAACTCTCTTTGATTGCAGTTGACCTTTTTTTTTTTTTTTTTTTTTTTTTAATTTCCACCATAGGTTATCAATAGGGTTGATATCTGGGCTATTTGCAGGTCATGACATTGACTGGATGAGTCTTTCTCCAAGGAATGCTTTAACAGTTTTAACTCTGTGGCATAATGCATTGTCATCTTGGAAATGACATATTTTCAATTGAAGGGGTAAGAAAGCTGTCTAAAATTTCAATGTAAACTTGTGCATTTATTAAAGATTAAACCACAGTGCATTTGCCTGACACGCAGCCCCATATCATCAAGGACTGAGGGAATTTTGATGTCTCCTTCAGGCAGTCATCTTTGTAAATCTCGCTGGAACAGCACCAAACCAAAGTTCCAGCGCCATCACCTTGTCAAGAATCTGCAATGGACAAGGTGTCAAGAGTCAAGAATCTGCATTGGCCAAGGTGATGATGCAGGGACTTTTATTTGATGCTGCACAGTGTCATGCTGAATGATGAGGTATTAGCTCCAAGTTTTTTTTGTCCTACCACACCAAGAGAATGCAGCAAGGAGGTATCCAGGTTGTCTCAATCTAGATCCAAGTGATTAGCTCGCCATCAAAATCCAGACAGTTGGTCTAATGTCCAATCTGAAACAAAGACCAGTTGAAACAAGGTCTAAGGAAAAAAAAAACATGACATGTAAATTGACAGTGTCAGATCAATGGCGTACCGCAAGCAACACATCACTTCCGCTCATTAATATTCATGACATTAGCTACTGTTGCTAAGTAAGGACAAGCCACCGTTTGTCCCTAATAGGAAATGAATGGAAATCGTGTACGAAGGAGATGTTTACAGAGCCAAACCTACCAATTCTCTCCGAAAATGATGTGCCTGGTGCCAAATTGACTGGCAAAGATGTGGAAGAACATAAAAATGTTCAGTTAAAGAGATGGCTTTAATGTCGAAGGCTGAAAAAGACGAAAAAAACGAGCCGACCTAAGCATAGCTTTAGCTATTTTATCGACGCGACTGACAATGACATTCTCCTGTTTCAACAAGCTATCCTTTACCATCAGCCCTGTCTTTCTTATATATCCTCTGGTTGTTCTACGTCTCTTACCGTTCTTGGGGGTAATTTAGTTAGCTTTGAGTAGCGATCGCAAATGCTACTCAGTGACAGCCAACGAACACTTTAAATTTTTTCATTGATAACACATCTTAATCCTATAATTTATTTACACTTCCGCCTTACTAAAGTTGTTTATATACAGTATATATATCAGAAACGGTAACAGTGGCAGTCAGATACCATTGTAATTCTTTTCAGGTTGTCAGACAGAAGCAGTACGGCACAACGTTACGCAAAAAAAAAAAAAAGTTAAAAATATAAAAATGGCTTACCTCTTTGTCCTCTGAAAGACCATGCCAACCCAACATAATGTTTGCTGCATGTGAAACGTGAATGGATTCGCCGAGCTGGTGTTAAAGTCCGCACAAGTTGATTCGGTCTTCACATTTTTTCCTCCCGAGTTTTTGGTTTCCGGAAACGTATAAAGAAAACATCCTTCATGGCTGTAATGTCTAGAGTTGTTTCTACAAGTTCCAAAAAAGCAATGCGTGATCGGCATGTTCGTTTTTGAAAGATTACCGGCAAAAAGTAGCACTAATTGCGTTGTGTCTATGCGAGGGCGGGTCTATAGTGTCCCACTTCGGCTTTACTTCCGCTTTACGAAACGATGTCACGGTCTAAAAATAGCCTGCGTGCGGTACGTCATTATGAGTTTCAGTTTAAATCTGTAGCTCAATGATGAGATACATCTTTTTCTTTTCAACTAAATTCACATTGCACATAAATTAATTGAAATTGAAATAAAGTATGCAGTACATATATTTAAACAATTAACAAATTTAAACTACTTTCCATTTAAATGTTCTCCTTTAAGTAAAATTTAAGGAAACCTCAAACCTTCCATTAACTCAATGAGGTAGTGAAACCTACATGTAACATGCACATAACAATATAGCACTCTTTTTTTTTTCTTCCCCACCCCCAAAACATATTCCTTCTGTGAAAATAAGAGCTTAACCACATGCTCACCGATCTCTCACACTGTGTTATGAACACAGTTGGGCCGCGTATTGTCGCTCCACGCGTTGGTCTTCCTCTATAGATAAAATGGCAACGTAGCATGTTAGCACGCTATGCTAACGTTAGCGCGGACTTTTTGCTAACAGTAGCGCCGAGTAAAACATAATACAAAGCACAAAAAACTCGCTTGTTGTGAGAATAGTACCTAGCTTATCATAAATTGCAACAATATATCAATGTGTAACTTAAACTCACGTTTTTCTTTTCTGTAGATAAGCTTTTCAGGTTGTGTGTTCACTTGCCTGTTAGGTAGTTCTCTCTGTCTGTCTGCGTTGCCGCTCAATTGTGTTCTGCAACGTATGGTGCTACCTACTGAAACATACGAGGGCGGGACTTCCTGCCATTAGAGCAACTAATGGAACTGAATTATTGTTTGCAATCGTTTTATTTTATTTATTTTTCATTACTTTAACAAAAAAATAATTCAAATTAAATGTGAAATAATATATTTCACAAAATGTATGACACAATTATGTACACTTTTCATTTTTTATTTTTATTGTGCTCTTTTGCTCATGGGTTACATATGCCTCAGATGCAGATCGGTCCTTGGATATCTTCTTTTTTTTTCATTCAATTTTTCCCAAATGACTTTTATATTGCCATACTTTGAGTCTAAGAGTGCTCCGGTGTTCCCCAGAAGTGGACCCATTCTTGGATAGCTACCAATTTTTTAAATAAAGGGACTTGCACTTCATAATATTTTAGTAGTTTTTGAAAACCAAGTTTTGAAACGAACGCTCAATAATCTGTTAGGTCCTATTAATGTCCCGTCCCCAGCAAAAAGTGCACATGCAGGTTATTCTGTTATATCGTCCCTACCAATGTTGAGACCAAACGTACGTCCTTGCCATTAAGCTATGCCTACTACTTAAGAGTTCCTTCTACTACTGTACATTAACGAAAGCATAAAAATACTTATAGTGAACAAAAGTTCAGAAAATTCAAAAGTTCACACTAAACACACTCAAAGAGGTGTCACGATGCTGCATGTGCTGATGCTAAAAAGGCACATGCTTGAGTGCGTGCCATCAGACAAGCACATAATCAATGCAGTCTTACAGCAGGGGATGACCAGTAGGGGGGCCGTGACCTGCTAGGTGACCCGTGCATGTCTCCACTAGTGCCGGTGCACGGCCATGTGTGCGTGCACACGCGTACGTGTCTATTTGACTAAATGTCAACTGTTCAGCCATGCGAGTCCGCTAAATTTCAGTTAACAACTTTTAAGGAGAGTTGGGACGCAATCAAACAGCAGCAGACGACATGTCAATGCAAAGTAAACTCACCCCCGCCTAGCTGCCCCTCGACGACACCCTCCGCTATGTTTAGAGGTGCTAATGACAGCGCTTGGGCACAGGGTGGAAGTCCTGTCATAAAGCAAATCAGCAGAGTTCACGCTGGGCCTCGTAAATCTTGTCCCTCTGAGGGTTACTGGGAGGTCTGGGAAGTGAAGATTTCCTACTTATTATTCTTGGGAAAGCCACGGACAACAGCCTGCCACCCCCGCCCGTCCCACCCCTCGAACCCAGGTCACGCGAGTTCATGACCTTGGAAGCCACGTCGCTGTTGTGTCAGCAACGATGGGGCTCAAGCGCGCTCTAGATGACACGTTCACATAATATGGAAGAGCCTTGAAACACATCTGTTTATTTGTATGGGCTTCGTTTGCGGATTTTAATAGCTAGTTTTGTTGTAATTGGGGTTTTCTGTTTTTGTTTTGTCAACATGAAAATCCTTGAGGGGATTCATTTTTTGCTATTAGCATGGGTGGGTAGTAAGTCGTTGCATTTACTCGGTTACATTTCCTTGCGTAACTTTTTGAGAAAAATGTACTTCTAAGCAGTGTTGTTTTCGTCAACGATGACATTTACGAAAATACAGCGGTGCAAATAAGTATTTAATCAACCACTAATTGTGCAAGTTTGCCCACTTCAAAATATTAGAGAGGCCTGTAATTGTCAACATGGTTAAACCTCAGCCATGAGAGACAGAATGTGGGGAAAAAAATTACATTGTTTGATTTTTAAATAATTTATTTGCGAATCATGGTGGAAAATAAGTATTTGGTCAATACCAAAAGTTCATCTCAATACTTTGTTATGTACCCTTTGTTGGCAATAACGGAGGACAAACGTTTTCTGTAACTCTTCACAAGCTTTTCACACACTGTTGCTGGTATTTTGGCCCATTCCTCCATGCAGATCTCCTCTAGAGCAGTGATGTTTTGGGGCTGTCGTTGGGCAACACGGACTTTCAACTCCCTCCGCAGATTTTCTGTGGGGTTGAGACCTGGAGACTGGCTAGGTCATTCCAGGACCTGGAAATGCTTCTTACGAAGCCACTCCTTTGTTGCCCTGGCCGTGTGTTTGGGATCATTGTCAGGCTGAAAGACACAGCCACGTTTCATCTTCAATGCCCTTGCTGACGGAAGGAAATTTTCACTCAAAATCTCTCGATACATGGCCTCATTCATTCTTTCTTTTACACAGATCAGTCGTCCTGGTCCCTTTGCAGAAAAACAGCTCCAAAGCATGATGTTTCCACCCCCATGCTTCACAGTGGGTATGGTGCAATTCAGTATTCTTTTTCCTCCAAACAAGAGAACCTGTGTTTCTACCAAAAGTTCTATTTTGGTTTCATCTGACCATAACCCAGTCCTCTTCTGGATCATCCAAATGCTCTCTAGCGAACCGCAGACGGGCTTGGACGTGTACTTTCTTCAGCAGGGGGACACGTCTGGCAGTGCAGGATTTGAGTCCCTGGCGGCGCATTGTGTTACTATAGTAGCCTTATTTACTGTGGTTCCAGCTCTCTGTATGTCATTCACTAGGTCCCCCCGTGTGGTTCTGGGATTTTTGCTCCCCGTTCTTGTTATCATTTTGACGCCACCGGGGGAGGAGGGAGTTGAAAGTCCGTGTTTCCCAACGACAACTCCGAAACATCACTGGTTTAGAGGAAATCTGCATGGACGAATGGGCCAAAACACCAGCAACAGTGTGTGAAAAGCTTGTGAAGAGTTAAAGAAAACGTTTGGCCTCCGTTATTGCCAACAAAGGGTACATAACAAAGTACTGAGATGAACTTTTGGTATAGACCAAATACTTATTTTCCACCATGATTTGCAAATAATTTTTAAAAAAATCAAACAATGCAATTTTTTTTTTCCACATTCTGTCTTTCATGGTTGAGGTTTAACCATGTTGACAATTACAGGCCTCTCTAATATTTTCAAGTGGGAGAACTTGCACAATTAGTGGTTGACTAAATACTTATTTGCCTTACTGTATTTCGTAAATGAACACTTTTTCATGACGATGATTAGACGATAACAAGCTGTAAATATGTTTTAGGAGACTAAAACGTAACGAGACGACTGCCAGTTTTCGGCCAACGAGACGAGAACGAGACAAAAATGACCAGTACAGTGGTAAGAAAAAGTATATGAACCTTTTGGAATTTCCCACATTTCTGCATAAAATCACCATCAAATGTGATCTGATATTTGTCAAAATCGCACAGATGAAAAAACAGTGTCTGCTTTAACCAAGACCACCACTTAAACAAGCCAAACATTTATAGGGTTTCATATTTTAATGAGGATAGTATTTAAACAATGACAGAAAGGGGAAAATAAGTAAGTGAACCATCACATTTAATAGTTTGTGCCCCCCCCTTTGGCAGCAATAACTTTAACCAGACGCTTCCTGTAGCTGCAGATCAGTTTGGGACACCGATCAGGACTAATCTTGGCCCATTCTTCTCGACAAAACTGCTGTAGTTCAATCAGATTTCTGGGATGTCTGACATGAATCACTGTCTTTAAGTCATGCCACAGCATCTCAATGGGGTTGAAGTCTGGACTTTGACTTGGCCACTCCATAACGTTTATTTTGTCCTTCTGAAACCTTCTGAAGTAAATTTACTTCTGTGTTTTGGATTATTGTCCTGTTGCAGCATCCATCCTCTTTTTAGCTTCAACTGTGACAGACACCCTTAGGTTTTCCTGCAAAACCTTTGAATTCATTCTTACATTAATGAGTGCAATTTGTCCAGCCCCTGAGGTAGCAAAACAGCCCCAAATAATGATGCTCCCTCCCCTATTCTTCACGGTGGGAATCAGGTTTTGATGTTGGCGGAGCTGTGCCATTTTTTCCTCCAAACATGTTACCCCCAATAATTCAACTTTGGTTTCATCAGTCCACAAAATATTTTGCCAAAACATCTGTGGAGTGTCCAATTGCCTTTTTGCGAACATTAAATGAGCAACAATGTTTTTTTTTTTTTTTTAGACAAGAGTAGCTTCCTCTGTGGAGTCCTTTAATGAACACCATTCTTGACCATAGTTTTACATATAGTTGATAGGTGCACAGAGATACTGGACTGTGCTAGTGATTTCTGTTCTTTTTTACCTCTCTGAATATTCTGTGCTGAACTCTTGGCATCATCTTTGGTTGACGCCACTCCTTGGGAGAGAAGCAACAGTATCAAACTCTCTCTATTTGTAGACAACTTCTCTGACTGTTGATTGATGAACATCCAGACTTTTAGATAGGGTTTTGTATCATTTCCCAGCTTTACAAATCAACAATCCTCGATCCCAGGTTTTCAGACAGCTCTTTTGACCAAGCCAGGATGCACATCAGACAATGCTTCTCATCAAGACAATTCTTTCCAGGTGTGTGTTTTATAGTGGGCAGGGCAGCTTTAAACCACTCCTCAGTAATTGGGCACACACCTCAATTAAATTGTTTGGTAAAATTTTGTTTTCAATTGCTCTTTAAGTCTCCTTAGGCAGAGGGTTCACTTACTTATTTTCTACCCTCTGTCATTGTTTGCATGCTCTCCTGAAATTAAAATATGAAAACCTTTAAATGTTTGAGTGGTTTTAGTTGAAGCAGACACTGTGTTTTCATCTGTATGATTTTGACAAAGATTCACATCACATTTGGTTGGGATTTTATGCACAAATGAGAAAATCGTAAAGTTTTGGATCCTTTTTTTTTTTATACCACTGCAAAAAATACCATCAAACATCCTAAGCTGTTACTCACAATGTTACTCATTACTTGAGTATTCTTTTCAACAAATACATTTTTACTTGTACTTGAGTACAAGTACTATACTTAAGTACTATTTTGAAGTAACTCTGCCCACCTCTGGTCAACTAATAGGTTATAGTACAGTACAGTATAATAATCATGTCGATGACGTGCTGCAAATAAAAAACATTGTTTCAACATTGTAAGCAGCTACTCATTACTTCAGTATTCTTTTCAACATTTTTTTTTTACTCGTACTTGAGTAATTTTAAACTAACGTGACTCTTACTTCAGAAAAATTTTGGGCTACTCCACCCACCTCTGGCAATTAGTGCTCAATATACAGAGATACAGTATATGGCGGAAAACACTCAGGTGACTTGAAGTTCCGCTCTGAGACCCACAATTTGACCAAATTTAAAAATTGTCCTTTATGCATGTAAGATACATCATTGGAAAGCTTAAAATTAAAGATGTCCCGATCGATCGGGTCCGATCACGTCATTTTCAAAGTATCGGAATCGGCAAAAAAATATCGGACATGACTTTTTTCTAATATATATATATTTTTTATTTAAATCGTTTTGTAATTGTATTTAACGTTACAGACATAATGTCTTACACTCATCCAGAGTAGTTTTGGCTTAAAGTAGGGCTATCAAATTTATTGCGTTAATGGCGGTAATTATTTTTTTAAAAATTAATCACGTTAATTAACGCATGCGCTGCACGACCCAATCACGCATTGTTGCGTTCAATCTATAAAGACGCCGTTTTACCTATAGATAACGCTAAAAGGCAGCGTATAATAAGGAGAGAATTTTGGCAGCCTTTGGAGCCATTTTTTATATGGCTAAAGCCTTACAATACCTCTCTCAGCAATTAAAATTAACATGGGAGGTAATGTGGGGAAGAAAGGTGGTAGTTGATCATTTTCTTAACACCCTATGTTCTTTCCCAACACAGATAAGATATATCAATTGGTGCCCCTATGCACAGTCATGGTTGCACTTCCCATCATGCATTTGGGCAGAAGTTAAATGGCTGCAGTATTATTTACTGAAAGCTCAAAAAATACACTAGATGGCAATATTTAGTCACAATATACAAAGTCACATTTATCCTTTAAGAATTACAAGTCTTTCTATCCGTGAATCCCTCTCACAGAAAGAATGTTAATAATGTAAATGCCATCTTGAGGATTTATTGTCATAATAAACAAATACAGTACTTATGTACTGTATGTTGAATGTATATATTCGTCAGAGTTTTATACATTTTTTCCTTTATGCATTGCCAAAATGTATATGATAGGGAAAAATTATCGGGAATGATTGGAATTGAATCCGGACCCAAAAAAAAAAAAAGCAATCGGACCGGGAAACATCGGGATCGGCAGATACTCAAACTAAAACGATTGGGATCGGATCGGGAGCAAAAAAACATGATCGGAACAACCCTACTTAAAATCTCAATTTTCTGGGGAAAGAAAACTTTTGAACAGGAGGGCATTAAAAAAATATATTTTTTTTTTCTAAACACCAAACCCAAACTGGAGTTGAGAGCACGCGAGAGCATAATTAAAAACGCCATGATTTCAACGAGATATTATCGCGTACTTACCTCTTTTCGATCCAAAAACTCCATGTCGCATGTATCACTGAGTGTCAATACACAGCTGTGACTGGCCACAACTGGATTTTTTGGGGCATTTTATGGGTAAAACATTTAACATATACAGCACCTCATACCCACTGTGAAGTATGGGGGTGGGTCAGTGATGCTGTGGGGCTGTTTCGCTTCCAAAGGCCCTGGGAAACTTGTTAGGGAGCATGGCATCATGAATGCTTTGAAATACCAGGACATTTTAAATCAAAATCTTTTTCCCTCTGTCCGAAAGCTGAAGATGGGTCGTCACTGGGTCTTTCAGTTTTTTCTTTATGTGGGATTTTTTCCCCACTGAATAAATGCACTTGTATTGAAGGTTGGATGTTTTTTTTTCCATTAAGGTCCCATATTATTTGAATTAAAAAAAAATATTAGAAGCTAAAAAACACATCTTTTTCAGGGGTGCCAATAGCTATGGAGGGGACTGTATATGTATACATTATTTACGTATGTTTTTTTTCTATGTCTAAGTTGTTTTTTTTTTTTTTTTTTTACACAAAATATTAGAAATCAATTAATGATATCAAGCTAAAAATGACACAATATAAAAAGACATTTTGAATAATACATATAATTACCTTGTTTTCATGGCTGGGTTGACAGTTGTACGACATCTGTAAATGGGGGTTCCCAGTGTAAAATGGGCAAATAAAAAATAGTTTGAGGGCTTAATGCGTCATGAATCTGCTATGGCAGCATACAGACATATTATTCTATCAAACACAACAGTTGTTTTGGCTTAAAATACAGCAATTTCTTTTAAGGAGGAGTGCAAGAGCAGAAACTGCTTTTTCAGTCTTGTCTGTGTTTCCCGCAATATACAATATACTGTACATAAAAATAGTTAACGTTGAATTTATTTTTCAAAGTAAAATCAACCCAACTTTGTAATAAGGATGTTACAAAATGTTAATTACAGTTAAAAAGAAAGAATGAAGGATGACATTAATTTCCTTTCCCCAACAAATTCCTCTGCATTTGGACAAAAAATTTGGGGTGATCTATTAAATTGGCTCATATGTGTCATACTGTTTTATTCTTACCAAGTAGAGTCAGGTGTTTTGAGGTCAATAAACACACCATCGCAGAGGGCGCACCGGCGACCTTGCAGCAAATTCACATTCACGACAAGGCACCTACACTACATTTAGAATTGACTTATTGGCATCTTAATCATCATTGTCTTGTTTGTATTCTGCACACCATCTAAATAAATACATAAATAAGTCACCTTTTAACCTTTAGCATTTTGAAAAAGTACCCAGCAACCTTCCTTACCGCTCTCCAAAAAAATAGATACCAAAATGTCTTTAGATGACTTCTGTTCCACTTCTAGCTCTACTAACAGCCATATAGGCCACACCAAATGTGCCCAGAAATAAGATGAGCCCCCCCACCGTCTCCGAGATTGCCCGCCCGGGACGTCTGGCACACACCACGATGAGCAGGAGGCCCTCCAGATTACTGTAATACGCACAGTTTCTCATAAGGGAAAGCTGCCATGCACGTTCGCCTCACCCGCCAACCGGCGCAATACCTACCGCACAGACGATATGAGGCCAGGGATTAAATCCCACGCAAGTAAAACACAGTAAACAGCAGACCTCCACCAAGGGCAAACAATCCGAAAAATGTCCGTCTGGTTGGAAATTTGGGGCGATAAGACCACTTATGTTATATTTTACTGCCGCCCGTGAGTGGTAGTAATGTGCATTATAAAGTGGTAGCAAATTGCTACACTTAGCTTTGCTGGGTTTTGGTAAAAAAACTGAACTGAAAAGAAGGGTTGTTCCGATCATGTTTTTTTGCTCCCGATCCGATCGTTTTAGTTTGAGTATCTGCCGATCCCGATATTTCCCGATCCGATTCCTTTTTTTGTGCTCCCGATTCAATTCCAATCATTCCCGATAATTTTTCCTGATCATATACATTTTAGCAATGCATTAAGAAAAAAAAAAAAAAAAAACTCGGACGAATATATACATTCAACATACAGTACATAAGTACTGTATTTGTTTATTGTGACAATAAATCATCAAGAGGGCATTTACATTATTAACATTCTTTCTGTGAGAGGGATCCACAGATAGAAAGACTTGTGACTTTGTATATTGTGACTAAATATTGCCATCTAGTGTATTTGTTGAGCTTTCAGTAAATGATACTGTGGCCATCCCAAATGCATGATGGCAAGTGGAACCATGGGAAGTGAAACCATGACTGTGCGTCGTGTTACTAATTGCTATATCTTCTCTGCGTTGGGATATAACATAAGGTGTTTGTTAGGTTTTGTGTTGATTTTCTCCTAGTGTGACTTGTCCCTGTGATTGCCCATTGATTTGACCTGTTGTGCCTCCTAGTGTATCTTCCAACCTTCATCCTCCTGTGCTCACCTGTTCCTCGTTGCATTGTTACCCCTCGTCTCTGTGTGTATATAAGCTCCCAGTTTCTTTTCACTTCTTGTTGCGCCATCGTCAATGTCTATGTCAATGTCAGAGTCTCTGTTAATGTCAAGGTCTTCGTTCATGCCAGCGTCAATTCTTGCCCGTTCCGACATCACAGCCCTCGTGTTTCTTTGCCTCAGTAAGTTTTCGATACCCAGCCTTTGTTAGTAACCTGAGTTTTCCTTTGCCACTGTGTTTTTTGGGATCACCTCGGTTATGGTTTGTACTTTGTTTTTTGTTGGCCTCAATTAAAACATTTTGACTTTTTAAAATTAATAATTCTATTATTGTAATAGTAATGCGGCAACAACTAATCGATTACATTGATTAATAAATTAGTTGCCAACAAATTTAATTTTGACTTTTTGCTGGCTGCTATGAGCAGTCCCGTTTGGGTCTTTGTTTGTGTGTAACGTGAGGCTGTGCGCGCATTCCAGTGATTATAGCAAGAGAGAGATAGAGCGAGTTCACTGCTAGTTTGCTATAAGGTAGGGTTGCTGAATCAATAAGTTTACAAAGTTTCTAGAGTAATTTTTTTTTTTTTTTGTGTTGTTAGATCCAGTGTGCCTCCGTCAGAGGTGAGTAAATGAAGCCAACTGTATTGTGTGTATTCTTTGTTGATGAGCTGTTACTACTTAGCCTGGAGCTCGCTAGTTAGCGATTAAGCTAATCAATGTCTTAAGTGTCCATTTGTATTCAATTTTGGAGAATCATATTATCGCTTGAGTTATTGTTAGATAGTAAAGTTGTCTCATTTCTTTTTTTTAAAGAAACCACACGCAGAAGCACATTCATAAATAATTTAGTTTCAACTAGGGCTGTCAAACAATTAAAAATTTTAATCGAGTTAATCACAGCTTATAAATTAATTAGGGCTGTCAAACGATTAAAATTTTTAATCGAGTTAATTACAGCTTAAAAATTAATTAATCGTAATTAATCGCAATTCAAGCCATCTATAAAATATGCCATATTTTTCTGTAAATTATTGTTGGAATGGAAAGATAAGACAAGATGGATATATACATTCAACATACGGTACATAAGGACTGTATTTGTTTATTATAACAATAAATCAACAAGATGGCATTAACATTATTAACATTCTGTTAAAGTGATCCATGGATAGAAAGACTTGTAGTTCTTAAAAAATGAATATTAGTACAAGTTATAGAAATGTTATATTAAAACGCCTCTTAATGTTTTCGTTTTAATAAAATTTGTAAAATTTTCAATCAAAAAATAAACTAGTAGCCCTATTCTGTCCTCAATGTGTGTGAGTACACAAATTGACAGATAGCGAACATAAGTTCCAAAAAGAAATCAGACGGTGTGGCAAAGTTGCATGGGCTTTACTGAAGTCATCTCTTTTTGACAGGAGCACGTTTCTTGTATTTTTGTAAAACTGAAAATAACAAGGCAATGTGTCAATAACTTGCATAAATCACAAAATAACATAAAATGTACACACACGTGTCCATTTGAGCAGTAGCACTAGCCAATTAGCTCACAAGCATCTAACAATGTAACTGCATTTCACCATATATGTGAACAAATTCAAATACACATCATCAATAACTATCTAATGCTCATGAATATAAACAAAGGAGGAATATAACTCACAAGCGATGCATGTATTAGACACAAACAGTGTGATGGGGCTATGAGAACTGCCACTGAATACTGGATGCGGACGTTATCTGGTCTGAATAGCACTGTCTATTAATGTGAGTTCGCGTCGACATATAATCACGTCAGAAAAGCGCTCCGAAACCCAAATAATCAGCTGCACTGAATCGCCAGCAGAGGGCGACATTACGCCACATAAAATATGCAAGTCACACCCAAGCGCCAGCAGAGGGCGGAAAAACTCCATAAAACACAATTAACAAGTTGGCCTTTCACTGTACTGACATTTAAATCTGTCTGAGTGGGCCTAGTGCGTTAATTGCGTCAAATATTTTAACGTGATTAATTAAAAAAATTAATTAACGCCCGTTAACGCGATAATTTTGACAGCCCTAAAATTAATTAATCATAATCGCGATTAATCGCAATTCAAACCATTTATAAAATATGCCATATTTTTCTGTAAATTATTGTTGGAATGGAAAGATAAGACTCAAGATGGATATATACATTCAACATACGGTACATAAGGACTGTATTTGTTAATTATAACAATAAATCAACAAGATGGCTTTAACATGATTAACATTCTGTTAAAGCGATCCATGGATAGAAAGACTTGTAGTTCTTTAAAGATAAATGTTAGTACAAGTTATAGAAATTTTATATTAAAACCCCTCTTAATGTTTTCGTTTGAATAAAATTTGTCAAATTTTCAATCAAAAAATAAAATAGTAGCCCGCCATTGTTGATGTCAATAATTACTTACACAACGCTCATGGGTGCTGAAGCCTATAAAATCAGTCGCACCCAAGCGCCAGCAGAGGGCGGCAAAACCCCATAAAACACAATTAACAAGTGGGCATTTCACTGTACTATCATTTAAATCTGTCTAAGCTGGGCACGTGCGTTATTCATTCATTCATTTTCCATGCCGCTTATTCCTCACGAGGGTCGCGGAGGTGCTGGAGCCTATCCCAGCTAACTTCGGGGCAGTAGGCAGGGGACACCCTGAATTGGTTGCCAGCCAATCGCAGGGCACAAGGAGACACACAACCATTCACGCACACACTCACACCTATGGACAATTTAGAGTGTTCAATCAGCCTACCATGCATGTTTTTGGGATGTGGGAGGAAACCGGAGTTCCCGGAGGAAACCCACGCAGGCACGGGGAGAACATGCAAACTCCACACAGGAAGGCCGAAGCCCGGGATTGAACCCTTGATCTCAGAACTGTGAGGCAGACGTGCTAACCACTAAGCCACGTGCGTTAATTATGTCAAATATTTTAACGTGATTAATTTTAAAAAATTAATTACCGCCCGTTAACGCGATAATTTTGACAGCCCTAATTTCAACACAAACTCCCATTTAAACTGTAAATTGTCATACAACAGATTGTGCTTTGAAATTACTAATCAGCAGCACTTTTTAAAATTTGAATGAATAGGACTCAGTTCGATACGGGACGCGAACTTTGTTTCTGAATATGGGACGATTCTGTTTTTTGTTTTTTTTTGAAAGCACGGTTGGCAACCCTAGTCCTTATAAAGAGGTGTCCAAAATAAGGCCCAGATTTTATTCGCCCAATTCCAGTCAGTCGCCTTGCAAGCAAATTGGTACTTCTGAATCACACTTCAGTGTCTCGTTAAAAGAAGAGCAAAGAATGTCATGAAAAGCTTTTCCTGACAGGAAACAATGGTTTTGCTCTCCTGCTAACCAATACGTCATACAGTGGCTTAAGGTGGATTGGTTGTGTTCTGCTGGTGATCCATCCATCCATCCATCCATCCATCCATCCATCCATCCATCCATCCATCCATCCATCCATCCATCCATCCATCCATCCATCCATCCATCCATCCATCCATCCATCCATCCATCCATCCATCCATCCATCCATCCATCCATCCATCCATCCATCCACCCGCCCACTGTCGAATTACCCTTGGGCAAGGCACTGAAACATAATTTGTCCCCAATGGGCCGACAGCACCTGGCATGGCAGCAGCACCGTTGGTGTGTGAATGTGTGCGTGAAAGGGTAGATGTGTGCTAATGTAAAGTGCTTTGGGCATGGTAAGTATGTAGTTAAATGCGCTATATAAGTACTCTCAATTTAATATCTGCCACTCCATGTCATCGTCAATGAACTCTTGCTACCACCGCCAGTTTGCCAGTCTCGGCGCTTAGGTCCACCGTTACCCTAGAACCTTAGCAAATATATGTTGTTTACAGTCTAAAAATGGATCGTCTTTAATTTGGAGTTGCTTGTTCCAATAACATTTTTTGGTAAAAAATCTTTTGTATTGTTATGGTGCATTAGTATGTTAGCATTTATGAACGCATGAAAAACAAGTGTTGTCATTATTGCTTTTAATAGACAAGTTTAATTTGCAATATAAACACATTACAGTATGATACATTGAACAAAATGGACCCCAAATTTTATACTGAAAAAATGGTTTTGATACCATCTGGCCCAGATTGGGTAACGTGTGCCATATCTGCACCATACATTAATGTTGTGTCTGCTACAGTTCTGGCCCAAAACTGGTTGCTGATCCGGCAAGTGAATCGTCACTGAGTCTGTTCAAAAAGACACTGGGGCAGATCCGTTTTACGAAATTGGGCGGAAATTTGCAGTACATCTGGCCCATGTCCACTCCAGTTATATTTTGCTATCTGAGTAGCTTACCCAAGGCCGGCCCAGCCTACACGCAGACTATGCAGCTGCTTAAGGCCCCTGACCACTAGGGACCCCCCAATCTGGCAAACTCATTTCATACGTTGTTAATAGAGCATCGTGAATAATGTGGCGCTCATTGCCGTTTATCTATGCAAACATCCATTTTCTTGTCATTACAATCTGGCAACCTGGGGAGTGACGTTGAACCTGTTTTAAACTGTATATACTTTATTTGCTGTTGTGATATTTGACTTTCACTTTATACAACAGTTGTGTACTGTTGTACTCGTTGTGACAGTACAGTACATTGTGAGACTGAAATTGTTTAATTTATATTATATTTTGTTTACTACAGTTTGCTTTATTTGACTTTTGTGAGTTTTGACACTTGATTACTAGCTTAAAATGTAAGTTCTTCCTTAACTTATTTTCCTCTTTTAGAAAAAGGGTTGGCGCCATCTACTGTACGTACTGACAATCATTTTGGGTGAGAAGTTTCAAGTATGCAGTGCAAGAAAATCTAATTAATATGAAGTTTCAAGTATGCAGTGCAAGAAAATCTAATTAATATATAAAATATGGACGTATGGGTTGGATTGCATGTATGGGTTTCACAGTACACTGTGGTGGGCCAAAAATATGGGCCTCTTGGCATTATTTTGCTTAGGGCCCCCAAATGGCCTAGCTTACCAAACAGCTAGCCAAATAGAAACACTGATATTTTGTCAGTTTTAACAAATGTAACCAACTCGCTAGCCAATAAACTAAACATCAAACAGTTTTACTTATGGTACTAAACTAAACCACATGAATAAATGATTAAACTTGCCAGCTGACTGATTGACTAACCAATTAGCAAATTGAAATCATTACCTACATCTCATCCTAAGCTTTTTTTGTGCTCGACCAAGATAAATAGAACCCCCCGTGATGCAGCCCTGCACTTACTCATTTCAAGCAATGAGGATCATGGGGGTCACCTGAAAACAATAGCATAACTCTAACTAGCATGGTTAAATAAACATTCAATGGCGTCCTGTATGGACCCACCACATGGGATCCACCACTTTCCCTCTTTGGTCCTAGCAATCAGTACAAGCTGTAATTAATGGATGATTGGGGGGCGGGTTAAGGGGTGTCTGACCTGTGGTTTGGGGCAGTGGAGAGGAAACCCAGACAAAGTTGAACACCATTAGCGGGGGAAGGGGATATGACCTCGAAAGGGAAGTCTGAGTGCCTAACAAAGGTGCAGGTGGGCCAAGGATGGGCAGTCGAGGTGCACTCTTGTCACACTTAGGACCACCAGGTTACCATCTAATTACATCGTAGAGGTCCTCAAAGTGGCTCGTCGACCAATACCATTGGCGGCCGCGGGACTCGTTCTAAACAATGGACCATGTGTGCCTGGGAGTGTAAAGGGAGGGGCAGAGGAAACCAAGCGGACCACCACGGATCAGCCTAGATGAGATGTTTCAAAAGGAGCGCTGGAAGAAGCGGGGGAACATGAGGAGAGCTCGGACTAGAGTTGCACACTAACATGTACTTAACTTGTGTGTTGCAGAGGCTCAGAGCAGACCAAGGCAGATACAGTGACACTTAAAAAGGGAGGTGAACAGATGCACTCTAAGACATGGACAAAGACGATCGGAAGGCATTAACTAACCACAAGTCTAACATGTCCACATTGTGGACCAATTTTTGGCCTTCAAGTAAAGTGACAGCATTCATCCCATATGAACACAAGTAAGCAAAATGAAGTAGGATCATATCAAAAGTTGCTTTCATACAGAAATGATTTGGAATTGCCATAACTATCATAACTAACACACCATAATTATCATTGTATATGAGTAAAACTAAAGCAATGATTTTTTGGGAATGCAAAAATTGATCCAGAACCAACATTTAGTATTGAAGGTATACAAATTGAAAATGTTGTTGAGAATAAATTTTTGGGAGTTATAATTGATGACAAACTGTCTTGGAAACCCCACGTCAGACATATAAAAAACAAAATTTCAAGAAGCCTTTCAATTTTGAACAAAGTTAAAATATATCTTGATCACAATGCACTCCGTATTCTGTACTGTACCTTGATTCTCCCATATCTTACATACTGTGTGGAAGTGTGGGGGAATACCTATCGCAATACGACAAATCCTTTAGTCATAGTACAGAAACGAGCAGTTCGCATCATTCATAAGACTGGATTTCTGGATCACACCCAAAAACTATTTAAAATTGTTTAAATTTCAAGACCTAGTCAATTACAACACTTCCATAATTCTATATAAAGCTTTTAACAACACATTACACGCAAAGTTACAAACACATTTCACCATTCGTGAAAGAGCTCACAATTTAAGAGCTTACGGGGAGTTTGTACTTCCTAGATTTAGAACGACTCGTAAGAGCTTCTGTGTGTCTGTATGCGGAGTTAAATTATGGAACAATCTGAGTTCATCAATAAGAAAGTGTAAAAATATTCACATATTTAAATTGCACTATAAACAATTAATTTGGTCTAAGTATATTCAGGGAGGGTCTTAAATGTACATCACTGTTTGTGTAGGTATTTTTACCATACTGGTATGGATATACGCAATATACGTGTGTGTATTTGTATATATTTACACACACACATACAGTGCCTTGCAAAAGTATTCGGCCCTCTTGAACCTTGCAACCTTTCGCCACATTTCAGGCTTCAAACATAAAGATATAAAATTTTAATTTTTTGTCAAGAATCAACAACAAGTGGGACACAATCGTGAAGTGGAACAAAATTTATTGGATAATTTAAACTTTTTTAACAAATAAAAAACTGA
This sequence comes from Corythoichthys intestinalis, assembly GCF_030265065.1. Taxonomy (NCBI): domain Eukaryota; kingdom Metazoa; phylum Chordata; class Actinopteri; order Syngnathiformes; family Syngnathidae; genus Corythoichthys; species Corythoichthys intestinalis. The sequence goes on from NC_080406.1 coordinate 3,873,388, forward strand.
AAAGTGGGGTGTGCAATATTATTTGGCCCCCTTGCGTTAATACTTTGTAGCGCCACCTTTTGCTCCAATTACAGCTGCAAGTCGCTTGGGGTATGTTTCTATCAGTTTTGCACATCGAGAGACTGACATTCTTGCCCATTCTTCCTTGCAAAACAGCTCGAGCTCAGTGAGGTTGGATGGAGAGTGTTTGTGAACAGCAGTCTTCAGCTCTTTCCACAGATTCTCGATTGGATTCAGGTCTGGACTTTGACTTGGCCATTCTAACACCTGGATACGTTTATTTTTGAACCATTCCATTGTAGATTTGGCTTTATGTTTTGGCTCATTGTCCTGTTGGAAGATAAATCTCCGTCCCAGTCTCAGGTCTAGTGCAGATACCAACAGGTTTTCTTCCAGAATGTTCCTGTATTTGGCTGCATCCATCTTCCCGTCAATTTTAACCATCTTCCCTGTCCCTGCTGAAGAAAAGCAGGCCCAAACCATGATGCTGCCACCAACATGTTTGACAGTGGGGATGGTGTGTTCAGGGTGATGAGCTGTGTTGCTTTTACGCCAAACATATCGTTTTGCATTGTGGCCAAAAAGTTCAATTTTGGTTTCATCTGACCAGAGCACCTTCTTCCACATGTTTGGTGTGTCTCCCAGGTGGCTTGTGGCAAACTTTAAACGAGACTTTTTATGGATATCTTTGAGAAATGGCTTTCTTCTTGCCACTCTTCCATAAAGGCCAGATTTGTGCAGTGTACGACTGATTGTTGTCCTATGGACAGACTCTCCCACCTCAGCTGTAGATCTCTGCAGTTCATCCAGAGTGATCATGGGCCTGTTGGCTGCATCTCTGATCAGTTTTCTCCTTGTTTGAGAAGAAAGTTTGGAAGGACGGCCGGGTCTTGGTAGATTTGCAGTGGTCTGATGCTCCTTCCATCTCAATATGATGGCTTGCACAGTGCTCCTTGAGATGTTTAAAGCTTGGGAAATCTTTTTGTATCCAAATCCGGCTTTAAACTTCTCCACAACAGTATCTCGGACCTGCCTGGTGTGTTCCTTGGTTTTCATAATGCTCTCTGCATTTTAAACAGAACCCTGAGACTATCACAGAGCAGGTGCATTTATACGGAGACTTGATTACACACAGGTGGATTCTATTTATCATCATCGGTCATCTAGGACAACATTGGATCATTCAGAGATCCTCACTGAACTTCTGGAGTGAGTTTGCTGCACTGAAAGTAAAGGGGCCGAATAATATTGCACGCCCCACTTTTCAGTTTTTTATTTGTTAAAAAAGTTTAAATTATCAAATAAATGTTGTTCCACTTCACGATTGTGTCCCACTTGTTGTTGATTCTTGACAAAAAAATTAAATTTCATATCTTTATGTTTGAAGCCTGAAATGTGGCGAAAGGTTGCAAGGTTCAAGGGGGCCAAATACTTTTGCAAGGCACTGTATTTACACACACACACACACACACACACACACACACACACACACACACACACACACACACACACACATATATATATATACATATTTTGGTTTTGTTGTTCTTGTTTTCTCTCTGTGACTGGGGGAATTGACATTGAGGGTTCGGCCCTCCCGGTACATGTGTCGAGGAAGGATGTATTCTGTGTAACTAAACAGAAATGGGTTGCAGGAAAATAGTTTATTTATTTTGATGATAATTGAGAAATCGGGGTGGGATTTAATAAGTTTTCTTCGTCCCACTCCCTTTCAGGCATTTTGTTTTGTTTTGTGTTTTGTTTGTTTCTTGAAAGCAAAGATCTGTATTTGTGAAGATGAATGTAACTGCCTGAAATGGGAAAAAAAAAAAAAAAACTAAATAAAAAAAACAAAAAAAACCTGAAGACTTTATCAACGTGTGACATTCGCACAGCGACAAGACATCCAGCACTGAAATTAGATTAAAAAGCATGAATTGAAAATAAAGGTTTAATGTCCCGCCACTAGATTTACCATGTATTACATTGTCTAAATTGCATGGAACACTTTAAAAGTGCTCAACAGGATGTTTAGAGTTACTGCATTTTTTGGACAATAAGTCGCAGTTTTTTTCATAGTTTGGCTGGGGGTTCGACTTATACTCAGGAGCGACTTATGTGTGAAATTATTAACACATTATGATAACATTACACATGTTATTTTGGTGTTTTGGAGTGACACAGATGGTTTGGTCAACATGTTAGCATGTTCTTTATGCTATAGTTATCTGAATAACTCTTAATTACGGTGACCGAGGTGTCAGGCGAAATGCAAATTCCAAACATTTTGCAAATAGAAAAAGCACGAACCCCAATTGCAAACGCTTTGCAAAAGAAAAAAAGCAATAATGCAAACTGCCACAACACAATCCCCAATTCTTAAAGCGTGATTGCAAATTGGCAAAAGCACGAACGCCAATTGCCACAACACGACAGCTAATGGCTCGCAGCACGACCGCAAAAGGCTCGCAAGACAATTGCAAAGACGATGTCCCAGAAGCTAAAAAAAAATAAAAAAAATAAAAAAGACGTCACTTTGTATATTGCTATATGTGCTTTGTGACCATCTCTACGGGCCTCCGTAAAGTTGCCCCCCCCCAGTCAGACACAAATTTTGTTGATCGTTTGTGATGCAACGGTTGTGTAGATACAGTATTATGCTTTTATTGAGATATTAATTTCGAGTGGGGACGTCACTCGCAGCTTTTTCCTGGCTTAGCTCCCGCCGCTAATGGAGCGTACCAACTCTCTCAATAACAGAGGGGTGTCCTGACAACTAGCACGAACAGAGCACAAAAAAAATTTGGGTCCATTTTGCAATAAATTGGGGGGCTTGGGATATTAATTTCAAGTGATGACGTCCCTCTCAGCCCTTCATTTACTGCAAAATGGTTCCGGATTTGTGCCATTCGTTTGTGCTACTTGTTAGGACACCCCTCTGTTATGTTATGTTAATGGAGCGTACCAACTCTCTCTCTCTGTTATTTTAATGAAGCGTACCAACTCTCTTAATAACACGGCTGCGAACCTACGTTCAGTGTTTATGCTTGTAAAATATCTCTAGAGGCAACGCCTGTGTGTATTAGCTTTTCTGTTGTTGTGTGTTTTCCACCCGCGATCGGACACTTAGAGCCAGTTGTGTGGTTGTTTGAACGATGTGCTAATGCTAGCGAACGCATGCTAACCGTTTGTGTCTTTGCTGTAATAGCACCTAATTAATCATTTATTTACGTTGATGCAAACCTGCTTGGTATCGAGGAAGACATTGATTCAGCAAATTATATGGACGTCCAGCATCGTTCTTTTTTTTTTTTTTTTTTTTTTTTTTAACCTGTCCTGTTCAGCTGTTTGACACAGAGAACGGAAGTCTGAACAGTTTTAATGTTTCACATGGAGAGTCTGACATACTCCCATTGTGATCATTCAAAATACCTTTTGATTATGACAAAACAGCGAACAGGAAGGGATTATGGGGGGACAGAAGAAAAGAAATACAAAAGAAGAAAGAAAAGAAACACATACACAAACAAAACAAGAAATACATTGAACAACTAGACTAGTTACTAATATGCTGGTGCTATCGTCAGCGAGATGTATTTCCAGTTTACACCATGTGGGGGCCTATTGGCCAGTGAAAGAGGGGGGTGGGGGTATAAGCCAAGTGATTGAAAGGGGTAGAGTGAACACAAATCAGTTCTGTGATCTAGAACCCAGTAATCGTGTGAATCTCTTATGAGTGTAAGCCCGTTGGCGACCAACCCTACGCCGCCGCATCGCCAATCCCGGCACCGGGACCACCAACCCGAGCATGCCCTACCACATCCAGCAGCACACAAGCCCCACCGGGCGCGTGACAGCCACGCAGACGGGCGGAGAAGCTGCGCGGGCGCCAACCCAGGGCCTTGGCCCTCACCCAGCCAGCCCGGGGAGGGAGGGTGGGCGGGGGGCCGGGGGGCCAAGCGCAGCCCATCCCTCCTCTGCAGCCCAGCAAAGGAGCCGCCCCCCCGGGACCCATCAACCGGCCTTCAGGGATGGCCGGAGGGGACGCACCACCAACCCCACGCCTACCCCCACCGGGGCCACGAGCCACAGCCGCAGCCCCCCAACTGGCACAGCACGCCACGGGACCCCAGCGGCCCACCAAGCCCCAGGCAAGGCAGGAGAACGCCCAGGAACAGCCATGGGGCGATGCAAGATGTCCAGCATCGTTCTTGCTATCATTTTGACGCCAAGGGGTGAGATCTTGCATGGAGCCCCAGATCGAGGGAGATTATCAGTGGTCTTGTATGTCTTCCATTTTCTAATAATTGCTCCCACACTTGATTTCTTTACACCAAGTGTTTTACCTATTGCAGATTCAATCTTCATAGCCTAATGCAGGTCTATAATTTTGTCTCTGGTGTCGTTCGACAGCTCTTTGGTCTTGGCCATAGTGGAGTTTGGAGTGTGACTGACTGAGGTTGCGGACAGGTGTCTTTTATACCGATAATGAGTTACAACAGGTGCCATTAATACAGATAATGAGTGGAGCCTCGTTAGACCTCATTAGAAGTTAGACCTCTTCGACAGCCAGAAATCTTGCTTGTTTGTAGGTGACCAAATACTTATTTTCCACTCTAATTTGGAAATACATTCTTTAAAAATCAAACAATGTGATTTTCTGTTTGTTTTTTCCACATTCTGTCTGTCATGGTTGAGGTTTAGCCATGTTGACAATTACAGGCCTCTGTAATCTTCAGTGGCGCCTCCAGAAATTTTTCATAGGGGTGGCCAGATGGGGCCACTTAAAATCTTGGGGTGGCACACCAAAACTAAAAGCCATAATTTCAGGTTTTCATTTTATAATTGCAGTAAAAAAGGTGAGGGGGAAACTATCAGAAAGACTTAAGGACACGGCTACTGATATACTTTGGTGTATGGAAGAAGTCAGCATGATGTTACGATGACGTCATCTCGCTTAGCAACGTGTCACCATTTTGAGAAGGGGGCACGCACAGGTAAACATCCATAGACAAACGTCTGAAATTCATATATTTCAGGTGTGTTTTGCGTCTTTTTTCATAAAAACGTCATGAACATGGCTTACTATTATCACGAGTCACTGCCGCAGACACGAGGAGGTGATACAACTTAAAATTAGCGTGCATTGGCCTGCAAATCTGCCCATACAAAGTCGCAGCTGATAGCTGGATAAACAATCCAAAGGAATTGCCTGCAGTGGAGTTCGGAAACATCTACAACTATCTCATAAAGTCACCCAGTAAATTGACCTTTATCAATTACGTGGAATATGTACTTTGTGAAACTTAAGAAAACTGGTAGTATATACGGAGTGATTATTTCTGCCCTAACCGGTAATTCGCCTCCAAGCCTTATTCAGCCGTGAGCACGTCACGGCAAAATAACCAATTCCCACCAGGCCAATAAATACCGAGTGACCGATCAGAGCAGTTCATGGCAAAAGAAAAATAACGCTTTGCGAGTTGTTGGTTCCGGTAATAATAACCACTGCCCAGGCTATTGAATCCTAGCAGCTAATTGGGGCAAAAAAAAAAATCGATTAACGTTTACTCATCAGTAATAAAATGTCAACTGCAAATGTGCTTGGATTTAGGTTCCCACAGGCGAGAATAGTCCACGGAACCGTCTTCTATTACTGTTCCTCGATCAATTGCTTTCAGCAATTTGTTTTTCGGAAGAATGAAGAACTTCAAATGCGGCTCCGAACTCTTCCTTATGTGACAACCGGCAACACAGCAACTTTTAGTCATTCCGACGGAAAAAAGGCCGCAAATAAGACGAAAGTTCAACGAGTTTGTATTACAATGCACGACAAAGCAACTGCTTGTGACTCGTCTTTTGCCCCCATTTCAATATGGCGACGCTTTGTTGTGGCTGGTGACGCCATTAATGCCCGGATGTCCGACATCCTCCATTGTGTAATATTTGATGTTAATAATGATTTAATGTGCATAGTCCATAACTGTCCAGTCAACATTTTGAGTTCCACAACAATTCTGTTTTATTGTGTTATGTATATATTAGGCATAAGGTGTACATTTAACAAAACAAAATGATTACTGAGGAAAAGCAGGTGCTGGCAGATTTGCATTTGGGATTAAATGCATTATTGATGCTACAACAATCTAACGATATACTGGCAAGCGGGGTGGCCAGTGGGGTGGCCAACAAATTTATAGGGGTGGCCGTGGCCACCCCTGGCCACCCTCTGGGGGCGCCACTGGTAATCTTTTCAAGTAGGGGAACTTGCACAATTGGTGGTTGACTAAATACTTATTTGCCCCACTGTATATATAATATATATATATATATATATTTCTGTCTCCATCCATGTACCCGTTTATAATGCGCACCATGATTTTACAAGTTGATTTTAGGGAAAAAAAGTGCGCGTTATATTCGGGAAATTACGGTAACTTGAGCAAATGTATAATAAACCTAATAATTATCTCAATAGTATTCAACCATTTCAAACATGACCGCATGTATTCTACTCCTGTTTCCTGTCGGACTGGCAAGTAGTAATGCTGTTGTGGCAGGTGCATGTACTTCCACTATGACAATCCCATAAATTAGGAAAATTCACGACCTGGCCATCGTCACCGCGTGACAAAAACAACAAAATATGTCAACGTCCCCCTCGTTGTTGCTGTTTACACAATGACATCAGTGACACCGCTCGCTGATGAACAACACTAATGGGCCATTCTTAGGCGAGTTGGTGAGGTTGTGACCTTGAGTTTGGAGGAAATATCGTGTGGCGAGCAGAGGTCACTCACCCTTTTGTGTCACCTGCGAGTAAGTCACGTGTCCACCTCCATCATCAGCAGAACTGCGAATGGGTTCGTCTGAAACAACCCCCCTAAGCAGTGCAGCTCAGGGGAACTCTAAAGCCGTGTCAGTTTCTACAGGAAAATAAAAGAGGAAACAATTGGTTCACAACAGGACACAAGGCGGCCACGAAGGATAACCTGCCTTCAAAGATGCTGCTCCAGAATAGTTTGGAAGGTGGCGTACTTCAAAAGGCTCCACCAGGCTCCCATAGTGAGCCGTTTTTTCCTGCTATTCTTGTAGCTGGCTTTTGCTTGGCTATAAGTAGCCCGCATCCTGTCTCTCTGTGGTCTCAGGTGGATAGGGCTTGTTTTTCTAGCTGGGGTCGGGCTCTTTAATGGCTCCGCTCGCTTCCAGCACTTCTTTGGCAAACGTGACGGGCTCATTAGCCACGCACACGTACTGTACTCAAAGGGTGTCCAACCCGCGGGTCAGAAGTCAACAAGGGGGTCCAATTCAGTCTTGTTCTCCCTAACAGTAGAGGTGGGAACCTCTGGGCAGTGTTGTTAATTTTACTTTAAAAAAGTAATTAATTACAGTTACAAATTACTTCTCCCCAAAAGTTAATAACTCAGTTACCTGAATGTAAGAGTAATTCGTAGGGTTGTTCCGATCATGTTTTTTTTGTTCCCGATCCGATCCCGATCGTTTTAGTTTGAGTATCTGCCGATCCCGATATTTCCCGATCCGATTGCTTTTTTTTGCTCCCGATTCAATTCCAATCATTGCCGATAATTTTTCCCGATCATATACATTTTGGCAATGCATTAAGAAAAAAATGAATACAACTCGGACGAATATGTACATTCAACATACAGTACATAAGTACTGTATTTGTTTATTATGACAATAAATCCTCAAGATGGCATTTACATTATTAACATTCTTTCTGTGAGAGGGATCCACGGATAGAAAGATTTGTAATTCTTAAAGGATAAATGTGACTTTGCATATTGTGACTAAATATTGCCATCTAGTGTATTTGTTGCGATTTCAGGAAGTGATACTGCAGCCATTCAACCCAAATGCTGGATGGGAAGTGCAACCATGACTGTGCGTAGGGGCACCAATTGATATATCTTCTCTGCGTTGGGAAAGACCATAGGGTGTTAAGGAAATGATCAACTACTATCTTTCTCCCCCACATTGCCTCCCACGTTAATTTTAATTGTTGAAAGAGGGAATATAAGGCTTTAGCCAAATAAAAAAAGATTCCAAACGATGTCAAAATTCTCTCTACTCATTATATGCTGCGCTTAGCTCTATATATTGGTAAAACAGCACCTTTATGGATTGAACGCGACAATGCGTGCAGCGCATGCGTTAATTATTTAACGTGATTAATTAAGAAAAAATGATTGCCGCCGTAAACGCAATAAATTTGATAGCCCTACATTAAGCCAAAACTACTCTGGATGAGTGTAAGACATTTTGTCTGTAACGTTATATACAATTAGAAAACAATTTAAATTAAAAAAATATATATATTAGGGCTGTCAAACGATTAAAATTTTTAATCTAGTTAATTACAGCTTAAAAATTAATTAATCGTAAGTATTCGCAATTAATCGCAATTCAAACCATCTAAAAAATATGCCATATTTTTCTGTAAATTATTGTTGGAATGGAAAGATAAGACAAGATGGATATATACATTCAACACACGGTACATAAGGACTGTATTTGTTTATTATAACAATAAATCAACAAGATGGCATTAACATTATTAACATTCTGTTCAAGCGATCCATGGATAGAAAGACTTGTAGTTCTTAAAAGATAAATGTTAGTACAAGTTATAGAAATTTTATATTAAAACCCCTCTTAATGTTTTTGTTTCAATAAAATTTGTAAAATTTTCAATCAAAAAATAAACTAGTAGCCCGCCATTGTTGATGACAATAATTACTTACGCAATGCTCATGGGTGCTGAAGCCTATAAAACCAGTCGCACCCAAGTGCCAGCAGAGGGCTGCAAAACTCCATAAAACACAATTAACAAGTGGGCATTTGACTGTACTGTCATTTAAATCTGTCTGAGCGGGGCAGGTGCGTTAATTGCGTCAAATATTTTAACGTGATTAATTTAAAAAATTAATTACCGCCCGTTAACCCGATAATTTTGACAGCCCTAATATATATGTTAAAAAAAAAGGCATGAACGATATTTTTTTGCTGATTCCGGTACTTTGAAAATGACGTGATCGGACCCGATCGATGCCGATCGATCGGGACATCTTTAGTAATTAGTTACTTGGCAAAGTAACTAGTGATAATTTTTATGTTTTTTTTTTTTTTCTAAAAAAACAACAACAAAAACAGGTCACACAATGTGAAGTTTAAAGGGTTTTGGGGACAAATGGCCCTAGCCCAATTCTTTACCCTCCACTTAACTAGACACAAGGGTATTGCGATAACTAGATAGTAACCTTTGCTATGTGTGGAAGTCATTTAAAGTTGTGAATCAACCATTAACGTTGTTAAAATTGCTCCCGTTATTGCATTAGTTCCCTTCTGTCTACTTTCAACATGTGTAAGTTTTAAAACTGTTTCATCCTTTAAAGATTGATTTAAGTCAAGATTTTGACAATTTAGGAGCATTTTAGATTAAAAAAAAAAAAAAAGTTAGGTTCGCATGGAAGGATCTCTACATCACAGCCTTCCTGAGAGGTTTACTGCTTTAAGATGGCGGCTGTTTACGAACACATGTAGTCCTTAAAAATGTTGCCAATGCAGCCGTGTCTGTCATATGCATCTAGATCTATAATATGTGATATCTACCGTATCGTGTGGGCGTAGTTTGTAGGCTATGGCTACAGTCAGGTATTATTGAAGCCGCCTAGCATCGCGTTTGCAATGGCGTCTTCCCCACTCCTGCTCTGCTTTCTCGTCTCCGTGAGTCCATCTCTCTCAGACTTTTTTTATTCAGCCAACTTAGTAACGCATAGTAACGCACGCCTTTCGCGCCTCAGTAACTGTAACGGTGTTGCCAAGATGAGAAAAGTAATTAATTAGATTACTCATAATAGAAAAAAATAACGCCGTTAGTAACGCCGTTATATTCTACGCCGTTAGTAACAACACTGCCTCTGGCTTACTACGATAAGATACAAGGCTCACGATAAAAATGATCTCACAACAATGATTCCACAAAACAACAGATAAATAGAAAAACAAGCTCTTTTCATCTTTCTGCTGTGAATTGGAAAGAGTTTCTCACTAGTAGACGTCCAATCCGTTTTAAGTGGGAGGGATAGTCGCGAATGAACAAACCTTAAAACGGATTAGACGTCTTTGGTCGTCAGTGGCAGCTAATGCCAGGCAGTGAGTTCATTTTGTGGCATTAAACTTCTCCTAAAGCAACAATAGGTATCTATTCAACCTTTTTACAGTCCCTGACAAATGTCTTGTCGCTTATCCATTTTGTAGAAACAATTGCTAATAACCTGGCTTTTAATTATTCAATTGGTTTCAGAAATGGCTCATTTGAAAGCTAAGACCCTCCCAAATAGGGGTGCAATGGTTCAGTTAGCCCACGGTTCGGTTTGAACCTCGGTTTTGGGATCATGGTTTCGGTTTGCTTGTTTTTGCCTTTATTTTGCTTTTAAGAAAATGATCGGTTTGCTTGTTTTTGCCTTTATTTTGCTTTTAAGAAAATGAAATAAACACTTAAAATGTAAACATGTTCGACTGTTAAAATGCTCTTAGCTCTTTGGTGAGTTTAGTGACTACTGAAATACACACACAGTAGTAAAAAAGTTACTTGGCAAAGTAACTGGTGTTACCTTTCATGTTTTTTTTTCTTCATTTTTTTCCAAAAACAAAAACAAAAAAATAACATAGTAACCTTTGCTATGTTTGGAGGTCATTTAATGTTCTGAATCAACCATTAAAGTTGATAAAATTGCTCTCGTTTTTGCATGAGTTCCCTTCTGTCTACTTTTGACATGTGAAAAATTTAAAACTGTTTCATCATTTAAAGATAGACTCAAGTCAAGAGTTTGCCGATTTAGGAGTATTTTAGATGAAAAGTTACTTAGGTCCACTAGGAAGGTTCACTACAACTTAGCCTTTCTGAGAAGTTTACTGCTCTAAAATGGCGAAATACTGTTTGATCCTGACTGCTTGCTCCCCAGATGCTGTAAATTTCCCAGTTTATTTTTTCTTTTAATATCAGGGCTGTGATTTGTTGGTCCAGCTTTCAATGCATCAACAAATCTCCGACTCTTTCAAATGAGGTAAAATTTTTAATAAACAACATGAAATTCTTTGGGATTTGTTCTGTAAATGAATTTATGCGTTGTGTTATTTTGTTTTATACTGTCATATCCGTAACAATGAACGGTCCCTTTAAGAGACACTGGGACTGGAGAGCTGTGAGGTTGTAGGAAGCGAGGGGAGACGGCCTCGAAGCAAAAGTTAGCAGTCGAATGTGGTGGCAGTCCACTGTTATTTTGAGAGGGGCTGGATCTTGTTCCGGCAGGATCCGGCAAAAATTAACTCCTGCATACCGGCACATGCCTAGCTGCAACATGCCTGTCAGGCAGAAAAACCCCGGATTGCCCCCAATTGCGGGCTACTTTTGGCCCGTGGGCCGTAGGTTTGACACCTAGGTCTAAATGGCTTGGACATCTATGCCTTCAATGGATGCCATTGGGTAAATGACTGCAATTATGAGACCCCTAGCATATTTTCGAATCTTTTCAAAAAATCACTTTACCAGTTTTTATTTTATTTCCATTCAGTTTGTTGAATTAGTTCAATCAGCCTTATGGTACTGGAAAAGCAAAAATCATTCATCTTGAAGGGTTTTGAAAAGTTTGCCAAAGGACTCGAATGTGCTTTTCCTATTAAAGACTTCACACACTGATTGAAGTATCAAAATGTACATTTTCATTTGATTTGCTCAAGTTACTTCTACTTTGAGTTTGCCAAGAAAGCCTAACCGTTTTTCAGGGGCCTTCTGCTGGGTGTTTGAAGTTTCACTTTAATAATGCTCACATACATCAAGGTGAAATGGAAAAATATGAAATTTGTATGAATACTGAAAAGAGGTTGGCACCTGGTCATGAAATTTTTGTTTTGGATAAGTTACACGCAGTTCAAATTGTTAATTTAAAGGATGTGATTGTTGCTATCTGAAGTTGTAAATGTTACCCTTTGTGAACAGCACATTTATATTTAGCCCTTTCATGCAAAAATTAGGATTTTTTTTTGTCTTAAAGGGAACCTCAGTCTTAAAGACTCCTCGACTCTAATAGGCCTCAATTGTTCTCTTTTACTAAAATATGTTATTAGAAACACATATATTATTGCGATTGATTTAAAAATCTATAATATTTAGTAGGGCTGTCAAACGATTAAAATTTTTAATCGAGTTAATTACAGTTTAAAAATTAATTAATCGTAATTAATCGTAATTAATCGCAATTCAAACCATCTATAAAATATGCCATATTTTTCTGTAAATTATTGTTGGAATGGAAAGATAACACACATGATGGATATATTATATACATTCAACATATGGTACATAAGTACTGTATTTGTTTATTATAACAATAAATCAACAAGATGGCATTAACATTATTAACATTCTGTAAAAGCGGTCCATGGATATATATACTTGTATTCTTAAATGATAAATGTTAGTACAAGTTATAGAAATTTTATATTAAAACCCCTCCTAATGTTTTTGTTTTAATAAAATTAGTAAAATTTTCAATCACAAAATAAACTAGTAGCCTGCCTTTGTTGCTGTCAATAATTACACAATGCTCATGGGTGATTAAGCCCATAAAATCAGTCGCACCAAAGAGCCAGCAGAGGGCGACAAAACTCCAAAAAAACACAAGTAACAAGTTGGCATTGCATTGTGCTGTCATTTTAATCTGAGCGGGGCATGTGCGTTAATTGTGTCAAATATTTTAACATGATGAATTAAAAAAATTAATTACCGCCCGTTACGCGACAATTTTGACAGCCCTGTCAAGTTCAAAAATAGACCCTTAGGTAGACATTTGTAAAATTACCCAAAAATAAGGAGAGAAGACACTCAGTTTTCTTGGCCAACGAGAGCAAAGAGGGACTAAACAGAGAAATGCTAGATTACGCTGTATAGTCACCAAAATTGATCTAAGGAAAAAAAACCTCCTTGCTCTTTTTATTAGGGGTTTGTCCTAACACAGAAGGGTGCTGCCCTAAAGGGAGGGGGAAAGCAAGCTGGAGACACCCATGTGATTTTGATTGGCTATGTGTGAGCATGTAGGTGGAACTAACTAAATACACGTGTGTAAGCAAGGGCAAAGGGAAAGTGGTCAGAATGACCCAGACACTTCAGTTATGCAACGCTGCGGCCATGGATGATGTCCTCGAATGGAAAATTGTCCCCGAAAGTCTAGACGAAAGTCTAGACGTAAGATGCTGAAGATGCCCTAGAAGGTCTAGTTACGCAATGTTGCGGCCATGAAGCAAGGCAGTTGTCATTCCGACCCTCTTTACTCTTTGTAACACTTAAACATTATACTACAACCTAGTATAGCAAGCAATAATCATTTACTGGTTATATCAATAAGAAAAAATATGGCAATATGTATTATGTATGTATGAGCACAAGCAAATATTCAATCAATCAAGCAAATATTCAATCAACCTTCGATAATTAACTCAACAAGCCCTAATATTTAGAATATGGTGGAAAACACGTAGGTGACTTGAAGTTCTGCTCTGAGACCCCCAATTTGGCCAAATTTCAAAATTGTCCTATATGCATGCGAGATACATCATTAGAAAGCTTAAAATCTCAATTTTCTTAGGGGAGAAAAATTTTGTACAGGAGGGCATTTTAAAAAACATTTTTTTAAACCCCTAAAGCCTAACTCGAGGTGAGAGCATAGTTAAAAATGCCATGATTTTAACGAGATATTATCGCGTACTTACCTTGTTTTGATCCCAAAACTCCGTGTAGCACGTCTCACCGAGTGTCAAGACACAACTGTGAATGGCCACAGCTGGACTTTTGGGGGATTTTATGGGTGAAATACGGTAATATAACAAGGGTCGCAATGCTGAAATTGAAGACATCAAGGAGTGGTCGAGATTTGCTTTATGAAAGATTTACCTTTTTAAACTTTTTTTTTTCAATTTTTCTCTGTTTGTATCGATTACTTATCATCTAAAATATCGGTGATAATGCGACAGTAACAAAAAAAATACAATTAAGCTATAGTTATGAGCAGGGCCGGCCCAGCCCATACGCAGACTATACAATTGCTTAGGGCCCCTGACCACTAGGGGGCCCCCAATCTGGCAATTGTTTAATTTATATTCTATTTTGTTACTACAGCTTGCTTTATTTGACTTTTGTGAGTTTTGATACTTGATTACAAGCTTAAAAAAAAATAAAAGTTCTTCCTTCTTTCCTCTTTTAGAAAAAGGTTTGGCGCTATCGAAGTTTGAAGTATGCAGTGCAACAAAATCTGCTTAATATACAAAATATGGACGTATGGGTTGGATTGCATGTATGGGTTTCACAGTGACGAAATGGTGGGCCAAAAATATGGGCCCTTTTGCATTATTTTGCTTAGGGCCCCCAAATGGCCTGGGCCGGCCCTCTTTATGAGGTAGATAACCGTGACCTATTTACAGACAGTACTTTTTTCATTGTGACATAATTTGTTTAAAAGTTTAAAATATGCGAGTGAATAATTTTATAAAGTCATTTTTTTTAAAACTACATATTAGATATCAATTCATGATTCTAAGCTGAAAATAATAGACATTTCGAATAATAAATTACCTTCATTTCATTGCTGGATTGAAACAAAAGCGGTTGTGCGGTGTCTGTAAACAGGGGTCTCCAGGGTAAAACGGACAAGTTAAAAATAGTTTTGGGGCTAAATACGCCATGAAACTGCTACTGCAGCATATAGACATACTGTATTGTTCTACCAAACACAACAGTTCTTTTGGCTTAAGATACAGCAGTTTATTTTAAAGAGCAGAAACTTCTTTTTCATCCTTGTCTGCATTTTCCGCCATATTTTTTTACCTCTGGTTTTACGCATGCAATGCATGCTGGGGGTGATGATTCTGTTGTGATGGAGTGATAGAATAGCTGTGCTAGCTTGCTAGCAAAGTTAGTATGACAACTGCAATAATTTTGTCACATTCTGCTGCTGGTCAGATTGTTTTGTGAGAGCTGTGGGATGAGTGCCCGACGTCGTACCTGCATCCAATTCCAGCTCGTTAGCAGTGTCTCTAAACCGATCCGAGGCGGCTTGCCGTGATATTAACTTGCTGCCATTTGACAGTTTGTATATCCCTTCGTTGCTAGTTGCATCATTGCCTTGTTTTTTCATTTGTCTGCCTCTCACTGTTGCTTTCCCTTGTTTTTTTGTTGTTGTTTTTTTTAAATTGCCTTGTGTTGAATTGTGCTATATAAATAAATTTGCCTTGCCTAAAGATCCCGACCTACTATCACAGGTAGATCACGTTTTTTTGTGTGTTCAAACAACCCTTTTACACAATCCAGCTGTTATTGTTGTCTGCTAGCTTCCGTAGTCGCACACCGTAACACTTTCAAGTTTTACGATATTTGGAATGGCAGAACCGGCGACATGTTTATGTAGCTAAAGAGTGACACTGTGGAAGTCCAGCAGCGCCGCCCAGTGTTGTCACCGCCTAGAGTGCATTGCGTCGTCAACGACAATGGTGACCTACTAGTTAGACCAATTTTACAAATTTTATAAAAACAAAAACATTAAGTGGGGTTTGAATATCAAATTCATAGACTTCATAATGTTTTGACGGGACACGGGGCGTCGGGCCTGCATTGTTGGCGAGGCCGTCAAAGCTGACCGAGTGGAATCACAGACAAAGAGCTTTTTTCGTTGAAAATTCTCGAGAATAATTGCTTATATCCCTGAATTCTTTATAGATATGGACGTAAAACAGCCCCGATTCTTGGTTAAAGGCAAAAAAAAAAAAAAAAAAAAAAAAAAGTGCCGTTACCATTTATTTTACGTAAATATGTCGAAGTACAATGCTAGTCTGTTAGTGAATGTAGCTAGTGGCTGCCTCCTGTAGACAGAGCTTTTCTGTTGAAAATTCTTTTGAATAAATGCTTAAATCCCCGAATTCTTTATAGACATGGACGTAAAACCGTCTCGATTCTTGGTTAAAAGCAAAAAAACCTTGCAGTTAGCATTTATTTTCCATAAATATGTCGAAGTACAATGCTGTTCTGTTAGTGAATGTAGCTAGCAGCCGCCTTCTGTAAGCAGAGCTTTTCCGGTGAAAATTCTTTTTAATAAATGCTTAAATCCTCGAATTCTTAATAGATATGCACGTAAAACAGTCTCGATTCTTGGTCATAAGCATAAAAAAACAGGAAGTTAGCATTTATTTCATATAAATATATCGAAGTACAATGTTAGTCTGTTAGTAAATGTAGCTAGCAGCTGCCTTATGTAAACAGAGCTTTTCTGGCGAAAATTCTTGTGAATAAATGCTTAAATCCCCAAATTCTTTATATATATGGATGCAAAACAGTCTGGATTCTTGTTTACAAGCATAAAAAAAGTGCAGTTAGCATTTATTTTACGTAAATATGTCGAAGTACAATACTAGTCTGTTAGTAAATGTAGCTAGCGGGCGCCTTACGTTAACAGAGCTTTTCTAGTGAAATTCTGAATAAATGCTTAAATCCCTAAATTCTTCATAGATATGGATGTAAAACAGTCTTGATTCTTGGTTAAAAAAACAAAAAAACAAAAAACAAAACATGCAGTTAGCATTTATTTCACGTAAATACAGTGCCTTGCAAAAGTATCCGGCCCCCTTGAACCTTGCAACCTTTCGCCACATTTCAGGCTTCAAACATAAAGATATAAAATTTTAATTTTTTGTCAAGAATCAGCAACAAGTGGGACACAATCGTGAAGTGGAACAAAATTTATTGGATAATTTAAACTTTTTTAACAAATAAAAAACTGAAAAGTGGGGCGTGCAATATTATTCGGTCCCCTTGCGTTAATACTTTGTAGCGCCACCTTTTGCTCCAATTACACCTGCAAGTCGCTTGGGGTATGTTTCTATCAGTTTTGCACATAGAGAGACTGACATTCTTGCCCATTCTTCCTTGCAAAACAGCTCGAGCTCAGTGAGGTTGGATGGAGAGTGTTCGTGAACAGCAGTCTTCAGCTCTTTCCACAGATTCTCGATTGGATTCAGGTCTGGACTTTGACTTGGCCATTCTAACACCTGGATACGTTTATTTTTTAACCATTCCATTGTACATTTGGCTTTATGTTTTGGATCATTGTCCTGTTGGAAGATAAATCTCCGTCCCAGTCTCAGGTCTTGTGCAGATACCAACAGGTTTTCTTCCAGAATGTTCCTGTATTTGGCTGCATCCATCTTCCCGTCAATTTTAACCATCTTCCCTGTCCCTGCTGAAGAAAAGCAGGCCCAAACCATGATGCTGCCACCTCCATGTTTGACAGTGGGGATGGTGTGTTCAGGGTGATGAGCTGTGTTGCTTTTACGCCAAACATATCGTTTTGCATTGTGGCCAAAAAGTTCAATTTTGGTTTCATCTGACCAGAGCACCTACTTCCACATGTTTGGTGTGTCTCCCAGGTGGCTTGTGGCAAACTTTAAACGAGACTTTTTATGGATATCTTTGAGAAATGGCTTTCTTCTTGCCAATCTTCCATAAAGGCCAGATTTGTGCAGTGTACGACTGATTGTTGTCCTATGGACAGAGTCTCCCACCTCAGCTGTAGATCTCTGCAGTTCATCCAGAGTGATCATGGGCCTCTTGGCTGCATCTCTGATCAGTTTTCTCCTTGTTTGAGAAGAAAGTTTGGAAGGACGGCCGGGTCTTGGTAGATTTGCAGTGGTCTGATGCTCCTTCCATTTCATTATGATGGCTTGCACAGTGCTCCTTGAGATGTTTAAAGCTTGGGAAATCTTTTTGTATCCAAATCCGGCTTTAAACTTCTCCACAACAGTATCTCGGACCTGCCTGGTGTGTTCCTTGGTTTTCATAATGCTCTCTGCACTTTAAACAGAACCCTGAGACTATCACAGAGCAGGTGCATTTATACGGAGACTTGATTACACACAGGTGGATTCTATTTATCATCATCGGTCATTTAGGACAACATTGGATCATTCAGAGATCCTCACTGAACTTCTGGAGTGAGTTTGCTGCACTGAAAGTAAAGGGGCCGAATAATATTGCACGCCCCACTTTTCAGTTTTTTATTTGTTAAAAAAGTTTAAATTATCCAATAAATGTTGTTCCACTTCACGATTGTGTCCCACTTGTTGTTGATTCTTGACAAAAAAATTTAAATTTCATATCTTTATGTTTGAAGCCTGAAATGTGGCGAAAGGTTGCAAGATTCAAGGGGGCCGAATACTTTTGCAAGGCACTGTATGTCGAATTACAATGCTAGTCTGTTAGTGAATGTAGCTAACGGCCGCCTTCTGTAAACAGAGCTTTTCTGGTGAAAATTCTTGAGAATAAATGCTTATATCCCCAAATTCTTTTTAGATATGGACGTAAAACACTCTCGATTCCTGGTTAAAAGCAAAAAAAAAAAAAAAAAGAAATGTGCAGTTAGCATTTATTTTACGTAAATATTGCGAACTATGATGCCAATGCAGTAGCGACTAATTTCTCGCATTGATTTTTTTTTCGCAACGTTTCAAAATGCATGCATGGTACAAAAAATATAATAATTACCTTGAATCCTCGAACAAATCACTCCTGAGACAATCCTTCCTGATTGTATGCCGTAGTTTTCATACTTTTTCAACAGAAATCCGTTGTTAGATCCGATCTGACCGTCAATACCATTATGAAGTCTATGATCAAATGATTATAAGTCATATTAACATTTATCTTTTAAGAACTACAAGTCTTTCTATCTGTGGTTCCTTTTCAAATAATTGGAACAATCCGAAGCATTAATATTTTAACTGGCTTTGACACGCAAAACAAGATGGAGAAAATTATTTGACTAGATTTAAGAACAATAATCTGATTAAGACGTTATAAATTTGCAGTGTAGATATTAACTTTTGCATTACGTGCAAACCTACCGTCAATGAATAAATAAATGTCAATGTCATTTGGACGGACAGATAGACGAAGATTTACAGATGAAATGATAATCTCCTCCCATTGTTTTTTTTTACCTTCAAGTCCTTATGTGCGTGTATGTGTGTGACCCTCTCGTTCTATTTTTCATTTTCAGATTATTTAGATTTTTTTTTTTTTTGTAGAGCGGCGGGGATTAAATGAGGAAGAGTCACCTAGCGTCTCCTCTCCTAAGGTCTGGCAAGAGTTAACATCTAATGAATAAATTAATAACTAATGAACGAGAGGTCTCGCGCTCGGGGAGACGGCAGTGGGAGATGGCGTTTTAAAGTGGATGCTGGGAAACAGACAACAAAAACATTAGAAAGATGTGCTAAATGCCAAGGCGCCTCCTATTGTGTAGCAGGAGTGCTATTATTTGGAGTTTCGCCGCTTGATCTTCATTGTTTTAATGCGAGCATGTAACGCAAAAGCTACCGTCTATAAAATGCAGTTTTTTTTTCTTTTGTTCGCCCAAAAATACGTGTTATATATATATTTTTTTCTTTTCGACAAATACAGTGGATTTCAATACGTTACTTCTTCCAGTTTTTGCCCATATTTCATCACGGACACTTCTTAAAATTCAGGTAACCAAAATCTGTCAAAAACATACCTAGTCATTTCTATTGGGAAAATTTTCACATTCATTTCAAATTCATTTCCAATGGCCCTATTCACCATTCATTTCAATACATTGCACAAACACTTTAATTCCCATTGATTTCCAACTTACGTGACCTAATATCAACAGGATGCGACCCCCAAATCAACAGGAAGTGACCCAATGTAAACAAGAAGTCACCATGAAATGACCCAAAATCAGGAAATGACCCTATATGTACAGGAAGGGACCCTGGAATACCTTAAAATCAACAGGGCATGAACCTGAAATGCTTCAAAATCAATAGGAAGTGACCCGGGAATGCCTTCAAATGAACAGGAAGTAGCCCAATATGAAAAGAATGTAAACTCAAATGCCCCAAAACACAGTGGTATGAAAAAGTATCTAAACCTTTTGGAATTTCTCACATTTCTGCATAAAATCACCATCAAATGTGATCTGATCTTTGTCAAAAACACACTGATGAAAAAACAGTGTCTGCTTTAACTAAAACCACCCAAACATTTATAGGTTTTCATATTTTAATGAGGATAGCATGCAAACAATGACAGAAGGGGATAAGCTGCCCTGCCCGCTATAAAACACACACCTGGTAAGAATTGTCTTGATGAGCAGCATTGTCTGATGTGCATCATGGCTCGGTCAAAAGAGCCCTCTCAAGGATTGTTGATTTGTATAAATCTGGGAAAGGATACAAAACCATCTGTAAAAGTCTGGATGTTCATCAATCGACCGTCAGAGAAGTTGTCTCAAAATTGAGAGAGTTTGGCACTGTTGCTTCTCTACCAAGGAGTGTCCGTCCACCAAAGGTGACGCCAAGAGTTCAGCGCAGAATACTCAGAGAGGTAAAAAAGAACCCTAGAGTGTCTGCTAAAGACTTCACACTGACACAGTCCAATATCTTTGTACACACATTAACTACTGTATACGTAAAACTATGGCTAAGAATGGTGTTCATGGGAGGACTCCACGGAGGAAGCCACTGCTGTCTAAAAAACATTGTTGCTTGTTTAATGTTCGAAAAAAGGCACTTGGACACTCCACATAAGTTTTGGCAAAATATTTTGTGGACTGATGAAACCAAAGTTGATTTGTTGGGGAGTAACGCACAATGTCATGTGTTGAGGAAAAATGGAACAGCTCACCAACATCAACATCTCGCCAACATCAACATCTCATCCCCACCGTGAAGCATGGTGGAGGGAGCTTCATGATATGGGGCTGTTTTGCTACCTCAGGGCCTGGACAACTTGCAATCATGAATGGAAGAATGAATTCAAAAGTTTATCATGATGTTTTGCAGCAAAACCTGAGGCCGTCTGTCATACAGTTGAAGAGGATGGATGCTGCAACAAGACAATGATCCAAAACACAGAAGTAAATCAACTTCAGAATGGTTTCAGAAGAACAAAATACATGTTCTGGAGTGGCCAAGTCAAAGTCCAGACTTGAACCCCATTGAGATACTGTGGCGTGACCTAAAGAGAACAATTCATGCCAGACATCCCAGGAATCTGACTGAACTACAGCAGTTTTGTAGAGAAGAATGGGCTAAGATTAGTCCTGATTGAAGTTATTGCTGCCAAAGGGGGGGCACAAAATATTAAATGTGATGGTTCACTTACTTATTTCCCCCCTTCTGTCATTGTTTGCATACTATCCTCATTAAAATATGAAAACCTATAAATGTTTGGGTGGTTTTAGTTAAAGCGGACCGTTTTTTCATCTGTGTAATTTTAACAAAGATTACATCACATTTGATTGTGATTTTATGCGGAAATGTGCTAAATTCCAAAAGGTTCAGATACTTTTTCATACCACTGTAAACAGGAAGTGACTCGTTATACCAACCATCACAGCAAAGCTATAATTACAATTTCTTCACAAATTTCTGCAGTTTCTTTTGTTATACGATGTTTCAAATGTGGGCAACAACAGATTTACCTTGGCTAAATCCTTTGTCATTGAGGGATCTAATGCATCGCGGACGCACGTGCCAGGCGAATCCTGCTGGGCCCTCGCTAATGTCGAGACCCCCTTGTGAGAGTACATTATCTCCGAGCCTTCCTATTATTCCTGGACGCTCTATGATTCCTAATGCTCCTATAACTTCCGACCTACAGACGTCATTAGGAAGCGTACTAACAATCTATTTTGCTCATCGCTTGTCATTAAGGTGACTTCTTGTTTATATCTATTCAGTCAATCAACTGTAAAAATGTTCATGTTGATGTGTCATTAGAGGGCGGCTCTTGTTAAATGCTCAGGTGCTTCGTAGGGGGGAAAAATCTCCGTCATCACAATTATTTGGTAGTGTAATAAGGTCACGTGATGTATGTAACAAACGTGTTACAAACTGAACAAGTCGATATGAGTTTTAAATTTTAAAAAAGCGAAACAAACATGAAAAAAATGATTCATCCAGGGACAGTGGTAACGACAGTGGGACATCTATTCAAAAGTTATCATTTGCTTAAAGCAACACTAGGTAACTATTCAACCTTTATAATATATTTTCATAACATTTGTAGTAATATGTCGACTGACAACTCGTTCAACGACACCACTTTTATATCTTAAGGGGGTCTGTATCGCTTTCACCAGCACTAATTAACTTTGAGAAGGGTGGTGAGAACCTTGCCACACACAAAAAAAAACTACAAATGTGCTGGCTGCTTTACGGCATACGTCACTTCCCCCTTTCCCCTCTCATTATAAGGACTGAAGTCAATGCTAACGCTTTCGCGCGAATTCTGCAAATATGGCAGAGCAACAAAAACACAAAAAGTTTTGTCTCAGGAGGGAAAAGAAAGGGAAGCTACCATGATAGAATAAATATTGGCCCGACTTTCACTCGCTACCGTGACGTAACCCCGCCCCCCACCAAACAAACTCGTCAGCGGGCTAATCATCTTCAGTATACAGCCAATACTACAGTATGCCGAACGACTGCAGATTCAGCTTATTTTGCGGATTATTTCGTTTATTTTTCACATCACGCCAGCCCAATGTGCTGCAGAATTTTGTTGCTACACCAGGGAGAGGCGTGTGAGCCTTTTTGGGTTTCAAAAAGTTCCCGTTCACCGCGGAAAATGGCCAAAACAAGTCTGACAACTGTGTGACCATGTGTGAGTAAGCTACAAGTTTTTTTTAAATGTCAAATACTGGGATCAAAACTCGTAACTCGTTACAGGAGTGTGAGCATTGCTGCAGTGATTGAGGAGGTGGGGGGTCAGCCTGTTAGTGCTCAGACCATATGCCGCACTTTACATCAAATTGGTGTGCGTGGCTGTCACCCCAGGAGGAAGCCTCTTCTGAAGACGGTACACAAGAAAGCCCGCAAACAGTTTGCTGAAGACATGTTGACAAAGCACATGGATTACTGGAACCATGTCCTGTGGTTTGATAAGACGGGCAGGCTTTCTTGTGTACCGTCTTCAGAAGAGGCTTCCTCCTGGGGTGACAGCCATGCACACCGATTTGATGTATGGTCTGAGCAGTAACAGGCTGACCCCCCACCTCTTCAATTTTTGCAGCAATGCTGACAGCACTCCTGTAATAAGTCACATGACATTTTGGAGGGAAAATGACAAGCAGTACTCAATTTCGACATTTAGGGATGTACGTTTTTTCAAAGGGGTGTACTCACTTTTGTTGCCCGGGGTTTTGATATTGCTATATTTTGAGTTATTTTGAGGGGAAAATAAATTAACTGTATTATATAAGCTGCACACAGACTACTTTTCATTGTGCCAAAGTGTCATTTTGTCAGTGTTGTCGCATGAAAAGATATACCGTAATTTTGCGAATATAACGCACACTTTTTTTTTTCCCAAAATCAACTTGTAAAATCATGGTGCGCATTATAAACGGGTACATGGATGGAGACAGATATATATATACAGTATATTATATACATACAAAAACCGATTTTTTTTAAATTTTATTGACACGGCCACATTGTGTTGAAGAAACGTATGCGGCTATCCATCGCCGCCCATTACGGTACATGATGTCACCATTTTGTTTCGGTAATACTTCACTCTGATCGGCCGAATGATTTCATCTGTGTTAAATTCTGCTTTTTTCACTGTTCATAAAGCACAGAATTTAGTTTCTTGAACTCATTTGGGTCAATGTTTATTGCAGCGCCGCAACTCGGACCATAACAAATGTAACAACATAGACTTCCTGTGTGTGTCCGTCAACTATATCTGTCCCTCGGGAAACTCAAACCCAAATAACAATAGTTCCTATTGTTACTGTCATGTCGACAGCGATGAGCGCGCTCGGATTTCCGACTTACGTTCTCACTTTCATTTTACTGTATCAATCCATGGAGGAAACATTTATTCATCATGATGAAACGAGCAAGTTATACAGCAGCCTTTAAAAGAAAAGTCACATCTGTTTTGTTTTCTTCTGGATTCTGGTAAATTCAAGAAGTAATCAGATCATATTATTACCGTACATATGGTCAGTTTACGGTAATGTTTTGAACTACCAATGTGCTATGCTTGTGCTGTGTTTCACCAGTCAGTAAAATGACATTTCTGTATCTGTAGACGAGCTGTTTTCTTGTATTCTTCTATTTATTGGTGCTAAAATTAGGGTGCGCGTTGTACACGTGTACAATAATTTTCCCTGGATTTTACAAGTAAATTTGGGGTGCGCGTTATACACGGGTGAACCTTATATTCGGGAAATTACAGTACTTAAATATTTGCAGAAATGCGAGGGGTCGCCGACTCATCTGAAAAAAACGACAAATCTGGCCCATCCTCATCCTCGAGTTGATGAAATAATGCATTAGCTTGCGCTAAATTTAGCTTTGATTCATCCTGCATGTAGTGGACCACACATACACGAGGACACTGGTGTTTCAACTTATGTAAAAATTCATTTAATAAAGTAAAAAACAATCAGCTTAATAAAATATCTTGGGCCCAACATAAAATAGGCCAACATAACAAAAAGCTTCAACCAATCTGACCTGACCTGCAGACACATCTCTGTGGCAGTTTAAATCAGGGCAGACTCTACTAACGATCACCTGAAGGAGGTATAACAAATTAACCAAACATTGTCATCTTAATAAAACAACAACAGATGGAAAATACACATAAATTCAAACAATAATTAACTAATGTGCATTTAAACAAACAGTGAAAACTTTACTCAAAACAATCATAACTAAATCAACTTAAATATCCCCCCTTCAGAATGGTAGGTGCCAGATCTTACACAGCTGTGGTCGTTATTTCAAATTGGCAAATAAAATCCAGTAAACATTCAGACAAATATTAACTAAAGTGTGCACCCATTAGAAAATACATGTCCAAAAAAATATCACATAAATAATCAACTAAATCTTGAAACACTAAATTGTGGTGGTAGTGGTAGCTAAGCCTGTCGCAATATGCAATAATTCCATTTATCGCGCGATAAATAAAAATGAAGGCGGTAATTTTTCCACTGCGATTTATTGTCTCGCGTGCACGCGCGTGCGGCAGACGTGCCGTTAAAAGTTCGGATTCCTCGTTGCCAACTGCGCAAAATGCATCTTAGTTCCAGGTCGACCAAAAACTAGCGCCGGAGCCAATCGTTCCCATTATATCCTATTGTTCAACGTATACCGGCTGCGTCAGTGCTCTGGAGTGACTGTAGACCATCTATGGCGCGCCGGTGTTGTTGACGTGTGCAGGAGTGACATTTTACGCGGGGCGGCTATTTTTCGGCAAAACGCCGGATATTTTCAACGAAATCCGCCAAAACATTGTTGGCTGCTACGAACAACCTCACTTTGACAACGAACAGCTGAATGAAATTAAGAGCGCTGTGCTTGAAACTCGTCCTGTTTATGAAAGTCGATTGTCATATGCTGGTGTTGTGTAGTAATGAGCAGACGTGACTTCAGCGGCGCTTGCTAACTTTTTTAATGCGCGCACACACTAGATATCATGAAAAGGCAAACTAGATGTGCTATGTCCAATGCCATTGGCTACGTAAGCCCAGAGTGATTATGGGACACGTAGTCCATATACTACATCAATGAATTCTAAACTGTTATTGAGTTAATTATCGAGGGTTGATTGAATATTTGTTTGTGCTCATATATACCTAATACATACATAATACATATTGCCATATTTTTTCTTATTTGATATAACCAGTAAATGATTATTGCTTGCTATACTAGGCTGTTTAAGTTAATGTTTAAGTGTTACAAAGTGTTAAAGAGGGTCGGGGTGACAACTGCCTTGCTTCATGGCCGCAACATTGCGTAACTAGACCTTCTAGGACATCTTCAGCATCTTACGTCTGGACTTTCTTCTAGACTTTCGAGGACAATCTTCCATTCGAGGACATCTTCCATGGCCACAGCGTTGCATAACTGAAGTGTCTGGGTCATTCTGACCACTTTACCTAAATGCCCTTGCTTACACACGTGTATTTAGTTAGTTCCACCTACATGCTCACACATAGCCAACCAAAATCACATGGGTGTCTCCAGCTTGCTTTCCCCCTCCCTTTAGGGCGGCACCCTTCTGTGTTAAGACAAACCCCTAATAAAAAGAGCAAGGAGGCTTTTTCTTTAGATCAATTTTGGTGACAATACAGCGTAATCTAGCATTTCTCTGTCTAGTCCCTCCTTGCTCTCCTTGGCCAAGAAAACTGAGTGTCTTCTCTCCTTATTTTTGGGTAATTTTACAAATGTCTACCTAAGGGTCTGTTTTGAACTTGACAACTGTCATGACTGAATGGAAGTTAAGAAGGCCAAATCAATCCATACCAGTGACTATAGATAATGTTGCAAATATTGTTAATTCAGTACGTGACACAGATGGATTCTGACCACAAATAGGATGTCTTGCTCATGTAGTAAACATAGCTGCTAAGAGAGCTGTAGCAATCAACAGTGTGCCCTGCCTCACTTTAAAAACTGTAAAGATTGTTCTCAGCACTTTTATACAATTTTTTTTCAGATCAGTAAGAAGTAAGCACATAGATATTACGCACTAAAATGCATGTTTACATGATGGCAATTTAATTTTTGCTCGTTAGCAAAAAAAAAAAAAAAAAAAAACGAACCAAAAAATATAGATATATATCTATATTTTTTAACAGAGCATTAAATGTATCGAATCAGATCGAAAATCGTGTCCCCCGTATCAAAAATCGTACCGAACCTTGACTTAACTGTATCGTTGCATCTGTATGGAACACCATTGCAGAAGCTATGACGGGAAAAGTTTTCATTTGCCTAAATGCTTAAGTTATTAAGTGCAATTTTTTTTTTTAAACACATTTTATTCATTTTGTGTTTTTGTGCGGTATCAATATTGTTGTTTTTTACTTAAGAGGCATTGTCTATTGTTTTTAGCTGTGATTTCTTAAAAAGTATTTTTGAATTCAAGAGTAAATATTTAACGCGTTTAAATGGGTGTACTTGATCTATTAATATATAATGTTTTCTCACTGTGTTATTGTAAATTGGTTAAAAAAAATTGGGGGGGGTGCAATAATATCGCATATCGCAATAATTTATGAGAATAATTATCGCACACTAAAATTTGTTATCGCGACAGGCCTAGTGGTAGCCACCACACTGCACGTTTCACAAAGTCGCTCACTCAATCCAAACGACCGTCGCTCGCTACGTCGCCTCCCTCTCGTTTTCGGATGACGTCCTTCCTTTGTTTTTTTTGGGGGGGGGGGGCAAAAAACAAACAAACCCCTCCCCAAAATTTTCTGTCAATTACACTGACAGGGGCACACTGGATTGAACAACATAAAAGACAATCTAACTCTTGAAACGTCAAAACATGTATTATTGGTTCAGCAATCAAACCTGAGTGTAGCAGTGAACTCTCTCTCTTGCTCAACTGACTGGCGCAGGTGCAGCCTTACATTACATACAGACAAGGACCCAAACAGGACTTCTCATAGCTGCCGGCAAAAAATGGATTATCAAATTCGTTGGCAACTGATATATTAATTGATTTTAATTGATTTAATCAGTTGTTGCAGCCTTACTTTCTACATAAGGTTACACTTTGCTACAAAGTTATTGCCTGATCTGTACTGGGCAGAAAATAAACGTACTATTTGAAGAGCAAGAGGGGATAAAAGAGAGTTGAGAGAGGTGGGGCGACCGAGGGCGGTGAAAGGGCTTGAAAGACTTTGTAACTTCCTCAATCTTCCACCAAGTCAAGGCGGATCAGACAGAGCGACGCAAGTGAGCGTCAATCCCTCGGCAGCGCTTCAATGAGAACAAATCCACGATGAAGAGCGAGCCGAGCTAATCCGTGGCTAAGTGACACCTCGGCTCGCTAATGCCCACAATGACCGCTGAAGTGATCTACACACATGTACACACTGAAGCTTTTCAGGCAAGCTCAGAGGCGAGTAGGGGGGGACGAAGCGGTCGGACTTGAAAGGGCCCCGGGGTCCGTCGCGGGCCCTCAGTGTGGCACCTGCTTAGCATCCCTACGCCGCACGCCTCTTTGGAGGCACGTCTCCGGCTGTGGAGAAAGCCTCATTGTGTCCAGGCGCCTTTGAGGCCATTGTTGTGCTGGGTCCACATCTGCAGCATTCACACTGAAGGAAGTTGTAATCACTCCCTAGCTCTTAGCGCCAACTTCATAGCCAGAGAAAAAAAGAGAGGGGGGTTCAGCGTCTTGTGAAGTAAACAACAAAAGTTTGGGAGGAATGGCGTGGATCTGGATGGAAGGGTGGCGCTGGCTGTTTAAATAGAAACTCTAACATGGGCCTCTTTTCCCCACCCTTCCAATTTAGACAAGTGCACTCTTCATGTGACACAAAGCAAGCAAATGAGGGGGAGGCTTACCTCTCCATAACACTAAAAGCACACAAATACAGTGAACATAATAGGGCGCTAGTTGACTTTAGATTTTAACTATGAACTTTCTAACAATTAAAATTATATATGCAGTAATAACAATATTGCAAATGTAAACAAATAAAATTCAAATCATTTTTTTATATACAGTGGGGCAAATAAGTGTTTAGTCAACCACCAATTGTGCAAGTTCTTCTACTTGAAAAGATTAGAGAGGCCTGTAATTGTCAACATGAGTAAACTTCAACCATGAGAGACAGAATGTGGAAAAAAAAAACAGAAAATCACATTGTTTGTTTTTTAAAGAATTTATTTCCAAATTAGAGTGGAAAATAAGTATTTGGTCACCGACAAATAAGGAAGATTTCTGGCTGTCAAAGAGGTCTAACTTCTTCTGACGAGGTCTAACGAGGCTCCACTCGTTACCTGTATTAATGCCACCTGTTTTAACTCATTATCGGTATAAAATACACCTGTCCACAATCTCTGTCAGTCGCACTCAAAACTCCACTATGGCCAAGACCAAAGAGTTGTTGAAGGGCACCAGAGACAAAATTGTAGACCTGCACCAGGCTTGGAAGACTGGATCTGCAATAGGTAAAACCTCAACCTCAACCTGAACCATGAGAGACAGAATGTGGGGAAAAAAAACAAACAGAAAATCACAACGTTTGATTTTTAAAGAATTTATTTGCAAATCATGGTGGAAAATAAGTATTTGGTCAATACCAAAAGTTCATCTCAATACTTTGTTATGTACCCTTTGTTGGCAATAACGGAGGCCAAACGTTTTCTGTAACTCTTCACAAGCTTTTCACACACTGTTACTGGTATTTTGGCCCATTCCTCCATGCCGATCTCCTCTAGAGCAGTAATGTTTTGGGGCTGTCGTTGGGCAACACTGACTTTCAAGTCCCTCCACAGATTTTGTATGGGGTTGAGATCTGGAGACTGGCTAGGCCACTCCAGGACCTTGAAATGCTTCTTACGAAACCACTCCTTTGTTGCCCTGGCTGTGTGTTTGGGATCATTGCCATCCTGAAAACCCAGCCACTTCTTATCTTCAATGCCCTTGCGGATGGAAGGAGATTGTCACTCAAACTCTCTCGATACATGGCACCATTCATTCTTTCCTTTACACAGATCAGTCGTTCTGGTCCCTTTGCAGAAAAACAGTCCCAAAGCATGATGTTTCCAACCCCATGCTTCATGGTGGGTATGGTGCTCTTCGTATGTAATTCAGTATTCTTTCTCCTCCAAACACGAGAACCTGTGTTTCTACCAAAAAGTTGTATTTTGGTTTCATCTGCTCATAACACCTTCTCCCAGTCCCTTCTGGATCATCCAAATGCTCTTTAGCGAACCGCAGACGGGCCTGGACGTGTACTTTCTTCAGCAGGGGGACACGTCTGGCAGTGCGGGATTTGAGTCCCTGGTGGCGCATTGTGTTAATGATCGTAGCCTCTGTTACTGTGGTCCCAGCTCTCTGTAGGTCATTCACTAGGTCCCCCCGTGTGGTTCTGGGATTTTTGCTCACCGTTCTTGTTATCATTTTGACGCCACGGGGTGAGATCTTGCATGGAGCCCCAGATCGAGGGAGATTATCAGTGGTCATGTATGTCTTCCATTTTCTAATAATTGCTCCCGCAGTTGATTTCTTTACACCAAGCGTTTTACCTATTGCAGATTCAATCTTCCCAGCCTGGTGCAGGTCTACAATTTTGTCCATCGACAGCTCTTTGGTCTTGGCCATAGTGGAATTTGGAGTGTGACTGACTGAGTTTGTGGAAAGGGGTCTTTTATACCGATAATGAGTTAAAACAGGTGCCATTAATACAGGTAACGAGCGGAGCCTCGTTAGACCTCGTTAGAAGTTAGACCTCTTTGACAGCCAAAAATCTTGCATGTTTGTAGGTGAACAAATACTTATTTTCCACTCTAATTTGGAAATAAATTCTTTAAAAATCAATGTGATTTTATGTTTTTTTTCCACATTCTGTCTCTCATGGTTGAGGTTTACCCATGTTGACAATTACTGGCCTCTCTAATCTTTTCAAGTAGGGGAACTTGCACAATTGGTATTTGACCAAATACGTATTTGCCCCACTGTATATATATCATGGGTGTGATTTTCTCTTTGTTCTGAAACCTTTGCTCCGGTATTGTAAATGTATATTTTAGGGCTGTCAAACGATTAAATTTTTTAATCGAGTTAATTACAGCTTAAAAAATAATTAATCGTAATTAACCGCAATTCAAACCATCTCTAATATACGCCATATTTTTCTGTAAATTATTGTTGGAATGGAAAGATAAGACACAAGACGGATATATAGATACAACATACTGTACATAAGTGCTGTATTTGTTTATTATAACAATAAATCCACAAATGGCATTATTAACATTCTTTCTGTTTAAGTGATCCACGGATAGTAAGACTTGTAGTTCATAAAAGATAAATGTTATAGTTACAAGTTATAGTAATTTTATATTAAAACCCCTCTTCATATTTTCGTTTTAATAAAATTTGTACAATTTTCAATCAAAAGTAGAGTTAATATAATAATAATAATACGAAAAATTACAATAATAAGAATTGAGTGACCAAACTCTGATTAATGCCAGTTCACTTTGCATTGTTGTTTAGATGTCTGAGAATAGGGCCTCATTACTACAGACTGAAGTGCTTTTCTTTTTGTGAACATTATTTTTTTTGAGAGATAGCAATATCATTTTTGTTGTGCTTTCACTAAATGATACTTCTGTTTGTTGTGAAGGAGTTGCAGAAGCTTATGGCAATAAACGGCGCCTTTATAAGAGATAATCTCTGTGCATATCTTACCCAAAATACAACAAGAGACACATAATTGCCACTAAAAGAAAGCAAACTTACCGAAATATGTGTGGAGCACAAAGCAACAGCATAAACGTCTCACAACTACTAATTCTCCCACTATTAGAAGGAATAACATTAGTATGGAACGGCGCTGCGCTGCCCCCAAGCGGCCGGTGGCATTCTCTTCACTCTTAATGTCCATAAACCGCGTCATTGAAATCTGTTTGAGGCAATGCGAGAGCGGCTCATTCAGTGCATGCGTTAATTGCGTCAAATATTTTAACGTGATTAATTTAAAAAATTAATTAACGCCCGTTAACGCGATCATTTTGACAGCCCTAGTATATTTACATTGCAATATCCTTACACCTCTGGATTATTTTGTTGTTTGTAGCATCTAACTCATTCACTGTGATTGACAGTCATAGATATCCATTTCAATTGGGAAGGCTAACATTGAGTGATCATATTTCACTGCCCGAAAATTCAATAGAAAATGATCCAAAATGTACAAGAAGTGACCCTAAAATTACAAAGTGACGCAAAATTTACCCATTGCCAACTATAGATGTCTAATTTACTTAAACTGGGAGGACTGGCTGCCATTGATGGCGCTATACATCCAACCTATTTTGACCTGGACAATTGGTCCCTCCCAGTTAAATTGGATTGGATGTCTAGCGCCGTCAATGGTAGCCAATGGGTTAATGCTTAAAAAAGAACAACATTTAATTACCGTATTGGCCCGAATATAAGAGTGTTTTTTTGCATTGAAATAAGACTGAAAAAGTGGGGGTCGTCTTATATTCGCGGTCTAGACATTATACCCATTCACGTGCTAGATGGCGCCAGATATTATTGAAGCGAATGCTGAAATTGCTGAACAGATCTCAGCTACTCTCAAGTTTAACCAGTTTGCGTTATTTTATTGCAATGTTTTTCCTTATTCAGATTTTTTACAGTTACAGTTAGACTTAACTTTGATGGTTAATGCAGTAATTGCAATTTTGTTGTTTTATCACAATATTTTGGTTTATTTACATTTCAAAAACCAGAAGCCATTCATTTACGAATGTTATTGCACTTTAGTTTACATATTTAAATGTTCAGATATTCAGATTTGAATCTTGGAATCTCAAATATATTGTTATAATCATTTGTTTCAGATGTACTGTAATTATTTTCTGTATAAAAATTAATTTGGTGTTCAAAAAGTCTTTTTTCAAACTTGAGTCTTGAAAAAGAGGGGGTCGTCTTATAATCAGGGCTGATACAGTAATTAAAACCCCGATATTTTTACCAAATTCTAATCCACTGTTCAACAAATGAAAGCGAAATGATTTCAAGTTGGGTGAAAAAGTTTGCACACCCCTTTAATGAGTAGACAAGGGCCTCCTTCACTTAGCATTCCGCTAACTTGACCCAAGGCAGCGGAACGCCGTCGCATGCGTCGCAAAGCACTTAGCCTATGCTAAGGATTAATGGCGAGCTATCTAAAACAATTTGGGAGCCAATCAGTCGGAGCGAGGAGGTTGAATCTAATATGATAATTTATCTGCATCGACGCCTGGCGGGAAAGGCGGGGTATGCTAATTGAGCGACCCTTACCTTAAGCGAGTGGATGCACACAGCTGGACACGCTGCCTCCATTAGGCAACTTTGAGAGGACTTTAGAGTTTTGCTTCTCCTTGGAATGATGTTGACCCCCTCCTTACATTCCAATTTCCATAATGTTCCAACCTCCCATGACATGACAGCGAGGCGCAAATAAGTGCTGATGTTACTATCACATGGAGAGGGTGTAACTTTGCTAAGATGGCCCCTCCTCCACATCTCACGGGAGCATTTTAGCCCCTGCGTAGCATCGCTCACGCAGCTCCGACAATCGTCTGTTAATTGATTCGTTTAATTAGCCAGAGATTGAGCTAGGCTTGCATCCCGCCATCTCGTATCTGAGGGGGTCTCTCCGGTACATGGCCAAGCCACTTAGCCCGGCCCAGTCAGACTCCCATTAAAGTGTAATTATATGTAAATGAAAGCTGCATCAAACGCCTTCATTTTATTACTTTTTTGCTTCTATCTTCTCCTTAAAATGACATTTGAGTGATTCTCACAAAGCTAAGCTAAACTATATGTCTTTGAAGATTTTAGGGATATCGTCACGAAAACCTGAAGTAGTTTATTTAGAATTGAAAGATGGTTATGTCCATCATGTGGCCGAGTCTTTGATTTGTTACCAAAAGAGTGTTTTTTATGTTTACTAGATACTGCAATTTCTGGAGAAATTACTCTGGGTCTTTGTTGTGTGGAGATACAGATCCTAGCCCCACCCAGGTTGGTTTGGGCACATTTCGGGGACAATATCAGGTCCTGGTCATAACAGGTAATTTATGGACATTTGGGCTGGCGTTTCCTGGTCATATCAGGTCATTTGGGGACATTTGAGGGGCATGTCCTAGTAATATCTGGTCATTTCCTGTTGATTTGGGGGCTCGCTTGTTTTTTTGCCATTAAAAAAAAAATGAATGGGTAATTTGGACGTCCATTGACTTACAATTGTGTCAATGGAATCCAAGTATATTGGCATCAATAGAAATCGACAAACATGGTCGTCAATGGCATTAATCAAAGTAAATGCCATTGAAAATGAATCAGAAATTTTGACGTCCATGGCTGTCAATGGCACCGACATCCATATGTGTCAATGGAATCCAAGTACATTGGCATCAATAGAATTGACAAACATGGCTGTCATTTGCATCTGTCTAAATTGGCCCAATGCAATGTTAATGCCATTGGAAATGAATGGGAAATTGGATGCCCATGGCTGTCAATGGCATCGACTTACATATGCGTCAATGGAATCAAAGTACATTGGCATCAATAGAGTCGACATACACTGCGGTCATAGCATCAGTGCAATGTAAATTCCATTGGAAATTCTATTGGAAGTGAATGGGAAATTTGAACATTGCATCACATTAAAAATGAATGGGAAAGGTTTTGGCAAATTTCCGGGGAACCGTACATTTTTTCCAAATTCTGGATCCAACTTTTATGCCCCTCATCGTCCCGTAATTTTTTATGTCCAAATTATGTATATTTGGTCAAAAATTGTAGGACTAGATACATTTTGAAAAAAAATTTTTTTCCCCGAAAAATCGGTTAAAAATCGGTGTTTATGAGCGAACGGAAAATTTTTCGGGGTCGTTGGAAAAATGCGGCGTGTGAAAATTCTGGTCGTTTTGATATTTGAACGGTGCCGATCAGTCAAACGGTTTGGTCTGTGCGGTGCGCCGAAGAAATCCCATTTAAAAAAAAAAAAACAGAATAAGATAATTAATGGATTTTATAGTCATCGATTAATAGCTGTAATGCGTCAATGTTAAGCCTAGATGTTTTCACATCAATACAGCATCCTGAATTTTCAATCAAGTTATTTAAAAAAAAAATAGATAAATGAATATAAGCAGTATATTTGTTTAAAACGATATAATTTAGTTAAATATGATAATCTATAATGGTTAGCCATAGACTTCACTGCGGCGGATCCGTTTTACGAAATTGGGCCGAAATTTGCAGTACATCTGGCTCACGTCCGCTCCAGTTACATTTAGTTATCTGGGAAGCTCCATCTAGTGTTGAAGCTTAGAAGCGCAACAGAATTTAGGCTGAACTCAAGCTTCTTGTGCGGGCCATACTCAATTATATTTTTGTATTTTGTTGCGGGCCAATAAAAACTGGGCCCTAGTTTGGACACCGCCAGGTAGACGAACAAGAAAGACTTTGAAAATTGTAAAAATGTGAATGTTCCTTCTCAGAGGAATGGAAGATATTATATCCAAGTTGCAATGAATATCCCCTTATGGGAACAAAGGCAGATTTATGAAAAGAAGAATGCCGAGGTCTTACCAGAGAGTCTGGTGTCATTCCTTTTTCGTCTTTGTAAACCGAGTCTGTTTGTTTAGGGGCCGACGGGTCTGCCCTGGCGCCTTAGCTGTCCCGACGTCAAGTTAGCATTAGGATGGTGGCCTGTCGCAGGAACCTTCGGATGGAGTTAGAAACTATACACACGCGCACAAATACAGGATCATTTGCTCCATTTGGTTATACTTCAAGTGGATGCAAAAACATGGAAGTGTACAAAAGTGGTAAAAGATTGTAATCTGATTAGGGACAATATTTAATGCAAAGTGTCCGTGTCACCATGGCAACTTGGGCGATTGACATGACTGTATCAGACAATGTCATGTAATGTAGAGCCATCTAATTATATGACTCAAGTCGAGTTTAAACACATTAAAATGGTAAAAATGTAGTGGCTTTTCCAGTACAATTTAGTAAACTGGAAATTACAATTTCTGGAGGAATTGTGATGGGAGCTTTGCTGTGGTAGATACAGATTTAAGAGATGCCCAATTGATTTGAGGGCATTCGGGGTCACTTTCTGTTGAAATAAGGTTACTTCCTATCTGTATTAGGTGACTGAATGATGATTTGGGCATATTTCGGGGACACTTTCTGTTGATTTGGGCACACACGTTTTTTTGTTGCCATAGAAAATGAATGGGAAATTTGGACGTACATGGCCGTCAATGGCATCCCATCCGAAATTAATGGGAACGTTTTCGGGAAATTTTGGGGGAACCAAGAGTTTTCTGCAAAAATTCTGCAACAACTTTAAGGCCCCTTACCGTCCTGGAATTTTTCATGTGTAAATTACATGTTTGGTCAAAAACTGAGTGACTACATACTTTTTTTTTTTTAACCCGCGTTTACGCGTGAATGGAAATTTATTTTTTATACATCCACTAGAAACTGCAATTTCTGGAGAAATGGTGATGGGGCTTTGCTGTGGTAACTACAGAACTATCAGGTCACTTTTTGTTGATTTAGGGACATTTGGGGGACACGTCCTGTTGATATCGGGTCATTTCCCGTTGATTTGGGGACATTACAGGGAAACGTTCTCTTGCATGGCTTGTCAATGGCATCGGACTACTTGGGCGGAAGTTGAATGTCGATGGGCTGTAATGGTAAGTTTTTGGTCAAAAAACCACAGCCACACAGGTTTTTCTGCATTTGAAAGTGAATGGGAAATTTGGACGTACATGGCTGTCAATGGCATTGACTTACAAAATCACAACCACCTATGTATTCCTGCCATTGAAAATGAAGGGCCAATGTTTGCCATTAGAAATGAATTGAATGACGGCCAAAGAAATGAATGGGCAAGTTTTTTGACAAATTCTGTATTGATTTGGGCACACGTTTTTTTTGTTGCCATAGAAAATGAGTGGGAAATTTGGCCGTACATCGCCGTCAATGGCATCCCATCCGAAATTAATGGGAAAGTTTTCGGCAAATTTTGGGGGAACCATAAGTTTTCTGCAAATTCTGTATACAACTTTAAGCCCCTTTACCATCCTGGAAGTTTTCATGTGTAAATTACATGATTTGGTCAAAAATTGAATGGCTAGATACTTTTTTTTTTTTTTTTTTAAACCCGCGTTTACGCGCGAATGGAATTTTTTTTATACATCCATAGATACAGATCTAAGACATGCCCAGCTGAATTGGGGGGGTACTCGGGGTCACTTTCTGTTGATATGAGGTTACTTCCCATTGATATTAGTTCACTGAATGATGATTTGGGGACATTTCATGGACACCTTCTGTTGATTTGGGCACAAACGTTTTTTTTTGTTGCCATAGAAAATGAGTGGGAAGTTTGGCCATACATCGCCGTCAGTGGCATCCCATCTGAAATTAATGGGAAAGTTTTCAGCAAATTTTAGGGGAACCATAAGTTTACTGCAAATTCTGTAAACAACTTTAAAGCCCCTTACCGTGCTGGAATTTTTCATGTGTAAATTACATGATTTGGTCAAAAACTGAATGACTAGATACTTTTTATTTTTAACCCACGTTTATGCGCAAATGGAAATTTTTTATACATCCACTAGAAACTGCAATTTCTGGAGAAATGGTGATGGGGCTTTGCTGTGGTAACTACAGAACTATCAGGTCACTTTCTGTTGATTTAGGGACATTACAGGGAAACGTCCTGTTGATATTGGGTCACTTCCTGTGGATTTGGGGACATTACAGGGAAACGTTCTCTTGCATGGCTGTCAATGGCATCGGACTACTTGGTCGGAAGTTGAATGTCGATGGGCTATAATGGTAAGTTTTTGGTAAAAAAAAATCACAACCACACAGGTTTTTCTGCCATTGAAAGCCAATGGGAAATTTGGACGTACATGGCTGTCAATGGCATTGACTTTCAGGGGCCCCAGTTGAATGTCAATGGGCTGTCATGGTAAACGGTTAAAAATCACAACCACCAGTGTTTTCCTGCCTTTGAAAATGAAGGGGCAATGTTTTCCATTAGAAATGAATTGAATGACAGATATAGAAATGGATGGGCAAGTTTTTGACAAATTCTGTATTAATTTGGGCACACAAGTTTTTTTTGTTGCCATAGAAAATGAATGGGAGTTTTTGGTGAATTTTGGGAGGGACCGTAAGTTTTTGGACTTTTATGCCCTGCTCTGGAATTTTTGTTGTATAAATTATGCAATTTTTATCAAAAATTGTAGGACAAGTACAATTTTTTTTTTTTTCCCAAAAACCTGCGTTTACGGGCTCTTTTCTGTGAGGTGTCGTTCGAAAAACAAAAAAGCTACAGCCATTAAATACCCATTTTAAGATTCTTACAACAATTTAGTACATAAACTTCTCTCAATTTGACATATAATAGTATGTTTTACATTTCATTATTACAGCTCCAAGGTAAGATTTAAAAGTAGATAGTAAGTACAAGAGCCGTATGTCTGTTTGACTTATTTATTTCCAGATGTGCTGCTGAGGCCTAATTAATTGTCCTTCATATGGCCGCGCCTGTGTGTGTGTGTTTAGTTATCTCGACAGCGCTAACCCCATGTTTCTCTCTTTTCGCCCCGTTTATACCTGTCATCTGGCACGGCTAACCCCTGCCAAATGCTCGCGCTCCCAAGAAGCCGTACACACTCGTTGGCCACCGCCGGCAAACGGTGTCAGCGAATCAGCTGAACCATCTCCGCCCTGAGAATAACCCCCGTGACAGACAGCCCTAGTGGCCTCCCCTTGTCAGCGCAGCCTGCCGGCAATGCTGACAGCCAGGGCGCAGGGTGGACAGGCTTCCGCGGGTGCTGGAGAGGCGACGGTATATGGGATTTGAGGTATGGTTCGAGAGGATCGTGTGATGCTGTAATGTATACTTGGAGTGTCCAAACTTTTTTCTCCACTTTCAGAAAAATCGAAGGGCCAACAGCCAACTTTTAATTGGAATCGGGTAAAATTTGTTTTTATTTTTAGCAGCGCTGTCAAAATTATCGCGTTAACGGGCGGTAGTTAATTTTTTAAATTAATCACGTTAAAATATTTGACGCAATTAACGCACATGCCCCGCTCAAACAGATTAAAATGACAGCACAGTGACATGTCCACTTGTTACTTGTGTTTTTTGTCTCCCTCTGCTGGCGCTTTGGTGCGACTGATTTTATGGGTTTAAGCACAATGAGCATTGTGTAATTATTAATATCAACAATGGCGAGCTACTAGTTTATTTTTTGATTGAAAATTTTACAAATTTTATTAAAACGAAAACATTAAGAGGGGTTTTAATATAAAATTTCTATAACTTGTACTAACATTTATCCTTTAAGAACTACAAATCTTTCTATCCATGGATCGCTTTCAGAGAATGTTAAAAATGTTAATGCCATCTTGTTGATTTATTGTTATAATAAACAAATACAGTACTTAAGTACTGTATGTTGAATGTATATATCCATCTTGTGTCTTATCTTTCCATTTCAACAATAATTTACAGAAAAATATGGCATATTTTGAATTGCGATTAATTGCGATTAATTAATTTTTAAGCTGTAATTAACTCGATTAAAATTTTTAATCGTTTGACAACCCTAATTTTTAGGTATGAACTCACAATGGGAGTGAAACATGATCACTAATGCCAGCATTTCTAGTTGAAATAGATTTGATGTCTATAACGCAGTGGCAGTGAATGAGTAAAGGGCTAAAAGCAACAAAATAATCCTGAGGTATAAGGATATTGAATATATATTAGAGCTGTCAAACGATTAAAATTTTTAATCGAGTTAATTAAAGCTTAAAAATTAATTAATCGTAATTCATCGCAATTCAAACCATCTATAAAATATGCCATATTTTTCTGTAAATTGTTGTTGGATGGAAAGATAAGACTTAAGACGGACATATACATTCAATATACGGTACATAAGTACTGTATTTGTTTATTATAACAATAAATCAACAAGATGGCATTACCATTATTAACATTCTGTTAAAGCGATCCATGGATAGAAAGACTTGTAGTTCTTAAAAGATAAATGTTAGTACAAGTTATAGAAATGTTATATTAAAACCCCATTTAATGTTTTCGTTTTATTAAAATTTGTAAAATTTTCAATCAAAAAATAAACTAGTAGCTCGCCATTGTTGATGTCAATAATTACACCATGCTCACTCATTGTCCTGGAACCCATAAAATCATTTGGACCCAAGCGCCAGCAGAGGGCGCCAAACACCAAAAAACAAGTAACAAGCAGACATTACACTGCTGTTGTTGTAATCTGTTTGAGCGGGGCATGTGCGTTAATTGTGTCAAATATTTTAACGTGATTAATTAAAAAAATGTAATTACCGCCCGTTAACGCGATAATTTTGACAGCCCTAATATATATATATATATATATATCATATAATAGTTACATACATATCTATATTGTACATATGTTCACTGGTCATGGTTTACAGTTGTTAGAGTTAGACTGTATGTCATCCAACATTGAAAGTGGTCCCTACAAAAAAGGGTGTTGTATTTTTGCACATAAATTGTGAGTTAAAGAACACAAATCTGCATGTTTGATTTTTTTTTCTACCATTTTTGTTTTGAACTTTAATAGAGCTGCTTTTCAGTTTAAGCAATTGAACAAGCTTTGTTTTTCCTGTTCTATAAAACCAATACCGAACCTTGACTTGTGTGTACTGATACACCCCTAATTATATATAATGTATATATTATTTGCGCTACTTTGCAAAATCACAACCGAGATTGTTAAATTCATCACAGTTGATTTTTTATATTTATTTGGTATACATTTACTGTAATTTTCGGACTGTAAGCCGCTACATTTTTTCCTTCATTTTGAATCCTGCGGCTTATAGTCCGAAAATTACGGCTTATTTAGTGACTTATTTGGGTTAATGGGTAACACTTTATTTGACAGCTGTGTCATAAGACTGCCATAAGATCGTCATAATTATGACATGACACTATCATGGTCGTCTTTCAGTGTCATCCGGCAATCGCTAACTCAATTTATGTCCAGCTCTGATAGTTATGATTGTCTAATGAGTCTTATGGCGCCACTGTCAAATAAAGTGTTACCAAATACCATAACTTGGATTTAATGAAACAACTAGAACAGTAACTGAGGAAATAAATAGCACAGAACATGAATTTTGATTGTAATTTACATCTGTAGCACTGCAATGCATGCTAGGAGGCATGTTGGATGACATCATTGTTGACAGCAGGTGGCAACAGAGATTAACTGTTTGCCCCCGTTTCCCCCAAGGGAGCAGTGATGACCAAATGAAGCTTCATGAAGCAATGACACGTTGAACCAATTGGCTGCAATGCATGCTAGGAGGCATGTTGGACGAGAACAGTGTTGACAGCAGGTGGCAGCATAGGTTGACTGTCTCCCCTTAAGGGAGCAGTGATTGCCAAATGAAGCTTCATGAAGCAATGACGCTTTGAACCAATAGGCTGCAAAGCTTCATGGGGTTCATTTGGTCATATAACAGTCTTATGATGCTGCTGTCAAATAACGTATTCCTGGTTAATATCTTATGGTGTAAATATCCTATAATACAGCTGCGGCTTATAGTCCAGTGCGGCTTATCTATGAACAAATGGCGTTTTTGTGTCAAATTTGGTGGGTGGTGGCTTATAGTCAGGTGCGCCTTATAGTCGTAAATTACGGTATTCATGTAAAAGAAAAATACTGACATACTGAAAAGGTTTTGACACTCAACTAATGGGGAGGAATTGTTTAAGCGACAAGCTGCTTTTAGTCTTAAAGTGCATGTGACACGAAAAAGCATGTTTATTCCATAATACACGCGGTATTTTATGCTCCTGAATAATATGGACCACTTGGATGTGTGTGGATGCGATCGCTTTATTTATTTAGTTTTTTGAATCCCGCTCCACGAAAATGAGTGACTTCCGGCTTCGGTCTTGCATTGAGGAGGAGGGCGCTGTGACGTGTACGGATGAAGGCGTCCTCATCACTATACAGCCGTACTGTTGTATATGAGGACTAAGGATTCAGCTGGTTTTGCGGATTAATACGTTTATTTTTCGCATCACGCCAGCCAAACGGCTGCAGGAAAATCTTGCTGTATAAGGGACAGGCGTGTGCGCCTTTTTGGAGTTTCAAAAGGTTCCCATTCACCGTGGATATTGGCCAAAACAAGCCCTACTACTGTGGGACCATTGGACTTACGACAAAGTGAGTAAACATCTTGTTTTGTATTATGTCAAATACGAATACAGCGATTACAAAGTAAACACTACAAACTTTCTTTAAATAAAGGACTACTTACATTTGATCATTGATAGGCATTTAAAAAGCTCTCCTCATGCACATTAGCTGCACGTTAGCTGCACAACAACTGCAGCCGCCCTCCTCCGGGGAACGAGCTGTAAATTGCTCTCCGCCGGGCGGTTTGCCGATCCGCAAAGACAATCGACAACCCAGTCGTCATGTGAAATGATCCGGGCTAGTTATGTGTGATTTTCCGCTTCGAAGACTTTGAACTCGGTTCGGGTTAGCGTGTCGGCTAGCTGTCACGCCTCTTGGTTTGTTTACATTCTCCGAAGCCGGGGAAGGGAAATGACATGTGTCCGATTTAGGTGTCATAAAATATCGTTCGGGAGGTGCGACAGTAAAGGTGAAGTCGACAGTTTTGACCATTATGGAGTAATTTTGCCATGTCGTCCTGAATAAGTGCATTTTTATTATTTCATATTCCATTTAGCACAAGACTGTTATTTGTCATGACCATGCCATTTATTTAGCAGTTGAGGAAAATACTTGGATAAAAAGAATATCCTGTAAAAACATATGAGACAGAAACAATGACATTTTGCAGATCTCTTAGTCGCGTTTTCCTCGTTGTGAATAGTTCCCCCTCGACGGGCTGACTGGTCCTTCTCAAGCCATTTATTTAGCTATTGAGGAAAAACACTTGGATAAAAAGAATATCCTGTAAAAATTTTGGAGTAGAGAGACTGAAACAATGACATTTTGCGGCACACTTTGTCGCGTTTTCCTCGTTCTGAATAATTCCCCCTCAATGGGCTGAATCGTAAAACCGATGAGCCCATTCACCTGCTGACGTCATCCACCTGTTGGGGACGCTAGAGCCCTATAATGGCAGGGTGGCTAACCGGCAGATTAAAAGACTAATTTCTCGTCATCTGCATTTTGCTAAATTGTTGTATATAGTCGAATCGTCTCAAAATATGATTCTAATTCACATAATAATGCTATTTAAGACTTTTTTCCCCCTGTCGTATGCTCTT
The DNA here is from genome assembly GCF_030265065.1 of Corythoichthys intestinalis. Lineage (NCBI taxonomy): Eukaryota > Metazoa > Chordata > Actinopteri > Syngnathiformes > Syngnathidae > Corythoichthys > Corythoichthys intestinalis. The sequence goes on from NC_080406.1 coordinate 3,916,404, forward strand.
TAAAGATTAGAAGTGCAACAAAATTTAGGTTGAACTGAAACTTCTTGTGCAGGTCATTTTTTATATAGTTTTTTTTTTCATAATTTGAAGCCATGCAATATTTTTGGCGAGCTGTTTCAAGTTCGAGGTTCCACGTAAGCGTGTATAATTCTCGCAGCTCCCACTTTCTGCTCATTGTAATTTCACTTGCCCTCAATTCAACTCTTCCCCATCTTACCTTCACCTTCAACACAGCGTGCCTAAATTTATTCAACAAAGGTTTCCATCTCCCGTTAAGCTCATTAACTCTGTTTTGCAAAAGCTCAACAATGTTCTGTATTTTGAGGCACATTGCTGTTTTTCCGCCCTTTGATGTTTTCCTCAACTTTGGGTTGAAATTTGCATTGAAGAATGGCAACAGGGCTGCCAAGTCCAGCTCTGTTATTAATACAGCAGGAGACAAGGCGACAAAAATAAAGGGATCATAATTAAGGTTGGCTGCGATCAATGTGATGGCAGGTTTGGGGTACAGCGCTTGGCTGTCACAGAGTCCCTTTGGGTGAAATATTGAAGTATTTGGCCATTAGCCTGGTGACTTTTTTTGTTGTTCTTCCATTGGCCCGAACCATTGTGAATGTGAAGTTTTTGAAGTGAGTCAGATAAACAAAGGTCCAAGTACAGCGTTTCGTGACCTCCGTGAAGTTGGCCCCCCATCAGATGCAAATGTATATAAAAATGTCAATCATTTGTGCTGTAAAAAGTTTTTTTTGTGCTATCGTTAAGATATTTACAATTTTTTTAATAGGTCAATCTGAGGTCAACCAGTCCCCCATTTTGATTAAAAATGGCTAAAAATGGTGTCAATGCTTCGTTTGTGCTGGTTTGTGCTGTGAAAAGTTTAGTTTGTGCTGCTATCATTTATGAGCTATTGAGATTTCGAGTGATAACATCACGAAGAAAATAGACCCGAAATGGTGCCATTCGTTTATTTGCGCAAATTTTTTTGTCTGTGCTGCTATCACAGCATTGTTTTTGGCAACTCCTTTAATTTTCGTCTCTGGACGAATATACGTATGAGTCTTAGTCGTATTTTAGTTACAGTGGTATGAAAAAGTATCTGAACCTCTTGGAATTGCTCACATTACTGCATAAAATCACCATCAAATATGATTTGATCTTTGTTAAAATCACACAGATGTAAAAACATTTTCTGCTTTAACTCAAACCACCCATACATTTATAGATTTTCATATCTTAATGAGGATACTATGCAAACAATGACAGAAAGGGGAAAAATAAGTAAGTGAACCATCATATTTAATATTTTGTGGCCCCCCCTTTGGCAGCAATAACTTCGATCAGACGCTTACTTTAGCTGCAGATCAGTCTGGCACATGGATCAGGACTAATCTTGGCCCATTCTTCTCTACAAAACTGCTGTAGTTCAGTCAGATTCCTGGGATGTCTGGGATGAATCGCTGTCTTTAGGTCATACCACAGCATCTCAATGGAGTTCAAGTCTGGACTTTGACTTAGCCACTCCAGAACGAGTATTTTGTTCATCTGAAACCATTCTGAAGTTGATTTAGTTCTGTATTTTTGGATCATTGTCTTGTTGCAGCATCCATCCTCTTTTTAGCTTCAACTGTCTGACAGACGGCCTCAGGTTTTCCTGCAAATCATCCTGATGAATTTTTGAATTCATTCTTCCATTAATGATTGCAAGTTGTCCAGGCCCTGAGGCAGCAAAACAGCCCCAAATCATGATGCTCCCTCCACCATGCTTCACTGTGGGGATGAGGTGTTGATGTTGTTGAGCTGTTCCACACATGACGTTGTGTGTTACTCCCAAACAATTAAACTTTGGATTCATCAGTCCACAAAATATTTTGCCAAAACGTCTGTGGAGTGCCCAAGTGCCATTTTGTGAACATTAAATGAGCAACAGTGGATTTTTTTTGGACAGCAGGGGCTTCCTCCGTGGAGTCCTCCCATGAACACCATTCTTGGCCATTGTTTTGCATATAGTTGATGTGTGCGCAGAGATATTGGACTGTGCCAGTGATCTCTGTAAGTCTTTAGCAGTCACTCTAGGGTTCTTTATTACCTCTCTGAGTATTCTGCGCTGAACTCTTGGCGTCATTTATGGTGGTCGGCCACTCCATGGGAGAGAAGCAACAGTGCCAAACGATCTCCATTTGTAGATAACTTTTCTGCCTGTTGATAGATGAACATCCAGACTTTTAGGCTACATTCATACTCCAGGTCTTAATGCACGAATCCGATTTTTTTGTCATATCCGTTTTTTTGGCGTGCCCGTTCAGACTGCCTTTGTCCATTGAGACCGTTCAAGTATTATGCATGCGCACTATTCGCAGTCCGACACGCGCTGCGCAAGAAGACCCGCATGCGCAGAAGCATCAAAACAAATGACACACGTCATCCGTCATTCCAGGGATATCATATTGTGCTTTTCAAAAGGAGGACACAAATAACAGACATAAATAATCCTCGTTTAGGCTTATATTCAAAGTTTATATGGATCGATAGCATGCACGCACTGTCCGTGCGTGTCACACACATATACGAGCAGTTTGCCCCGACTCTCGGCTGTGTAGGCAATGTTGAAATATTGCTCACTTGGAGCAGAGAGAAAACTGAGCATTCTCAGGTTTATCCTCAACCCATTTTTATTTTTTATGACTGTTGTCAAGCCCAGCCCTTCCCCAAAAGCCGTGTTCACTGCAAGCTAGGCGCTAATAACCCACAGCTGCATCGCTACGGTAGCGTCTCTCTCGCTATTTGATGACGTAATTGCTGCATGAAATCCGATTTGGGAGAGTGGACAGTACAGACCGCCGCGACAGTCTGGAAAAATGTGGCCCTGATCGGATTTGAACCACATACGAAAGTGACCCAGATCGGATTTGAAATGGTCCCATTCTATGCGACTTGTCACGTTCAGACCGTCAACTTAATGCCTCACTCGAGTCGGAAAAACACGAAAAAATCGGATTCGTACATTAAGACCTGTAGTATGAACGTAGCCTTAGAGATGGTTTTGAATCTTTTCCCAGCTTTATACAAATCAACAATCCTTGATCGCAGGTCTTCAGACAGCTCTTATGAGCGAGCCATGATGCACATCAGACAATGCTTCTCATCAAGACAATTCTTACTAGGTGTGTGTTTAATAGTGGGCAGGGCAGCTTTAAACCACTCATCAGTGATTGCGCATACACCTGACTTCAAATGTTTGGTAAAAATTGGTTTCAATTGCTCTTTGAGTCTACTTAGGCAGATGATTCACTTATATTTCCCCCTTATGTCATTGTTTGCATGCTGTCCTCATTAAAATATGAAAACCTATACTAATGTTTGGGTCGTTTTAGTTAAAGCAGAAACTGTATTTTCATCTGTGTGATTTTGACAAAGATCAGATCGCATTTGATGGTGATTTTATGCAGAAATGTGAGAAATACCAAAAGGTTCAGATACTTTTTCATACCACTGTAACTCCAATGTCTTGGCGAGGATAGTACAAACATGTTTTTGGATAGTTATTTTGAGATTTAGGCGGTATTTTGGGGTACTTAAAGGGTTAATTCCGATTTACGTCACTAGAGTAGGAACAGAACCCATTCATAACCCGGAGACTACCCGTCTCTTAAAAACGATAGCAGGACAAACAAAACTTTTTACAGCACAAACCAGCACAAATGTAGCACAAATGATTGACATCATTTCCATATTACCGTTTTGGCCCGAATATAAGACGGTGTTTTTTGCATTGAAATAAGATTGAAAAAGAGGGGGTCGTCTTATATTCGCGGTCTAGACATTATACCCATTCACGACGCTAGATGACGCCAGATATCATTGAAGCGATGTTCTGTTAAGTCAGATCTCAGCTACTCTCAAGTTTAACCAGTTTGCATTATTTCATTGCAATGTTTTTCCTTATTCAGATTTGTTTCAAGACTACAGTTACAGTTAGACTTCACTTTGATGGTTAATGCAGTTATTGCAATTTTGTTGTTTTATCACAATAGATTGGTTTATTTACATTTCAAAAACCAGAAGCCATTCATTTACGAATGTGATTGCACTTTATTTTACATATTTAAATGTTCAAATATTAAGATTTGACAGAGGCAAAATGACATATGCTTTTTCTCTCAAATATATTGTTATAATTAGAGATATCCCGATCAATCGGGATGCCGATCGATGGGTCCGATCACGTCATTTTCAAAGTATCGGAATCGGCAAAAAAATACCGGACATGCTTTTTTTTAATATATATGTATTTTTTACTTAAATCGTTTTCTAATTGTATTTAATGTTACAGACATAATATGTTACACTCATCCACAGTCTTTAGTTTAGGCTTAAGGTAGGGTTATCGAATTTTTGCCAATAACGGCGGTAATTAATTTAAAAAAAAAGGTATCACGATAAAATGATTTATGCAATTAATGCATGCGCTGCACGACCCACTCACGCATTGTCGCGCTCAATCTGTAATGGCGCTGTTTTACCTATATTGAGAGCTAAAAAGCAGCGTAAGATGCGTAGAGTGAATTTTGGCAGCCTTTGGAGCCTTTTTGAAGTTGGCTAAAGCCTTACAATCCCTCTCCCTATGATTAGAAATTTCGTGGGAAGCAATGTGGGGAAGCAAGGCAATAATTGATCTTTTTCATAACACCCTATGTGAGATATATCAATTGGTAGCACTACGCACAGTCATGGTTGCACTTCCCATCATGCATTTGGGCATGGCTACGGTATCATTTACTGAAAGCTCAATAAATACACTAGATGGCAAATTTTTTAGCCACAATATACAAAGTTACATTTATCCTTTAAGAATTACAAGTCTTTCTATCTGTGGATCCCTCTCACAGAAAGAATGTTAATAATGTAAATGCCATCTTGAGGATTTATTGTCATAATAAACAAATACAGCACTTATGTACTGTATGTTGAATGTATATATTCGTCCGACTTTTATTCATTTTTCTCTTAATCCATTGCCAAAATGTATATGATCGGGAAACATTTTCGGGAATGATTGGAATTGAATGGGGAGCAAAAAAAAAAGCAATGGGATCGGGAAATATGGGGATCGGCAGATACTCAAACTAAAACGATCGGGATCGGATCGGGAGCAAAAAAACATGATTGGAACAACCCTAGTTGTAATCATTTGTTTCGGATGTACCGTAATTATTTTCTGCATTAAAATTAATTTGGTGTTCAAAAAGTCTTTTTTTCAAACTTGAGTCTTGAAAAAGAGGGGGTCGTCTTAAAATCAGGGCCGTCTTATATTCGGGCCAATACGGTAATTCGCATCTGGGCCAAGTTCACGGAGGTCATTCTGTGACTTTGCAGCACCAAATTTAAAAAAATCAATGCAGCCAATTGTTTTTATTTAATTCTAACAATTGATATTAAAATTCACACAATAAAAACCCTGTTCATGACTTTAATGATAAAGTTGTAAAGCAAAGTTGGCCGGCGCCTCACATGGTTTGTTTGATCATAAAAAATTGACACTTTGATGGACACATTTAGGGGATTTAAAATTTTATAAATAAGTAAATGACTACACTGTACTGCAGCTTATATAGCGTAAAACAATGTATATCATTGTTATGATGTCATGAATGCTCAGATGCCGCATGCTTTGAACTGTGGTTGAAATTCCAAAAATATAGAAATACTAGTCCCCGCTAATGATCTTAAAGCCATGTGGCATATTTTTATGAATATTCGGGAAGTTGCATCCTGAATTTCTGAAGGACTGCCATGTGATAGGAGCATAAGGTATGTCCAAGCAAGGCAGAGCAGAGAGCGCTGGGACTATACTGCATAGGCCAAATACATATTTATGAGTCACGTACACACACAAGGCTGACTTTTCAAACCTTGCCAAGCTCGGGAAGACATGCGGGCACACAAGCCGGGCAGGGAAAGGGCAGAGTGAGCGGGCCAGAATCGGCAGGGGTTTGGGAGTCCACTTGACGTTATTCTCCAGGAGCGGAATCATACTCTGACCTGAATCATTTTGATTGAGTATTATGTAATAGCTATAAAAATTCAGATCATTTTCAGCTTGTTTTTTTGTCTTTTAGTCTTAAAATGGTGTCAAGGTTATCACGTGTGATCTGGCAACAAAAGGGAGTTTAGGTAGCAACCAATTTGGGTCGGCTATTGACTGGCCTGTCCGGCAATTGCTACGTGCTCCGCAGTTTGGTCTCCTTCACCCACTTCTTCAAGGCTACCTTTAATCTCTCCCTGCGCACCCCCGATTCCACCCTTTGATGCACTGATGCTCTTCTTTGGCTTGCTCAATATTTGATCCGTCCGACTTCATACGATCTAAATCCAGTCGAGGTGGATTCACATGGACGAGGTGCTCGCTTTTTTTTTTTCTTCTGCATCGTTTTCTCATACTGTTCAGCAAAAAAAAAAAAAGACCGCAGGACCGACATTGGGCGGCCCCTCTTTCCTAATTGTTTCACACTTCATTTATGCACTTTTGTCAATGGCGTGTTGGGCTGTTTAATTTCCAAAATTAAAAAAGCACAGTGGGAATCTGCAATTGTCCAATCATGCTGTATTTCTTCTAAATACTCTATCTTCCAGACAAGAGGTCCCCGGGTTACGAATGAGTTCCGTTTCTATGCTAGCGACGTAACCCAAATTTCTGCCTGAATTGGAATTAACCCTGTAAGTACCCCGAACTACACCCTAAATCTCAAAATAACTATTCAAAAACACATATTATGCACCATTGGAATGTCCTTACGAATACATTGGCGCTATATCCTAGCTAGACAGTAAGCTAATCGTTCCCCTCTCTCTCTCTCACTCGGCTGCATGACGTATTCGTGAGAGCAAATGCACTCTTCTTCGTGTGCGCAAATATGTTTTTCGTGTGTACAGTGGTATGAAAAAATATCTGAACCTTTTGGAATTTCTCATATTTCTGCATAAAATCACCATCAAATGTGAGCTTTGTCAAAATCACACCGATAAAAAAAAACTGCTTTAACTAAAGCCACCTAAACATTTATAGGTTTTCATATTTTAATGAGAATAGTATGCAAACAATGACAGAAGGTGGAAAATCAGTAAGTGAACAATCACATTAAATATTTCGTGGCCCCACCTTTGGCAGCAATAACTTCAAACAGACCTTTCCTGTCGCTGGAGATCAGTCTGGCACATCGATCAGGACTAATCTTGGCCCATTCTTCTCTACAAAACTGCTGTAGTTCAGTCAGATTCCTGGGATGTCTAGCATGGATCGCTGTCTTTTGTTCATGCAACAGCATTTCAATGGGGTTCAAGTCTGAACTTTGACTTGGCCACTCCAGAACGTGTATTTTGTTCTTCTGAAACCATTCTGAAGTTGATTTACTTCTGTATTTTTGGGTCATTGTCTTGTTGCAGCAACCATCCTCTTTAAAGCTTCATCTGTCTGACGGACAGACTTTTCCTGCAAAACATGCTGATAAACTTCCTCCATTAATGATCGCAAGTTGTCCAGGCCCTGACGTAGCATAACAGCCCCAAATCATGATGCTCCCTCCACCATGCTTCACGGTGGCGATGAGGTGTTGATGTTGGTGAGCTGTTCCATTTTCATCCACACATGACGTTATTTGTTACTCTCAAACAATTCAAATTTGGTTTCATCAGTCCACAAAATATTTAGCCAAAACTTCTGTTGAGTGTCCAACTGCCTTTATGCCAGGGCCGGCCCAGCCTATACGCAGACTATGCAGCTGCTTAGGGCCCCTGACCACTAGGGGGTCCCCAATCTGGCAATTGTTTCTATTTTATTTTCTACAGTTTGCTTTAGTTGACTTTTGTGAGTTTTGATACTTAATTTCAAGCTTAAAAAAATAAAAGTTCTTCCTTAACTTCTTTCTTTTCCTCTTTTAGAAAAATGTTTGGCGCGATCTACTGTAAGTACTGACAATCATTTGGGGTGAGAAGTTTGAAGTGTGCAGTGCAACAAAATCTGATTAATATACAAAATATGGATGTAGGGGTTGGATTGCATGTATGGGTTTCCCAGTACACTGTGACGAAATGATGGGCCAAAAATATGGGTCCCTTGGCATTATTTTGCTTAGGGCCCCTAAATGGCCGGGGCCGGCCCTTCTTTATGCAAACATTAAATGAGCAACAATGTTTTTTTTTTTTAGACAGCATTGGCTCCCTCCATGCACAGAGATATTGGACTGTGCCAGCGATGTCTGTAAATGCTTAGCAGACACTCTAGGGTTCTTTTTTTACCTCTCTGAGTATTCTGCGCTGAACTCTTGGCGTCATCTTTGGTTGATGGCCACTCCTTGGGAGAGAAGCAACAGTGCCAAACTGACTGTCGATTGACGAACATCCAGACTTTTAGAGATGCTTTTGTATCCTTTCCTAGCTTTATACAAATCAACAATCCTTGATCGCAGGTCTTCAGACAGTTCTTTTGATTCGAGCCATGATGCACATCAGACAATGCTTCTCATCAAGACAATTCTTACCAGGTGTGTGTTTTATAGTGGGCAGGACACTTATCTTAAACCACTCATCAGTAATTGGGCACACACCTGACTTAAATTGTTTGATAAAAATTGGCTTCAGTTGCTCTTTAAGTCTCCTTAGGCACAGGGTTCACTTATTTTTCCCCCTTCTGTCATTGTTTGCATGCTATCCTCATTACAATATGATGTATTTTATATGTTTACGCAACTTTAAAAAAAAACGACTGGAGACAAATATCAGGCAAGACTCTGGTGTCGTAAAGTCGAAATCACGTAAGTCGGCTACGTTTTAACCCAGTGACTACCTGTATCCTACAAATCAGAATACATTTGATTCATTCTTGACTCAGCTCAAGCTGTGTGCAGACGCACTCTTCCGAGCTCCCTCGAGCAACTTATCTCAACCGATAAGCGCTCAGGGCCAACTCAGGGCCAGCAATCTCAACTCCCAGTATGGCTCCAAAGAATTTGAAATCTGGAGACTTGGATGAAATAAAATCCTCCACACAGAAATTGGAGGTCTCCTTGACTGGCTTGATTCAAAGCCAGAATCAAGAAAATCAAAGGAGAAATCAAGAAATCGTCAGAGAGCTCCAGTTAATGCGGGCTGAAAACGAGAAACTCAAGCAGGCGGTCGAGGAGAGAGATGTTCGCATCAAAAGGCTGGAAATTTTGGCTGACGATCTAGACCAGTGCCGACGCGCAAATGAGCTCATCATTTCGGGATTATAACTGATGCCTAGCCCAGGTGATACAGTGGCGCAACTGGCAATCGCTAAGCTGAAAGAGTATGGAATAAACTTGGAACCGCTGGACCACCGTAGCTGCTTTCTGCTCCCGTCTGGGGGGAGAGGACCGGCGACGGTGCTGATGAAGCTGGCAGACCACAAGACCAAGACTGCCCTGCTTAACCAGCGCCGCCACCTGAAAGGGTGGAAGATTTTTTTGAATGACAACTTGACTCGCCGAAATGCCGAAATTGCAAGAAAAGCACGTCAACTCAAGAAAGCTGGGAACATACCCAACACCTGGGTCTCAGATTGCAGGATCCTTATCAAGATGCAAGATATGAAGATTAAAGCGATAAGGAGTCTTGAAGAGCTGACCCCACTCGAAAATTAATGATGACATCTGAAAGCACACTTCAATTAAAACTGGATGAACAGATTGAGTGCCATGATGACCCAAATGATTAGCTTGATCTGGAATACAACTTCTACAATAGCATGTTGGATAACTGTAAATACTACACTGCGGACCAGTATAACAACTCTGTGGATGTGGACGGTAAGCTGAAATTTATCAACGGTAGGAGTCTCTACAAGAATTTTGAACACATTACGGATTATCTACTAAAGTTAACAAAGGCTCTGACTTTAATTTGCACAGATATAACATGTCACAAATGAATCAGGCATCTAAGGGGGGAGGGGGTGTTGCCTTGTTTGTGAATGAAAATTTTAAGTTTGAAATCCTACATGACATGTCAATTAGGATTGACAATCTCCTGGAATGTATTACAATTGAGCTCCTTATCCCCAATTGTAAAAACATAATTATCTGCTGTGTCTACCGAGCTCCTGATTCAAATGTTCAGCTTACTGAGTACTGTATATGGAAACGATACTCTTTAAAACGAATAATAAGCATGTCTTTTGTTGTGGAGACATTAATCTTGTGATAAAATATCTACAACATGTTGTTTGATTTTTCCTCATACATTCATGTCTGATGAAACTGTTACAGTGATCTTTGTGTGCGGCAATTGTTGCCACCATGTACACCTTAGGAATGTACCCTTTAAAGAGACTTATAAGAAAAGCATTTTGAGTCGCAACTCACACCAGCTGTGATAACACATAACATTATTGCCACACACATAGCCACAACAAAATGTTCCCACAACAAATAGATGCTAGAATGTCAGGAACAATGACAAAGCCATAACCTTGTACGCCCTGAAACTCAGACCACTAATCTTGTGCACGAGAGCTGCTTGACTGGACACTGAGTTATTGTAAACCCAGATTGTTGATTGCGTTATTGTAAAGTTTGTGGCCATGTGATGTATGTAACTGTACCATGTCTGATTGTGCGTCTTTAGCTGTATGGGGGGGACGGGAAAATGATAAGCTTATGCTTCCTCCAGTCTGCCTTTGTCTTTTTTTCTTCGGTTCTTTCTTCCTTCGGGCAAATCATATCACATTTTGTAATCGTCGATGATTGTTAATGATACCGATGATGATGACAATAAATATTTCATTCATTCATTTGCTCTTTACAAGTATTGGATAGTTTCACAACAATGCCTGGATTAAAATTTAAGTCAGGGATAAGCAAAAAGTCTTCACGACAACAAGGACATGCTTTCACAAGCAATATTGTCAGGACCAAGATATGATGTGTTCAACAACATGGCAGAGAATTGAGTTTCAGGTGTAAACTTAACACTCCTGTCATCAATACCACCAAAAGCCAAATATTTTTGGTGACTCAATCACAGCCATTCCGGGTTTCTGCTGTTTATACTGGAAACGAATGTTGAATAATGCCAGCTTTAACGCGCTTTGTGTTTCTACAGTACGGTCATATTCACGGGCTGACCCCAGCGCCTATTCCCAACTCTTCTCATTTTCCGGAAGACAACTACCATATGGCATTGCCTTCTGCATGTGCATAATTACAAGCTTGATGCTGTATGCGGGGCAACAGATCAACTGTATCAAAAAAAGCCAACAAAGAATAAAACAAAGGAAGCTGTGAATAATACCCTCTATTTATCCTATATGATGATTGTAGAAACACTGATTTGTCCTTGCTTGTTGGAGGCATTCAAAGACGGCTTATTAGCGAGCAGACGGTTTTTGTAACACTGAACTTGATCCCTCCGCTCTTCTGTGCTGCATTAGTTCCACTTAGTTGGCTCCCAATGACCTAGTCAATGTAAATGTACCGAGTAATAATGAGTGGCGTACTGCAGTTGCGACACTTTTAATGGCTGCCGAGTAAAGAGGGTCCTAAGACTAGAATTGGAGGATGGGGTGTGCAAGGTCATAATGGTCAAGTAAATGACTGGGCCATGAGAGAGCCAGCAGATAAACATAGTGTCAAAGGAGCATTTGGGTGGGGGGAACCCCTAAGTGGAACAAAAGGACAAAAATGCATTGAAAACAAGTGCATTCACATCTCAGAGGTTCTTGTTCAAGAACACATAAATGTAATGGACAAATTAGTTGCAGCAAAGAGACTTTTTTTCATCTTGTGTTTATAAGAGGTTTAAACATGGCAAAAACACACCTCCTTAAAACTAGTTAAATTCCCTTGTTTTCAGTGTAAATCTACTTGAAATAAGTGAAATTATCTGCCAGTGCTTCAAGTAAATTTTACTCAGATTTCTTGAAGCAAGAAAAATAGTTAGCTGAAAATAAGCTTAAAGGGTATTATAATACTAAGGGGCTGTGAGATACAGTGCCCTCCATAATTATTGGCACCCCTGGTTAAGATGTGTTTTTTAGCTTCTAATATATTTTTTAAAAAATTCAAATAATATGGGACCTTAATGGAAAAAAAGAGAAAAATCCAACCTTCAATACAAGTGCATTTATTCAGTGGGGAAAAATCCCACATAAATAATTATTTGACATCAAATAATGTGTGTCACAATTATTAGCACCCCTGGTGTCAATACTTTGTACAACCCCCTTTTGCCAACAAAACAAGGTCTGGGGATGGCCATGGGAGGAGCTTGATTTTGTGTCTGGTGAACCATTTCTGTGTAGATTTGGCCATATGTTTAGGGTCATTGTCCTGCTGAAAGACCCAGTGACGACCCATTTTCAGCTTTCGGGCAGAGGGCAACAGATTTTGATTTAAAATGTCCTGGTATTTCAAAGCATTCATGATGCCATGCACCCTAACAAGGTTCCCAGGGCCTTTGCAAGCGAAACAGCCCCACAGCATCACTGACCCACCCCCATAATTCACAGTGGGTATGAGGTGCTTTTCAGCATGCGCATCTTTCGTGGCACGCCAGACCCACTTAGAGTGTTTCGTGGTCCCAGTCTGGGACCGTGTACTTTGGTCAGATGAGACCAAGATTGAGCTTTTTGGAACAAAACACTAAGTGGGTCTGGCGTGCCACGAAAGATGTGCATGCTGAAAAGCACCTCGTACCCACTGTGAAGTATGGGGGTTATGTAGTTATGTAGTTTTTGAACACCTGGAGGTTTAAAAAAAAAAAAAAAAAAAAAAACAACTAGTGGTGGATTCAACATAGATTTGCCTTGATCTCACCAGATTTTTTACACATGATGACATGAACAAAACAGTGCGTTTCACTTCTGCACTGCCCGACAGCCAGCTAAGAATGAATGCACTTCCATAAACCACAAGGTTTGGTCTTTCCTTGCTTTTATGGGAAGACACTCGTCTTAATATTGTGAAAGTACAACAGAAAAACACACATATTCAATACTCAATATACAACAAACTGCAAAATACACTTATATACACAACTATTATATGTATAGCATTGCACACTAGCTTGAGCTACTAAAGCATTGGCTGGCTTCTATAACACAGTTTATGAAGTTCTGTACATATGACCCTTCACCAAAGAAGTAAACATATTTCACGTCCATATGTTATAGTAAACATAAAATACTTACATATCTTTCTGAGGCGGAAACGTCACAGAAAGCATTCACGACTGTCAATGCTACCGCTAGACACCGCAATGTGTAAGTGATTGAACAATACAGTAACAAAAAATAGATGCAGTGAATTATTCTGAGCAGCAGGTGGGAGCAATGCCCCGCAAATGGTCAACTGATTTCCCATACATTCTCGTGGTTCTTCAATTTTTTTTTTTTTTTTTTTTTTTTAAATTCAATCAGTGGTTGACCTCCAGCCCTGTATTTTTAGCAATCTCCTCCCACGAATTGCATGCCATTTGGCAATCTTCATAATGTCTTGATGATACATTGTAGAAGTTGTCGTACTTGCTCTTCGTTGATACTCTCTTCAGCTTGGTCCATTTTTGCGTGTAGAAAAATAATGTTTCACAAAGGCGGTGATTTCACGCTGAACCGGAAACAACAGTCTGAGCGGACCAATCATAGTCCATTTCCACGACGTCACACGCGTTGACGTGACGCCAAGTCAGAAAAAAAGGAAGGAGCCAGAGAGGCTACGGCGCAGGGTCGTAAATCGGGTCTTCGTTGACGGCGCAGGTCTGACGCGGAAGCATAACTCGGCCTTAAGAGTGACACTGTGGAAGTATGGCAGCGCTGTCCAGTGACGTCACCGCCCAGAATGCATTGCGTCGTCAACAACAAAGGCAACCTACGAGCAAAACTAATTTTTTAAATTAATAAAACAATGAAAACAATAAGAGAGGTTTGCGTATCAAATTATTGTGAGTCATACTAACATTTATCTTTTAAGAACCACAAGTCTTTCTGTCGGTGCTTCCCTTTAAATGAATGTACAGTGCCTTGCAAAAGTATTCGGCCCCCTTGAACCTTGCAACCTTTCGCCACATTTCAGGCTTCAAACATAAAGATATAAAATTTTAATTTTTTGTCAAGAATCAACAACAAGTGGGACACAATCGTGAAGTGGATCAACATTTACTGGATAATTTAAACTTTTTTAACAAATAAAAAACTGAAAAGTGGGGCGTGCAATATTATTCGGCCCCCTTGCGTTAATACTTTGTAGCGCCACCTTTTGCTCCAATTACAGCTGCAAGTGGCTTGGGGTATGTTTCTATCAGTTTTGCACATCGAGAGACTGACATTCTTGCCCATTCTTCCTTGCAAAACAGCTCGAGCTCAGTGAGGTTGGATGGAGAGTGTTTGTGAACAGCAGTCTTCAGCTCTTTCCACAGATTCTGGATTGGATTCAGGTCTGGACTTTGACTTGGCCATTCTAACACCTGGATACGTTATTCCATTGTAGATTTGCCTTGATGTTTTGGATCATTGTCCTGTTGGAAGATAAATCTCCGTCCCAGTCTCAGGTCTTGTGCAGATACCAACAGGTTTTCTTCCAGAATGTTCCTGTATTTGGCTGCATCCATCTTCCCGTCAATTTTAACCATCTTCCCTGTCCCTGCTGAAGAAAAGCAGGCCCAAACAATGATGCTGCCACCACCATGTTTGACAGTGGGGATGGTGTGTTCAGGGTGATGAGCTGTGTTGCTTTTACGCCAAACATATCGTTTTGCATTGTGGCCAAAAAGTTCAATTTTGCTTTCATCTGACCAGAGCACCTTCTTCCACATGTTTGGTGTGTCTCCCAGGTGGCTTGTGGCAAACTTTAAACGAGACTTTTTATGGATATGGATTTGAGAAATGGCTTTCTTCTTGCCACTCTTCCATAAAGGCCAGATTTGTGCAGTGTACGACTGATTGTTGTCCTATGGACAGACTCTCCCACCTCAGCTGTAGATCTCTGCAGTTCATCCAGAGTGATCATGGGCCTCTTGGCTGCATCTCTGATCAATTTTCTCCTTGTTTGACAAGAAAGTTTGGAAGGACGGCCGGGTCTTGGTAGATTTGCAGTGGTCTGATGCTCCTTCCATTTCAATATAATGGCTTGCACAGTGCTCCTTGAGATGTTTAAAGCTTGGGACCTGCCTGGCGTGTTCCTTGGTTTTCATAATGCTCTCTGTACTTTAAACAGAACCCTGAGACTATCACAGAGCAGGTGCATTTATACGGGGACTTGATTACACACAGGTGGATTCTATTTATCATCATCGGTCATTTAGGACAACATTGGATCATTCAGAGATCCTCACTGAACTTCTGGAGTGAGTTTGCTGCACTGAAAGTAAAGGGGCCGAATAATATTGCACGCCCCACTTTTCAGTTTTTTATTTGTTAAAAAAGTTTAAATTATCCAATAAATGTTGTTCCACTTCACGATTGTGTCCCACTTGTTGTTGATTCTTGACAAAAAATTAAAATTATATATCTTTATGTTTGAAGCCTGAAATGTGGCGAAAGGTTGCAAGACTCAAGGGGGCCGAATACTTTTGCAAGGCACTGTATGATTGATTGTTAGGTCAATGCAGAAAAGACGAAATGCATGAGTATCATTGTGTGAAGCGAAGGTCATAAATGTACTGAACGAGCGATACCTTTACTTAATCCTCTGCAGATATGCCTGCCGCCCCATTATTCTGAATGCATCTGCATACATTTACAGCAATGATGAATGACACCTTTTATTATTACAGCATTATCAAGTGATAAGCCTTTTTCTGGGGTTTGATCTGGATGACAACATTAGGTACAACTGCATCAAAAACTCAAGAACTGTATTAAAAATTCAGTCTTTATATACTGTAGATATAGATAAAAAATGCTGGTGTCTTTTTTCTTCTTTATTTTACCTGTCCTTGTTTAGCTGTTTAGACATGGAGAATACGAGTTTGAGCCTACTTATGGTCTGAACAGTTTTAATGTATCACATTGGAGTTTAATGTACAGGTAGTCCCCGAGTTACGAACAAGTTCCGTTCCTACGCTGGCGACGTAACCCGAAGATTAGCGTACATTGGAATTAAAAAAACAAAATAACTACCCAAAAAGTCCAAAAGTCTTGTAAGTTTGTTTAATGGTGTAGGATACACTGCCGTCTGATGAACTGTCGCTCAATAATGCTTCAATACAGGAGCAAAGGATGGCTGCGCTCTGATTTTGCCCACATAAGGCTGTAAGTTGCTTCAGCTAATACATGTTTGTGGAGTTACGTGTGAGCGATTTGCTATGAGAATTGTAAATATGTTAGCATTTGTGGCATTTAAGATAGCAGACTTTTGTGAAGCAAATTAGGCGAGTTTAATCTGCTAAATTTACATATTGATCAGACTAGATGGATGTTTGTAGACCAATTGTTTTGTGTCGAGTGTGTCATTGTTAAAATGCGCTTCGTTTTGACCAGATGTTTACATACAGTATGTGAGTTACAGCTTTACAAATTGTCAAAAGTGAAGAAAATAAAAAGCTTCAGAAAGCACATTTGCTTTGTTTGCCGTCTGTCAAGCTGAACAACTTCATGTTTAGTGAGGACAGAACAATTCATGTTAATAAAGTAAAAAAATAAGATACAGTGAGGTACAATTAAGGACGGTTTGTGTGACTAAAAAAAGATTGGAGACAAAATGGCGGATGGGACTCCGGCGTTGTAAAGTCGAAATCACGTAAGTCGAGTACGTCGTAACCCGGGGACTAACTGTACTGCCATTGTGGTGTTTTATTTATTAGCAGAAAGCAGCAAACAGGAAGGGGTTATGACGAGACAGAAAGGAAGGAAGCAGACAGAAAAGGAGAAGATGAACAACAAAAAATATATTCTTACACGCCT
This sequence comes from Corythoichthys intestinalis, assembly GCF_030265065.1. NCBI lineage: Eukaryota > Metazoa > Chordata > Actinopteri > Syngnathiformes > Syngnathidae > Corythoichthys > Corythoichthys intestinalis. Next base: position 3,933,313 of record NC_080406.1, read on the forward strand.
ATGCCACCTACCTAACACATTGGAAATATCGTCAGGCTATTATATTACTTATGTTGGTCTTCTTTAGTTAAATAATACATGTATTACATTTGTTGTTGTGTATGTGCTGGATGTCAAATGTCAAAGAAACTTAGATTTTTCTGCCTGTAGTCTGAAGGAATCTGACCTTCTAGCCAGATTGCCAGAATCATGCCAGCCGAACCGCCGGACCCGCGCTGGCACAGCTCCAACGACCCGGGCTGGCGGTAGACCAACAACCCGGCAAAAAGGCCAAACTCCGCGCGTTCAACTTAGTCTTAACCCTTTCTACCAGGGGCCGACTAGGACTAAAAAGCAGCCCTGGACTTTGACTCAGCCCAGCCCACAAGAATCGCTATACGAAGGAAAACACAGACCCTCTAGGGGGGGTCCGTGGGTGCATGCACCCCCCGGGAGAATTTTTTTTTTACATTTTATTGTAAAATGCATCAATTCCTTGCACTTTGAGAGAAAAATGAAGCGGCTATGAAGAACTACACATTGCATTATTATACATTTTACCTTGAATGCTCACTGAGAAATTAACAGAACACTCTCGGGATCTCTATGTAGAACCAGAAAAAGGCAGGAGACTATATTTCTTCTGAATTAATATTGCTGCTGCGTGTGCATACGTTGTTTTACAGCTAAAATATTTTTTCTTAGGAGAGGGATATTAGGACTACCATACTGTAACTTCACACGATTGCAAACGGGGACATGGACTAGCTGGCACTAACCCTTTAATTGATGTTTATTTCATTTAAAATGTAGCTACCTGGAGCATAACAATTGCCAATATACCTAGCCAGACTGCTGCTTGCGAACATGTGTGTCAACTTGGGACATTTCGATGCTTCGTTATCTAGTTTCTTCGTTTTTTTTCTCTTACCTTCTCCGCGCCACCCTTCTCTTTTTTTTTTTGCCACCACCATCCATATTGTTTAGCCATGCTCGTCGTTATTTTGCTTCCACAAGGAGTAAGGCTTTACCAAAGTAGGCTACTCTGTGCTTTCTTCGTTCTTCTCCTATCAGATTGGCGGTTAACAGCCAGGCGCATTGCTGCCACCTATCGGATTGGAATGCTAACTGTAGATAATCATAGAGGATAGGGGGGACAAAAACAGTGATGTATGCATGGCGGCCGCTGGCCGTCCAGAGCACCGGCCGTTCTGTGATCCTCCAGAAGCTACAGATTACCAGTCCGCCCTTGGTTTGTACTGACTCTATTTTGAAAGCTGGAAGAAGGCTTCGAAGCACAAGTTGAAAATTTATTCTGAGTCAACAGCAATCGTACAGCATAGAGGGACCCAGGCGAGGATTCAAGGTCACCATATCACAAGTCAACAAAAGGTTCCTGAGAATAAGTGATCATGCTTAGTTAAACATTCAGTCTTTTGAAGGCTCTCACCGGGCGGGCCGCTGGCAGGAAGAAGGGTGTGTTTGGGCGTTGTTTAGGTTCATTGTCTGTTTGTGTATTGGACAGGAGGACTTGGGAGTTACTGTTGTCAGGGCAACGAGGTTTGTGAATTTTGCCACCTCAGCGTCAAATGGGCTCTTGGAGTCTTGTCAGTCGTGTTATCAGTTGGATATCGGGCGTTCTCCGGTGTCGGGAGAGGACGTCCCGCCATTTGTTCTGGACTGTCCGGAAGAACTTGCGTCAATCTTGCTCAGTCAGTTGCATGACGCATACGTTGGGCTTCCGTGAGAAGAAGGCATCATGTATCTCTTTTGCCCAATGGCAAATATATTCTGCTTGTTTTCCTTAAACTATATTATAAGTGCTATTTATTTCATATTGAGTGTGTTAGAGTAATTACAAACAGTCAAACAGTAAATACGAGAAAGGATACTATTCTCTGATTGATTATATTACGTGTGTTAGAGTAATACAAACAGTTAGACGGTGCCTATGAGAAAAGGTACCATCTCCTTCAAGCCCTAAGTAAGTAAAAAAATGGAGACCCCATGCTTCAAGGTTTTACAGATTTGACATTCTACTTCTCGGATATTCTAATTCATCCGAGTTTTACTTTCTCGATAGAGCACTGAATCGATCGTAAACTACGGAACGTCTTACTAAAAAAAAAAAAAAAAAAACCCCAGAAATTTCTAGTTTCGATCGATTCCGGTAGGTAGCTGGTCTGCATCTTCATCTTATGTCGACTGTACTTGCGATGATAATAATTCCGGCCTTCGAGATGCTGTTTGACGCACGTGCCATGCTTATCACATCGCAAGCGCTCATTCTCTTAGGCTGTCACGTCGTCGCCGTTACCTCGGAGACAGACACCCAGCACATCCCAGGTTGAACTCCCTGTTACCATGTGGCAGCCATTGGAAACAGATGGTCTCCAAACAGCCTGTCATGTTTACCGCTGCCGCCATAAAAGACAAGAGTCCAACGATACAGTCCCTCAGGAGCCGCTATGGGATCACAATAAGCAGCTGCCAAAAGGAGGGACCGGGGACACGCTACCACACACACAAACGCACATACCTTGAACTGACTCCTGCCTTACCTCGCACCCCGATAATTCCCACATACCAGCACACGAGGAAAACGGACAGGCCCGAATGTCCTCCAATGAGCTGTCGGGACATGCTACATTTACTACGATTAAAACAAGCAACGCCATTTGAATATATGATGACACCTCGCAACCTGCTCACGGTGCTCTGAAGATAATAGCGTCCCAGCGGAGACCCTCGGAGAAATTGTCCGTGTCACAATTAATGAAGGAGATTTGCATTGGTGTCTCAATTAAGGGCAGTAGAATAATGAAGCGCACGTCGGAATTACAAAGTAGTTAACGGATGAAAAACTACGTATTTTGTTGAATCGTTTACGAGGTAAATTAAAGAGCTTTGTGACAAGTTATACATTTACAAATAGTGTTGATTAATATATTGGAGAACTAAACTGTTAACATAATATGTACTAGAATTAATCTGTTAATATGTTTTGAACCTGAGATGTGGGTAACTGACATTTTGATGGATGCCTTGAGGAGCAATCATAGCTTGTCAGTCAGGGAGCCAATCGCATTCTGCCAGTGACCATCAGAGACTCCTCCTATATATGACTTTGTAGACGATGCAATGAGTCAGATTGTCAAGATTTCATAACAAAGCACACTTTTGTTGGGATTATTATGGCAACAAACTGTGAATTTTTGATCCAGTTATTTGTGAACTACAACAACCAATTGTGCATCGCCTAACCTGCTAGCTGTGGAATACAGCAGTGATTCCCAACCGCCGGGCCGAACACCGGTACTAGTCCGTGGCACATTTGCTAACGGGTCGCAAAGAAAAAAATAAATCATTTGTTAAGGACCACAACCTGGCCTGTGCCTCTTGACATAAGAATATCCCTGCCTACTCTATTGACAAAGCCGAGTTGAGACTTGTGTACATCGGCCTCTAGTGGTTGGCCGCTATCACTGGGTTGTTTGCACACCTATAGCAGCCCAGCGTCAGTCATCGTAAGCAGTAAAGTTAGCTGCTGTTGGCTAGTTAGCTGTGTGCTGCAGGCAGCGATGTCTTTGGACTGCATTTTTTACACGGAAAAGACCACCTGCTGAGCCAGAAGTGGTCCATTCTGCATAACATGTGGATAAAACCTAGCAAACAAGGCAACAAAAGGTAATGCAATGAGACAATCATACCTGGTGGTGAACGAACCGTCCATCCATCCATTATCTACCCCTTAATCCAGGGTCAGGTCGCGGGCAGCAGCTTTAGCAGGGAAGCCCAGATATCCCTCTCCCCAGCCATTACAACCAACTCCTAAGGTGTTCCCAGGCCAGCCAAGAGACAGTCTCTCCAACGTGTCCTGGGGCCTCCCGCCGGTGGGACATGCCCGGAACACCTCTCCAGGGAGGTGTCTAGTAGGCATCCAAACTATATGCCCGGGTCAAACCGCTCCGCGTTGAGAGGAGTAGCGGCTTGACCCTGAGTCCCTCCCAGATGATCGGGATCCTCACCCTATCTCTAAGAGAGAGCCCAGACACTGTGTGGAGGAAACTCATTTCGGTCGCTTGTATCCGGGATCTTGTTCTATCAGTCATGAAACACAGCTCGTGACCATAGCTGAGGGTAGGATTGTAGATCGACTGGTAAATCGAGAGCTTCACCTTTTGGCTCAGCTCCTTCACCATAACATACCGGTGCAGAATCCGCATCGCTACACCGATCCGCCTGTCGATCTCCCGTTTCCTTCTACCCTCACTCGTAAACAAGACCTCAAGATACCCTAACCCTAACTCCTCCACTTGGCGCAGGATCTCATCCCCGACCAGGAGAGGGGACACTACCCTTTACCTCACTCGTAAACAAGACCTCAAGATACTTGAACCCTAACCCTAACTCCTCCAATTGGCGCAGGATCTCATCCCCGACCAGGAGAGGGGACACCACCCTTTTTTGACTGAGGACCATGGTCTCTGCTTTGGAGGTGCTGATCTTCATCTCAACCACTTTCCCCTTGACTGCGAACTGCTCCAGTGAGAGTTGGAGATCGTGGCTTGATAAAGCCAACAGCACCACATCATCTGCAAAAAGGAGAGATGTAATACTGATGCCACCTAACCGGACCCCCTCAACGCTTCGGCCACACCTAGAAATTTTGTTCATAAAGGTTATGAACAGAATCGGTCACAAAGGGCAACCTTGGCAGAGTCAACCCTCACTCGGAAAGAATTTGACTTACAGTCCCGGCCCAGCTCCCCCTTGATTTTAATGCATCACACACACACCAAGGTTGTGGGATGGATGGGACCTTTTGTGGGGTGTGACATCACGGTTACCTTCCCACGGCAGGCCCAGCCATTCCTGCACTTTTTTAAATGCACCACACACATCATACTCCACGGGGGAGCTCCGGTGGGACGGGCGGCTATGTAGAAATTCCGTGCAGTGGTCCCACTGCCCCAAGCCAAGCTCTCCTATTTTAATGTATACATTGCACTACCTTCCCCACACAATCTGATCATGGTGCTGGGTAATGTCTGCCAGCCGGGGACCTGGCAGCCACAGTAATAGGGTGGTAAGTGGGTCCTACACTTTTTCCTCTATGGCGTGGCTCCCAGGGCGTGGCCTCCCCTCTGCCTGGGCTGCCGGTCGTGGTAGTGGCGGGAGGTTGGGGCTCAGATCTCGTGTCGGCCCGTGGCGGCTCTTTGGCGTTCTCGTTTCCGCCTTCCCCTCTCTACTCTGCCAGGGTATCCGCCCTTCGCTCTGTCGCCTGCTCCGGCGAGGGACCCTGCCCTGGGCTTGGTGGGCCGTTTGGGGTCCCGTACCAGTTGGGGGGCTGCGGCTGTGGGTCGTGGGCCAGGTGGGCAAGGGGTTGATGGTGCGTCCCCTTTTCCCATCCCTGAAGGCAGGTTGATTGGGACGCGGGTGGCCCAGGGGACCACCCTGGATGCCGGGGGAGTAACGATGGCTCCTTTGCTGGGCTGCACTGGCTCCCCGGCAGACTGGATGGGTGGGGCTTTGGCCTGGGGTGGCGCCCGCATCGCATCTCCACCTGTTTGCGTGGCTGTCGCGCGTTTGGTGGGGCTCGGGTGGGGGCCCCCATTGCTGGGATTGGCGATGTGGTGGTGTAGGTCGGTGGCCAACAGTCTTACACTCACAAGGGTTTCAGAAGATTACTGGTTTCTAGATCACAGAGCTGATTTGTGTACGCTCTACCCCTCCCAATCACTTATCCTACAGACTCCCCCAGCCCCCTCCTCTTCTTTCCCTGGTCAACAGGCCCCCCCACATGGTGTCAACCGGAAATACATCTAGCTGACAATAGCACCAACATATGCATAGTTAGTGTAGGCGTTCAATGTATTTCTTGTTGTTGTTTGTGTCTTTTCTGTCTTTTCTTGTGTTTTTCTTTTATTCTGTTCCCCCATAACCCCTTCCTGTTCGGTGCTTTGTCATAATAATCGAAGTACGTTGAAGGATCACAATGGGAGAATATAATACGCTCAATGTGAAACATTAAAACTGTTCAGACCAACTGGAACTTAGCTGAACTTGTCAAACAGCTGAACAGGACAGGTTAAAAAAAACAAAAGAACCAAACTCTTGACACCGGTTGTACAGGGAGCGAACAGCCCTTACCAAGGGGCTTGGTACCCCGTACTCCCGAAGCACCCCCCATAGTACTCCCCGAGGGACATGGTCGAATGCCTTCTCCAAATATTATAATGGATCTGTAGTGTACTAGTATATATGAAAATGGAATTGAAAACATATTTATCGAACATTTCATGAAGAAATTCAAACTACTGAATTATCAGCGACTCATTTAGCAACACCACTTATTTTGCTGGAAAGAAGAGAAGAAGCAGATACGAGAGCCAAGCAGGGAAATAAATCAAGTGGGGGTGAAAAGGGTGAGGGAGGAACTCCGGGGTTCAACGAGGGTCAAGTCCAAATGGGAAAATAGCATCCGCAAAGTGAATGCACTTGTCAGTAATAAAAGCTTCATTAAAAGGTCAAAGATCTCGAGAGGTCCCTCGGAAAGCTTGTCCCCACTTTCGGAGTTCTCTGGCAACACTCGAGTCGCTTCCTAGCTGCTGATGCAATATGGCACCTTCAAACAAGCACTTTACATTCAAAGGTCAGTGGGGGAGGGGACAACGTTGAAGTACGACCGCACAAAAAAAGCCCCTTAAAATGTCTAAACATGACTGTGGCTAGCAAATGCATACAATGTTGAATTTTTTCAAAATACAAAAAAAAGGAGCGAAGCACAAATACCAAAACAAGCATAGACTGTCTCCTAAAGGTTACGTGAATGAAAAAAAGAATTGAGTTTAAATGTCAAACAGTTTCAGAAAAAAAGAGAAGGATTCATTTTCCTGAAATCCCCTTTTTGCGGACGCGGAAAAACATGAAAAATGTATTGGCGCAAAGGTTAATCGTCTAACCGAGGATGAAGAACATTTTCCACAAATATGAACCTTTAAAAAAAAAAAAAAAAAAATTTCATAATGAGATTGACGTGCTTTAATTACGTGTGTGCGTTTGTGTTTGTTACATACATAGCTCACCCCCTTGATACCACCTTGAGTGACAGCTTGATTAATTCTGAGGCTCTTAATTAGAAAGTTGATGGCTGTCATTGAGTGTTATTGACTGATGGCTTTATAAGACAATGACACGTTTTCAGGGCTCCAGACCAAGCCCGTCGACAGGGGGGGTTGGCAACTGGGTATGTTGTCCCGGGCCTCAGGACCATAGGGGCCCCTGAATGACCCTTAAAGTGTGTACGACAGGAGAAAAAAAGTCTTAAATAGGATTATTATGTGAATTGGAATCATATTTTGAGACGATTCGACTATATACAACAATTTAGCAAAGCGCAGATGACGAGAAATTAGTTTTTTAATCTGCCAGTTAGCCACGCCTACTATTATAGGGCTCTAGCGTCCCCAACAGGTGGATGACGTCAGCGGAGTCACGATTTCATCTGATTTAGTATGCAGCCCATTGAGGGGAAATTATTCAGAACGATGTCATTATTTCAGTCTACCTACTCCAATATTTTTACAGGATATTCTTTTTATCCAGTTATTTTTCCCCAATAGCTAAATAAATGGTATGGTCATGACAAATAACAGTCTTGTGCTAAATGGAATATAAAATAATAAAAATGCATTTATTCAGGACGACATGGCAAAATTACTCCATAATGGTGAAAACTGTCAACATCACCTTTCCTGTCGCACCTCCCGAACGATATTTTATGCCACCTAAGTCAGGCTTATGACATTTCCCTTCCCTGGCTTCGGAGAATGTAAACAAACCAAGAGGCGTGACAGCTAGCTGACACGCTAACCCGAACTGAGTGTTGTTTCAAAGTCTTCAAAGCGGAAAATCACACATAACTAGCCTGGTTCATTTCACATGACGACTGGGTTGTCGATTGTCCTCGCCGAACGGCAACCCGCCCGGCGGAGAGCAATTTACAGCTCGTTCCCTTGCTACTATGGACAGGAGAGCTCGCCGGTGAAGCAGCTGGACAATGACCGCCGAACAAACCGGCCGACGTCGGAGGAGCGTGTAGCAGCTAAATGGTCAACACGAATATGGCAAAATAATGCTTTACTACACAGCGAAGTCGTAAACAGAGAGACTCAGTGGAGGAGGGCGGCTACAGTTGTTATGCTGCTAACATGTGCAGCTAATGTGTATGAGGAGAGCTTTTTACATCCCCATCCATGATCAAATGTAAGTAGTCCTTTATTTGAAGAAAGTTTGGATTGTTTATTTTGTAATCATTGTATTCGCGGCTATTTTTAACTCAATGTTGCAATTTCTGATCGGCAGGAAAATTTGACTGAACACCGGGCACATGAGCACAATAAGCCGAGTATAGCGCTTTCCCGGTGGGGGGATGTGCGACAAGCTGGCAGTGTTGTGCCGAAAAATAGCCGCCCCGCATGCATGTCAGCCACAAAATGCAAGCCACCTACATATTAAAATTAACCCAGTATTTGACATAATACAAAACACGATGTTTACGCACTTCCTCGTAAGTCGCATGGTCCCACAGTAGTAGGGCTTGTTTTGGCCAATATCCACCGGTGAATGGGAACCTTTTCAAACCCCCAAAATGCCTCTTCTTCGTACAGCAAGATTTTTCTGCAGCCGTTTGGCTGGAGTGATGCGAAAAATAAACGTATTAATATGCAAAATCAGCTGAATCCTTAGTCCTTCTCATACAACAGTACGGCTGTATAGTGAAGAGCACTCCTTCCTCCGTATAATAATAAACATGACAAGCATGCTTTTTCGTGTCACAGGCATTTTAATTTATTTTACTTAACATTCACATATTTCTTTTTTTATTTAAAACATTGTCTGATTAAATCTTATGTTCTATTCAATATATATTTAAAAACTTCACGGGATGAGGATCATAGAGGTCAGTTGAAGCCTTGGACCGTGTGCTTTGGTCAGATGAGACCAAGATTGAGCTTTTTGGCAACAAACACTCCAAGTGGGTCTGGCGTGGCACGAAAGATGCGCATGCTGAAAAGCACCCCATACCCACTGTGAAGTATGGGGGTGGGTCAGTGATGCTGTAGGGCTGTTTCGCTTCCAAAGGCCCTGGGAACCTTGTTAGGGTGCATGGCATCATGAATGCTTTGAAATACCAGGACATTTTAAATCAAAATCTGTTGCCCTCTGCCCGAAAGCTGAAGATGGGTCGTCACTGGCTCTTTCAGCAAGACAATGACCCTAAACATATGGCCAAATCTACACAGAAATGGTTCACCAGACACAAAATCAAGCTCCTCCCACGGCCATCTCAGTCCCCAGACCTTGTTTTGTTGGCATAAGGGGGTTGTGCAAAGTATTAACACCAGGGGTGCTAATAATTGTGACACACATTATTTGATGTCAAATAATTATTTCTTTATGTGGGATTTTTTCCCCACTGAATAAATGCTCTTGTATTGAAGGTTGGATTTTTCTCTTTTTTCCATTAAGGCCCCATATTATTTGAATAAAAAAAATATTAGACGCTAAAAAACACATCTTAACCAGGGGTGCCAATAATTATGGAGGGCACTGTATGTTAGTCTGTGGGGAACAAATGCGCGAGGCTGAACAGACTCGGTGGCTGGATTTATCTTGGGTTACCATCCTAGCCATGCTCTCCATTGAGTGTGAGTATGCTCAAAAACTGGATTTCAATGATATAAATGATTTTGCTGTCAAAACATTTAGGGGCATCACTGTTTGAGGGCTTGATAACCCCAAGGATGTGATGTGGGCAGGCACAGGATGCTTAGTTATACTATTTTGTTGCTTAGCAGACAGGCATAGCACTCTCAGTTGTATTGTATTGTAGCTTACATGGCACAATAGATGGAAATTGTTAAAATTGAGTCACATCACATTACGGTCTATTAAATTTAACTGTCCATCTCAATTTAGATAATCTGAAAATTTACACTGTCATTGCTTGCAGAGCATTAAAAGTACGGCGTATGTTGTCGTGACAAGCCGGTGCATGGGTGGGGCGGGCCTACAATAGTCTCTTGTCCCCGGACCCCTGCAAGTCTGTTGACAGCTCTGCTCCAGACTAACATTTATTACTCGGAGCACAGTGGCCCCTAACTTAAAATTTTAGGGGTGCAAGCAGAAGATTCAGGGACACACACTGTAAATTGACAAGCTAAGTTTTCCGATAATTTTCAGAGTCTAACCGATAAATACTTTCATAATAATTGAATAAAACTACAAATTTATGAATCTATATTTTATTCTCTATCAGTTTTGAAAAAAAAATAAAAATAAATAAATCAAACAGCGTAAGCAGTTACTCACAATGTTACTCATTACTTGAGTATTCTTTTCACCAAATACTTTTTCACTTGTACTTGAGTAGGTTTTTGGATGACTACTTATACATTACTAATTATACAGTAATATTATTACAGTAATACTATTATTATTTATAGTAATACAGTAGTACAGTATATTATTATTATTATAGTAACAATATTATTTTGAAGTAACGCTACTCTTATTTGAGTACAATTTTTGGTTTCACTACCCACCTATTAGAGGACGTAAACTGGTCATGGGGCAACTTTTGCTGTTTCACCAGGTGGATGAACAAAAACATTCATATAAACTCACTTTGTTCACATGTCAGTTTCACCACAGAGCCCCAAATACATTGAGTGCACCATGCTGAAAGTGATTACATGTCTCATTGTCACCTACACAAGTTGCAACCAAATTAACTTATTCACAATTTAGACATCCCGATTACATCTAATTCCGTTTTATTGCTTGGTTTTATTGTGTGTAAAAGGACACAAAATCCCAAATATGATCATTTCAGAAGCTCCCACTCATTTCGCGCCTGCTTATTTCACCAAACTGAGGTCACACAAACAGTTATCACTAGATACAATCGACTAGAGAGGTTATCGGTGTCACTCGCGGACTGACATTGCCGTACTGTATGAGAATATGCTTGTAATATGTTCTCCGGTGATTAACATCTCAGAGTAATCCAGGTTTGGCAGCGAGACTCATCCACGTTGGCTCGCTGCCAGACTGGCGCTGTGACTTGTCTTCCTACAGACAGAGAGATGAGTCGAGTCTAGGACAGGACAAGAGATGCGGGGGCATGGATGGACGGGATGCAGACACAATACTGGCAGTGTGACAACGCATCAGGGATAATCTCATGCACCCCAACACACTCATGACTTAAAGTCCCTCACAAATGAAGGGCGAGACTTGCAAAGAATGAAGCAGAAGCGGATAGCCACTGGGCTAGTTTCTTTGAATTGATGAGTTTCTCTGTGAGAGTAGTCTACAACGGTGGGAAATGACACACATGCCCACAGTGAATAGTACCGTAATTTTGGTGCGCATTATAAACGGGTACATGGATGGAGACAGAAATATACATATATTACATACTGTATATATTAGGGCTGTCAAACGATTAAAATTTTTAATCGCGTTAATTACAGCTTAAAAATTAATGGTAATTAATCGCAATTAATCGCAATTCAAACCATCTATAAAATATGCCATATTTTTCTGTAAATTATTGTTGGAATGGAAAGATAAGACACAAGATGGATATATACATTCAACATACGGTACATAAGGACTGTATTTGTTTATTATAACAATAAATCAACAAGATGGCATTAACATTATTAAAATTCTGTTAAAGTGATCCATGGATAGAAAGACTTGTAGTTCTTAAAAGACAAATGTTAGTACAAGTTATAGAAATGTTATATTAAAACCCATCTTAATGTTTTCGTTTGAATAAAATTTGTAAAATTTTCAATCAAAAAATAAACTCGTAGCCCGCCATTGTTGATGTCAATAATTACGCAATGCTCATGGGTGCTTAAGCCCATAAAATCAGTCGCACCCAAGCGCCAGCAGAGGGCGCCAAAACTCCATAAAACACAATTAACAAGTGGGCATTTCACTGTACTGTCATTTAAATCTGTCTGAGCGGGACATGTGCGTAAATTGCGTCATATAATTTAACGTGATTAATTAAAAAAAATAATTACCGCCCGTTAACGCGATAATTTTGACAGCCCTAATATACAGTGGGGAGAACAAGTATATGCTACACTGCCAATGGGTTTTCCCATTGACTGTGTATCAAATACTTGTTCTCCCCACTGTATATATAACCGATTTTTTTTCTTCACACGGCCACGTTGTGTTGAATGCGGCGACCCGTTGCCGACCATTACGGTACGTGACGTCACCATTTTGTTTCGGTAATACTTCACTCTAATCGGCCGAACGATTTTGTCTGTGTTAAATTCTGCTTTTTTTCACTCTTCATAAAGCACAGAATTTAGTTTCTTCAATTCAATTGAGTCAATGTTCATTGCAGCTCTGCAACTCGGATTGTAACAAACATAACAACAGACTTCCTGTGTGTGTCCGTCAACTATATCTGTCCCTCGGGAAACTCAAACCCAAATAACAGTAGTTCCTATTGTTACTGCCGTGTTGACGGCGATGAGCTCTCACGGATTTCCAATTTACGTTCTCACTTTCATTTTACCGTATCAATCCATGGAAGAAACATTGATTCATCATGATGAAACGAGCAAGCCCTTAACAGCAACAGCAGCCTTTAAAAGAAAAGTCACATCTGTTTTGTTTTCTCCTACATTCTGGTAAGATGGAGAAGTTGACAAATCATATTATTACCGTAAATATTGTCAGTTTATGGTAATGTTTTGAACTACCAATGTGCTATGCTTGTGCTGTGTTTCACCAGTCAGTAAAATGACATTTCTGTATATGTACACGAGCTCTGTTTTCTTGTATTCTTCTATTTATTGGTGCTAAAATTAGGGTGCACGTTATAAACGGGTATAATAGTTTTCCCTAGATTTTACAAGTAAATTTGCGGTGCGCATTATACACGGGTGCGCCTTATATTCGGGAAATTACGGTAATTTAGTTTGGTAGAAGGATCTCTGACTATTACTGTTTGTTTCAAACTATGACAATCCTTATAGTAAGGCTCCTCAGATATCTTGGAAGATACATTTTGAAAATCCTTACCTTTGTGTCTTAATTAAGGGTGTAACATGTATTTGTATTGAACCGTTACGGTACGTGGTGCTCGGTTCGGAATGGAGGCGTACCGAATGATTTTGACGTAATGTAACCCTTACTTTACTAGGCTGTGAGTCGATCGGTTACAGTTTCTTTGTGTAGATTATATTTACTCCGTCTTCTCTACTATAATGAGGACCAACACGGTACGACAGTATAACCCAGAAACGTCAACGGCGCGACAACGTGGCCGCCGCAAGAACGCAGTGAAACGCGGGCGTTAAAGTCAATCAGCCAATGCACACCAGTCGCAGTGCGGCCGTGTGTCAGACGCGTCCCAGAAGCGGCTCAACACTACGCACGCGAAAAGAACGGCAGAGTTTATTATTTGACGCGTGATGGGGAAAAATATTACATTATGCCTTTGTGATGTATGATTGCCTCTGTGACCTAGATTGTCCGCCATTTCGACACCCTAGTATTGTTTTTCACCTTGGGTTTCATAGTTAGGAGGGAATCTCACGAGATAACTTGTTTTGCACTCATAATATTTACCGTGGGAACACAACATCTGATACCGGACAGCACAACCTGGGAACCACGCAAAGAAAAGCCCCTTTTTCGAGGGGCTGAACCAAAAGTAGCTTTAATGTTTGTCATTAGATGGGGCCGCGCCGCCTGGGAGCGGAGGTTGGCCGTCTCCGCCCTCGTGTGGCGCGTTCCTACAAAAACCGGGCATTTCCGGGCGACCAGTGAAGTCCTGCAGTGAGTCACGCCTGGCTTTGTTCCTTCGCCGCCTTACCGGAGCGTTGGCTCCCCGCTCATTTGTCACGGTAAGCGATTTTCATTGCTAAGGAACACCTGGTTGTGCTGTAACGGTAGCACGGGGATTCTGAGATTGACAAACTCAATCTAGCGTCATCGTTACCCTTGTTATGCTTGTTTTTGATACTTGTTGCCTGCTCTTGTGGGATTGTAATCAATAAATCTCATTTATTCTGCATTTTCTAATCAATAAACATCGTCTATTGAGCAAAAGTGTGCTGGTTGCTGACTCACCGCGAACCCGGAAATTTCGGAAAACAACGCGAGACGCGACCCTCCTGCGTCAATACTACTACCGGTAGCTAGGATCGGGCAGACCGGAAGTCACTCGTGTAAAAATACGGTGGATCCGTTCGATTTTCAAACTAATATGCAATCTTAACCCACTTTTTGAGTCCATCAGATTTCTTGAGTGGTAGATCAGGGCACAGTTGACTTGTCTTTGTTGATTTACTGCTGTCTTCTCTGCAATCATAATAACCAACAAGGCCCTGTGTTCAATACAAAACCCTCCTACCACAACAAAACAAGTAGGAACTAATATTCACATAGGAACTAAAGTTATACAACATAAAATTACAATATAAATGAATACTACATCACATTTGTAAAATATAAACACATAATGAAATAAATAATAGCTCATTAAATAAAATAAATTGAAATGAGCTAAAACACCTTTAATTAGATAATAAGAATAATACACAGATCCTGCTTACACAATTACATTTATTAATTTCTGTGTGGCGCTTTAACTTGAGAAAATCCACCAATAAGGCTTTTGAAAACTGTTCATAAGAAAAAAAAATTATTCATTTTGGCATTTCATTTGTAAAATACATGTTAAAATCTTTGTCATTGGGATTGCTTTTCTCTTTAGCACAGGACTTCTTTTCTCTACTTTCTTTCAGAAAGAAAGCTGACCAATACGCGGGGTCTGAAAGGCAAATTGTTGTTGGATTATTTTAAATACCTGCAACTTTTTGAGCAGAATTCTAGCTTTGTATAGGCTAATGTTCCTATTGTTGAAAGCACAAAAGTGTGTAATAAACAACTTGCACTTTTATATTTTGGATTTGGTTTTCTTACTGTACCGAAAATGAACTGAACCGTGACCTCAAAAGCGAGGTACGTACTTACCATGCAAACCGTTTTGTTATTACTGTATTAGCAGCTAATCATCGCTGATTTACGTTGATGCAAACCTGTTTGTTATTGGGGACGAAATTGATTTGTTTCATTTCTATTTTTAGTTTCACTCTTCAAGTGATGTTTGAATAAAGTCAGCAAATTATACCAAAGTCAACGGTATCGTCATTTGGGAGTTTAGCTAGCTGTATAGCCAGGATGAAGCGTTAGCGTCTCGGTGAGGACAGTGCAGTCTATTCCATCCCAATGCAGTTATCTCCACCTTGCAATGACTGCAAGTCGTTTTGTTGTAATTTTTCCTCGTGAAGTGAAGACACACTTTCGAGCGTTTGAACCTACGTGCTGTCATTGTTATGTTTACGGCTGCAATGCTCATGCTAAACCATCGTATCCTTTCATTTTCACCCTCTTTCCTGGTGAAGTGTAGCCAAAATTTGGAGCGGGTGGTTCTTGGCGCCATGCTAGTTTGATGCGTCTGGACAACAAGACAGTCACGTCGCAATACGCGTCTTTAGGAATCGTTAAAGGGATCGTCAAGGCTTTTTCATTGTGATGTCGAGGCCTCAAAACACTAGGAACCGGTTCGGAATTGGAATCCGATTTCGATTCCCATCCCTAGTCTTATCTTTCCATTCCAAAAATAATTTACAGAAAAATATGGCATATTTTAGAGATGGTTTGAATTGCGATTAATTATGATAAATTATTTTTTTTGAGCAGTGATTAACTCAATTAAAAATTTTAATCGTTTGACAGCCCTAATACATCTTAGTTTTTGAGGCTGTGGTCTTAAGGTTAATATGAGCAACTTGAAACTGTTCAGTGTTGCAACTGTTCAATTTTGCACATCAGATATTTTTTTAAAGAAAAAGTCTTATCCAAAGTTATTTATTTTTATTTTGGTTTTCAGAATATCTACATTTCAGAATATTGTATTTTCTATTTTTGAGCAGAATTCTAGCTTTCTATAGGCTAATGTTCCTATTGTTGAAAGCACAAAAGTGTGTAATAAACAGTGTTGTCAGTAACGCATAACGCGTTACTGTAATCTGATTACTTTCTTCAGTAACGAGTAATCTAACGCGTTAATTTTTCCAAGCCAGTAATCCGATTAAAGTTAGTTTCCCTAGTGCCTGTGCGTTACTATTTTGTTTTTGTCCTCATAATGTATGTAGAATGAAGAATACTGTAGTCATGTACGAAGAGCATTGCTCATCGGGGGAAAAAAAAAAATGGGTCACGTGTTTTACGGTGCTGTTTGAGGCTGAGCGCTGTCTGCCACGGCGGCCAACAACATAGCATTCTGACGAGGCAGCGAGGCTAACAGTGAAAGGCAGGATATGTACCGCAAATAGATGCCTTTGCTCACTGGGAATACAGCCATTACGTCACATTTCTGTCCAGTAAAGATGACAAAAGTATCTCCGTTGGATGTCACGTTTTCTCATCGGGGGAAAAAAAAACGGCTCACGTGTTTTACCATGCTATGAGCGCTGTTGGCGGCTAACAAACAACTGGCTAGCTCTCAGGATGCTAACAGTGGAAGACGTAGGAGAAGAACCACAAACGGCTGCATTTGCTTATTGGACATAGAGCCATGACTTCACATTTCTCTCCAATAAAGATGACAAAAAATATCTCCGTGCGTCGCAAACTTTGCGCTGGCTCAAAAGGACAGTCGACCGCTAATAACTCTACATCTAATTCAAGGAACCACTTGGAATTACAGCACAACGCAACAAAAATCGAAACAAAGCCAACAGGTTACGAGACAGCCAGCACTTTTACAGTTTGTAACCAGCCTTTACGTATATAGTTATAGTTTGTAACCATAGGCGGAGTGTGACTTTGTGTGTGTGTGTGTGTGGGGGGGTGATATGACAAAAGAGCGAGTCAAAGGTTTGGACACGCGTCATCATTTGTGCTTTTTATATATTTTCACTTCTATTGTAAATTCTCAGTGAAAACATTAAAACTATGAATGAACATGAGGAATTATGTTCTTGAAAACAGGTTTTATATTGTACATTCTTCAAAGTATCCACCCTTGAGGTGTCTCCAAACTTTTGGCCTATACTGAATGCATTATGAAATACTTTGTAGGATTCTTGTTCATTTCATTTGTTTTTGTTGTTTGTCTTATTGCTTTACAACTTGTATAGAAAACATTTTAACGGCTAGGTCTTTATTTTAAAGGGGGAGTTCAGAATTTTTGACATTAGGCTTAATCTTCGAGTTAGTGGGGGTTTAATTAGTCGTTGGAGTTGTTTTGAACAAATTCTGTGCAGTTTGTCAGTTATTTGTTAGTTTCAGGGCTCCGGAGTGGCTGAGCTAGCGCAAGTCAGTGGTGGTTGAAATCAACTCCATTAAACCCCTGCTAACTCGAAGATAAAGCCTTATATGAAAAATTCAATTACATGCGATGAAATGTTTCTGTTGAGGCAGCAAAGGGAGAAAAATTGGGAAAAGTAACTGACAAATTACTTTTAAAGTAACTTAGTTACTTTGATAATAAAGTAATCAGTAAAGTAACTAGATTACTTTTTTGAGGAGTAACCAGTAATCAGTAATTCAATTACTTTTTCAAGTAATCTGTGACATCACTGGTAATAAACAACTAGCACGTTTATATTTTGCATTTTGTTTTCTTACTGTACCGAAAATGAACCGAACCATGACCTCAAAACCGAGGTACGTACTGAAACGAGATTTTGGTGTACCGTTACACCCCTATTCAGGAGCATAAAATACTGCGGGTAATATGAGATAAACATGCTTTCTTGTTCCTTTACTCCATTGCATCTTTACGGACTGTAACTTCGCCTGCTAATTCCTATTAGTGGTCCTGGGGCTTCCTGTCTATCCGTCCTGGGAGTGGATCTCTCCTGACTGTGGTACTCCCCAAGGTTTCTCATTTTTCTCCCGAAGATTCTGGAGTATTTCCTTGCCGACATGGAGGGTCTAAGGATGGGGGAAACCCAGGACTTGAATTTATTTATTCATCTTTGTTGCTTCATTTGCTGTTTCTGATTGTGTATCATATTGCCTCTGCAAAGCCCTTTGAGCCAAAGTTGTTTTGATCTAGGGCTATACAAATAAATTGAATTGAATTGAATTTCTTGCGTCACATGCACTTTAAGGTTTGTGCAATTTTGAAAACAACTACCTCACTTCGCGCTGGTGACTCGTCAATGACGATCAAACGAGCCCATAACCAAGGTCTCGTCCCGTCATCTGGAATCCGCGTCGCGTTCGGTGAGCGAGTGAGACGTTTGCAAATAAAACAGCGTTAATAGTGGTGATCATTAAGGGATCTTTCCTCATAACCGGCATCACAGGGGGGCCGAGGAATGATCAAGAATAATGTGTGGTGCTTTGTAGCTGTCGCCGCCAGCATACAAATTCGCAATAAGGAGGCGAGGCAGGGGAAGGCCGAGGGGGTCCGATGGGTGGAGTGGAGACGGTCTGGGCAAAGATCTCGGGTCATTTCTGAGCAGGTCAGGAAGGAGGGGGTCGCGCTGCATTCAGTGTGGGGTAAAGCTGCTCCGAATTGAGCACTACTACAAAGCCGGACTCCTAGGGTTCATGAATAAGTCGAGGAAATGATCAGAAAAAATCGAGGGGAAAGAACCCTGAGAGATGTTTAGACAGATGGTGCACTTAAAACAACGGCAGGGCAGAGAGGAGAAGGGGGGGACAAGTCGTTTTAATGATGCTTATAATTCGGAAAATAATTGATCTCCGTGTTTTCTCGGACTAAAAACAATGACTCTCCCTGAAAAAAAAAAGTGAGGGTTAATGCGATTGCGCTCGATCGTTTCAATGAAATAGACAAGGGTCGGAGGAATCAAACATATTGGGAGGAAGTGTGGCACCAAATAAAATAGCAGGGGTCTTCTCCTTTTAAGGACAGTCTTTGAGGCGTCCTTCAGCACCATTTTTAGAAATATTCATTTGATGGGATTTTTGGCAAACGTGACACTCTAAGGCCTTAGATGCAGTATCAAATGTCACTTGCGGGGGACAAGACTTCTTTTTTGATTTAGCACGCATGAATTATTCATGGACAAACGGCGAGCAAATATATTGAATTGACACAAACTAATTGTTGGACAAGGAAGATAACAAAGGCCATTCTGTTTTATGAACGCAGATACTATCAGATGGATCCTAGCTGTTTTTTTCTGCAACAATTTTGCAGTCTTTCCAGGGTGGACAATATACTTCAATCTGTGCCGGAAAATACAAATCCACAGAGTGCTAGTGCTGTCAAATTTATCACGTTAACGGGCGGTATTTAATTGTTTTTCATTAATTAATTAATCACCTTAAAATATTTGACGCATTTAACGCATGCGCGAAATGACCTGCTCATGCATTGCCTCAAACAGATTACAATGACTAGAGATGTCCCGATCCGATATTTGGATCGGATCGGATCGGACGCCGATATGGGCAAAAAAATGCGCATTGGATCGGCCGAGACGGAAAAATTCTGATCCAGACTTCCGATCCAGTTTTTTTTTTTTTGGAAAATCCGGTCCGGGTTTTCCAGCGCACCAAGTTACATAATCCTTTCCAGTTTTTGCTGCGGTTTCCCTAAAATCCGGTCTGCATTTTGCAGCACACCTTCAACACACTACATTACCGTCTCCCAATTTACCGAGAGACTTTATCGGTAAAAATGTCAGCTGTGTGGGATCATTTCACCTTAAAGGACAACAAAGACGAAGAGGCAGAGTGCAACATATGCCACAATAAAGTCAAGCGTGGTGGTAAAGCTGTAAGAAGTTTTAATACAACCAACCTAATCAAGCATTTAGCGAAATACCACCACAAACAATATGAGGAGTATGTTAAGAAAACCGAAGACAAAAAGAAAGGTCCTACGCAACTAACACTGGCGGAAACTTTTGCTATGCGTGACAAACTGGCACTCGACAGTCCCAAAGCCCAGGGAATAACAAGAGCCATTGCCGAAGAATTCATTCTGGATGATGAGCCATTATCTCATGTGAGTAAAGACGCACCATCCAACACTTAGAACCACGGTACAACATGCCCAGCCCTCATTACATCCTTGAGCGATTCGGCCATGGAAGATTCGAGAACAATTCACAAACATCCAAATTCCGATTACTGAAATATGTCAGGTAAAGTGGAACTAATACACAGCGCGGTCTTTGGGACGCAATGAGAAACTGACCGCATTGCGTCCCGAAAGTAAACATAATGCTTGTCATAGACCCGGGTAATGCCAATGCTCAACTCACGGCTTTAGCTCAACTCATGCCGCTGGATAAAAAACACAAGAATACCTGACTGCTGCTGACAGCCGCTACAAACTACGTCAACGTCGTTTTACTGGAGATAATAGATATTATATGTATATAGAACTAGATGCTAAATGACACACTCAACTGCGTTAGCAACATTGAAGTATTGAAAACCAGATGCGTTAGTAAACAGCCACCATCTTAAAGCAGAAGACTTCCCTAGTAGGCTGTTGTGAACCTTCCGAGCGAACCTAATTAACTTTTTATCTAAAATACTCCTAAATCGGCAAAATCATGACTTGAATCTATCTTCAAAACAGTTTTAAAACTTTCACATGTCGAAAGTAGACAGAAGGGAAATTATGGAATAACGGGTGCAATTTTTACAACTTTAACAGTTGATTCGCAAAATTAAATGAATTGAATGCAGTTTAAAGCTGCTGATACAGAATGGGGACTTGAGTATTTTATTTACTGTTTTAAAATGTTAACTTGATACTGAAATAGTCGTTTATTTAAACCTGAGAGGCTTTTTATACAATTTTTGTAACTAATGCACGAAACATTAAAAGCATCTAATAGCTTGGGTGATTTTCCACTGAGGTTGTTGGTGTGTTTTGCTTTTTTAAGACAGTTTACAATATTATTTTCACGTTTTACTGACTGACTATGCCATTTCTGTTTGTTATTTATAATGTTTTGTGTTTGTCACTGAATAAACAGGTCAGTTTCTTGTTACCAACCGTTGTGTTTTATTCAAACTCAGCTAATTCAGCTGGCTACTTGTTATAAAGAGTACTAAAACCTTTTTGAACATGAGTCTGACAACTAAGTAAGGAGGATAAATAACTTTAAACTTTAACACATGCTCAGATAGGTCGGTATCGGCCAGTATCGGTATCGGATCGGAAGTGCAAAACAATATTGGATCGGAAGTGCAAAAACCTGGATCGGGACATCCCTAACAATGACGCCGTTTTTTGCACTTTGAGAGCTAGGAGGCAGAGAAAGATGTCTTGTATTGTGCTTTTTCTTAACAAAGGTATACCACACGCGACATGCTGGCACTTTGTTTCTTTATTAGCACATTCAGCTTCAACATTAACACATCTTACGGCTCTCGGCAGGCCGTAACTCTGACTCACTCCTGCATCATGTGAGTAAACAACATTGGCGCCGTGTGCACTTCAGGGTACCTGGGATAATTCTATATCAGAATATTACAAAAGGCGAGTGGACACAGGCGTTCATTGGACCACTACAGAGCATTTGGATGATCCAGAAGAGGACTGGGAGAATGTGTGATGGTCAGATGAAACCTAAATAGAACTTTTTGGTAGAAACTAGGGCTGCAGCTATTGAATATTTTAGTAATCGAGTAATCGACTGCAAATTCTATCGATTAATCGAGTAATCGGATTAAAAAAAAAAAAAAATTACATAAAGAGCAATTATACATATACATGAGAAAAAAAGACATTTAATCCAATATTGAACCCTTTTCAGTTAATCAATGTCTTTATTTTCGATGTACAGTGCCTTGCAAAAGTATTCGGCCCCCTTGAATCTTGCAACCTTTCGCCACATTTCAGGCTTCAAACAAAAAGATATGAAATTTAATTTTTTTGTCAAGAATCAACAACAAGTGGGACACAATCGTGAAGTGGAACATAATTTATTGGATAATTTAAACTTTTTTAACAAATAAAAAACTGAAAAGTGGGGCGTGCAATATTATTCGGCCCCTTTACTTTCAGTGCAGCAAACTCACTCCAAAAGTTCAGTGAGGATCTCTGAATGATCCAATGTTGTCCTAAATGACCGATGATGATAAATAGAATCCACCTGTGTGTAATCAAGTCTCCGTATAAATGCACCTGCTCTGTGATAGTCTCAGGGTTCTGTTTAAAGTGCAGAGAGCATTGTGAAAACCAAGGAACACACCAGGCAGGTCCGAGATACTGTTGTGGAGAAGTTTAAAGCCGGATTGGGATACAAAAAGATTTCCCAAGCTTTAAACATCTCAAGGAGCACTGTGCTAGCCGTCATATTGAAATGGAAGGAGCATCAGACCACTGCAAATCTACCAAGACCCGGCCGTCCTTCCAAACTTTCTTCTCAAACAAGGAGAAAACTGATCAGAGATGCAGCCAAGAGGCCCATGATCACTCTGGATGAACTGCAGAGATCTACAGCTGAGGTGGGAGAGTCTGTCCATAGGACAACAATCAGTCGTACACTGCACAAATCTGGCCTTTATGGAAGAGTGCCAAGAAGAAAGCCATTTCTCAAAGATATCCATAAAAAGTCTCGTCTAAAATTTGCCACAAGCCACCTGGGAGACACACCAAACATGTGGAAGAAGGTGCTCTGGTCAGATGAAACCAAAATCAAACTTTTTGGCCACAATGCAAAATGATATATTTGGCGTAAAAGCAACACAGCTCATCACCCTGAACACACCATCCCCACTGTCAAACATGGTGGTGGCAGCATCATGGTTTGGGCCTGCTTTTCTTCAGCAGGGACAGGGAAGATGGTTAAAATTGACGGGAAGATAGATGCAGCCAAATACAGGAACATTCTGGAAGAAAACCTGTTGGTATCTGCACAAGACCTGAGACTAGGACGGAGATTTATCTTCCAACAGGACAATGATCCAAAACATAAAGCCAAATCTACAATGGAATGGTTGAAAAATAAACGTATCCAGGTGTTAGAATGGCCAAGTCAAAGTACAGACCTGAATCCAATCGAGAATCTGTGGAAAAAGCTGAAGACTGCTGTTCACAAACACTCTCCATCCAACCTCACTGAGCTCGAGCTGTTTTGCAAAGGAAGAATGGGCAAGAATGTCAGTCTCTCGATGTGCAAAACTGATAGAAACATACCCCAAGCTGTAATTGGAGCAAAAGGTGGCGCTACAAAGTATTAACGCAAGGGGGCCGAATAATATCGCACGCCCCACTTTTCAGTTTTTTATTTGTTAAAAAAGTTTAAATTATCCAATAAATTTTGTTCCACTTCACGATTGTGTCCCACTTGTTGTTGATTCTTGACAAAAAATTAAAATTATATATCTTTATGTTTGAAGCCTGAAATGTGGCGAAAGGTTGCAAGGTTCAAGGGGGCCGAATACTTTTGCAAGGCACTGTACATTGTTGAAAACAGCATACAATTGCATCTAAGATGTGACTAGAATTTTTTTTTCACTGCTTTCACTCAAAAAACTTCTAGATCTTATAAAAAAAAACATATTTCTTACCTAAAAATGTAATTGCGCTTGATAACACACATCACTTGAAAGTGACGTGTTTTTCCCACGTGTTTCAATTTAGTTTCCATTTGTGTCAAGCTATTTTTAAGTTAAGTTTTAAGTTAGTCTAGAGTCTAGACTGTAAGTACTGGTAGGATTTTGAGTTTTTGCAGTGTTCAAAATAAATGTATGATACCTGCTGTGTTGGAGCACATTTATTCAGCAATGACTACTGAGCTAAAACTGACAACTTTATTATGTTTTAATTTTACACCCTCATCACTCTACAGCGCTGTGTTTTTACAGATTAAATAAAGCCTGTATGTAAGACACGTTAGCCACGCATCGACAGTGGTCATAATCAATAGAAACCCAGCCCAGAAGATTTTTATGTGATTCCAAAATGGTGAAGAAAATGACTTTGAAGAGAACAAAGCAAAAGACACTGTTGAAACAAGTCATGGGTCCAAAGGCAGTGGGTGATGTGCTCAAGATCTTAACGCAGTGCTTCTCAATTATTTTCTGTCACGCCACCCCAAGGAAGACGTAAATGTTTCGCGCCCCCCGCCCCTCAAACTCTGCCACTGTAAATAGTATCATTTGTCTATAAAATTACTATTATAAATACGCATCTGCCTGACATTGTGTCTTTTTTTTTCTAATAAAGAAAAAAAGTAACATAGATCAACTTATAATAAAGTATAACGTTATTAACATTGTTTTGTTTGCAACAGAGAAGACTTGACGTGCATCAATTTGCCTGAATTAAAAAAAAAATTCACATCCAAACTGTAAAAAATACACTCAAGGTACATTTTTGACCATTTGATACAGAAAAATAAAATGTAATAAAATCAGTAAATAATAACAAATTAAAATTGATTAGAAACATTCACTCATGAGGACAATATGCCAAAAATTTTGACCGAAAAAACAAAACTGAATAAAAGAAAAAAAAAGTGTCCTTGGACAGGACAGTTTTTATTTTTGCTGCTCACAGTATTTACCTCCTTTGCAATGGTATGGCATTATTTTGCAGTGAGCATGCTAACAATGCTGACCGGTTTACTGATATAACACTGACAAAGCAGGACGATTGTTGGCAATATTCGGCACGTTTTCACTGAAAAACAATCAAGCGGCTTATCAATGAGATTGGGGTCTAATGTCTTTAAGTGGCGTCTTAATTGATTTGGCTTCTGGCTGTCCGCTATAATTATTTTTAGACACAGTAAACAGTGGTCTTTCCTCATCACACACTGTATTAAAAGTCAAAGCTAAAAGGCGAACGGCACGAAAAACGCGCATTCTCGGCGGCCGAGGTAGAACCGTAGGTGAGGGCGGTCGTCGTGACGATCCCAAGCCGAAAATGGCACTTCTCGGGCAGCGACGTGAGAACCGGACAAGACAGTGGGTCGCTGCGTGAGTGAGTGCGGTCAGAAAACGGCTTTCGAAAACGACGGTGGCACACTGCTCTTCATATCTGTTTTCTGTGTGTGCTGAGTGCTCTTCCTTAGTTCAAAAATACTGCGCGCACTCTGAAAATGAGAGCGCCACTGCCACCTACTGAGTGGATCTGCAAGTACATTTTATTCCAGTACGGCAAAAAAAAACAAAAAAAAAAAGCATGTTCCCCGAGGTCACATGCGCCCCCCCCGGCATCGCTCTGCACCCCCTCCAGGGGGGCGCGCCCCATTATTTGAGAAGTACTGTCTTAACGTCACCCATCCCATTCTCCATACAGACCGATGCCTCGAATAAATTGAGCAGGAAGATGCTTCCCCTTGCTGTCCAGTACTTCAGTCCAGAGTCTAGGCTCACCGACAAAATGCTGGACTTCATAGATAATGCAGACGAGTCAGCCGCTGGAATTGTAGCTCTCCTGGAACATTCCCTTAAGAAATTTGGCTTGTCAATGGATCACGTGACCGGATTCAGTGCCGACAACACAAATGTTAATTACGATATTCACAACTTCGTTTTCACTAACCTGCAGAAAAACACAAAACAATCTGCTGCAAGGAAACTGCCATGCCCACATAGTGCACAATACAGTTCATCTTAATATAGATACATTTCTATGCATTTTAGGAGTTTTGGTAGGGTGACCAAACGTCCTCTTTTGCCCGGACATGTCCACCTTTTACGTCGTGTCCTCGTCATCCGGCCGGGTTTTATAAATTCATGAAAAATGTCCGGTTTTTATGATTTTTCACAAGACCAATTTGAAGAGAATCCCTCCGGCCGCTGGGGGGCAGCGCTTGCCTGCGTCGTCATGGCTCCTACTAGTAGTGGTGGGAGAAGGAGTACAGTTTACCCCTTGTATTATGGGACATTACCGCCATCTACTGGATTGACGGTTTGGCAAGAAAACAGGCAGTTACAGACTACAATAAGGAGTAGTTGTAAGAGACGTTTATAGTGCTTCTTACACCTTTCTGTAAGTTTATCTTCTGTTAATGTCGCTCATGTGTCTTCTGTTATATACTATACTATATATGGGTACAAAGAGATGCAGTATGTTGTACTAGTCTTGTATTAATTGTTCTGCATTGTGTATTTGGTTGAATGTTAGTATTATAGTCTAAGTGGGAGCGCCTGCACAGTTGTTAAGTTTTTTACGATAAATACGTATATAAATGGCAACTGTTGACCTCTGTCGGAGTTTTGTACTGGGGTGATCTATAAAATCCTGTTTGGTGTCGCATCGTTGTGCTACAGATGATTGTAAACTTATATAGCAAAGTTTGATTTTGCCTTGTCTCCCGGTGTTCGGCCATTCCTTACTACGCGGCGAAACGTCTACACAATGCTCAGGGCGCTTGCGCATGCATTCACACGCATGCGCACATCGGTTAGAGGCGGTGATTACTCACTATTTTTGTTTTTATTTAGTTATTTAGAACCTTTTCACAGCCTCAAAGATACTTTTTGCATGTATTACCCTCTCATACTTTTAACCATTGTGTTTTTTTGTGTTAGCTTTGAAGCAGTTGACCACATTAGTCACGTAGCGTGTTTAAACCGTCCTTATTTGATATAACTACATTTAAGTATTTTCTGCAGGCATTTTTTTAGTACCTTATTCCTGTATGCATCTAAACAAAACAAGTTAAGAGCGCACGGTAGTACTTTAGGTGTCAAATTCGACTAATTCGACGTTTCGCCGATGTAGGATATTTTGGCAGAACACCGGTACTCGCTAATAGGGTAGCGATCAGTGAGCTAACTAAGCCGCACTACGCATTATGGGAAATGTAGTTTTGAACTTCTGCGTCTGGAAACATGCTGGTTGAATAGTTTGTCAGTTCATTTTAGTGACGGGATCTGTCGTTCACTTGAGTAAACGAATCCATTCTGGTTCGTCCAGTAAAAAGATTCGTTCAAACAAATCGTTCAACGAATCGTTCGCCCCCCTCATCTCCCTCCCCGCCCAAACGAATCGTTCGGTTACTGAACGGGAAGTGACGTTGCCGAACGAATCACTAAAGACCGCTTCGCAATATAACTGAACGGGAAGTGACATTGCTTGGTCCCTCCCTCTCTTGCACACAGGCTCCTCATTGACCGCTCGTCGTAGTTTCAGAAATGAGTGACAGGCAGTATCATTCTGCTTTCACAGACAGCCTCGTCTCCCTCCCGCTGCTGCAAAAGCGAGGGAGAACTTCCGCGCGTCTGTCCTAGTTCTATGGGCTCAAAGTCATGGCTCGTGCTTGCATTTCGATTTCGGACACGGTTAAACATTTTCCTTTTGTGGGGGGAGTGGGGGTTTGGGGTCGGGGGCGCACGGGCTTTCTTTAGGATGTTCTTGATCACATATACAATGCTGCTGCTACCAGCCAATGCAGCATGCTTGCTGTCACGAAAATAAAAATACATCGAAAGTTTAATTTCTAAATATGGAACGACCAATACATCATATTTACCTCTCGCTCTGTTGTATTTCTGTTTTTATGCTCATCACTATTATTTTTGGTCACTATTGTTAAAACTAAAGTGTAAATAGCTAGTTTTAAAATGTGCTGCTCTGAAATAAAAACAATACTACATTTTGATATTTGACAGTTTAATTGCTAATCAGTATTAAGATGATCGTATTGAATTTTTGCACTGGTATAAATAAAATAATCCGGTCAGCTCCCCTGTCGTCCCCGCATCTCAGATCGTCAAATGCTGACGAGAAATAATTGTTTGCTCTTTACGATATCGCCTTTCTACTCTCGTTAGTCTGTTAAGAAAAATGGAGACATATTGCGACATCTCCCGTGTCCGCGTGAGTTGTTTTTGGGCGCTTGAGTAGCACATGATGGATGGATTGACATAATTTGTCAAACCAACCAAAACCCGACACGCTCTGACACGAAAAAAAAATAAAACAATCGGAAAAAAATGACATGTATATACAGTTTCATTGCAAATCAGTATTATGGTGATCATACTAAATATTCTTTTTTTTCTGTGCACATATGAGGTAAATATCGCTGCCATGACGCCTCCATATAGTGACAGTTCTCTGCCCCCTTCACTGCCGTCACGCGACCGCAGCTCAGCTTTTGCTTGCCTCGTAGCTACCAGTGTTTTAAATTACTGTAAATTTGATAATATGTCGTCATAGGTAGTCCCGAGTCTGTTGAGAAAAGTAGTACACTAAACCATGCTCGCTAGATTTGTGTGGTGTTTTTGTCTGTTTGAGCAGCATTTGATAGGCTCCACGTTAACAAGTATGTGACAAAGTCATTTCCTTTCATTTTTTGATTCGTTCACCGCATAGTCATTACTGGAAAGTCAAGTTAGCAGCAAGCTAGGTCAGGAACCGGAGGACCGAGTCACTGAACGGGAAGTGACAAAACTCAGTCTTGCCCCCCTGCCTGCATGCTGGCTGCTTATTGGCCACACGTGGAAGTGAGTGACAAACGCCCTGATTCTGTTTCCGCTCCCTCCCCTGCCCGCGATGAGGCTGGCGTCTGATTGGTCGTGTGTGATGTCAGAAGACGCTGCCGCTTGCTCAACGCCCTCCCACGCACCGGACAAGCACCAACTTCATAGAACGAATCAGTGCAGATGGTGATTAGTTCGGTCTCGTTCACCCAAACAATTCGTTCAAAAAGAACGAATCCTTCGCGACCGATACAACGCTAGTTCATTTTAGTTATTGTTTGCGTGCAATCTAGAACATTGAATGAGAATAAAAAAATTGAGTGGGAATAACAATTTCTCAAAGACAATTGTCGTGGTAATAATTTATAAAAATATTTATGTGGCACAAGCCTACTGTGTGTCTGAATTGACTGTACTATATTTCCACGGGTCTGCATGATAGTTTTTTTGTCATTATTTAATTTTTTTTGCGTTTCTTTTTTTGGATTATTTTTTTTGTAAAAATAAAGCCTGTTGAGCAAAAAAAGCTTTTTTCCATACAGTATATAAAATATACTATTCGGCTTTTTTTTTTTTTTCATATTAAGACTGAATTTTTCCGTCCAGACGGAGGGGGCACACTTTAAATATATTAAAGTGATATAGGCATCTTTGAGTGAACTTCGAGTAAAATTCAAGTATCTCGAGGCCGGGCAAAGTGTCCTCTTCTTTGGAAATCAAAATATGGTCACCCTAAGTTTTATTGGATGCCCCTTTTTCCGCCCGTAAGGCTTTTGGGCGCGAGGGATGCGTCCCTTATTTCTATTTCTGAAAGGTGGCAACCCTAACTTTAGCCTGCAAAAAATATTGCCAGTCTTCTCCAAAACGCAAACGGTTACAATGTGACACTTCAAACATGAAAAATCACTGGTAAACAGCAAAAAAAATGGGGAAAAAATCTATTACTGACACCACATAAATGACAAAAAGAGACACCTTTTTTAAGGAGTGTAAAGCTTACGTTTAGCGGCTTGGCGAACGTACTTCCAGTTAACGTTTCAAAATGAAAGCACGTCATGTTTAACATATAAATAACGTTAATCTCACATACTTCAGATTCCACACTAAGAATGGCTTTAAAATGACACCTAGCATGAAAGATCTGATTGGCAATGAATCATTTGGCTTCAAATTTGCTAACGTGCACTTTGCAGAACAGGATAGCAGCCATTTTGGATCAAATAACGTGTCAACACTTTTGATGGAGTAACTGGCAGAGAACAAAAATGCCATTGGGTTTCTCGTCTATTTCATATTCTGTACTTAGCTAGTTTTCAAATGACACTTTGCATTTTTTTGCTTTTTTTGTTTTAATTTATTATTTTTAATATAGTTTGTGTCTTATTCAACAATAACAATTTCTTGCATTTAAATGGGTGATTTTTTTTAGGATGTACTGTCACTACATGAGTGGTTAAATTGTTTAAAAAAAAAAAAAAAGACAATAACATCGCATATCGGCAATAATTTGACAATATATTACCTACTAAAATTTGTTATCGCGACAGGCCTCCTCGACCCACTTCTGCTTATCTTGAAGGTGTTATAGTGAAGTTTTCCCCCATCACTGTTAGCAACAATGCTAATAGAAAATCACACCTACAAAGGCTGGCCCCCTTAAAATGATATACCACTACTATAGGTGAGTTAGGACCACCATAGCAACAACATAGCATGTATAATTACCATCACAAGCCAGTGAATCAGCTATTCGACTTCCAAGTTGTTATTTCCAGCTAAAATGACCACATATTATTGCTTTAAATTACGGTTTGTGTGACACTTTTTTGAAGTTTTACCACATTTGGCTGATATCCTACTGTATATACACACAAAGAGGGCCTCCCCAATCATAGAGTTTAGGCAGAGAGGACCGAGAGCCTCCTGGTGAGAGCGTCGACTACGTTAATGTCGACACGCCGCCGCACCTCCACCTTGCCTTTATAATCATAATCCATTTCCACTGCTATTGTCCTCGCTGGTGAAGGCCTCCCTCCATGACATCCCCAAATGAGAAGCCTGCAATAACAGTGTTGAGAAGGCATGTATGTGCGCCTCACCCAAACACACCAATACCTGATCATAGGCTTGCTTTTGCCTCCCGTGACACGACTTGAAGAAAAAAAATCAGAATCACATTTACCATGGTGACAAAAAGGCAAAAACTGCTCGTTTCTAGGAATGTTTTCCAAGGTTTCTGAGCGACATTTGATCATTGATTATTGACCTCTCTGAAACTGTCTGTGGTCGTGTGTGTGTGTAAGCGTATTTACCAAACGCCCTGTCTAGTCGGCTCAGGGACTCATTATCGAGTGATAGTGGTTCTACTTGGTCGACGGAGGCAGCAAAGAGCTATTTAAAAAAAAAAAAGCGTTTTCCGATTAGTATGAGTTTGGTTTATTTGGGACTTTGGGAGATTCCTTTTTCAAATCCATCATGTTTTAGAGGACTTCAGCATCTGTGATATACAGGAATGCCTGAAATACAACAGACAGCGAGAATGAAAAGTGGTATTTGGCATGTAGGAAAATTGATTTTGCCATGTGGCATTTTTTTGGTGCCGTTTTTTTTCTTTCTTTTTTTTTTTATGAGGCAAAATAGATTTTGGCATGTGCCATTTTTTGGGGGTTACGTGGCAAAATGGATTTTGCCATGTGGCCTTTTTAATTTGCCATGTGCCATTTTTTGGGGGTATGTGGCAAAATGGATTATGGCATGTGGCATTTTTTTTGGGGGGGGGGGGGCGGTCATGTGACAAAATGGATTGTGCCATGTGGCATTTTTTTGCCATGTGGCAAAATTGATTTTGCCATGTGGCATTTTTTTGCCATGTGGCAAAATTGATTTTGCCATGTGCCATTTTTTGGGGTATGTGGCAAAATGGATTTTGGCATGTGGCATTTTTTTGGGGGGGCGGTCATGTGACAAAATGGATTATGCCATGTGGCATTTTTTTAGCCGCGTGGCATTTTTTTGCCATGTGGCAAAATTGATTTTGCCATGTGGCATTTTTTTTTTTTTTGCCATGTGGCATTTTTCTGTATGTGGCAAAATGGATTTCAGCATGTGGCATTTTTTGGGGGCGGGGGCGGGTCATGTGACAAAATGGATTATGCCATGTGGCATTTTTTTTAGCCATGTGGCAAAATTGATTTTGCAATGTGTCATTTTTTGGGGGTTATGTGGCAAAATCTATTTTGCCATGTGGCCTTTTTTTTTTTTTGCCATATGCCATTTTTTGGGGTATGTGTCAAAATGGATTTTGGCAGGTGGCATTTTTTTGGGGGGTCATGTGACAAAATGGATTATGCCATGTGGCATTTTTTTAGCCATGTGGCATTTTTTTTGCCATGTGTAAATTTGATTTTGCCATGTGGCATTTTTATTTATTTATTTTTTTGCCATATGTCATTTTTTTGTATGTGGCAAAATTGATTTTGGCATATGGCATCTTTGGGGGGTTATGTGGGAAAATTGATTTTGCCTTATGGTCTTTTTCTTTTGCCATGTGTCATATACCAAACGGATTTTGGTATATGGCATTTTTCTTGTTATGTGGCATTTTTTTGTATATTGGTATTTTTGCAGGCCAAGTACGTCAATGTCATGTCACTGTGCTGTAATGGTAAGTGTATGGTCAAAAATTACAGCCACACATGATTTTCTACCATTTAAAGTGAATGGAAAATGTGGACGTGCATAGCCGTCAATTGCATAGCCTGACTTAGTTGCCAGTTGAATGTCAATGCTCTGTAATGGTAAGTGTATGGTCAAAAATCACAGCCACATGTT